>NC_135721.1:13325994-13955877 GCF_964656455.1 Halichoerus grypus
GGGTCCCACAGCCCGAGCCGGATTTGTCACCCCGCCGGCGGAGCCCGAGGAGGGGCCCAGCGGCGACTGGCAAGTTTCCCGCGGTTCAGGAGACCTGTGTCGCCCGCAGAGACAGCCCGAAGATCCCCGCCGGCGGGCTGGCCCACTCGGGCCCACGGGGACACCCTGGACACCGCCGCAGCTCCGGTGACCGAGCCACCACCAGGTGGGCTGGAGGGCGCCGGCTAAGGGGGCAGCGACAGGGGATGGATCCGGAGCAAGGGAGAGCGACAGCGCGCGCCCTCACCTTACCTCGAACAAGTCCAAGTCTCCCCAAGGAACCCGATCGGCGCGGCTGTCGCGGTGCAGCTGGGCGCTAAGGACACCCTGGGGCGTCTCGGCCTCGGCTGGCCGCCGTTGGCCCACGGGGAACCGCGCGCCCGCGGTGGGAGAAGGCAAGAGGCTGGCTGCCCCGGCGCCCACCGCCGGATACTCCGCGCCTGCGCCCCGCCCCCCCCTCCCGCCGGGGCTCAGCCCGCGCGTGCGCGATTCAGAGTTTTCGCGCCCCTAGAGTCTAAGAGGAGGGGCCGGAAGTGCCCCTCAGCCGGCGGAGAAGCTGGTAGGCACGCAGGGCTCGGCGTTGGCGGGACGTGCGGGGCCGGGTGATTTGCCTAAGTGAAAGGGAAGAGAACTCGGAGTACCCCGGCAACAGTTCCAAGCATGCGTACAGCCGACCGTCTGGCAGCCGGGAAAGTCTAGCGAGAGCCTGCGGTCGCGGAAAGGGGACGGTTACTTCCCGGAAGAGGCGGGGCCACGTGGGAGAGGGCGCCGAATTAGAATTGCGTCCCGCAACTTCCCGGGTCGGGTGCTGCAACCCAAATGTTAGTCTTTGCTTAGGGAAAAAGGAAAGAGGACTTTTCCTTTTCGTTCCTTCAAATTTTTTTTGTTTTTTTAGAAAATCTGTAAACTTGGAGGCAGCAATAGTTAGCATTCAGACCAAACTGGTAAATGACGGAGGGGCGTCTTCCAAAACCGAGGAGAAACGGTTGTCCGGGTAAGTCCCGCGGACCGTGGAGAGGCGGCCCCGCCCGGTCCTTCCTTTGGCTCCTCTGAAAGGCTGGGTTGGGGCGCTCCTCCGAACCTCGGTCAGCGGCTCGGCTGGGAGTACGGTGGGAGATCCGCCTGGCCACGATCCGGCCCTGCTTGCTTGGCCCCCGGCCTCCCCGCCCTCGCCCCTCTCCGCCAAGGCCAATGGCCCCCGGATGTCCTGCTCCCGGGCACACTGTAGGGCGAACGCGCACGCCAGGTTCGAGGCCCAAGCGGGCGTAGTCACACTGCGGTGTTCCTTTTTCAGTGTTGTGCTCTGAAGATACTTCCAAGATAGCAGTTACCTTAGGCATTGTGGTTATTTACAGTCTTGCCCCCGCTCTGGCCTATACTGTGAACCCCCCTCAATAAATATCGGAACTAACGAAGTTTTAAGTTTCTTGGCGTAGCTTACAGTGCTGTTCTCACCTCTTCTGCCTTTACACAACTCCTCAAGTGATTATGTTGATCTAGTCAAATATTCTACTTCCTATATTCCTCAGTCTTCCCTTGGAGATGGGAAAAAGTGGCATTTACCGCTACCCCACTTCACCCCCAAATAGATAGATGACAAATTTCTGGGCTCCAGTAATGGAATTCCTTCCATCGAAGTCACCTTTTGCTTCTGAAGATAATCAAATGTATATTCTCGTTGGGGCCCTTGCCATGGCACAATGGAAAGTAGGACCTGGTCAAAATAGACTGAAACACTATACTGTCTGGTCTAAGGGTCCTTAGTAAACAATGGGGAACAGTTGGGTGGTTTCTGCTCAGATGTCACTTCCTTTAGGAAGCCTTTTTTGATGCCCAATATTAGGTAAGGTACTTACTCAATGTACTCCTACAGCTCACTCATGTTTCCTCTGCCTGTCCGTGACACATTGTTGTAATTCTCTTTTCATCTCTAGTCTCACTTGCCCTACTAAAGTCCTTAAGTGCAGGGCTTTTCCTTCATTGTATCTAGCATCTAGAGTTCCTGGTACATAGTAGACATTTAGTAAATACTTAACTGTAAGTTAAGTCTGGGGTATGTTATGCTTCAAAGTTTACGCTAAATTCATATGAAAATAAAACTGAAGAAATCGGGGCGCCTGGGTGGCTCAGATGGTTAAGCGTCTGCCTTTGGCTCAGGTCATGATCTCAGGGTCCTGGGATCGAGTCCCACATCCGGCTCCTTGCTTAGCAAGGAGCCTGCTTCTCCCTCTGCCTGCCACTCCCCCTGCTTGTACTCTCCCTCTCTCTCTCTCTCTGGCAAATAAATAAATAAAATCTTAAAAAAAACAAACTGAAGAAATCATAAAAAACAGCATTAATTAGTGAAATTATATGGAAATCCCATACAATCCAGTCTTGTACTGAAATAAACCATTTACCTATCTTTATATGAAAACATAGTTTTGTAAGTGGGAATTGGGAAGTCGAAAATATTTCTCACTTTGTTAAGGAGGTTTTTTCCTAATGTTTTGGCTTAAAACGGAAATAAAATTGGAAAACTTGGTTTAATAAAATGTGTATTTTTGCATAAATCAAACCACTGACCTCTTTTTATGTTCTTTAAAATTTGATTCATTAGTGGAATTAGCAAGGTTCTGTGCTTTTCTCACCTCATTCAGTTTTATAATTAACCAATAAAAGCTTATTAGCTTTTAAGGAAGTTTTAGGAGCATAAATTGATTTATGGGCACCATATGGTTACATCAAAGGATTTGTTTTGTTTTAACCTGAAGTGGATTCTTGAGCCCTTTCTTTAAACTAGAAATTCATGTCCTTTCTGTCAAGTAATAGTATCTAGAATAGAGTGATTGTCTTTATTTTAGTACAAGCTACCAAAACTGGTCATGAAGTTCAAAGGATATCAGAATCTTATAGTTCATCTGGTTTAGAGCCTCTCATTTTGTAGATGGGTTGAATATCTTCCCGAGGTCATACAGCTTCAGTATTATATCCAAGACCAAAATCCTAGGTTTCCAATCCCAAGTCTAGTGCTTTTTCAGTAAACTAAATAAATTGAAGACACTAACAGGTTATGAAGTTATTTACTGTGGGTTGTTCTGACTTTGTTGATTCATTTAAGTATTCTAGTGTCACATTAATTCTTAAGAATTGTTAATATGTTAAGGAGACTTCTTTTTATATGTAATATACATTGATGCATCATCAGATTGATGTCAATAAAATTTACTACGTTATAAAAGATGGGAGTAGAGACTCACCAAATCCCACACCACAAATTTTTCAAATTGTACCTTATTAAAAAATAAGCAAGAAAAAATTATACATAGTTGTGAGTGAGTTTGATATATGTTGTATTTAAATTTTACTTAATGCTGAGCTATTTTCAAGTAACCTCATCAGGTTGATCATGACCTCATTCAAAAACCATCTGTTCTATTTTTGAGTGTAGTTGTACTTGAATATCTTAAAAGCTGTTGCATTCTGTCCCTTTTTGGAACTTTATGTGCTTTTACAATCTTACTGTTACAATCTTACTGTTCCAGAGGACACACTGGAGCAAAGAAAGTGGCAAGGAAGGGACAACAATAGATCATGGGAATAGACATTTAGGATTAACTGTGTTCTTAAAACATGTTGTGTTATTTTTCATAAAATAAACATTCCACATAATTTTTCCCTTTCTGGACTATTGGGGTATTCTTTATATATTCTGCTTTTAGGAGTGATTTTTCAAAAGGAACATGTATTTTAAACTTAACCAATTCAATTTAGATCATAGATCTAATGAAGATAATCCTAAAATAGTATTTTGATAATCCTAAAATAGTATTTTAAAATAATGTATTACGTGTAAAACACTTACGTAATTTTACATAATTTCTTTTTGCATTTTATAACTGGCTATAAGATAGCACCATAAGTGAAGAAGTAAATTAATGTGACAAACAGAAGGAGTAAATTAACATGTGACAATCAGGAAGATGATTTTAATATGTTTTAGGTTTTTAAACAGGATCACTGGTTTCTACGAGGAGAATGATTGTGTAGGAGAGGAGGGTAGTAAAAAGTAGAAGCAGGGAGGCCAGTTGGGAGACTGTTACAGTTGTATCCAGGCAATGCCAGGGGACTATCATTAGAAATGGGGATTTCGGATATATTTTGAAAGATTTGCTGATGGAGCAGGTGTTGGGGAGCTAAGTACAGAGAAGAATCAAGAAGGACTGCTAGGTTTTTGGCCTAAGCAACTGGAAGTAAAACAGTTTTGAGGACAGGTGGTGGAATTGAGAGTTAAATGCATATTACGCATCCGCGTGAAGGCAAAGTAGGCAATTCGATAGTCTAGTTAACAGCCCAGGGGAGATGTCAGATGAAGTGGGATAAATAATATTAGGGAGACTGGAGAAGAGTTCATTATAGAGTCTTCAAAGGAGACTCAGCAATAATGTCCTTTCCAGTGTAGTCTGCCTCTGCCTCTAAAAATATTCTTCTATAATTCTTTCTGCTCACTTTCCGGTTCCCATACACACTCCCAACCCTTTTAATACATTGCTTGGCATAGTTCTAATTCGTTATTTTTTTAGTTAAAAGTAGTGAAAGCTTTATAAAACTTTGTAATTCAAGGTCTAACAGAAGTTCATTAGTGTAAAGTTAGAGAAAAAAGATTCATTGGCGCATGTCATGGAAGCTAGCTCCTATTAAAATGTCCCCTTGATTCCTATCATTCAGAGAAAAAAGTGAGAAAAAAAAAAGTGTATTTCACAATAGCAGCAATTCTACCATGCTAATGAAAAAACTGAGCCAAGCATTACTATTTTATAGGTGTGTGCTTGGGGAGCACAAAGAGACTCCCCTCTTTTTCAGATCCATCTCAATAGCTACACAGGGACTGTAGGGTAAGGTATCAGTCGGTTTGAAAAGATTTGAGATAGATTTTAAAATATGGTGACCAAAAACATAGGCAACGAAAGAGACAGTTTTCTGGAAAATATCACATAACTCAGAAAAAGTGGAGAAGAAAATACTTCAGCTCAGAGATAGTAACTCAAATTTTGCTTTCTGGGAACCAGCAGATAGTTCTCTCATTCTTTTTCTTTTTGCCTACATTGTTCATAACAGTTGTGTTTGGTTTTTTTTTTTTTAAGATTTTATTTATTTGACAGAGAGATAGCACAAGTCGGCAGAGAGGCAGGCCGAGGGAGAGGGAGAAGCAGGCTCTCTGCTGAGTAGGGAGCCCGATGCGGGGCTCGATCCCAGGACCCCGGGATCATGACCCAAGCCGAAGGCAGCCGCTTAACCGACTGAGCCACCCAGGCGCCCCAACAGTTGTGTTTAGTAGCTGTGATTCCAACTTTGTAGTCTTCTCTCACATTTTAGTAAAGGAATAGCCAAAATAGATGTCCTAGGTAGACATTACTGATAGCTGTTCAACTACCAGTGCTGGTGGTTCTGTAACACAACTGTGGATGCTTGTTCTTTAAACCAGGTATATTCTGACAAAAGAAAATAAAATAGCATGAAGAATTACGTTTTAAGTGTAATAATCATGTTATGTTGAAAATATTATTGGGGCGCCTGGGTGGCTCAGTCGGTTAAGCATCTGCCTTCCACTCAGGTCATGATCCCAGGGTCCTGGGATGGAGCCCTGCATTGGGCTCCCTGCTCAGGGGGAAGTCTGCTTCTCCCTCTGTCTCTACCCCTCCCCTGCTTGTGTTTCCTCTCCCCGCCAAGTAAATAAATGAAATCTTTAAAAAACATATCATTTATGGGTTTAGTTAAAGGCCCTCTTGATCTTGCTTAAGGGATCCAATCTGTGGAATTTTAGTGTTTTAATAGAATCAGTTCCAGGCTTATTTTTTTCCAGGCTTGGCTGCCCTAGTGAATAATATTCCATTAAAGTCTTTACAAAATGTTCCTAATGTGCTTGAAATATTTAGAGGACTACAGTTTGTAAAATCAAGAGTCTACCTCATCAACATCTCTAATTTTTTTTCTCCAACCTTCAGAAGGACTATAATATGCATTGCAGTCCTTTACATAAACGTGTGTTTATCTATGCCATCATAAACAATACTGCACTAGATGGCAATCTTCATTCATTATTATTTTCTTCTGTATGTGTGGTCAACTCATGAAATGAAGCATCAGAGGTAAGACCGGAAGGAAGGAACCTGTGAGCAGGAAAGGCCAGAGGAAAGAATGCACCTTGCCTAAGTCCACATGACTAGCTCCTAGATGATCTGAAGGAAACCAGAAAATGTGAATCTCTCATCCCTAAAAAAGCCATACTCAAGTCAGATTTGTTATGAGGTACTCGTAAATTTGCAGAACCTTGCTTTTTAATTTGACCCATGAACTATAGTCATATTTGATCTCTTAATATTTAGGCAAGAAGTAAACCACCTAAAGATTTCTAGTTTTATTTCCCCAACCTTTTACAGATAGGACCACATTTTTTTAACATTTTTTAATTTGAAAAATGATATATACATATAATTATTTAAAAAATTAACACAAAGGAGTATACTTTGAAGAGTAATTCTTCTCCTTCCTAAACTACAGTCATCCCTGATATATAACCTATTTTGTACCTGTTTTCATTTTAAAACTTGGAGATTGTACATGTAGATCTGTCCCATTTTTCCGTATCACCTGTTCTTTTTGAACATACCATAATTTATTAAAGAAAGTCCTCAATGAACATTTGGTTCTTCTTATTGTTTTACTGTTACAAACAATGCTACAGTCAGTATCCTTTTTTTTTTTTTTTTTTAAAGATTTATTTGACAGAGAGAGATAGAGCGAGAGAAGGAACACAAGTAGGGGGAGTGGGAGAGGGAGAAGCAGGCTTCCTGCGGAGCAGGGAACCCGATGTGGGGCTTGATCCCAGGACCCTGAGATCACGACCTGAGCTGAAGGCAGATGCTTAACGACTGAGCCACCCAGTCAGTATCCTTTTATATAAATCTGCTCACAGCTAAGAGCATATCTTAAATTCCTGGGAAACCTTTTGCTAATCAGAAGATAACCTGCATTTAAAATTTTGACAGCTAGAGTCAAGGTCATATTTAAATGAAATATGATCAGTTATAATGTTCCTCCAGAGAGAGAAATTGCATAATCCCTTCAATAGCAGTCCATTCCGGTATACAATTTGAATCACAAATAAAAGGAAAGCAAAACTGTCAACAAGAGTGTTCCTCTCAAACTTTCTACTTCTGAGTTTTATGCGTTCTGATGTTTAAGACTGTAAAAGTCTTATTTCCTTTCATAATAATGACTTAGAAAGTACATGTGTCCCCACTTTTTGTCCAGAATTAACTGCAACTTTTCACATTAACAGAGATAAAACCTTATCTTTGAATCAATGCCACAATGCAGCATTCAACCAGTGGGGCTTCTTATGTGAAATAGACTACCTAATGCTTTATACTTTGCATTTAAATCTGTGTATTTTTCTTTGTAAAGTGACATGTCAGCAAATATTGGTGCAGTTCTTCATAAAAAAATGAATGCACAAAATAATACAGTGGCCCTGGCCACATTATAAAATTAAGAATCAGAAAAGTGCAGAGAAAATAACAACAGTCCAGCATTTGTTTTCTTTGCAGCCATGTACAATTTGAGAAAATTTGTTTTTGCTGCGGAATCTGTTAAAGGAACAGACAACACAGTACTTTTTATTTAGAATGGCTTTACATTGGTTTTGCATTTTGCATGGTGATAGCCTTTTGTAGTATTTTTTTGTATACTACCTGTGTTTCTGGAATGAATTAAGGTCATTATTCAGAGGATGCTAATCTGGATTATGTTTGTAAAGTGAGACTGAATCTTCATTGCAAATACTACGTAATACTCTCATCAAATAATAACAAAATAAGAGAAAAACAGAAATAGGTGTTAAGTAAGGAAAAACTAGACTATAGAAAATACCAAAGCAGGTTAGAATAGCAGAGTTTAAGTCAATTTTGTTTTTAAAATGTCTTGTACACTGAAGAATTTGTTTAACATTAGTTTTCTTTGAGTAGTGGCACTATGGGTGATTTAAATGTTTTTGTTCTTTCAAAAGATTTTTTATTTTATTTTTCCACAATAAACATGTGTGACTTTGCAATTTGAAAAGCCAATGCTTTTTTTAAAAAGATAATTCCATATGCCTCCAACTCCATTTTATGTCCCCCCCCCGCAATTTTCCATTGAACTCCTAGTGTTTTTGCCTTAGTTTACTTGTTTGCATGCTTCTTTGCTTTTGTTTTCTTGTTTTTCCTGATTATGATAGAAAACTAGTCCTATTCTTGCTTTAGGTATGTAAATCAAGGAGTGAATTCTCAAGAAGACAAGTATGATTTGCAGCATCCCTGGTACCCATCTCTGCATTTGTTATCTCTTGTTAACAGCTGGAACAAAGCCAATTACTACCATTTTTTTCCTTTTATTTTCTAAATTTCATGCAATATTAATGTCACCATGTGAGAAATATTATTCTTAACCACTGCTAAAGAGAACATAGACAAGAAGAGAGAACGAGGAGGGATAAGACCATGGACATTTGGGTTCCATTAAATTTAAAAATAACTTTATTTTTCAGTACTACAAAGAAACCCATATTTGGTGTGGAGTGGATTTTAAGGACAAATTTAGCATGGTACAATTTGCAAATAACTTTTATTTTTTATGTATTTATTTAAAATTTTTTTTATTTCCCCCCGAGGGGGGTGCACCGTTCCTAGAAGTACTGCAATACCAGGTCGATGCTTGGAGTGGACGGAGCAAGCTCCTATTCCATCTCCTAATTCCAAAAATCCATTTAATATATTGTCCTCAGTTAGAGGTTATATCAGATATTAAACTGATAAGAACAGACACTACACTTGATCTTAGCCAAAAGGCCAAGAAGCGATTGCAGATAACTTTTAATCCGTTAGTTGCATCAGTATTTTTGTAGCTAGTAGGTCAATTACTACCACTGTTAATGTTTCAGATGTTCTTGACTCATTCCAAAAAGCTGACTAATGAAGGAAATAAGGAGAATTCTCTATTTTTGAATTATCCTAAACAAACATACTATATTGTTTGAATTCCTGTTCTGAGCTTCTGTGTCTCTTAACAATCTTATGACGTGTGTTTCAAATCACAGCAGGTAATCACCAGAATGGGTGTGAATGACTTGTGGCAAATTCTGGAGCCTGTTAAGCAGCACCTCCACTTGCATAATCTCTGTGGGAAAACCATTGCAGTTGATCTGAGTCTCTGGGTATGTGAAGCACAGACAGTCAAAAAAATGATTGGAACAGTCATGAAGCCCCACCTCAGGTATAGTAAACGTTCTTAGGATATAAATGTATGATTGCATAAGCAGGTAGTTTTGTCTCCACTTTGTTTCTTTGTTATTGTTGCTGTACATTTTGGGATTTTAAAATATATTAACATGTCAGTCTCTGCCGTCTCTAAATCGATGGCTCACACATTTGAGCTCCAGACTCAGAGACCTAGCTGCCTACTTCCCATATCCACTAGGATGCTTTGGTGACTAGAAGCCAGAAATTTGGGAGCCACTCTCTGACCCCTCCTTACATCCAGTCTATCAGGAAGTCTTGCCTGTTAATACTTCCAGAATATTCCTTGTGTTCAGAAACTTCTGTCAGTGTCCAGAGGCAGGACCTCAGTGTGACACCATCATCTCTCATCTGTACTGAAGTGACATCTTTCATGAGTTTTCCTCCCTCAGCTCCTGGCCTCCTCCTTCTCTAAACCATTTTCCATGTAGCACTGAGAACCATCATAAATCTCTCCTGCTTAAAAAATTCCGTGGTTTCTCAGTTCACTTAAAATATGAATACATAAAATGTGATTGCATGTAACCTTTTTGGTATTAGTCTGATGTTCTTGCCATTATGTCATATTGCTATGTTGACTTTTGCTATCAGTATATGATTCTTAACGGATTACTGATTTTTATATTTAAGGAACTTATTTTTTCGTATCTCCTATTTAACACTAATGGATGTAAAACTGGTGTTCGTTATGGAAGGGGAGCCCCCAAAGCTGAAAGCTGATGTCATAAGCAGGAGGAATCAGATTCGGTATGGGCCTTCGGGAAAAACATGGTCTCAGAAAACAGGGAGATCACATTTTAAATCAGTTTTAAAAGAGGTGAGTGTTTAGATATGATTCAGTAATTCTGATTTGAGTTAGAGAATACATTGTACTCTGATAAAGGTTATTATATCATCATCTTTAATACTCACTAAGCTTACTGTAACTAGAAGGCCAGTGTGGTTAGAGAAGAGTGTTTATATTCCATAGTAAAACTGACCCAAGTTCAAGCCTGGCTCTGGCATATAGAAATTCTGAAATGTTGAGCAAGATTTTTAAATTATATCTGCCTCACTTCCTACCCTGTGAAATGAGGATAGTAACACTTCGCAGTGATGTGAAAATTTGAAAAAAAAATCAACATATACAATATCTAAAACAACTACTACATAGTAGGGAGTTGATACGTGTTACCTCTTTTTTTTTTTTTTTTAAGATTTTATTTATTTATTTGACAGAGAGAGACACAGCGAGAGAGGGAACACAAGCAGGGGGAGTGGGAGAGGGAGAAGCAGGCTTCCCGCTGAGCAGGGAGCCTGATGCGGGGCTCGATCCCAGGACCCTGGGATCATGACCTGAGGTGAAGGCAGACGCTGAACCAACTGAGCCACGCAGGCACCCCCGTTTTTCTTTTTAACTGTGGTTAAAATTTTCATTCCTTTGAAAAGATATTACATAAAGTAATAATCATTTTTCTCTTGAAATTTTATTTTCTATTCGTAATGTGATTTTTAAAAATATTTTTCAATTAGTGATTTTCTACCATAATGACTGTCAGTAGTTGAAGAAAATATCTGTACTGGATTCTAATTATTTCTTACATAGTCTATTCCTGGAAATATCTATGGTCCACATACTCAGGCCATGAAATACCTAGTATAAAGCAACAAGATGTCCATCTCTTCTTGAGAAAATTGCTCCATTTCTATTTCTTTATTGCAGTAATTGTGATGTTCCAAGCATTTTGTGTCAATGTTCAGCGTTGCCTGAATGAATAAAAAATTCATTTTCATATATCTGTACCCTTAGTTACTAGGCCCTACTTCCTGCTAACTCACTGCCATCTTTTAGGTATAAGCATGAAACACAGATTAGTTTTCCTCTAATACCACCCCACGTGACAGACTTAGGGTAGGGAAATTTACAACCAGCCTCATCACAAATTCAGTGCTGGTTTTTGAAGAGTTGGAATGACAAATAATGCAGGAATCTGAAATAACTTCCAAACTCTTTTGTTTATTATGAAAGGATATTTCTTTCTTTTTTTTTTTTAAGATTTTATTTGAGAGGAAAGAGAGAGAGCACAAACGGGGAGGGGCAGAGGGAGAGGGAAAAGCAGACTCCATGCTGAGCAGGGAGCTGGACATGGGGCTTGATACCAAGAACCCCCAGATCATGGCCTGAATTGAAGGCAGACACTTAACCAGCTGAGCCACCCGGGTGCCCCTGGAAGGATATTTCTTATCTAGAGGAAGGCAAAAGTAACATCTGTAACAAAACTATCTCCCTAAAGTCACCCAGCCAGAGTCCTGAAAAGTACCTTTTTTTTTCCGACATAGTACTTTGTCTTTTTGAACCCTGTCCACCTTGGGCAACATCTGGCAGAGGTTTTTATTATGTAATATACCATGCAAGCAATCGGTTAAAGCAAAAGATGATATTTATAGCATCAGTTTCTAGAAACTACAGATAAAAAGCCTCTTTTCTTCACCGTACCCAGTATTTCTAATTGTAAGTGCATGAGCAATAAGAAAGGATGCCCTAGCCTTATAAGGCTAGACTACAAGCTGTTCATCTGGGTTCAACTCATAACACAAAGGAAACTCACAGAGGATTATTTATAAATCAGCACATTGGCAGAAACAGCCTGCACAGACATTTGACTTCTAGGAGCAAATCAACAACTGGTCCCTATGTGGTTTCGCACAACATGAGAGTTTCATTGTATGGACATGATAGAGGAAAAGAAGAGAACTGTAAGGTCTCAAGTAAAATCTGGTAATAGTATCTTCTTGGAAGAGCTCATATTAAGTTGACCATCATGTGAGAAGAATTTTTGTAGTTTTGCAGATGTAAATCTTAATGTGATTATTAATCATTTAAAGATACTTCTTTTAAATCTTGAGATAACATTGAACAAAACAGTGAAAATTGAATATTTAATGCTTTTTCTAAAAATGTAATTTTTTTGAAGATTTTATTTATTTATTAGAGAGAAAGAGAATGAGCAGGAGTCGGGGACAGAGGGAGAGGGAGAAGCAGACTCTCCGCTGAGCAGGGAGCCCAACTTGGGGCTCGATCCCAGGACCCTGCAATCATGACCTGAGCCGAGGGCAAATATTTAACCAACTGAGCCTCCCAGCGCCCCTAAAATGTAATTTTTAAATTAATTTTTAACTGAATGTGGATTGCTTTTTATTTTTTATTTATTTATTTATTTATTTTTTAAAGATTATTTATTTGACAGAGAGAGAGAGAGGACAAGTAGGCAGAGCAGCGGGCAGAGGGAGAGGGAGAAGCAGGCTTCCCGCCCAGCAGGGAGCCCGATGGGGGCTCGATCCCAGGACACTGGGATCATGACCTGAGCCAAAGGCAGACGCTTAACCGACTGAGCCACCCAGGCGCCCCTGAATGTGGATTGCTTTTTTAATTGACATTATTTTTTTAAGCTTTCATTATAGAAAATTTTAAGTCAATATAAAAGTAACCCATCATCAATCTTAAACAGTTATCAGCTCTTGGTCAATCTTGTTTTATCTGTGTCTCCACTCACTCCCTACTCCCATGTCATTCTGAAGCAAATCCCACACATAATATTGCCTCAGTCTCGATATTTCAGTATCTTTGTCTAAAAGATAAGGACTCTTAAAAAATAAATAAGAACATAACCACAATACATTTCTTATTGTCACACCTAAAGTTTAGCATTCTTTAATGCCCTAAAGTATTCAGTGTTCAAATTTCCAATTGTTCCTTAGATATCACAATTTGTTAAGATACCTAAATAGTTACAATTAATATTTGTAATACAGATGTCAGTTAAACACTGAAAAAAATAGCAATAAAATAATGTTCTTAGATTTCTTGCACCTATGTTTTCTTTTCAGTGCCTTGATATGCTGGAATGCTTAGGCATTCCCTGGGTCCAAGCTGCTGGGGAAGCTGAAGCCATGTGTGCTTATCTTAACGCCAGTGGTTATGTAGACGGCTGTCTCACCAATGATGGGGATGTTTTCCTCTATGGCGCCCAGACTGTTTATAGGAATTTCACTATGAATACCAAGGTACTTTTCTTTCTCTTTTTCAGCATTTGTTTCACAGAGTACCCTTTTAAAAGGGATTATTAAATAATTAAATGAAACAATATGTGTAAAATACTTACCATAATGCCTGGCACATAGCAGTTGCTAAATGAAATGAAATGCTGTTACAAATATTGACACATAGTTCATTTTCTCTGAAATGTGGATTTCCCTCTTAAGGGCTTGATTTGTTTCACATGATTTAATTCTAAATCAGTTTCAATAATATATTATAAAAATACATATGAAATGTCTTGCTTTGACCCAGAATTTCCATTTTTAGTAATTTATCCTCAAAAACACCTCTAAATATGCAAGAAGAGATGTACAAGGATGTTAATTGCAGCATTGTTAGTAATTACAAAAATGTGGCAAACAACCCCGAAGAGAGAGAGCATGCGCACATGAGCACAGGGAAGGGCTGAGCGAGCCCAGAGCCTGACACTGGGCTTGATCCCAGGACCCTGAGATCATGGCCTGAGCTGAAGTCAGCCACTTAACTGACTGAGCCACCCAGGTGCCCCTCAAATGCCAATTTCTAGGGAATGGTTAAATGCTGCTATGGTTCTCAGTTAGAGAGCTATTCAGGAGAAATTTTGGTTGTAACTATTCAAGGTTGGGCAAGGGAAATTACAGACATTTGATAGATTGGAGCCAGGAAAGCTAAACCTCTTGCCAGATGAGTCTGTTATTACTCTGAAAATGCTAATAGTGTCCCCATTGAGAAACATTGCCTCAGAGTCCATTATACGTAATAGCAAGCAGTCATTAAAGTGATAGTATTGGGGCGCCTGGGTTGTTAAGCAGCTGACTTTTGATCCCAGCTCAGGTCTTGATCTTTAAAAACATTTTAAAGATTAAAAAAATAAATAAAAAGATATGTATTATTGATATTAAAGATGTATTAGTGAGCAAAAAATGTTACAAAATAGTACTTTTGTATAATTATAAATATAGCTAATAATAATAAATATTTGTGTATATGTGTCAGAGTAATTTTTAAAAGAATATGCATGAGAGGGAGGCAAACCATAAGAGACACTGAACTCTAGGAAACAAACTGAGGGTTGCCGGAGGAAAGGTTGGGGGGAAGGGATAGTTGGGTGATGGGCATTAAGGAGGGCACTTGATGTAATGAACACTGTATGTTATATGCAACTGAGGAATCACTAAATTCTATCTCTGAACTAATAAAAAAAAGAATATGCACTACATTATTAATAATAGTTTAATAATTAACTTTAGATATTGCAATTACAGGGAATGTTTTACTTTTTATAATACTCACTTTGTCTAATTTTGTAAAGGTGAAAATCTTTTATAGATGTCAAAAAATAATAAAGAGAAAAATTTTGACTATTATAGTTTATTTTCTTAAGCCAGTTTTTGAAACTATGACTTTATTTCCAGATATTGAAGTGTTAGATTCTGTGAAGATTCTGGTGATCAGGATATTTTTTTCCTATTTTAACTTTTAGGAATAATTAAATATTTAGAGACAAATTCTTTTTTGTAATGTTTAATGTATAAATGTTTACTTTTTTGAGGATTAAACTAAATCTGTACTTTCTTCTAGGATCCACATGTTGATTGTTATACAATGTCATCTATCAAGAGTAAACTAGGTTTGGATAGAGATGCTCTGGTTGGACTAGCCATACTACTTGGCTGTGATTATCTTCCGAAGGTATGCTTAGATTGTTGTATTTACTTATTAGTCATAGTGTGTCTTTTTTGATACCTTACATGCTGCATAAATATAAAAACAATATGGCTATCTGATTAAGAACCTAATTTAGAGTATAATTTTAGGCATAATAAACAATTTAGTGACGAAAATAATCAGCATTTCAAGTGACATTAAAAAACTGGCTCATTGTGACACTGAATGTGATAAATGAGAATCGAATAATAACTAGGCCCACAGCTTGAATATCAGTAAACCATTAGTCTAGACTAAGAGATTCACATTTGAGTTTTACTACCATTTAAAAAAAATACAGGAATTACTCTTTTCTTGTGTCATGCCAATATTAATTTCTATCACTGTTTTGTCTGTTTTTTGGTTTTCAATCTTCCTTGCAGCTTTCCAACTGTGCACATGCTCAGTATTATTACTGTTACTAGGCAACATGATTATTGTGGTAAGCCATTCATCCTTCCTTGCCTCTTAGCATTGCACTGAGTTTTGTTCATGAAAACATTTTATTTGAGATGCACAGTACAATACTCTGTAACAAATAGGTATACTAATAGGTGAGTGATAAATTAAGAATTAAAGGAGAATCCCATTCTTAAATATATTTAAAAATATGGAATGCCTTGAATTGTAGTTCTTACTATGTAGTCCCATCATTAGATCCCTACTGATCATCTCTGTATTCTTACTAAATCCTTCATTATACTATGTATTCTGTCCCCAAGAGAAGTCTAACAAAGGATGACATCTCTATTTTTTTTTTCACCAGAGCTTAGGAGAGAGGAAAAAATAGCAGGATAGTAAAATTATTAACCATCATTTCTAACTTAGGTCATCAGTGACCAGAGAGAGAAATCACTTTTTTTAGCTAGTAGGAAAAGGAAGCAGGAGGAGGGAAACTTTTAAATAACACAAAAGTAATTATTTTATTATAATTCTCATTCTGAAATAGAAGATTCTTATTTCCCATATGTAATTATATCATAATTAAAGTCTAGAAACAGTCGAATGTTGAACGTAAGAAAAAATTTGCAAAATTAAACTCACAGAAACCAATTTTAGCTACAGTGGTGTTACATTATGTAATAACCTTAGCTATTTCGACGTTTTCTATCCTTTGTAACAAAACTGGTATCTGTTTATTTTGTTCTACTTGAAGATTTTTTTTTTTTTTTAAAGATTTTTTATTTATTTATTTGAGAGAGAGAGAATGAGAGAGAGCAAGCACATGAGAGGGGGGAGGGTCAGAGGGAGAAGCAGACTCCCTGCCGAGCAGGGAGCCCGATGCGGGACTCGATCCAGGGACTCCAGGATCATGACCTGAGCCGAAGGCAGTCGCTTCACCAACTGAGCCACCCAGGCGCCCCTCTACTTGAAGATTTTTACCACTTATGAACTAACATGATTTACCTTCAAGAAACTTAACATGTAGCTAAATGCTAATATAAGAAGGGTGACATACAAAATATCTAGCAATGGGTATGCCAAAGACACAGGCTGTAGCCATGAAACAGACTTCTGGGGACCACTGTTAGGAGAGGTGCTACCCTTTTACTAGCTGATCCTGAGTGTAAGGGGGCTGGAAAGGGGATTCAGGCTGGAGGGAGACCCCTTTGCCAGCAGACACTTAGGATGCTTGTGCAGTGACCATTTACTAATCAGTTTGGAAATATTTTAACACTGGCATGTCTATCCCAGTGCATATTGGCTAAATAGCAGTCCTGCTTATAAGGGTAGATTCATAAACTTTTATAGGAACTGGAAGACTCAAACCAGAAATTGTCATGCAAGTATACATTTATTAACATTTTTTTTTGTGTTGGCAACTTAATACTTGTTTTAATTTTTCTTAAGCTATTAATTTCAAGAGTTAACTTGGAACTCTCCTTTGTTCTCTTTTGGTTGTCTGGGTCTTTAAAGATTAAATGTTCATCTAAGTAAATGAACATGCTTTTTCTGATTACAAATATAACCTGAAGTTAAGTCAAATTAAAAGACTATCAGAATAATTAACATAAAAAGTGAAAGCCCTCTAAAGTTCTGTTCCTTCCTCCCTTAAAATAAACACTGTCAGTGGTTTAGTACATAATCCTGTGACTTTTTGGTTTGCATAGATTAACAATGTGTAGTAATTTTACTTACAAATCTAGATCACAGGGTGGGCGATTTTAATTTTTTTCTTACATGTGGCAAGGTATCTTGCACATCTTTTCCTATCGTTACATAGTTACCTTATTCTGTCAGCTGCACAACCTCCCATTGAATGGACATGTCATACTTTATTTCTCCATTCCCCAGTGATTAACATTTGCATTTCTTTTCCACTTTCTGAAAGGGAGTCCCTGGAGTTGGCAAAGAGCAAGCATTAAAACTTATACGGACTTTGAAAGGGCAAAGTTTACTTCAAAGGTAACTAAAAATTACTCTTTTCTTGTGACATTAGACATTTATTCTTGTTGAACTGAATAGCGACTATTACAAAAAGTATTATATTATGCTTTCCAAAAAAGGATTTTGTATTTTTATTTTTATTTTTTTGGAGCGGGGGAGAGGGAGAGAATCTCAAGCAGACTCCCCACTGAGTGCAGAGCTGGACCTGGGACTCCGTCTCACAACCCTGAGATCGTGACCTGAGCCAAAATCAAGAGTCAGAGGTTTAACCAACTAAGCCACCCAGGAACCCCCAAAAATAAAATCTTTAAAAGAAATAATAAAACGATAACTGATTTTTGTTTACTCTGAGACTTTCCAGAGAAAAGATAAGAATATACGTCCTAAGCCATACTGTATTTTTTTCATTATTAGGTCACTACAAACAGAAGTAGTACGATGCGAAATGTGTTTATTTATAACCGTGTGCTTTTACCATAGGCTATTTTAGACTGTTTTACCACTAAGTAAAGATAAACACAACCATAAAATAATTTTATATTTAAAATTATTTTTGATATAAAATATTTTGATATATTTATTCTCTATAAGTGAAATGCCTGATATATTGCAAATATTTAATAACATGTAACACTTGATCACAATTTTTACTTGAGTGCCCTTTGTTCTATAGCCACATATTTAGTAATATATTAGTTCTAATTAATTTAGACTGTACAATTTGAGGATTCAAAATAGTTAACGTACAGAATATATGGAAGTTTACCAACTGTGCTATTTAGTTTTGAAAGCATGTGAAGTATATTTACTTAATGAAAGCAATGGTTTATGTTAATGTTAATTATGAATTAATATTCATGATGATAAAGTATGGAGTGAATAAGAAGAAGCTCCTTCAGCTATAAAGCTACTGATAGATCTAAGACTTCAATGAATGAAGGAGGGCACGTGCTGTGATGAGCACCGGGTGTTATACGCAGCTAATGAATCACTGAACACCACATCAAAAACTATTGATATACAGTGGCTAACTGGACATTAAAAAAAAACAACAACAAAAAATAAGACTTCATTGAACCTGTTACTGGTATCAGTGATACTATGCCAAAGCAGGAAAAAAAGGTCTACATTGGCATGGAATCATTTGGGAATTGTGAAGAATAATATAAAGAGTGATATAAAGAATAAAAAGAAGGTATGGCACTAACTACAAATCATCCTTATTGACATGGTTTCAGCAAATATGTGCTTTTGGCAACATTTTATGAGATGTTTGTCTCAACATTTGAAAAGAATAAAATTACCTTTCTTATTGTCATTATGTATCATTCTAATTTTAATTTAGACTGACTTTCCTCCCTTTTTCTCTTCCCCACAATTAAAGTTCTATTTATTTACCCAGCATCTATTAATGCTATTTTTAGCAAGCTCATACTTGGTCTTTGTAGTAAATGAATCAGAAATTCCAAAAGCCAAATAATAACTCTTAGTACCAGACACTGCACAATGAACTAAAGAGATAATTTAGTTTTTTATTAGACCTTTAACTTCTGTAAGTAGAGGAACATAATTCAGAGCACTTGTGTTTTATGAGGAATACTTAACTATCCCCTTGGTGGCTTTATGTTGCCTAGAACTTTAGCCAAAAATAAAATTAACTTTTATTTAGTAGAAATCTTAGCAGATACACATTTTCCTTAAAATCAGTCATTAAACAGGCAATGTTTTGCAGATTACATAAGAGATTAAGAAAATGATAATTTCAGATGATCTAGATTTTTTAAACAGTTTTTTCTCAGAAACTTAATGCTCTAGGGCGCCTGGGTGGCTCAGTTGGTTAAGCGACTGCCTTCGGCTCAGGTCATGATCCTGGAGTCCCTGGATCGAGTCCCGCATCGGGCTCCCTGCTCGGCGAGGAGCCTGCTTCTCCCTCTGACCCTCCCCCCTCTCATGTGCTTGCTCTCTCTCATTCTCTCTCTCTCAAATAAATAAATAAAAAATCTTTAAAAAAAAAAAAAAAAGAAAAAAGAAACTTAATGCTCTATTTAGTTTTATACTTTACCCTTCACCCCTATTCCTGATACAGGAAAATGTCCATGTACATGATTCGATTTGTTTTATATTCACACATAGAAAAGAGATCAAAAAGATATTTACAAGTCATTCTCCCTGCATATTGCTGCCTAACTTAAGATTCTCTAAAAAAATACCCCAAACTGAATGAATATATGAATATACACATATGAGTACACGAGTATATGAGTACATATTCTTTTTCTCTTCTCCTTCTCCCTCCTTTCTGCTGCCTCCTACCTTCTCTTCCATTCCTCTGTCTTCCTTCTTTTTTCCTCTGTGACTGTCTGATTCTCTCTTCCCCCTGTTGCAATTCTGTTGTCCTTGGGGCCACATTTTTAAATTGAGGTACATAGATTGACGGTTTTCCCAGGCTGGGCCAGTGACTTTATCTACCATCAAAGAGAAATCAAGTGGGCAGGTAAGGAAGGAAACAGAATAGCCTGACATTTGAGAGCATGGCATTTTGGTGACCTTGTTTTTTTTGTGTGTCGTTTTCCTTTTAACATCATTTTTTTTTTTTTACAGGTTTACTCAGTGGAATGAAGAATCATGCTCTGATCCACAACCACTAGCTATTAAAAAACTGGCCCATTGTTCTGTGTGTTCCCATCCAGGTAAGCCGACATAGGGAATGATATCTCTAGAACATTAGTGTCTGATACCCACATTGTCATCCTTTTCTTATAATACCTGTTACATCCCTATCTTCCTCAGTAGATTGAAAATCCTCAGTGTCAGGAGTTGTGTCCATATACATAGTAGGCACTCAATAATTGTTAATTGAATGAAATAATGTGATGTAAATGATAAATATAGGATAAGTGCGTTTCAAACTATGATACCAAATTACATAGATGTTAAAATTATGTTTTCAGTATAGAAATCCATTTAAACAAAAAAAATATATCATACTGTTAAGTCTTATGGGGAAATCGGACTAAAACCATTTGTTTTTATTTGCATAAAGATAGTGACTTTAATTTCTAATACATGTTCATTATTATTGAAAATAACTTGGTTCCTCTTCATTAATCTTGGTAAAAAAAAAAGATGCCATTAGTGTGTACTGGATCAAAAACACCTTTCACTCCCAAGAGAGAGTAGGAGATCTTATTAGCTCATTTTTTAAAAGAAATTCTTGGGGCTGTTGGGTGGCTTAGTTGGTTAAGCATCTGGCTTTGGCTCAGGTCATGATCTCTGGGTCCTGGGGTTGAGCCCTGCATCAGGCTCCCCGCCCAGGGGGAGTCTGCTTCTCTCTCTACCTCACCCTTCCCTCCCCGCAGCTCATGCTCTCTCTCTCTCTCTCACTCTCAAATAAATAAGAACTTTAATAATAATAATAAATAAAAGAAATTATTTGTCTCAATATGTGTTCATAAGCATTGTCAAATTGTAGATGAAATCATGGAAGAAATAAATGTTTTTATAGGATTCTTTTAAATTCAATTCTGTAGTTTTTTGATACTTTATAAATGACAGTTTTAGTTCCTATCAATTATATGTGCTCTTCTGTATTCTCAAAACAATGTTAAAGGTGGTCATGCTTTCCTTCAAAAGGGAACTAGGTCCCCACACCTGTGCCATAGTCATAATTCGTTCATGTTCCAAGCATAGTTTAAAAGTAGCTGTGCAGGTTACTGAGGGCTAGACACTAGCAGAGGTAATTAACTGTTATATTCTTTTAATAGTCTCATTAAAGAAAGCCTTTCATGAATTATTCTGTTAAATAATATTTTTTTTTTTAAGATTTTATTTATTTATTTATTTGAGAGAGGCAGGGAATAGCACAGAAGGAGAGTGAGAGGGAGAAGCAGACTCCCTGCTGAGCAGAAAACCCAATGTGGGGCTCCATCCCAGGACCCTGGGATCATGACCTGAACCAAAGGCAGATGCTTAACCAATGAGCCACACAGACACTCCATAAATAATCTTTTTTATTTTTTTACTTTTTTTAAAGATTTTATTTATTTATTTGACAGAGAGAGAGATAGCGAGACCAGGAACACAAGCAGAGGGCGTGGGAGAGGGAGAAGCAGGCTTCTCGTGGAGCAGGGAGCCCCATGCGGAGCTCGATCCCAGGACCCTGGGATTATGACCTGAGCCTAAGGCAGATACTTAACGACTGAGCCACCCAGGCACCCCATAAATAATCTTTTTTAAAGCTAGTAATTATATCCTACTTCTCTTGCATGTAGCTACCAAATAAACCACAAAGTTTTCTATTGTTGATTATTGTAAAATTATAATTTCTAGTTACAAATTAATAGTTTCAGATAGAAGAATAATCTATAGAAATAACAAAAAAAATAGTGTCACGGAGGAGTCATAGCTCAGGATCTACTTTGTCTTAAAAATTATTATAATATGCATCATTCTATTCAACCTAAATGTATTGGAACCTTTCTATATGCTAAGGACTTTGCTAGACAGTATTCATTTTTAAAAATTTGGATAAGGACAAAAAAAAAAATAAAGATGTAGAAGGTAAATCTAAAAAGCAGTGAAAATCATACTTCTTTGTGTTTCCATAAAGGTTCACCTAAGGATCATGTACGTAATGGATGCAAACTCTGTAAAACTAATCAATATTGTGAACCGCATGATTATGAATACTGTTGTCCTTGTGAGTGGCACCGTATAGAGCATGATAGACAACTGAGTGCAGTAGAGAACAGCATTAAAAAGTAAGTTCTTTTTTTTAACTCCTTTTTTTCTGTCCTGACCTATTTATATACCTCTACTTGAATTATTTCCACATAACCTCCCCCCATGTCTAGACTAGTAATATTTCACAAAATCTGTTTTTTTTTATTTGGTTCAAATATTAGGCTATATCAAAAGACAGTGATTTAATAGTTACTCAAAAAGAAGCTTGATGACTGGGACATTATCCAAGGGCATTTTTCGTTAAATGAGCAGAGATTAGGTGAAATGAATTGGGTCTGTCTAAAACTGCCTGATTATATTAACAACATGTATATAATTTATTTTCAGAAAAGCTTGCAGTTGTGAGGGATTCCCATTCCATAAGGTAATAACTAATAATTCAAACGTATGTCTTATTTCAGAAGTTCTTTTAAAAAGTCTGAAGTCTGAATTTCTATTTTATTTTCTCTTGCTAGGTTATTCAAGAATTCCTTTCGAACAAGGATAAATTGGTGAAGGTAATCAGGTACCAAAGACCTGATTTATTATTGTTTCAGGTATCGGAAAATAAATACTTACTTTATGCTATGTAGTTGGGTACTAGGAAGATAAGAAGGGATAATGACTTTGGTTTGAGAGGAGATTTAAAATAGCTTTGATTGAGCATGTATTTTTCAGCATTTATTTCTAATCTTCATTTCTTTGCCACATAGGAACCATACTTTGCAGACCACAAGACACACAATAATTAATGCTCTTCTTTAGAAGACACCTTGTACATACCATGTACAGATTCACTGTATTCAGGAAGATATTGGGGGTGGGGCGTAATACCCAGAGAATGTGAGGATCGAGTATGTTGTTATAAAAGGCAGTGTAGTTTACAAGGGCAATGGAATTTTTTTTTTTTTTTTTAGTATAGTTGACACATGAGGTTACATTAGTCTCAGGTGTACAACTTAGTGATTTGACAAGTTTATACATTATGCTATGTTCACCAAAGGGCGTTGGAATTTTTAATCAGTGACCTAACTTTAAATTTGGACAGTCTGTCACTTACTATGTGATCTTGTATATGTGTTATCCTAAAAATAGAAATAATATTACTTATTTCATGAGGTCACTATGAAGATTAAATGAGATTATTTATAATAACCCCTAATATAGTGGCTAGGGAAACAGAGTAGTTCAATAAATTGTAAGTACTTGTTGCCTATCCCTACCAACAACAGTAATACTAATGCAACCAACATTTATTGAAAATTAAAATTTGCTCTCATATTAACACATTACATGTAACCTCACTTAATCTTTATAATCTCTCAGTTGGGTTATATTTTATGATGGAAATCGTGAGGCTAAAAGAGATTAAGTAATTTACCTAAGATCTCGGAAATACCGTACTGGGGTTCAAACTGACAACCCTCACACTTAATCCTTATGCAACATTGCCTCCTTAGGAGGCTCATTGTTCTTTCTGGGAATATTCTTACTGATACTACTTTAACTAATGTTAATTCTGAAAGAAAAAATGATATTATCTGAGAGTGCTGTTTGTCTCCAAGAGATAACAAAATCTTGTTTTATTTGTTTTATATTTACAGAGATTTACTCTTGAAAAAATGGAATGGCCCAATCACTATGCATGTGAGAAATTGCTAGTGCTTTTGACCCACTATGACATGATAGAAAGAAAGCTTGGTAGAAGGAATTCTAATCAACTACAGCCAATTCGGTAATATGAAGAATTGTACAAAGAAGTCTCTGTGTTTCCATTTGAGTATCTTATGACCTATATAATAATCTTATTAATACCTTTAATAATCTTAATACCTTTGGTAGTGGGATATATAGCTCTTTGTTATATAAAAATGGAGTAAAGGTCTAGTAGGAAATATTAAAAGTTTATTCAGAGTTTATAGTCAACATAACAGTAAGTTCGTGCCTTTGCACACTTTTCTGCTTCAAACAAGTAGTAATAACAGATTATTAAAAGAAATAAATATAAAATGATATAGCCAAGCTTAACCATAGAACTATTTCAATGAACCAGAAAGGGAACAAAAATGTAAAGTGAATGGAGGGACAGAAACTGAGAATTGGTAAAACTTAGCAAAGGGAATATGAGTATTCATTGTGCTATTCTTACAACTTTTCTAAAGGTTTAAAAATTTTCAAACTAAAAGTTTGGGAGGAAATATCAAAGAAAAATGATAAACTACAAAGGAATGACAGTCTGATAGCATACATCTTTCATGACAGTAATGCTGGAGTAACATTTCAAAGCTTTGAGTAAAAATGATTGGCAACCTACATATCATTAAAGCCTTATTTACTGGTTGGTGAATAAATCACAGATTCTCATTAAAAGCACTATAAAAGGAGGTACCTAAGCAAGAAGAAGAATGAACCCAGCGGGATGATGTGGATAACAAAAAACAGTGGTCAATCAATAAAGAGAAATCAACAAAATATATTTAGCTAATTTAATAAACTAACTGGAAAAATATGTATATAAATAGCTGCATAATGCTTGATGATTAATATACAATGATGATAATAAATTAAAACTTCCAGCGTATGCATGTAAACCATTAAGGGTAACCACTAAAACACCAGAAATGCAATCTCTGTCTTTGAAGCCAATACATAAAATAGGAAAGTAAGACTGTCAAACTAAAAGAATACAGGAAGGAGGAAGGGGGAAGTAGCAAAGAAAAAGTTGGGTAACAGAAAACACAGAATAAATTGTATAAATGAGCCCAGCAAGATCAGTGATCACAATAAATGTAAGCAGATTAAACTCATCAATTAAAAGGCATTATATTGGATGAATAAACAAAATTCAACAATATTCTGCTATTTATAAGGCATGTGCAGAATAAAACTACACAAAATTTGAAAATAAAGAGATTTAAAAGACTACCACAGAAATATTTACCAAAGTGATGTAGCAAAATTAACAGAAACAAAATAGACTTTAGAAGAAAAATCATTATTATGGAAGAAAGGAACGTTGGATAATAACGAAATCTACTGATAGGATATTACAATCATCAACTCTATGCACCTAACAATAAAATTATCTTTTGAATAAACTAGTCAAAGGAATAATTATGCCATAATTCTTTATAGTATTTTTAGAATATTATAAGAATAGAACAAAAGCCAATGGAAATTGAATAATTCAATCTACAAATTGAAAATTTCAAAATAACTCCTGCAGTTAGACCTCATTAGAAGAATTTGTTTTTCAGAATCGTTAAAACCCGGATCAGAAATGGAATTCATTGCTTTGAAATAGAATGGGAAAAGCCTGGTATGTATTCACTCTAAGCAAAATTTGTAACATTTAACCATATATGTTTAGCGAATATGGTATACATATATAAAACATGTATATACATATATATATATAAAACATATAAAACAAAGAAGAGACATATCACATGCACTGAGGATTGATTTCATAGTTTACCTGTGCTATTTGAATAAGTTTTGACTAATAGTAAATATTAAAAACTTTAAGTAATTTTATCGTAATATCATAAGTTGATATTTCTATTGTAATTAATATTTAAGAATATAATACAGAAGTAGTTTTGATCTATATTTCTGAAGAAAATGCTGCTGCAAACAGTCTTGTCATTGGATTTCACTGTGTAGTTGGGTCTAAAGAAATCAGGTTGCTGCATAGCACCTGAGGTACTCTTCCTCTCCTTTCTTTACTCTGTTTAGTTTTTTTTTTTTTAAAGATTTTATTTATTTATTTGACAGAGAGAGACACAGCGAGAGAGGAAACATAAGCAAGGAGAGTGGGAGAGGGAGAAGCAGGCGCCCCGTGGAGCAGAGAGCCCGATGTGGGGCTCGATCCCAGGACCCTGGGAACATGACCTGAGCCGAAGGCAGACGCTTAACGACTGAGCCACCCAGGCGCCCCTACTCTGTTTAGTTTTCATGAGAATTTATAGTTGTCAAATTACTCTTGTTTTGCTATAGACAAAAATGCAGTGAACTCTGAATTAGCTCCCAAACTGAAGGCAAGGAAAGCACAGATCATTTAAAATGGAAAGTAATCCCAAATTCATTTCTATCTGGCTTTGAAATTAGATTGTGTGATTATATGTGAATGAGTGAGGCAGTAGATTTGTCAAAGAAAGTTTAAGTTGTAGGTAATTTTGAAGAATGAAATTGTAAGGAATTAGATAAACCATGCTAAGCAATACTAGGAAAATAGAAAGCTGAAGAACTTTGAGGACCGTTTAGCAACAGTTCCACCAACTAGTATATTTTCAGGAAAGAAAATCACATTAACCCAGTTTGGCAGCACATCTCTGTTCAGAACTGAGCATCGTCAGGGGCGCCTGGGTGGCTCAGTCCATTAAGCGTCTGCCTTCGGCTCAGGTCATGATCCCAGGGTCCTGGGATCGAGCCCCATGTCGGCCTCCCTGCCCAGCAGGGAGCCTGCTTCTCTCGCTCCCTCTGCTGCTACATCTGTTTGTGCTTTCTCTCTCTCTCTGTCAAATAAATAAATAAAATCTTAAAAAAAAAAAACAACTGAGCATTGTCCTTTGTGGGTGCTATTTTTTAAGGGAGAAAATGTACTCCTAGCCAGTTTAAGAAACACTGTAAGTTCATCTGTTTCCATTGTTTGTACTTTAAACTCATCAACTAATACTTCTTTTAGTAATTCTCCAGCTATTCCAAGGAACACTTCCTCTCATGGTTTAAAATCAGAACTTGAAACAGCCATCCCTGAAAATTTTAAACATTTCCCAGAAGAATTATCATGTGAATCAGAATGGTGCACCACAAACATTAATAAAGTGTTGGATCAGGATCTTCAATCTATTTTCATTATAGTGTAGCTTCTCATGTGATTTTCCCTCATGTAGGATAAACATAAGGATCTAGTCTATTTGTATATTATATTGTAAATTTACATGCAAGCATTCTCATTTTCATTTAGTAGCTGCTTGTGAGTCCAGTGAGCCTGGGCATACCCTCAATTCTGTTCTTTTCAGGAGCCATCACTAAAGAAAGTTAATGTTGGGAGTTTTACTATTCCCATTCTTTATCTGGAATTTTAACACTTATTATAGTAAATTAAAAGCAACCAACCTTATCTAAGCAATGTTTTCTATCCTGTAGGTACCATCTTTAGAGCAAGAGAATTTAAATTTTTCATTTTGAAAGGAATCTTTTTCCAGGTCTTGCCAGGCAGAAGAAAATCAGTTCTGTACTAGTATCGACAGATATTAAAACAGAGATGTTGTAAAGCAAGAACTGTGATGAATTATCAATTTGCACATGAATTCGTTTACCTGGCAAACTTACCAGGTAAGTTTCTTACCTAGGAAAATTAAATTTACAAATATGCAATTAAGGCTGTGTCTACTGTATTTTTAATCTTTTAGAACATTATGCTCTGGAAGATAAACATGGAGAACTGGTTCTACAAACAATAGAAGAAGAATCATTGTTTGAAGCCGCTTATCCTGAGATTGTTGCTGTTTATCAAAAACAAAACTTAGAACTGAAAGGGAAGAAACAAAAAAGTAAGCATCACATTTGATAGGTATTTATGCCACACACAAATGTTATAGAAGAGTTACCTATTCTATTTGAATCTATCTTGTCTAAATTTTGCTGAAAGTTCTGTAAAATCAAGAGTTAGGATTTTACTCTTGCTTCTTTGTCTTGATACACTTCTTTTTTAAAGCCACGAGTAAACCATTCTGCTGTGTCTGCTAACTTAACCAAGTGTTAATAGTAATTGTACTATTACTTTTTGAGCAACTAGTATGCATAACATGTTTTGGATTATAAACATATTTCTTTATTTCCTAGAACTTGATGAGGAAAACAAATTCAATTATAACATTGTTTCCAAAAGAAAATATTTTATAATATTTTATTAAGAATTATGTTTTATGATTATTTATAACAGTTTCCAGGAATGCACTGAGACAAAAAAGACAAAAATAATAATTACTCATGCAGAAGATTTCTGATCTGAACTCTTTAGTTTATTTGCTTACTCAAGTAAAGGAAAATAAGATAGATTTTAAGAGTATTGTATTTTTTTTTTCTTTTTAGGCATGAAAATTAAGTCTAAAGAAAGCAATTGGCCAGAATCAGATAATACGAAGAGTTTCCAGTCACAGATGACTTTAAACCCCACATGTGAAGTCTTTTCTAAGCAAAATTCCAAGTTACATTTGGAAATTACCCCTGATCGTGCATTACCCC
Source organism: Halichoerus grypus (assembly GCF_964656455.1). Taxonomy (NCBI): domain Eukaryota; kingdom Metazoa; phylum Chordata; class Mammalia; order Carnivora; family Phocidae; genus Halichoerus; species Halichoerus grypus. Next base: position 13,354,474 of record NC_135721.1, read on the forward strand.
AGAAATCTATTTCTGCATCATTGAATAGCTTAATTTTACCTGAAGATACTCTCTGTTTGAATACACAAGAGCACTTGGTGTCTTCTCCAAGACCTTTGACTATGCAGCAAGTTACAGCTGTCAGTAAGTCTCTAATTCCAGAATCTAGTCAACCTAGTACCTCATCCCATAACATATCAGCGATTGCTGATCTACAATTAAGCACCATTGACTGGGAAGATACTTCTTTTAGTAATTCTCCAGCTATTCCAAGGAACACTTCCTCTCATGGTTTAAAATCAGAACTTGAAACAGCCATCCCTGAAAATTTTAAACATTTCCCAGAAGAATTATCATGTGAATCAGAATGGTGCACCACAAACATTAATAAAGTGTTGGATCAGGATCTTCAAAAGACTAATCCTGAAGAGCATCTACTTTCTGGCATTACTCATTTACATCTTCAGGATTTGCCTTTAAAGGAACGAATACATATAAAATCATCATATCCTCAGGATAATGCATGGCCAAATGTTGACCTGAAAACTTTGTCCCTACTTACCATAAAAGAATCTTATATTACTAACAGTGGTTCTGATTGTCCATCACATCTCTCAAATGATCTTCTAGGTATTCGTTTGCAAAATGAATCTAGAAAATCTAAAGTTCTAAAAGGAGACCAGCTATTTCGAGAAAACTATAAAATGAATACTTCTAAATCTTATTCTGTCAACAATCCAATAGTAAAGACCTCCAGTGTTAGAGCTGGACCACCAAATACTGCTTTAGATCATAGTAGAAAAGTGGATGTGCAAACCACTCAGAGAAGTGTAATGAAGAAGAGCGTTTGCCTTGACAGACATTCCTCTGATGAAGAAAGTGTCCCAGTGTTTGAGAAAGCTAAAAACACAACTCAGAAAATGAAGCATAGTTCTCAGAAGCGTAACCCAGCCCAATTCAAGAAAGATGATGCCAACAAGTTGAATAACCCTAAAATATATATGAAAGAAACTGAACAGTGTGTCCAGGCTTATAAAACAGCTGGAAATGAATACTGTTTCCCAGATGCAGCTAAAGGTTCTCTGAGTTTTCTACAGCATCATAAATACAAAGGTGACTCTGGTACTTCTTTGGATAGTCCTCTTCCTTTATGTCAAAGATTAAAACTAAGGTTCCAAAACTCTTGAAATGAAATTAAAAATATTTAAGTGTAACTTAGTATTTTAGTACCATCAGCACTAGCAGAGGCAGAATCTCTACATTTGGCATAAAAATGTAATGTGGTTCTGTGTATCATGAGACACTTTCCATTTTAATTAAAACTGTAATAAAAAATGTCTAAAGCTTTGGTTTTAAAAGATGATCCTTGTGGTTAAAACTTAAAGTATATTTTAAAAAACATACTTTTGACATTGTTTATATCTTTATTGATTTTAAAGTTTTAAAATATTAGTACAGTACTAGAGTAAATGCTTCATCCATTTGCTCACTTTTGTCCATTTCTTCCACAAACCTCTGAAGTTTTCATTTATATTTCAGTTTGTTCCCATGAGGATAACTCTTTGTAATTACCTACACTCCCTCAGTGTCTTCTGTTTTGCCTTTCCTGAGAGTTTTATTTTCTCTCAATATGAAGATACATTTAGTGTGCTTTTCCAGTGTTGGTAACCTTATTCTCTTTGTGAGGGGCAAAAATGAAAAGGAGGAAGATGCTCAATATAATTAGTAAAAATTACGGTTGTAATGGCTGAAAAAACTGAGGAAAGCTACTTCTTACATAACCCCAGGAGTTCACAGTTATGCCAAATGGAAAAAGATTTGCAAAATAGAATGTATAATGAGAAAAGACTTAGAAATTTGCTCAGGATCACACAACTAACTAATAATGGTGTGGGAACCAGATTTCTTGCCTCCTAATTTATTGGCTTTTCTTTTTTTAATAGCACTTTTTTTCTTGCCTTTTTAAAAATGATTTTGTACTATATTGACTCCAGTAACTCTAAATATTAAGTTGTGCATTAACTTAACATTCAAAAAGTCTAGTGGTAACCAGATGGAAAAATAAAAAGTAAAGCTGTTGCTATTTGCAGATGACAAGATCTTTATATACAAAATTCTAACAAACCCACTAGAAACTATTAGAACTAATAAATGAGTTCAGCAAGGTTGCAGGACAGAAGATCAATATACAAACATCAATTATATTTCTATACATCTGCAGTGAGTAATACTAAATGAACTTAAGAAAATTCTGTTTACAATAGCATCAAAAAGGATAAAATACTTTGGAATGAATTTAACAAAAGAAGTGCAAAATATACACTCTGAAAACTACAAAATATCGTTGAAAGAAAGAAAACCTAAATAAATGGAAAGACATCCCATGTTCACAAATCAGACAACTTGATATTAAGATATTTCCGAAACTAGTTTATAGAGTCAAGGCTGTCTCCATCAATTTCAGCTGATTTCTTTGCACAAATGGACAAGCTGATTCTAAAATCCATATGGAAATTTAAGGGACATAGAATAGGCAAAATAATCTTTAAAAAAAAAAAAAAATGGAAGGACTTGCCTCTCCTGATTCTGATTTCAAAACTTACTATAATGTTTCAGTAATGAAGAATGTGTTAGAGCGGCATCAATGTAGGCATACAGATCAATGGGATAGAATTGAGGGTCCAGATATATGCTCTAACATTTATGTTCAATTGATTTTCAACCGGAGTACCAACACAACTAAATGGGGAAACAGTATTCTTTCAGCAAATTCTACTGGCATTACAGGATATCCATATGCAAAAGTATGAATTTTGAGCACTACCTTGTACAATATGCAGAATTAACTCAAACTGGATCAAAGATCTGGTTGCAAACCATAAACTCTTAGAAGAAAACATGGACATAAATCTTTGTGAATTTGGATTAAGCAAGAATTTCTTAGATAAGACACCAAAAGTTTAGCTTGTACTTCATCAAAACCAACAACTTTTGTGTTTCAGAGGATATTATCAAAATGAAGAGAAAATCATAAAAGAGTAAAAAATATTTTCAAATTGTGAATGTGATAAAGGACTTGTGACTAGAGACACATGTCTAAAAAGCTCTTACAACTCAATAATAAAAAGACATTAAAAAATAAAATATCTGAGTAAACATATCTCCAGAGAAGATGTACAAATGGCCAAGAAGCACATGAAAAAACTCAAATTCATTATTTATCGGAAAAATACAAATCAAAATCACAATGAGATACCACTTTACACCCAGTAGGACAGCCAGACAGAATCATAAAGACAAGTGTTGGTGAGGGTGTGGAGAAACTTACATTCCTACCAGAAATAACCTACTGGTAGGAATGTAAAATGGGGCAGCCATTTTGGGAAAAGTCAGGTGATTCCTCAAATGGTTAAACATAGTTACCATATGATCCAGCAGATCCACTGCCAAAAATACACCCAAGAGAAATGTAGATATATATCCACCCAAAAACTTTTAATTACACAAATATCCATAGCTCAAAAGTGGAAACAATTCAAATGTCTATCAACTGATGAATGAATAAGCAAAATGTGGTATATCAATACAATGGAATATTGGCAATAAAAAGAAAAGGCAGTACTGATACCTGTTACAATATGATGAACCTTGAAAGCATGCTAAGTGAGAGGCCAGTTGGAAAAGATTACATATATGATTCAATTTATGTAAAAAGTTCCAAATAAGTAAATCTATATAGAAGCAGAAAGTAGACTCATTGTTACCAAGGACTATGGGAGTTGGGGCAGAGGAGGGGAGGTTAAGGAGGGAGAAGGGAAAATAACTGCTAATGGGATGGTTTTGGGGGGGAGTAGGTGGATAAGGAAAATGTTCTCAAGTTGATTGTGATGATGGTTGCAAAACTCCAATATACTAAAACCATTGAATTGTGCAATTTAAATAGATAAATTCTATGGTATGTGAATTATATCACAATAAAACTTTTAAAAACAAGAAGAAATTGTAGAGAATTTTATCCGTCCAAACTCCTTAATATCTAAAATGTTTATACTCCAACCTCCTCCCACATATGCACTGCCATTATTATTTTATTGTTTTATAGAAAACAAGTCCAGAGTAGTGAAGAGATTTTTCCCAAGATTGGATATGAAACTTTGGTTTATTCTAGTATTTATTACATTATGCCATGTTTTAAAATTAAATTCAAATTTGGAATACTTTTGAATTTTTGTGCTTTTTCTTTCTTTCTTTTTTTTTTTTTAAGATTTTATTTATTTGTGAGAGAGAGAATGAGAGACAGAGAGCATGAGAGGGAGGAGGGTCAGAGGGAGAAGCAGACTCCCCGCCGAGCAGGGAGCCCGATGCGGGACTCGATCCTGGGACTCCAGGATCATGACCTGAGCCGAAGGCAGTCGCTTAACCAACCGAGCCACCCAGGCACCCTGTGCTTTTTCTGAAGTTATAATTTTGGTTTTTCAACATTTCACTAAAAACATAAAATGCTTTGAATCAAGTTTAACTTTATTTTAGAAAAATGTCATGTTTGTAGAGCACTTACTATACATGAATTCCTAGGCAAGGGGAATCCTAAATAAATGCAATCAGTCCTCTCCTCTCAAGGATCCCACCTATCCTAATTGAACTGATATATATATATATATATATATATATATATATGTTTAAATCAGTGGCTGTTCTTTAAGTGTTATTTATTTTTTAAGGTGGGATTTTCATGTGGTTAATAAAAAAGGTGAACTGGTACAAAAAATAGAGAATGAAAAAGTCAATCTCCTTTCTGTTCTAATGACCAGACCATAATTCTTGCATCTAGAGGCAAGGACAGTGTCTAATTTCTTGTAGATCCTTCCAGAGGTGTTCTGTACCAATATATTAATGTAACTAAGAAATTACTCCATATCAATAAATATGGTCTGTTTTACTCTTTAATGACTCCAGTGTCACTGCGTGTGTGTCTTTGCACAGACGCCTAGCGCTATGTAATGGACGTGAATGTCATGTTTGATTTTGACTGTTAAAGCATTTTCGATTCTCTAACACCATCTAAACTACGGAATGTGAAATATGTGAACTAAATCATTTGAGTGTCTCTTAAACACATTTGATTTTGGTGTAAGCTTCCTCTTAAGAGTCCCCGAAATGTCCTTTAATAGCTTAGAATAATTATAAATGACGTGAATTAACTGTACATATGAAAAGAATACATTTGCTTCGAAGACCTGACATTAGAAAAACCTGACAATATGTCGACCAAGAATGGCATTTCTTTAGTAAAATAACCACAGTTTCAAGTTTGAGCTGGCACCCACATAGTTCAGTAATCTCAATTTTAAATGCTAATACAATGTACATTTTTCTTAAAGTTTTATTTATTTAATCTCCACACCCCAGGGGCTCGAACTCATAACCCCAAGATCAAGAGTCACATGCCCCTCTGACTGAGCCAGCCAGATGCCCCATATGCCCATACAATGTACATTTTTAATATTTTTCGAGGAACTATATTTTGACCTTAATTGGACCTCACTGCACAGTTGTGTGTACAACTCTAAGTTCTGAGTTTACAGTTGCACAACCCAGGACTACATATTGAAGGAGATGAGGGTGAAATTTTACTCTGGAGTAATTGGTTTTATTTTGGATTGCTCACCTGATCCCACACCCTGTGCTAATTATCTTGATTATGTCCTCAGAAATATAGCTAAGGGCTCAATTCCTTTTTAACCTAACTGACTTTTTTTCTTTATTGAAGTAGTTTACATATGATAAAATCTACTCACTGTAAGTGTAAAGTTTGATGAATTTCGGTAATTGTTTACAGTTGTATAACTTCTACCATAATCAAGATAAAGAAAAGTCTCATCACCCTCAAGTTTCCTTGTGTTCCTTTACAATTAACCCTCTCAGATTACCTTGATCCCAGACAACAACGATACGCTTTTTTCACGATGTTTTGCCTTTTCTAGAATTTCTATAAATGAGATCTTTCAGTATGGAGTCTTTGTATATGACTTTCTACCTGCCACATGTTTTTAGGACCTATCTGTGTTGTGTATATTAATACTCTGTTCCTTTTCATTGCAGAATAGTATGACATAGTATTTTTTTTTTTAAAGATTTTTTATTTATTTATTTGAGAGAGAATGAGAGAGAGCACATGAGAGGGGGGAGGGTCAGAGGGAGAAGCAGGCTCCCTGCCAAGCAGGGAGCCCGATGCGGGACTCGATCCAGGGACTCCAGGATCATGACCTGAGCCGAAGGCAGTCGCTTAACCAACTGAGCCACCCAGGCGCCCGACATAGTATTAATATACTGCAATTCTTTCTTCATCAGTTGAAAAATAAGATTGTTTTTACATTTTGGTTATTATGAAAATATAACCATGAATACTTGGATAAACATCTAGGGGTGAGGTTGCTGGTTCATACAGTCAGCATATGTTTAATTTTTTAACACACTGCCACACTCTTTTCCAAGGGCACAGAATCATTTTGTGTTCCCACCAGCATTATGTGGGGGTTCCAATCACTCTACATCATCACCAAAACTTAATATTGTCAATCTTTTTCATTTTAGCCATTCTAGTAGGTGTGTAGTGATATCTCCTTGTGGCTTTATTTGCATTTTCCTGAAAACTGGTGACATGAAGAATCTTATGTACATATTGGCCATTCATATATCTCCTTTTGTGAAATTCCATTTTTTTCTGGCCAATTTTTAATTGGGTTGTTTGTCTTCTTGTTATTAAATCATAAATGTTCTTTATTTTTTCCAGCTATAAGCCCCTTGTTTGATGTGTTTTACAAATCTTTTGTCTGAATCTGGCTTATCTTTTCATTTTAACTGTGTGTTTCAAAGAGTAAAATGTTTTAAATTTTGATATTAATTTCTGTTTCCAGTGACCTATTTAAGTTATCTTTGTCTAGCCCAGTGTCCCAACTAATTTTCCTATGTTTTCTTCTACAAGTTTAATGTTTTTTACTTCTTGTATTTTGGTCTGTGATTCATTTCAAGTTAATTTTTGCATATGACATGAGGTAATGATTGAGGAACATTTTTTCCCCATACAGATAACCAGCTGTGCCACCACAATTTGTTACAAAAATATATCTTTTCCCTCATTGAATTACCTTGGCTCCCTTGTTGAAAGTCAATCAACCTTGTAAGTGTAGGTCTATTGCTGAGCTCTCTTCTTTCTACTGATCTATCATTCCAATATCCCATTGTCTCGTTTACTGTAGCTTTAGAGTAAATCTTGAAATCAGGTAGTTTATCTTTGTTCATTGCTTATATTTTCCTGTGAAAGTCACCAATTTGGCCTCCATGTTACTAAAGCTAATAACTTATAGTCTTAAATTTACCTTTCTGCAGAATTTGAGACTATCGAACTTCCCTCTTTCTTCAAAGTTTCTATTCTCTTGTTTGCCATATCAACACTGCCTTTTGGTTTATGTAGTCCCTCCTTGGCTATAATTTTATTTTTTTATTTCTTATTTATTTATTTTTAAGATTTTATTTATTTATTAGAGAGAGAGAGCACAAGCAGGGGGAATGGCAGGCAGAGGGAGAAGCAGGCCCCCCACTGAGCAAGAAGCCCAGTTGGATTCACTGGGCTCGGGGCTCCATCCCAGGACCCTGGGATCATGACCTGAGCTTAACGACTGAGCCACCCAGGTGCCCCTTGGCTATAATTTTTAAACTCATAGGCTTAAATATTCATTCTTCTTAAAAACTGGTATCCCAGTTCTCTCTCTTCGCTTACTCTCTATACAGTCTAGATATTTTCTACTCTCATGACTTCAACTATATATATATGCTTCTGACCCAGATACAGATCTTTAGCTAAAACTTCCCTCCTAATCTATAGGTCTGCTTATTTAACCAATTTCTGACATCCCTGGGGATAAGAGTATGGTAATAAGATGGTAGAGGCTCTGAGATGCCTGACACATTCAACCTTTGATGTAGTTCCAAGCCTTGCTGTAACTGGTTCCTGGTCCCAAGTGAAGTCATTTGGATAGTGCACATTGATTGATGCCAGAGATATTTATTGATGGTCAATTGAATAAGTATTATACACATCAAATGCCAAGGACTGCCAGGAAATACAAAGTGGTGTAAAACCCAATTTTTACTTGCAAAGAATTGACAATCTAGAGCAAGGTAGGGAAATGTGGCATATTTACATACAGGAATAAATTATATTGGCTAGCTCAGAATTAATTGTTAAATGAAGGGAAAGGGCACTCGATACTCCATGAGTCCTTCAGAGGAGGGAGGATTTTTTTTTTAGCGAAGATGAGAGTTGACTGGGCTTTGAAGTATAGGCAGAAATTTGAGTGGCAGGATTGGAGCAGCATTATGAACAGAGGACATTTCAGTGGATGAGGGAATAGCTTGAAGTAACGACACGGAGTAAAGGATGAGATTTGACATGCTTATGGAATAGTGAACAATCCATTTCAACTGTGGAGTCTTACTCGAACTCCGGTCTCCAGGGAACAAATCACTATGCAGGCAAAGAAATGGCCAAGGATGGAGGAGGGGTGATAAGGAATCTGGAGCAGAAAGCGAGCTAAGGTTAAGGTATCTTAGGGCAAAGGGCAAAATAAATAGGACAAAATGTAGCAAAGAACCTGACCAGGATGCTAAAGGATTCTGACCGCATAAGCCACATGTAATATGTGAGCTCATCGATCCATACAAAGTACCAAAGGTGCACCCAACCTGGTCGCAGAGGAGGAGGAAGACACTGAACTTAAAATTGCTGGGCAAGAGGGAAAAGGAACATTTCTTGAGTACCTTCTATGTGCAAACTAGGTTTTTCACAAGCTTTTTGATCCTCTCAACAACTCTGTAAGAGCTATATTGCAGTATTTTGAAAATTTAGAAGCAAAAGCAATCCTTATTAAAACATTCCTCAAAAACAAAAAACAAAAAACAAAACCACATTTCTCCAGGGATCTGCTTATCTTGATTTGTTCACTCTGGGCATCTAACTTGGGATTTTATGAGATGGAAACAAAATGAGCTGGGAGTGACCAACCTGGGTTCATTTTGCCCCATATTGAATATAGGCATGAAATAGATGAACTGTGGTGTCAATTTTCAGTTTCTCCTCCTGAAGGATTTCTCTTCTTTCATTGTCCAGATTACACCCCCCTTTTTTTTTAAAGCCTCCTATGTTGTTTCTGTTCTTGCTGATTTGGTCTATGATGTCACTTGTAATACAGACTTTTATCATAAGTTGCCACTTACATACTTGCTTGTCACTTCATTGAGGCCTTGCTTTACTCCAAAATACTCTTTCAAAGATCTGCCTCTAAGCTACGAATCCCAGAATTGGTTTCTCCCTGTTGGCTTCAAACGAAGGCCCTGTTCTGTCCTAACTACTCTGGGCTTTGTATGATCAGTCTTAAGGTTTGGGGTTTCCTTCCAGATTTCATAATAAGGAGGACCCTACTTATTGTGTGTGTGGGTTACATGGGTCATGTTCTTGGACATGCCTATTTTTAAATTCTTTTCTATTGCAGATTTTCTATGTGAACTTGGGAACATTTCCTGACTTTTTTGAGACTCATTGATTCAAATATTTATGTAACATCTATTATGTGATAAGCACTATGCTGGGTCCTGGAGACACAGTGGTAAATGGTATTCTATAAGGTTGGTTTAATAAAGGTAAAGTGACTGCCACCATCGACATATTATAGGCGCTCCCTTAATGGTATCTGTGTCAGCTACCGTCATTTGGAAGGAGAACAAACTTTCAGATTTGGATTTAAGCTGAATGTAGCCCAACACTGCTCTTTGGGTAAAAAAAAAATGTGGACACCATAACATTCTACTAGGGAGCAGTGTGAGGGTGGGAGAGGTGTTTTTGGAAAAAGGAAGCTCTATCTCCAGGTTAGCACCATCAGAAAAGGGATCCTAAAAGGTATGGCATTTGAGCTAAGTTTACAATACTGGAAAAAGAATAATGTGCTTGTTCAGATATAATTGGTAATTAATATTGATCAGCCACTTAACATATTTACTGAGGACCTACTTTGTGAAGGCCTCCTATGCCTTTCTGTGTCTAACAGCGGGCTGGAAGTCTATGGAGTTTAAAATAATTTTCCCAAACCCGCCAGCTGGAAAAAGCTTCAGCTGGGACTAGAACTCAGGTCTCCCAATTCCTTAGTGAAGGAAATGCCCTATGTGTCCCTACTTCATTCAATTCTTTACTCAAATGTCAGCTCCGACAGCTTTTCCTGACCTCATCTAAAATTACTCCCCTTTAGAGTCAACAGTACCTGACATTATGTTTCTGGGGTCTATTTCATTGTGTCTTTCCCAAACCAGAACACAAACTTGATGAGGGCAGGGACTGAGTCCGTTTTGTTCACAGATCCTGGAACAGTGCTCAGCACAGTAACTTCTAGCTGTGTGAATGATCCTCCCCCCGTCCCCACTGTGCCAAGCATGGCTGCACGGTCCTTGCAAAATATGGTCTCAGAACTCCAGCATGACTCACAAGGCTGGGGCAGTCTGGACCCAAGCCATCTCTCCAGCTTCAGCTTAGACATTGCCATCCATGAACCTTGGCTCTAGCCATCTAAGACCACTTGTTATTCCTTGAACAGATGTTTATGTCTTTGCTCATGAGTGGCTCACTGCCCCAAGTCCCTGCTCCTTCCTTATTAGCTAGACAACTCCTCTTCATCTATCAAGGACCAATTCAAATGTTATAACTTCTAATTCCAGACAGAACTAGTTGCTCTATTTGTGCTCCCAGAGAAACTGGGGTTTCCTCCATGAGAGTATTTATCACATTTCATTCATTCATTCAACAAATATTAGTTGGGTGCCTTCTAGGCAGGAGGCATAATATTCTTCTTTATAACTGTATCTATCTTTTTCTTTTTCTTTTTTTTTTTTAAGATTTTATTTATTTTTTGACAGAGAGAGAGACAGCGAGAGAGGGAACACAAGCAGGGGGAGTGGGAGAGGGAGAAGCAGGCTTCCTGTGGAGCAGGGAGCCCGATGCGGGGCTCGATCCCAGGACCCTGGGATCACAACCCGAGCTGAAGGCAGACGCTTAACCGCTGAGCCACCCAGGCGCCCCTGTATCTATCTTCTTCTAAGATAAGACTGAGAACTCTTTCAGGGATCAAATCTTAATTATTTTTGTATTCCTTGGAACTCTGTGCAAAGTTTGACTCTCTGCTTCACCAACTCTTATTTACCCATCAAGACTCACTGTGAATATGTTCTTCTCTAGAAAGGTTATATAGCTTCTTATGGCTCCCTCCTATTTCCGACAGACTTCTAAATTATTACCTGTATATAATTTTGTGTTGGTTCATTTGCATTTTTGTCTCTGGCATCAGCCACGAGCATCTTGTCCTTCTGGATCTGTAGCACCTGGCAGAGCAGCTGGTACACGAAGCTTCAGGGAATGGGTGTGGATTGCCTGGTGGTGAATTCAGGGTCTTAGTTCTTCCATTCTCCGTGGAGAAAGATCAAATCTGGTTGGATGCTTCCCTTCATCAACTTGATCCCTGGCGCCCTTAGTCATTTTAAGATGCCATGGTGAGATGCCTTGCCTTCTGAAGGCGGAGAGGCTGAACCAACAGCTGACTGATTCTATTGCGCTGGTAGCACTTGGGGTAAAACAGTATAAATAATATCACTGAAGGCAACCTCCTTTCATCTGCAGATTAACCCGCCAATGTTTATCACCTTCTTTGCCAGGAAAAGCTTTTATCAGGCTCAGCTAACAGCTTGCATCAGTCTCTTACAAGGACTTGCCACATTGCCTTTAAACTGACACGCTACAGAGTCAGCCCCCATAAGAGTCCAAAAAAATGCAGTCCTTTCTGATGAGGGTCAGAATGGCTGGCTTCTTTATCTCCAGGCCAGAGAAATTCAATAAATTGCCTGTTTGGCAGCAGAGGGGAGGGTCATCAGCAAAGTAGGCTGACCCTTACGTGAGCAGCCTGACTTTGAATATTTTGCTAATGTTTGGGAGAGTTCTTGTAAGCACCAAAGCAGAACTTCTTTAATAGAGGTTAAGTATCTGAGCTTCCTCAGCATTATTCTGTGCCAAGCCCTGAAAAAGTAAATGTCGACCTCCCCAAATGGCAAAAACTGCTTGCGTAGTTAGAATTCTTTGATCAGAGCCCTAGTGAAAGAATTCTATAGTGTTTGCCTCATCATGACTTCGATCTCTTCATCCACTGCTCAACAGCTCTGAGTGAAGTTGGGAAGGGCTGTCTCCCCTTTGAATCTGGAAATGAGAATGAGTGATTTATTCAATGTCCACGGGAAGGTAGACTTCACACCATTTCCCTTTTTGTTTTGTTTTGTTTTCAAGTAATCCCAGTTGCAGTAACTGCTCCAATGTGATCATTATTGCTAAAATCATTTACATCTCTATTAAACTGAGTTCTCTCTGCAGACGCCAGATCCCAGAAGACTTATTTTACAGGTTGTCCAAACACAGGCGTCTCCGGTCCAGGCCCTGTGAAGCCCCCACGACTTCACAGCTGGGATAGTTCTATGGGAGGTGTCAAAGGACTCGGTACAACCAGGTCTACATCCTGTGAAACAGACCAAAGGACCCTCTTTAGCCTTGGAGGCAGTGGTCTGAGTAATTGTGCTAGTTCCGAGGAGACTAGCTGCTTGCTTGTTTCTCCTTCTCACGGTGAGAGAATGATACTTCCTCCTTTCTTCACACTCATTTACATATTGGGGATGAAGGGCCTCTTCAAAGACATATATTAATGTACAAAGTTCACTGATTTTGGTATACAAAATCCATTGATGAACCACAAGTGATGTCTTTAAAATGTGTTCCATTATAACCTGTATGATTTTTTGAAATGGTAATTATCTCTAGTTTATGTAGGAAGACAAGATAGACAGAGTATACTGGGCACTAAAGAGTTTGAGTAGGTTCACATAGTTCCAAAAGCTTTTTTTTTTTTTCAGTTTCAAAAGTCTCTTATGCAAGGGGCGCCTGGGTGGCTCAGTTGTTTAAGCGTTAGACTTTAGCTCAGGTCATGATCTTGGGGTCCTGGGATGGAGCTCCGCGTTGGGCTCCCTGCTCAGTGGGGAGTCTGCTTCTCCCTCTCCCTTGGTCCCTCCTCCCTGCTCATGCTCCCTCTCTCTCAAATAAATAAAATCTTAAAAAAAAAGTCTCTTGTGCAAAACATTAGTGAATCTTGGTAGAAGAGAAATGACAGAGATTGCGTGTTTACTATTATGTCCATTCACTTTACTAAGTCTTCAAATTCCTCATATATGTCCCACAAACACTCCGAAAGGTAGGCACTTTTATCCCCTACTTATACATGAAGCTAAGAGAAGCTGAAGAACTTATCCAAGGTCAACATCTAGTAAGCAGCAGAAGCAGGATTGGAGCCCAGAGCTAGTCTATCTCCAAAGATTCTTTGGTAAGATTTCGGCTTCTAGCTACTCCGCAATTATCTAAGGCTGTGGCACTTTTCAAGAAACCATCCATCAGTGAGATGCAATGACCTGTACTGATTTGATTTATAGAAAACTGGCCACTAAATCAGAGTAGTTCAGAGTCCCAGAAAAGCAGTATTGTGGATATTCAAGAAGAGATCATGAAAGTTATTTTAATTTTCAGAATTAAATAATTATCAAAGTCAACCCTTGGGGAGATTGGGGGATTTGGGTGTGTGAAGAAGGAGTAGGATGTGAGGGACAGCAGGACACTGAATCTCCCAGAGCTTTCGTCCCCTTCCTTCAAAGCTCTAACCACCAGGGCCAAAGGTCCTCAAGACAGGTCATCGGCAAGTTCACTGTGGAGCATCAGTTAAGAGCATCTTCTTTTTAGCAATCACTTCTGACTTTAATCACCTTTGCTCAGTGCCTACAATGGGCCAGGCCTTGTCCTAATCAGATAAATACATGTTTTACTAATCTTGAAAGCAACCGAAGGAAGTAAAGCAACACACCGGCGGTCACACAGGACATACATCTCCTCCCAGCTGGGTTGTATCCAAAGGGCGGGTACTGGCAGCCCTTGCATGAACCACCAAAGCGCTTTCAAATCTGTTCTCCTTACTTCAATGCACTCGAGTCCTTCACAGCACACACGTGAGCCAGATAAATCTATTGAAATTGCAAATCATGTCCTAACGGCCCCCCAACCCACACCCATGTAAAAACTTCCCGTCATGCTCTGCATAAATTCCAAAGTCCCTGACGAGCCTATAAGGTCCACCATGGCTGACCCCTGCCTGTTTCCCTAACCTTATCTCCAACATCTTCCCCCTCATTGCTCACCCCGCTCCAGTGGTGCTGGCTTTCTTTCATTTCCTTAAACATGTCAAACTCTGGCTCTTGAACTTGCTGTTCCCTCTACCTGGACTTCTCACAGATCTCTGGGTAGTAAGCTCCTTATCACCCTTCAGCTAGTATTTTTGTGAGCATCCTACCTAAGTAGCCGCCTCCACTGCTTGGACACACTCTCCTTCATACTTGCCTCTTACTTACTCTGCATTATTTTCTTCACAAATCACTAGATTTTTTGTTCATTTGGCTCTTACCGCTGGAATAGCAACACAAGAGAAGGAACTTCATTTTGTTCTTTGTTATATTCCCAGAACTTTCAACAGTGCCTAACATGTAGCACACATTTAATACACCCTTGTTGAATGAATGAATGGATGAAGTTAACCTCTGAATCCAAATCTGCCTGAAGCCAAAGCCCATGCTTTGACCACCAACATGCTACCATTTTTTATTGAATTCTTAATATGGATTTAGTACTGGGCTAGGCATGTTGCAGAGAACACAGGAATAATATCTGGTCCCTCCCTTAGAGATGTTTCTAATTTAGTTGTAATATCAAACTCATGTGCTCTTGAGATATCAAACAATACCACCGAGTTCTGGGTGAAGGGAGTGGTGTCTGAGGGCATCAGAATGCAGAAGTGAGTGGTCAGTGAGACCTGGGCAGTCCTCAGAGTCTTTCTAGAGGTGAGTGCTTGGTAGGAGGCTTGCATAGTGGATGCAATTTAGAGAAGGGGAGAAGAAGACTATCAGGTCCTTGGATAAGACTAGCATCGGTGAGTTTATCCAGGATAGAGTCTAAACAATGACATGTGTTTTAGGTCATCCCAGACTGGGGACATTTGTTAGAGCCTTTTTAGAAAAAACCCACTCACCCATTACATACAAGTACAATTTAACAAGAAAACAAGGCCAGTAAGGGAAAAAAGGAAAGGAGGAAAGGAAGTAACCCTCCGTGTTTCTGACTTGTGGTGGGGGGCTGAGCGGGAGATGGACCTGACACACAGTGGAGTGTCAGGTAATTATTGGCTCTCTTACCCTTGAAGTTCCTTTTTGTGGAATTCACCTGGAATTCTATGCTTTCTTCAGAAATAAGTTACCAACAGTGGGGACTCACAGGAAGAGGTCACCTCTTTGGGGCAAGTGGGAGGGCAAAGCTGCTCTGTAGTGTCATACATACTCAGGTGTGGGGCTGCACAGAACCCTGGCCGCTAGAGAGACCATGCAAGAGTTTATCAGAGGGCCATGGTTCCCCTGTGGGGGGATGCCCCCACCTCCGATCATGGCTCCCAGTGAAGTGTAGAGCAAGGTGATTCTTGAGAACTAGGTCATCAACTAGTGAAGATGACTTACTATGCTCAGACTAAACATCCATCCATCCATCCATCCACCCATCCATCCATCCAACCAACAAGCAGTTACTCTATGCCAAGTATCATGTAAATTGCAGCGGCTATAGTAAGGGCGAGACAGTTTTCTTGAGGAATTCATGGTCTATCCACAAAGAAACCCATATGCAATTGTGTCTTAACTTGCTACTCATGCTTCCAGGTCTGGGTTGAATGAAAACATTTATCCCATATCCAGACTTGGCCACAAAATCACACCAAACCAAACCAAACCATTCCATGAAAGGGAAGACTACACTTAACCTTTTTTTCCCCTGGAGCTCTTCCCAGAAAGGTGATAATGGAAGATTTGGTCCCAACAGGGCCACAGGCAAGGGATTTGCATTTTAAAGTTTGACAGATATTTATAGGCCTTTTGATCTCCTTTTTCCCCTCTACCACCCACCCCCACCCAAACTTGCCTGCCTCCTCCTCCCCCACCCAATTCTCTGCATTGTACCAGGTACAAATCTAAGAAATGATGGTCCCAAGTCCAGGGGACCCTGGTGCGCTGGTGTGGTGCGCTCATGGTCATATACTTCCTATTTAGTGAGTATCACCTATCTATCAAGTACTTTTCTTAATTCCTAACCCCCACCATCTCCCTGCAAGCTTCATTTATGATTTACCTTTTGTTGTTGTTGTTAAGGGAGGAGAAACATGAGGCTCGGAGAGGTTCAATAAGCTGCCTCGAGTCACTGAGAAGTGGTAGAGACAGAATTAAAACCCAAGTCTGTTTGTCCCAACCTATGACCTTTTCATTAAGCCAGGCGGATTCCAGGAGACAAGGCTGGTTCTCGCAGGCTGCTTAGCTAAGATCCTTCTCGGAAAAGATTATCCTGCATTCCAGTTTTGCTGGTGTTATTCTGGAAATAGCCCAATAAATGTCACAATTTGATTTACTCGGGACAAACCGGCAGCTGCCTTTTCCTTTGTGGCTCTTCTCGGGCTTGGAGTTTTCCCTTTGCTTCGACTCCTCTTTCGCACAGATCCCGGCCACCCAACAGCTGCAAGCGTCGGGTTAGCCCTGTCGCCTGCAGCCCCGTCGGATTTGCTGACCACAGCTTCTCTCTGGCCCCAAGAAGCCTGTTGGAAACAAACACAGAATCTCAGGCCCTTACATTTTTTGCAGCTGGAGGGGATCCCACACACCAGCTGGGAGCCGGGGGTTCAGAGAATGGCTTGTGCAGAGTAGCTGGCACCAGATTTATTAGAATATCACATATTTGCTCTATTAAAAGTGGACAGATGGGAGCTACGCTTGTGGTGAACATAGCGTAATGTATAAACTTGTCAAATCACTGAGTTGTACACCTGAAACTGATGTAACACTGTGTGTCAACTATACTCAAAAAAAAATAAAATAAAATAAAGTAAAAGACGAGAGAAACAAATCAATTAACACCTCTATGTGCTAGGTGCTTTGTCGTATTTAATCTTTCCTACAACCCAGTGAGGTATAATTAATTATTACCCTCGTGTTACAGATGAGTCCTGGCTTAGAGAACTAATTGACTTTAGGTTCCTAACTAGTCCCTGGCGGGACCAGGATCTGAGCTCGGGCACTGCAGGTAACACAGACCTTTCCTTTCTGACAGCGGGTGGAGCGGGGGGGGGGGGGGTGGTGGTGAAGAAGAGCACGAGTAAGACCCCTGTTGAGGTGACCGGCCTAGGAAATTTGTTCCTGAAGATCAAAGAGTCATCAGAACGAAGTGATGCATGCAATCATTTTGAGGTCAAGTCTGTAACCTAAAATCACCTGGCATTCACCAACAACCTGGGTAGGATTTTGACCCTGAAAAACAAGGTCGACAGGCTCTCCCCAAACATTCTGAGGCTGTCTGTGACAGGTCAGAAGATTCTGCAAGTTCCCTTCCTCCTTGGAAAATCCATCCCCCACCCCCAGAGCGGGGGGCCTTAGAAGTGCCAAACTGGGAGCCATAAGAAAGTTGTTGCTTGGTGCTGGGTCTTCCTGTTGAGGTTGAGAGATCACGTTCAAAGCTCAAGCCGCAGCTTCCCCACCTCCGCTCCCCATCCCACCTCCAGTCCGGAGAGGGAATGCCTCTTCCCTTCCCCCACTGTAGTTCCTTGTCAAAGCCTCCGGATTGTGCTGAGCTGGGGGGCAGATTGGGAGTCTGAGGCATCCTTTCTGCTCTTTTCGGATAAAACCCAACCTCACGACAGCGGTAAGTTCCTGTCCAGAAGCAGAAATTTCCCCTCCCGAGCCCCCAGGGGTATATTCTGGTGCCGATTGGGCTGCTCCTAAGACAGTTCTTTTCTGAATGATTCCGCATCAACCACGTAGCTGGGGGGTCCCAGTGTTCAGAACAGCAGGGGTAGGAGATAATGCTCATCCAACAGCTTCAGATCTTACCCAGCATGCCCTGGCCCAACCCCAAACTGCTCTTAAGGTATAACTTGCAACCTATTTCTGCCAAAACATTTTTCTTGACCATCATCCATGCTAACCTCATTTTCCTCAGAAATGTGATATACCCACACATAACTATCAGGAGGAGAGACTGTGGCATTTAGTTGTGCCTCGAGAGACCCCTTTGACCTTGACACCTAAGGAAACTTTTCTGCATCTTGACATCACCCATTTTGGAGTAAATAATGGACCTGCTAATGACAAGGTTACTAAAAATCCCAACTTGGCATCATTTTGCTGGCTTGCCGTGATGACATTTTCTCTACTTAGAAAGTACTCATTATCATTATCCATCCATCAGGTAGCTCTTAGCCCTTTTTGTGTTACGCAAAACTTTTAACACTTTATGAAATCTATAGATCTCCTTACCAGTTAATACACACGGACACATACATGATCATTGTTGTGTGCTCTATTTGACACCCCGAAGCCTATTTCTGACCTCTATCACACTGTGGACATCTGTTCTAGAAAGTGAGCACCCTGGTACAGGGACCTTGTCTCCAGAATGTAGTGAGGTTTCTAGTACATCGTAGATAGAGTACTTGGGAAATGTGTGTTGCAAGTTGAATGCATTAACCCACCTGGAAGCGAGTTCGTGAGAACGAAGATAGCTGGGTGACCCTAAGAAGGAGGTAGCTGCTCTTCCAGCCCAGTAAGAATGGCACTGAGTGATTGTGCACAGCTCAAAGAGAGCCCCCAGTGCTGCACTCTGGCAGAAATGAGAGAGGGTGGGACAAACGAGGCCGACAAGAGTCAACAAGGGAAACACTGTGGGATTTCATGTACTGGATCAGGTGCCAGGTAAGTAACCTTGGGGATTGCCAAGTGCTACACCAATTGTTCCCAAATCCAGCCTTCTTAAGATGACTCACCTGAAGAATCTGTTATAAAAACAAATTGTTGGATCCCACCTGCATAGATTTTGAGTGAGGTGGTTTTGGGCTCCCATTTAGAGAAGGAGTGCTATAGATCAGAGAGGGATGTAGGGGGCTGGAGCCAGAAAAGAAAAGAAGAAAAAAAGAAGAAAAATGCATCTGGGGGCCACAGATCTGTTCACTACCCCCTGTGTTGGCTGGCACAGCACCCACTATACATGCAACAGAGGCCACCAAGGTGTTGGCTGGTAGTCAGGTAGACCAGAAAGAACACTTAGGATTTGGATAGGCAGTGGGGTGGCACCACTCACCCGAGGCAGAAAACCTACACTAGCCAAGGAATAGCAATGGGAAGAGCCACCTGTCTTCCCAGGAGAGTGAGAAGGGCAAGTCCAGACTGGAGGAAAGGGGAATGTGGGGAAGGAATAGGAAAGGCACAAGTGAGATGGGTAATAAGGGTATCAAAAGAGAACACAGAGTAAGGGCTCATCTACAGGCACAATCCCTTCAGCAGAAAAAAGATGCTAAGATCCGTAAGATGGTAACAGCTGGTATTGTGGGGAAGGCATGGAAGGGGAGGGGAACAAGACATTTATCCCCAATCCCATTGTCTGTTCCTTAGACACTCTTAGGGCTCCCCAACTCTGCCAAGAACATTCTTCTGCAGGGCTTATCACAAATGCCGATAATTAAAAAGCTTGTGCAGCCCTCAAACACTCTGCTTTCCATTTGTAAGAATGTCCAGGAAAGGCTAATTTAAGACACTTACCTCCTCTCTGCTGGCTTTCTCACTTGTACTCGCCAAACCCGGTCTTCCTATAAGGAATCATGACATTACTCCTTTAGAACGTTTTGAGCCTCGAGAAGGGAGAATATCATGCACGTACACATAAGCACGATTATTTTCACAGGATTCTATTTCCCTGCTCTTTGAGTCCATCTCCTGGTAACAGCTGTGGGGCTCCCTAAAGCCAGCAACAGCTGCGACCATGAGCCCACCATTTGAGTCTGTGGATGACACAGGCTCAGCCCTGAGATACAGCTGTTCTTTAAAGCCTCGAGGCTTGGCCTCCCCCCACCCCACCCCGGTCTGGCCAACAAAGAGAGTCATTCATTAACCCTCCACGTTGGAAATTTTCATGGGGGGAGACCCTATTCCTTTTACTCATGGTGCAGGCTTTTAATTCTGCCATCTCTGGGTAGTTTTCCCATAGGCGAGCAAGAAAGCTTCCCTCAACTTCAGTTTCCTCAACCCTCTGATGGAGGTGATAACATGACCCACTTCCTGTGGTGGTGGTGACGAGATATAATAGATATGAAAATCTTTTACATACTATAAGGCAATATTCCTGTATTAGTTATGATCAAGGGCCTTCTTCCTGAGTTTGACAAATAAGTTACTGAGCAATATGGGGCAACACAATAACTTTCTGAACTGGGCTGTCCATATAAATGTCACTGAGGTGTGGGCAGGGCACAGAGGGCTTCTGGAGGAGACACTTGGCCTGGGTATAGAGGGACTGGTAGAATCGGAGAGGTTAGGGGAGGAAGCTGGACATTTGGGTGAGGGACACAGCCCATACAAAGGCCAAGAAAAGAAACTGTGGTCTAGGGACAGTGTAGAGCCATCTTGGAGTGGGGTAGAGAATGTGCTTGAGGACCAGGAGTGGGGGGGGGGGGATGGGATATAAAGTTCAAAGGGTCAGGATGGGCCAGAACATGGATAACCTTAAATGTCAAGCAGAGAAGTTATCAGGAGGTTTTAATGGCATGAAAAAGTCAAGGAGCTATGAAGGCCTAGAGGTCATCCAGTCCTGCTCCCTGTGTCCTGTGGTTCATGTCTATTTAACAACCTAGACAAAGAGACCTATGCTGGACATGCTCTTGGCTTCCTGGTGCCAGACTCAGTAGCTCTTGGACCCCTGGAGATCTTTTATCAGTCCAAATCAGAAGTTTCCAACTTCCCTGCTTATTAAAAAAAGAGATTACCTGGCCCCAGCCTAGACTTATCAAATCAGAATCTCCAGGAGAGGGGCCTGGGAATCTTTCTTTTGAAAATAATTGTTCCTCTTTCCCTAGGTGAACTTGGGAGCTCCAACAAGGACTCAGCAACCCTTACTGTGTCCTACTTGTCAATGTCCTATTATCTTTACAAGAGTGCTTCCCCTCAATTCCCTCCCTCCCTCCCTCCCGCCTTCCTGCCTTCTTTCCTTCTTTCTTTCCTTCCATCCTTCTTTCCTTCTTTGTCTTTTCTTCATTTTTAAATAAATATACTACCCAGATGCTTTGATTTCAACTTGAGGTCAACGTGGTTCCCGAGTCTTTTTCCTTCACACATGGACCTACTCAGGCCATCCTTGCCTGGTCACTGCTTTGAAAATTTCAATTTTTAAATTAATAGCTTCTTAAATTTAGAAAATACTGACAACTATAAAGAATAATAGCAGCTACCAACAATTGAATGCTCACTCTTTCCAAGGCCAGGTATCATGCCATCTCTCTACATGTATGAATCTTCACAACAATCCTGTGAAGTGGGTACTCTCATTATCCCCAAATTACAAACAGAGAAACTGAGACATGGAGAGATTCAGTTACCTGCTTATGATTGCATAGTTATAAAAGAGAAGGGTCAAGATTTGAACCTAGGAACATTGGCTGGCAATCTTTGCTTCAAACCATGACACGAGACTATCCCTCGAGAAGAAAGTAAGATGAATGGAGAAAAATTACCCTGAATTCCTATTACCAAAAACAACCACTGGTAAACCCTTAGTCATCTTTTCTGTGAAAAAAATGTAATTGCATCAAAATTTTATATCCTGCTTAAAAACTCTCCTGTTAGATTGTATTTCCTCTATTATGTGTTCATCGCAAATACGATTTTTGTCAACTACGTAGTATTCCATCATATGGAGGGGACATAATTTATGTACTCCTCCTTTGTTGTTAGATATCACAGCTATTTTTAATTTTTCACTATCATAATATTATGATAAATATTCTTGTCTGTAAATATTTGACTGCAGCTTTGTTTAGTTCTATAGGATAAAGTTCACGTGTCAAAGGTACTCTTAAATCTAACATGCACTCTGGATATTTTAAAATATGAAAACAAGTTAGCCAGTTTGCTCTTCCAGAAGCGGTGTGTGGGCAAAACTGCTCCCTTACGCTTTTGCCAACTTCGCCAATTTGGGAGGTGAAAAACAGCCTTTCCTTGTTGTTTTCCATTTCCATGTTTTTGATCACCATAGAGGTGATCTTTTCTTCTGAGTTTACTAGCCCCTTGTACTTCTTCTTCTGGGAACTGTTTATTCATTCCCTTGTTCGTTTCCCCAATGGCAAGCCTGTGTTGTTCTTATCTGTATGAGTTCTTCAGAACAATACCCTTTTGACCCTCCTATTTATGAGAAATATTTTCCCAACTTTGTTCTTCGCCTCTTATCCACTTTCTAGGTGCCAATCAACTTGAAAATTAGGAAATCCAAATTAAAAATGGCCCAAAGGCCAATGTTTCTGAAAATAAGCAGGGTCATTATGCAGATACCCTCCTAAAAACATTTTTAGTATTCATTTTAATACCAGCATTTCCAGCATCTGAATTTCTGGCATTGGAGAGGACTAAAGAAGTAATTTCACAAGTTTTTGCTCTTTAGGTTGGTAAGAACAGAGGCAAATCCTTAGAGAACAACCTCAGTGCAAATTGCTTTCAACTTTTTTGACATGGGTATTAAAACGCCACCCCAAATACCAGTAGTAATAAAGAATCCAACTTAAAAGGGGAGTAGGTGTAAATGTAACACATGAGTTTTTTTGTTTTTTTTTTTCGAATCTTGCAAGCCAGTTGCTAAAGAATCAGTGCAGAAGTGTTCGAAGCTGCTTCCCCTCCTTGGTCTGTGAGGAAAACCCCAGCTCTCTGGGGCTAAATGTTGATGAGATTTTTGAACCCAGAGGAACTGCTCATGTTCCCTTGCGCTAAGATTAGCCAAAGCATTCTGCCCACTGCTCTCAAGGGAGAATTAGCTTCACTTCCTCTATTTACTACCCTTTCCTCTGTGCTGATGATTCTTCACCCACATGTTGCAACCCCCTCTCTCCAACCCTCCTGTCTTCCACCTAAATGCCCATTTGGAACTGCTCATGTTCCCTTGCGCTAAGATTAGCCAAAGCATTCTGCCCACTGCTCTCAAGGGAGAATTAGCTTCACTTCCTCTATTTACTACCCTTTCCTCTGTGCTGATGATTCTTCACCCACATGTTGCAACCCCCTCTCTCCAACCCTCCTGTCTTCCACCTAAATGCCCATTTTGTGCAGACAGGGTGGCTGGGTTTTCTTTTTCCCCAAATGAACATATTTAGTTATAGTTTTCAAAAGAGAAAGACATGTAGAGACCCCACAGGGAAATGGCTACTTGGGAATGGATTCTTTCTGAGGGAAGACCACACTAGCTTGGTTTCCATCTACATTCATTTTGCAAAGAAAATTCACACAGTGCTTGGCTATGGAGTGGTTTGATGAGTTAAGATCTTGAGCTCAGGTTGTCCAAGTGGTGGAGGAGAAAGGAAACCTTACAAATGCTTGGGAGGGAGGATGCTGTCCTTCCTCATGATACGGCATACCAACGGGGTGGAGATAAACCTAATTTGGGGTCAGGGAATCCTCCTCAGGAATGGCTTAAGAAGTACACGAGGGTTTTGTCTTTCTGTTCTCAAGGATTTCTGTAGTTCAGCATGTCTATCTTCTGTCTGTCATCTCTCCCATTAAATAAGCCAAATTATTTTATGCCTGTTTTTTTTTTTTTTTACCTGCTCTTTTGTCCTGGTCAGATAGTCAGCCGGTGAAAATCATCTATTCATTCATTGTGTGATGTTTTACAGTTTATTTTTACGAGGATTAAGACCAAAAATATTATTTTCTGGCTTTACAATGAGCCTCAGACTCAAATCAGGAGAGCCAAAAATGTTTATTACTTCCCTGGTTGGTAGTGAACATAATGGCGGCGACATCAAAGTACTCCTCCCAAGCACCTCACCCTGGCTTTGCTAAAACTCTCACAGGCTTGACAACGCAGGTGCTCTCTCCCTAGCTGTGTAGGAAATTGCTACTTTTATTTCTCTTTACTAGCTCAAGGACATAGGAAGGTACCACATAGCACTTAGGTGTTTTAACACACACAGATACACACACGCAGACACACAGAGACAGACAGACAGAAACACGCCATATTCCCTTGTCCCACAAGAATTACCTGCGTTTTTTGTTGTTGCGTGTCAGTTGGGTGCCAAGACTGTGTGGAGAGGTGAAAAGATCCAGGTTTTCAACTTAGTCCCAAGGGTTTTCAAACACGGGCTCCATCCCTTGCCTACTAGTAAGGTGAGGGGCCAGCCCGGCCAGTGGGGTCCTGGACGGCTGAGGGAGATACAGAGGTCAGGAGGGTGTGCGGAGCCCAGAGCAGCCAGGAGCCCCGAGGGCTAAGGGCAGCTCTTAGAACGAGGGCCTCTGAGGGTGCCGCGCTGAGAGCGCAGAGCTGGAGGCCAGGAGGGCGCATCTGACTCCGGGCGTGCGGGCCGCAGCGTGGTCTGGTGGACGTGTGACCTTGCAAGAGAAGCCGCTTCTGTCGACCTGGGGCCGACTCCTCTGCACCCGAGTTCGGCCTCCTCTCTTGTACGCTGAGGATGATGCCCAGCTCGCTGGACTGGCGAGGCTGTGCCCTGTCGCCCAGCACAGGCTCAGCGCTGCAAGTCTGCAAGAAAGGAAAAATCGTCACTGCTATTATTGACATTAATACTGCAAAGTGTTTTATTTACACACTAAAAATCACAATTTTTAGTGATTGGAAAATATGCTTAAATCTCAACCTGACCTGCTGTTTGAGAAAGATAATTTCATGGCCTTAGGCCAGGGAAAGTACTAGAAAGTGGTAGGGGAAGACAGATGTTTCTTATTCCAGAACTGTGAACTCAAAGTTGTAAAACGGCTGCAATCCTCACGACATGTGACAGGGGCGCCTTCCGAAACCCTCCCCCCGCCATGTCCTCCCTCATGGTGTAAAATCACCCCCTAGAGCCTGGGGCTCCGGACTCAGACCCCTTGGGACTAGGTCATGTCTCCTCCACATTTTCATCTCATGGGTTTGGGCAACTTTTCAACTTCTCTAAGCCTCAGTTTTTTCTTATGTAAGATGGAACAAAAATAGTACTTCCTTTAAAGGGTTTTTGTAAGATTTAAATGAAATAAATCATACGAAGCATTTAGTACTAAATACAATTATTATTGTTTTCATCACTGGGTATGGCCAACAAAGGGGGATGCCTCTCTGTGGGTGCTTAATTTAGGAATGAAGACAGAAAGTCTAAACCTACTACATCTTTCCAGCCCCTCCAATGCCTAGTACACTGGGCCAATCTCAGGGGCTCTGTATACATTGGCTACGTGATTGAATGGCACCAATCAATCAATATTCCCATATTTACTGAGCTGTAGTTCAAGCTTGAGTTCTGGCTTTAAGAGCACTACAAGGACCATCGTGCTGATGCCTCTAACTTTTCTCAGTTGTTTTAGCCAGTGGAGAAAAGCCTGGACTCCAGGCAGCCTACGTAGGTTCGAATCCTGGGGCTACCAGTCATTATGCGGGGTCTTGGGCAAGTGACTGAACCCCTCTGTGCCTCAGTTTGTTATTAGTAAAACAGGATCAGGGATGCTACTAGCGCCTACTTTGTAGGGTTGCTGTGAGGATTAATGGGAATTCATCTCAATCAAGCACCTAGAATAAAATCTGGTGCAGCCTTGGCCTTTCGGCATGTTCTCCACAAGCAGCTCGCATCAGGGCTCCGGGGCTGTGCTGACCCAATCCGCCTCTGCTTCCACCTAATCGTGACGACCAGAAGCTCCTTGTTACCTGCCGGGTAAAGTCCCAGTGCCTCATCCTTCTGGACAGGGCTTTCCTCTCCAACCTCAGCCTCTGCTGGGCCTCCTGCGGACATGGTTTCCTAGTGGTTTCCGGCAAATTCATGCTATCTCGAACCTTCGAGCAATACCTAGAAGGAGCTCCCCGAACCTTTCAGCTTGTTAAAACAGCTCTGCTTTTAAAGGACCATCCTCTTAAGACCCCATAGGAGGGTTCTTTTAGAAAGCAAGGCTGTAGAAGTCATGTCTTTCAGAAAGTCCTCCAGATTATTTTCTATGCCCCTCATCGGTATGTAAATATTTCTAAGATTTGACTCAGGTGTAGTCTGCTTCTAGTGGCTCTTCTCTTGACACAAATATCACTTTCTACCCATCCACCAGTGTTTGGACAGCCACTGAAGCACTAAAGTGCTATTATCATGGGGACACGTTACAGAGGACTCCCGGGGCTGTCACATAGAACCATGCATGCGCCCTATGGTTCAATTTATCACAGCACATGTACATTGTTTTATCAGTATTTTCACTTCTCTATCTCCGCCCTCAATGAGCCAAGCAACGGGAAGACAAAAGCTTCTTAATTTAACTTTCTGTTCTCAGCACCCAGCACAGTGCTTGCCACTCAACATGTACCAAATAAAAATCGACAGGATAATTGATGGTCACCTTCTTAGCTCTGCACACCACGCTAAGACCCAGCAAAATAATCATCCATACCTTCAAGGAACTTGCAACATAATTGGGAAACAAGTCAGACTAATGTGGGGAGATAACCAGAACATCGGGCAGTATATATTAGTGTCAAAGGAATGGGGTCAAAGCTATGTAACGTCCGTAAGAGAAGGGAAAAGTTCTGAGGGCTGAGGCAGGTGGGGAAGGCTTCTTGGAGGAGGTGGGATTCGAACCAACCTCTGCATCTTGCAGATGTTCTCAGTGATTATATTACGTGGGTGACATGGCTTCCGGGCTGCAGGGTATTCAGTGGAAGGAGGCTGGATGTGGCATTCATGCAGACTTAGGTAGCGCCAATCCTGCCTTTCTGTCCTCTTGCTGTGTCTGCTGGGTCCCTTTCTGAACACAGGTCCCCTCCTCTTTAGAGTATGGATTATAATCTCTACCGTACAGAGTTGTATGGAAATTAAGATGAACTAATAAATCTAAAAGAGACGGGGTTTAATTCTCAGTACCTGGTGGGAATTCAGCGGAGTAACTTTCATTTTAATTAGACTCCAGGATTAGGTTTTATTTTTTTAATTTTTTTTAAGAGAGGGAGGGCAGGGCAGAGGGAGAGAATTTTTTTTTTTTTAAAGAATTATTTATTTTAGAGAGTTAGAGAGATAGCAAGAGCAGAAGGGGGAGAGGGAGAGAGAATCTCAAGCAGACTCCCTGCTGAGCATGGAGCCCGATGCAGGGCTTGATCCCAGGTTCGCTGAGATCATGACCTGAGCTGAAACTAAGAGTCGGAGGTTTAACCAACTACATCATCCAGGTGCCCAGGGAGAGAGAGGATCTTCAGCAGACTCCCCACTGAGCATGGAACCCCACACAGGGCTCCATCTCACCACCCCAAGATCATGACCTGAGCTGAAATCCACAGTTGGACACCTAACCAACTGAGCCACCCAGGCACTCTTCCAGGATTAGTTTTTTTAGTTCACTGATCTATTGAAGGATTTCCTGCAGCATCATGAGAGGTCGAAATCCACTGGAGCCCTCCCTCTGCCTTGAGCAAATGGCCCACGCAGACTGCCTCATGTGGTTCAGGGATCCAGGAGTTCGCAGAGGGAATAGACTTTCCATCTTGATGCTTCTTAAAGGCCTGGGGATAGCGCTATTTCTCACAAGACAGGCTTTGAAAGAACCAGCTTCCATGCTGATGTACTTGGTATTATGTAGCGTGGCAAAATTGCTGGGTTTGGAGTGGATGATTTCATTGGTGACAGTAGTTACTTTTGTTGACCTTGAAAACATCTCAACACAGTCCTATAGCCCTTTCCACTTCCCAAAGGCAAGCTTCTGTTCTCAATCTCTTTGGCTTCTTAGCAACGCGGTATGCAGGGTGACCCTAACTTTTCCCATGGGGAAGCCGAGCTACGTAAAGGTTGAATGACTCACTTAATGTTTCGTAGTAAAGCAGGGTCAGAACTAGGACTAGGATTAGGGTGCCCTGGGTCACAGTTCCAAACTGCTGAGTGAAGTCAAAAGTTCTCTTGGGCAGTGGTTGCCGAGGATAGGTCGGTGGTGGGGATGATCCATCCTAGCGAGGAGTGCTTGCTTTATTTTTGTCATTGCTTAGAGCTGGCAGTCCACAGTGAGAGTAAAACACAGACCAGCTCTCAGTCAGCTTTATCACTCTTCTCATATAACCTAGAGGCAATGCCTCCCTTTACTGACTGCCCTGGCTCCCACCACCGGCCCTGGACGACTACCGACATTTGGTAAAGAATTCTATCTAAAGTGGTTTTGTTTATGAAAGAAAGAAAGAAAGAAAGAAAGAAAGAAAGAAAGAAAGAAAGAAAGAAAGAAGAAAGAAAGAAAGAAAGAAAGAAAGACAGAAAGAAAAAGAAAGAAAGAAAGAAAGAAAAAGAAAGAAAGAAAGAAAAAGAAGAAAGAAAGAAAGAAAGAAAGAAAGAAAGAAAAAGAAAGAAAGAAAGAAAGAAAGAAAGAAAAAAGAAAAAAAGGTTTCATTTGAAGGAGGGAATTTTGATTTCCAAGCAGAGGTGACTTGAAGCCAAAAAATATGGGGGAGATGTATTTGTCGCCACATGTATCGTGTGGCTCTAACTTCTCTTAACTCAAGGAATCAAGAATTCACTGAACGTGGTTTCATACTTAAGGGAACATTAGCTGCCATACTTAAAGCTTACAATGTGCAGACCTGGTAAAGTGTGTCCTCTATGAAGGAAGTACTAGTATTTCCACTGTACAGACAAAGGTGAAGCTGAGAGATTCATTAACAGGGCCAGGGGCACAATTACTCAGTAGTCAGTCTGACTCCAGTGGACACGCTCTTGCCACGACTGCCACTTTCTATGAGCCCAACAATGTCTGGACAGGCACTAAAGTATGAAAAATGCTGCTATTGCAGAGAAGACACACCACTGAGGCCCCCCAGGGCCACCACTTGTGGAGGTTGAGTCCTGTATAAAAAGCCCGGCCAAGGAGGTCAGTGGGCGCCGAAAGAAGCCCAAGCTAGGTGTTTTTCTTATTCGCACAGAGGTGCCTTATGGGCTGGCATTGACCTGGGACCTCGGGTGGTTATCGGTTCAGGCATCGAAACAGCCTGTTGCCCTCTGTTTCTTGTTGATTCTTTGAGCAGTGTTTGTCAATTTCTCGTAAGTGGCTCGTCCTAGTTTCCTGGCCAGTTCCAGAGTCTACTGTCTTCTCTGTGATCTCCACTGCAGGCTACTGTAAAATGCCCAGTTGTCCTTGCCCCTGTCGTAACTGTTATCAGAGATATGACTGGCATCCCCTCAGAAGCGAAATTAGACACTAGGTGAAAATTTAGACACCAGGCCACTCACGAATCGGGGTGGCAAATCCTGGGTCCTCCTCATTGGAAAGGCTGCCTGGGGCCTGGGATGGGAGAGGCAATCTGTATCTTCATGTTACTCTTTGGAAATAGGACCAGGACACTTTGCAAGCCCTCTTGGGAACATGCCTCAGGCTTGGGAACTTCTCTTCAATGTGTTACAGTCGTCGTTACAATTGCTTATCAGTGTTTGTTGAGTGACCTTTAAATGCATATTAAGATATTTATCCTACTAACTTAGTAATGTGGGAACTGTGTAGTCTGACTGATACGAAAGCTTGTGTATCACTTAAATCTGTACTAGTTTCTAGGGAAGAAAAATGACAGATCTGGGAGTTAGACAACTTTATGCTTTCTATTCTCATCTCGGCCGCAGCCTTTTGGTGTGACATTGAACAAGTCATTGTCATCTCTAGGATGCAGATGAAAGGATAGACTCAGTTGTCTCTAGGTCCCTTCATGCTGGGATGGTGGGTGATCTTTTAATCAAGCCCCTTCACACAGAAACACATTTCATCACATTCTAGAGCTGGAAGGGAGGTTTGATGATCCTTTGGTCCATACACCTTATTTTAGAAATGCACATCCTGGGGCACCTGGGTGGCTCAGTCGTTAAGCGTCTGCCTTCGGCTCAGGTCATGGTCCCAGGGTCCTGGGATCGAGCCCCGCATTGGGTTCCCTGCTTGGCAGGAAGCCTGCTTCTCCCTCTCCCACTCTCCCTGCTTGTGTTCCCTCTCTTGCTGTGTCTCTCTGTCAAATATAAAATCTTTAAAAAAAAAAAAAAAGAAATGCACTTCATGAAGAAGACAGGACAGGTATTATTATCCTCCTTTTACAAAGTAAAATACTAGGGCCCTGAGAGGCTGAATCATGTGCTCTAAAGGAGGTGAACTCTGGCTCATCTTTCCACTACACCACATTCTCAACTAGGTTATTCTGGGTCCAGTCTAGCATTGCCCAGTTTTCTGCCTTATTTTCAACGGATGTAGAAAAACACCTAGCTATTGTGTGCCCAACCATAGTTTACAAATGTTAATGGTATACCCATCCTGCGCCTCCATTTTCCACAGACTGAGCATAGGCTACTTTGTGGAGACTAGAAGGAGAAATGCACGTTTGGTTCTAGTTGATTTCTTACCAGAGAGCGCCCTTGAGAAACATGGAAACCAGGCAGTTTCCCTTGCTTTAAGAATAGGTTTTCCGGGGCGCCTGGGTGGCTCAGTTGGTTAAGCGACTGCCTTCGGCTCAGGTCATGATCCTGGAGTCCCGGGATCGAGTCCCGCATCGGGCTCCCTGCTCGGCAGGGAGTCTGCTTCTCCCTCTGACCCTCCCCCCTCTCATGCTCTCTGTCTCTCATTCTCTCTCTCGCAAATAAATAAATAAAATCTTTAAAAAAAAAAAAAAAAGAATAGGTTTTCGGGGAGTGGTACTGCTGGGGGTGGGGTCAGGGGTGGAGGAGGCAGAGCAGAGTAAGTCATTCTGATATCGGTGAGTTTGACCATGGATGACATTAACAACAGGAACAAAGCCGACACTTATTAAGTGTCCATAATCATTAGACAGATACTGTCTCATTTAGGAAATGAAATTTCTAAAAATAGAAGTTTAAGAAATAAGCAATTTTAGAAAGAAGCTATAGAAAGAAAAAAAAAAAGAACTCGAGTCTGAGAGCAGAAGTAGTGTTACATAGAAAACTGTGCAGTTTAGACTATAAGGACTAAAAGCTTACTATGACAGTGCCCATCACAGCTACCTCGGGTCTACTGAGAGTCTCCTTCCCTTTGAATCACATTCAGGTCACCTGCCTCTCAAATACAACCAACTAAAATAGAGAAAATTGATTAAAAAAAAAAAATAGTGGGCTTAGGGGTCTTACCAGGAATCTTGGTTCTACCACTTCCTACCAGGGAAATCTTAACCAAGTCTCTTAACTTCTTAGAGCCTGAGCATTTTCATCTGTAAAATTAGATTTAAAAACAAATAAAGGTTAGTTATAATATATGTTAAGTTCCTTGAATGGTATTAACAGATTCTAGGCTTCTCAATAAGAATTGAAAGAAGAAAAAGATCAGAGAGGCGAAAGGAGGACAGATTAGTTATTACACTTATTATGTTTCATTAATGCTTATTCTTCAAGATATGGCTTGGGGTCCTTTGGTAAATGGCAAATTTAAGAGCATTCTTCTCCAAATTACCTGCTTTAGCTTTTTCTTCCCTGAGCCTAGCTAATTAAAAAATACTGTGAATGTGCTAATTAGACCATTGACATTTCTTTTCAATAATTGCAAAGGGACTTAACCATGTTCAAGAACACGTTAATACTACTCCAGTATGTAACTCACTCTGATCTGATGTTAATACTCATTTGTAGAATTAGTTACGTGGAGAATAAGTTATGTTCACGGGACAAATGGGGAATCTGAGGCCTCTTTCCAACACAGAGGGTCTATTTCAGAGCAAGTAGGAAGTGAAGCAAACTAGCAGGACCATCCAACTTAACACATTCAGCGGCATTTGGAGCGATGGTGGGGAAAACAGGCTCCCCAGTTAATTTCACACTTCCTTTATACATTTCAAAAAACAAGGTGTGACACTGCAGCTGGATTTTTAAAAGACCTTCAGAAGGCAAAATGCCAGGTATTCCGCAAACTCCCTGCTTTAAACAGGTTTTCTGTTTCATGGCGTCTGTTTGCTGTGGGGAATCCCAGTCGGCTCAGTTAAAGCAAGGGCTTTAAGCTCCGTGAAGGGTATTTCCTACTCCTTAAGGCTCTGGGTTTACTGGAGCCGCAGGCCTTTGTCATTCTGAGTGGGGGCATTTTGGAGGCATGTCTGCACTCTACCAAAACTCAGGAGAATGTGCTGAAGACCAGGGCAAGAGCGGAACTGGCCTTCACGGTGTATCTGCTGGGTGCTCTCCCCGCCCAGAGCCCTATGAAGGAAGAGCTACAACGGTCCGCATTTGCCACGCTGGGGAATCCAAGCCCCGACGGGTTACCTGTCCCCAGACCCTGCGGCTTCTCCACCACTACACCCCATCTGCTCTGAACTATGTAGGTCTTGCCGGGGAGGGAGGCCCTCTGGGACACCCTGCTACTCACCACCAGGGCCCTGGACCACCACCTCCTTGCTGCAAATTGCCCCAGGTTTGTTTTCTTTGGCTCCCTCATTAATGAGTTCCACAGGACAATGCTAAGTCTAGTTAGGCGGCCTTAATTGGTTTAGTTACAACAAGATAATTCCTTTTTTCTTCTCTCGGAGGCCTTTTTGTTTAAAGACATTTTAGCTGGAAGATGCTAATTATCAATGAGGAGAAAGTGACACCTGAAGAGTTCATTTTCCATCTTGGTCCTTGGGGTCTCCTTTGAACTCCCCCTCCCCTGCCCTCTTTCCCACTTCATCACTTCTCCCCCACCATCATAAAACAGAGCTCTGCCCTGGGCTGGCGGCAGAACTTTCTTTCTCACTTGCCAGGGAGCCGTTCTCTCTGCAGCTGTCCCCCCGGCATGGACAACCTGCGTGAGACCTTCCTCAGCCTCGAAGAGGGCTTGGGCCCCTCCGACAGCCCCGGCCTGCTGTCCTCCTGGGACTGGAACAACAGGGCAGGGCCCTTTGAGTTGAACCAGGCCTCCCCAACCCAGAGCCTGTCTCCGGCTCCGTCGCTGGAGTCCTATTCTTCTTCTCCCCGACCGGCTGTGGCTGGGCTGCCCTGTGGGCACGGAGGTGCCACCAATGGGGGCAGTGGGGGCTGCAGTGGCCGTGGGACCGGTGGCCTGGTGGAGGTGAACTACAATATGTTAGCCTTCCAGCCTACCTATCTGCAGGGTGCTGGGGGCCCCAAGGCCCAGAAGGGCGCCAAAGTCAGGATGTCTGTGCAGCGGAGACGGAAGGCCAGCGAGAGGGAGAAGCTTCGGATGAGGACCTTGGCCGATGCCCTGCACACCCTCCGGAATTACTTGCCCCCTGTGTACAGCCAGAGAGGCCAGCCGCTGACCAAGATCCAGACGCTGAAGTACACCATCAAGTACATCGGAGAACTCACAGATCTCCTCAACGGCGGGAGGGAGCCTCGGCCCCAGAGCGCCTGAGCTCTGCTCCGGGGACCCCGACCCATCCCAGCCCCTGGGCAAGGGGGGGGCAGGAGAGCTTTAAAGACCTGGACTAGCTCACGGAATACCGGCACATAGGTGTTTTTTTTTTTTTTTTTTTTTTTTAAATATAGTAAGCACGGTGACTTTGTTGTCTGCAAAGTTGTGAGGGAATTCCCACTGGACTTGTTGGAGCCACCAGAACACTTAACAGCCAGACAAGCAGGTATTTTGCTTCCAGTTTTCCCACGGTTGCTCAGGAGATGAGCCCCTAGCAAAGAGACCCTTTACTTGGCCTTTCTCTGCCGGTCCCAGGTATTTTAAAGGGTCAATGATTTGCAATGCATTGTGTCAAGAATGTAAAATTGTTACAATTAATCTCTATTTCAGTGGTGGGAGCTTCCTTTCCGGGGCTAACTCATCCCATATTTTGTATAGCATCCAGCGTGACTTCTGGATTCTTATTTAGAAAGTTTTGTATCGAGTAAAGGGCTATAGCATTTCTGGTTTTATTTTGTTTGTGTGCTTGTGTGTGTGTGTGTGTGTGTGTGTGTGTGCGCGCGCCTCGAGTGCTTGTGTGTGTTTGACTATAATCATGCCTTTTCTTTTGCAGGAACCCAAATCACATAGACGCAGAAGGAATTAGCATCATGGTAAATAGCGAGGCCCAGGCAGACAGGCTACATTGAGATACAGTGAAGTAAAGGGGAGCGCCTCTTCTCTTGATGTAGGGGACGGGAGGCTGCGCGCTGGGTGCCGGGGGATAAGCAGATAGGAAGGAGGAGGAAGTGCGGAAGGACTCAGCCCCACAGGGTGGGCCTAAAGCACGGCTGGGGGCAAGCACTCTATGCGCCAGTGCTGGTATGAAAATAACCTCATTGACTCCCTTCACTTGCTCATTTCTCAAATGAAGTGATTGGTTCAAAAAGTATAAGAGACTATTTTAATTCTATAGATGAGCGAAAGGGTTGGGATTAGAATTCAGGTCTGCCTCTAGCACCCACCCCCCAGAGGTATTAGTTCTTCCCCCACACATCCTCTCCTCCTCTCTACCCTCTGCCCCATCACCCCACACGCACCTATACACAAACAGGCTTCCGAGCCCGGTGCTCCGACTCAGGGTGGGTGATGCACACTCTCAGCTTGGCCAATGTGAATGGCACAAGGCATTGAAAAGGGGGCTTTGAATTAAGGTGATTCACAAAATCTTTGAATTAATTTTTTTTTTTAAGGCTGCATTTTTCTCCCAATGGTTATTAACCATTTGCATTATTTTTTCAATAAATAGTCTGTTAAGGCTCCCAGTCGTTTCTTTTCCTATTGGTGCCTTTTCTTCTTTGTAATGACACATTAACAAAAGCAGTAGATGCGTTACAATTTCATGTATAACTTCTCCACTTTTTCCCTTTGTGGATACACACATATACAAATAAATATAGACATACATACATTTAAAAATGCCTTTAATTCTGCAAATTCCTTTTTTTTTTTTTACTTAGCAATACATAATAAAAGTCCTTCCAATGTAACACAGATAAATCTGTGATGGAAGTACCATTATTACCTTGATTTTGATTTTACAGAGGAGGAAAGAGAAGGGCAGGCTAGCTCTGAGGTGCACACGTGTAGAGCGAAGTGGATATCAGAGGTTCAATGGGCAAAGGCACAGGTGTTGCAATATTTGTTTAATGAGTCACCTTTTGAATAATATTTAGGTTGTTTCAGTTTTTTGTTACGAAAAAATGCTGTAACAAACATCGCAGACAACTAGATTTATCCACGGATATTTTAAGTAGCCTGGAAATTTCCCGGAAATGGGATTCTTGGACCAGAGTGTATGCACATTTTAAATTTAAATAAAGACTCTTAGATGACTTTTATAAAAGTTTACAGTTATTTACAGTCCCTCTAATATTATGCAACCGAACCAGCTGTCCTACTGGATATGACCAATATTTAATGGATTAAAAAATGGTTAGGTCACTGTTGTGTTAATTTTAATTTCCCCATCTACTATTAGAGATGGTACATCTTTTTTTTTTTTTTTTTTTTTACTTTATGGGACTTTTGTCCATTTTGGTTCCTCTGCTATAACTTGTCTGTTTATGTTCTTTTTTATTTTTCTATTGTGTTACTTGTCTTTCTGTTAATTTGGGAGAGTTCTTTGTATATTATGCATATTGAAAATGTTTCCTCCCGATCTATCATTTTTGATAGTCCTTGTTTATGGTATCATATATTTATGATTTTGATTATGGTATTTTTTGCTCTAGGAAGCCTTGCATTTTTAGACGATCAAATCTCTCCCCTTTTTTGACTTATGTGTTTTTTCCTTTTGCTTAATTTTTCCCAGTCCCGAGGCTATCCAAACATTCTGATTTTTTCAAATATTTTCATAATCATTTGTATATGTATCTTTTTTTAAAATAAATGTTATGCACTATTTTTTTTAAGTAGGCTCCACGCTCAGTGTGAACCCAACACGGGGCTTGAACCCACAACCCTGAGATCTAGACCCTAGACGAGATCAAGAGTCGGATGCTCAACTGATGGAGCCACCCAAGTGCCCCTCTATGTACCTTTAATATACCTGCGTTTTATTTTCGTCTATAGTGCAAAGAAGGAATCTAACTTTATTTCTGGTTAGTGTTCTTACAACTGAAGAATAAGTATATATTGTCATCAAGAGTGATGAGTTGTGGTGGGGCAGAGTCGCTAAAATATCATTCTATGAATACAAACCTTCATCAACTTCTTATATATTTGTCGCTGGTGCTTTACAGAAACCAGAAAGTGCTGGACAGTATGAAGATTTTCTTCAAGGGACTCTGCCCTGTGCATGGATAGATATTCATGTGAGAGGGTCTGTTTGTGCACGTGTGTCTGTATATGTATTTGTGTGTGTGTGTGTGTGTGTGTGTGTGGTTTCATGTGTT
Organism: Halichoerus grypus; assembly: GCF_964656455.1. Classification (NCBI taxonomy): domain Eukaryota; kingdom Metazoa; phylum Chordata; class Mammalia; order Carnivora; family Phocidae; genus Halichoerus; species Halichoerus grypus. Next base: position 13,390,938 of record NC_135721.1, read on the forward strand.
GGGGAGGAGGACTGGGGAAGATAGTAATATGAGGAAGGGGATGTCTAGCCTTTGGTCAGGTTTTAGATTAATTGCTATTTTCCTTGCCATTTTTAAAAGATTGGGACCCAAATGCTCTTGGCTTTGAATTTTTTCAAGCTCAAGCATTAAGAAGGGTTTATAAATAGCTTGGGTAATTTTGGTTGCCCTGGGGCGCCTGGGTGGCTCAGTCGTTAAGCGTCTGCCTTCGGCTCAGGTCATGGTCCCAGGGTCCTGGGATCGAGCCCCGCGTCGGGCTCCCTGCTCCGCGGGAAGCCTGCTTCTCCCTCTCCCACTCCTCCTGCTTGTGTTCTCTCTCTCGCTGTGTCTCTCTCTGTCAAATAAATAAATAAAAAATCTTTAAAAAAAAAAAATTTGGTTGCCCTTGGGGATCAGATACTATGGATGAGTTAGAGGAGTTGCTTGTCCTCACTCTCCAAAAACCTGGAAAACCACAGACTCACCTACTAGCTGGGCTGGCCCTCAGGACTCCTAAGGTGTCCATGGGAGGGGAAACATTTGGAAAATGAGGAGAAGGTGACAGCTTTGTGGGAGGGGGCCTCTGGCTCTGGGTCTTGTCAGACAGACATGAGCTCAGCATGGTGGCAGTCGGCCCCAGGCCGGCTCTGCAGCTCCAGCCCTGTCCAGGAGATTCAGCTGTGCATCAGCATTTGACTCCGGCAGCAATCCCCAGTGAAGATGCCTCCCCTGGGGGAGGATAGCTGGACCAGGTCCCTGAATCCTCTAGGGAGCATTTAGAAGTAGCTGGCCCGGGCAAAGCTCATAAATCGGAAGAAGTTATTTCTGGTGCTTGGACAGGGAACTGCAATTTGTGTGGTCTACTATGTGGTGGTCAGATTTTTATATTTATTATTTTGGTAATCCTCCTCACAATTCCAGGAGCTGGGCATTATTGGTCCCATCTTGAGGATGAGGAAACTAAGATTTGGGCTAGCTCAACAGCACAAAGCCCTATGATTAGCTAGTGGCGCATGGTTGACTAGTTAGCTGGAGAGCTCAGCTCTAAGTCCAAAGCTTGGGCCCTTCTCTGAGTCATGCAGCCTTTCCTTCCAGCTCACCCCAGGACACTGTGGGCTGGGCAGTGGAGAGCTTTCTCCGCAAAGGCTTGCTCCCCTGGTTCTCGACTGTTTCTTTGCTTCCCCATCTCTTCCCTTATTTCTTTCAATCATCAGAAGCATTTCTGATGAGACTGCCATTCCTCTTGTCCTCTAAGTTATTTCCCTTTGAACTTCTGCCTCTGTCCCCAGCACTTCCTCAGAAATTCCTTCCACTTCCTTGCTGGCACCTAGGATGAACCACCGAGGAAACCTGACTTCTGTTCATTTGTGTTCAATAAAGTGTTCCACAATTCACACCAGGCTGAGGTTTCTTTGTTCTTCTTGTAGTTTCTGCCACATTAGCTAATTGGGAGAGAAGCCATAGCAGGGGTAGGGGAGATCCTTTGCAAATTGACAAGTAGACAGAATTACCTTTACTTCAGGATATTTAAAAAAAAAAAAAAGAAGGCAGCAAAAGAAGATGCATATGCAAGTGAGTTCGGGTGTTGTTGCCTTTGGGGTCCTGTTACAGTAGCTTAGTTATGTGCCTACTCTGAGGAGTCATTTGCTTCCTATACACACTCCAGGCTCCAGAAAGGGCTGGGCCTTGACCCCAGGCTGGCTTGAAGGCAGCCAGAGTTTGGCATTCTCCTCTTGTCCTTCTCTGGCAATCTGAGAGGGGTCTACCTCAAAAAATGAAATATTGAAGCCAAAATGATGCCTCTTAGAGTAACTGGAAGGACTTGATCTTAATATTTTGGTTCCAGAAAGGCCCTTAAACTGTGAGAAGGAAGCAAAGAACTTCTGGGGAAGTGGGGAAAAAAGACGATTATTTGTCTCTTGGGTTTGGAAACCACTGACCCTCCTTCCCTTAGCAGAGTCTCCCACTAAGTTCTTCTGCAAATGAACTCTATTGACTTCCGTTTTTCTTCATTAAGTGAAGAGGTGAGGAGGGCAGGGCTGAGGTCGGGGAAGCTGTAGGAAACACCCCCATGGGCTGTTCCCAGCATAGCCAATAACAGTTGTGGATTCATCATCTGAGGTGTCAGGCTCAGGGCCAAGGTCTCTACATACTTTTTCTCCTTCGGACTTGACAGCTAACAATAGCACATGGCTATTATTAGCCCACTTTGCAAATAAAGAAACAGGGTCAGAGAGGTCAAGTCACCTTGCCCAAGGTCACGTAATTGGTGCCAATCCGAGGGTTCCACAGCTCTGCTTGACTCATTCTTGTGGCAATTCTGGGCTCCATCTGCCAGGAATGAAGCAAACAAACAATAGGAAAGTCTCTGCATTTGGGCCTTTCCCACCAGCCCATGCTCTCGTTTGAAAAAGCTTACATTCGCATTTGCATGGTCCAAACAAACTTATTAGGATGTATATAGATCAGGGCAGAGTTTCAATTGTGATACCCTTCCTCGTCTCCTCCTACATGATGCGGAGCATGATCCTTCTCTCTTATAAAACGGAACGTGAGAAAAGTGTGGGGCTTTCGTCACAACGTTGGGGCGTTTGTATGCCTCCAGAGGTATGGGAAACTAGATTTCAAGAAATACCCATTCTTAGGGACTAAAGCTTACACACTCTTTTCCTTCAGTTTCTTTTAGACACGAAATAACAAAACTGAAAGTGGCAATTATAATGATAATAACAACAAGTAGTATTTGCTGTGTGCTTACTCGTGGTAAGGCGCTGGTTTTTAAAAAATTTTTAGAAAGATTTTGTGTATTTATTTGAGAGAGAGAAACAGAGACAGAATGAGTGGCAGGGAGGGGCAAAGGGAGAGGGAAAAGCCGACTCCCCCCTGGGGGGCTTGATCCCAGGATCCCAAGGTCATGACCAGAGCTAAAGTCAGACACTTAACTGACCGAGCCACCCAGGTGCCCCCAGGCAACGTTCTAAGTACCTGAAATAGCTATTTTAACCGCTCTGAGGTGAGAGATAGCTACTTGAACAACCCTATAAAATAGGGACTAATGTGATCCCCATTTTATAGATTGGGAAGCTGAGGCACGGAGAGGTGAAAGCTTATCTAAAATCGTGCCACTTGGCAGCGGCAGACCCAGGATTCAATCCACGGCAGTCATGCTCCCCGCTAGGCCCTTACTACCGCTCCAGATGTGTCTTCGTGTTGCTTTCCTGATTACAAAGCATTTTACTTACATTATCCTGCTTAATTCTTATCTATACCTCATTATATATGAAGTTGAATAGGGACTGTTACGTCCATTTTACAGATGAGGAGATTAAGGCTCATCATGACGAAATAGCACAACTGTTAATAAATGACAGAGCTAGCATCAGAATTCAAATTCTTAAACTCCTAGTCTGGTTCTTTCGGGCTAAACTCTTCGGTCTCCTGAGGATATCTAGTCGTGCCCCGAAACCTGCCCCCAAAGGCATCCTCATAAAGACAGAACAACAAAATGTGCTCTATGGTACATTTCTTCTTGGTGGGTTTTGCATGCAACCTTTCAGAATTTTTAAGTCTCATCAGTGTGCACACAGAAAACAATCAACATCTGCAGGTCGGGTAGGGTGATGAAATCCTAAACCCTTGAACAGAATTTTATTCCCCTTCATAATTCAAGAATTTGCATCCCCAGGAGCCTCCCATCACTATTTTTACTGCATGTCTAATTAGCAGACATTTAAGTAACTTCCGTTTGAGGATACTAACAAGCATCATCATGTGCAAAAGCAGGGAGGTCTGTGAACGCCCCAGGATTTGGGGGTTCCGATGTGGGCTGGTTTGGCTGAAGCACAGAGTCAGTCTGGAGGTGCAGGGAGAGGAGAACCAACAGGAAAGCAGGGGTTGGACGCTGAGGGCTAGAACATCCTTCAAGCTGTGGGGAAGCCCACTCAGCCCGAGTGAAGCCCCTCTCACTCCTGGGCTAATTTGGGTGGTTATTTCTCCACGTCCCAGTCAACGCACCAGGCCAATGGGGCACCTGGGTGGCTCAGTTGGTTAAATGTGGGACTCTGGGTTTCGGCTCAGGTCATGTTCTCAGGGTCCTGAGATGGAGCCCCATATGGGGCTCAGCTTGGAGTCCTCCAGGCCCCTCCCCTCTCCCCCTCTTCCCCTCCCGCTGTTTGTGGTCTCTCTCTGTCTCTGTCTGTCTCTCTCTTTCTCTAGAAACAACAGCCCAATGCAGGACTTGATTCCAGGACCCTGGGATCATGACCTGAGCTGAAGGCAGACGCTTAACTGACTGAGCCACCCAGGTGCCCCTCTTTGGGAGTTTATATCTAGTGGTAGAGGAGTAAGATTCCCTGATTGAGGAGAAAGACTCTGGTGTAGACAGTGAGTCTGCAGGAACTTTGGGGGTGGAGGTGTACTCTCTGGAGATTGGAAGCGTGGACGGAGGGGTTGAAGGGTTACAGAACGTGAGTGGAGGCTGCAGGGGTGGGAGGGGAGGGAAGGCAGAGCATTCTTTTTTTTTTATGTTAATCACCATACATTACATCATTAGTTTCTGGTGTGGTGTTCCATGATTCACTGTTTGCGTATAACACCCAGTGCTCCGTGCACTACGTGCCCTCTTTAATACCCATCACCAGGCTAACCCATCCCCCCACCCCCTCCCCTCTAGAACCCTCGGTTTGTTTCTCAGAGTCCATCGTCTCTCACGGTTCGTCTTTCCCTCTGGGCAGAGCATTCTTAGAGGAACTGAAGAGTAGAGTGAAGGAGGGGCCGGGAGTCGTGGGAAGGGAACGATGGGCCTAGTTTTGGAAAGTTCTGGAAAAGCCAGCGCAAAAGACATCATTCTGAAATACTGACCAGTCCCCCAGCATTCTGTTGTTTCTCGAATGTTCACTTCCGTGAATACCTGCCACTAACAGACCGCTTGCCCTGTGCCCGCCACTTCCTAGCACTTCCAGCAAGGCTGTGAGGTAGGTGCCATTATCTCCATTTTACAGATGAGAAAACGAGGCTCACAGGGGTCAAGCCTGGGGCCCATGGCTAGTACAGGGCTTCCCCTGGGCCTCTCTCCTGCACTACCCTCCTTCACACAAAGAACCTGAAAGTAAAACTAGAGCATGATGATCCCGTGGGAGGAAGGATTGATTGCTCAGGGCAGTTCTGAACACCGGAAATATCTGTGATTAACACTAAAAATGACGCATTCCAGGAAAGGGGGAGGGACAGATTTCTTTCTCTGTTTACAGCTGATTTAAGAAAGTACGAATGCCTCCCCCTTTTGATCTTTCAGTTTTCGTGTTTGGGAAGGACCTATTCAAAAATCCTAGCTGGGTTAAATAAGTATATGAAACCAAATACGATGCTCCAGTCACTTCCCTGGGGTCTGTGGTTCTCGTGATAGAGGCCCTTTCAGTCCATCCTACTGTGGTGCCCCCCTGCCCACCTCTCTCTGAGGTGGGTGAGCCAGACTGGAGGTGCCAAAGTAGGCCCCTGGGGGGCCGGAGGGACCAGGAGGTGCCATTATGAAGGGCTCTACTTAAAAGGAGCAAAAGGTGTCAGAGAAATGCTAGGGCCTTGTTGTGTGTGTGTGTGTGTGTGTGTGTGTGTGTGTGTGTGTGTGTGGATTTTAAATACCAGGAGGGAATGGCAGTTTCCATCCCCGAGCCTGAGGCGAGCGTCCCAATGCCAAGGACTCAGTAGCGGGAGAGCAGCGTGACTGTGGAAGGAGAAGCTGGAGGCAGATGCTATTTCCCCCACTTGGGGAATGCCTTGCCCATCCTCTTTGTGGACAAAGCTGCAGGCAAGCCTCCCTAGCCGCCAGACATCCAGTCGTTGCTTCCAAACCCAGCTGCTCTAGGTCACCCCGCAACTCAGGCTCACTGTGAAGGTCATGGACAGATGTTTGGGCTGCTAGGGAGGCCCGCTTGCTGCAAAACAAGGAATCCATTCAGAAAACTTTATTTCTGGGCAAGCAGGCGATCCTGCAGACGTGGTCCCGGACTGCAGAGAGGCAAGCGCAGAGCGAATGGGTTACTACTCGGGGATGCCCCCGCATGCATCTCGGGGGCTGTGCTCCTGGGCTCCAAGGTGAATGGGCTACTCGGGGGTGTCCCAGCATGCATCTCGGGGGCTGTGCTCCTGGGCTCCAAGGTGACGTCCCTTTCTCCCAGCCAGGCTTTGCAAAAAGACAGACTGCGTACCAAGGCAGAACAGCTTCTGGGCTCCAGTTTTGTGGTCTGAGAACTGGAGACAGTGAGAAGCCCGGTGGGGAAGTGAAGGAATTAGCAATGTCTCCAAAGTCACAAAGTTCATGAAGTCTTTATCTGCAAAATAGGGGAACCAAGCTTAATTCACAGGCCAGGTGTGAAGATTAAATGGGATGATGGCATTAAGTTCCATGCACAGCGACTGATGGAGTAAGTGCGTTTCTTTCCCCTCAGGTTAAGGAGTTCTGGTAAAAAAAATTGTCAACAAGTTAAATCAGCAAGCTTAGTGGAGGAGAGTTAGCTGCACTTGATTTTCTTCCCCAGTGGTGTGGCGGGGGTGGGGGGGGTGGGGGGGGCGCCCCATGATGTCAGAGACTGGGTTCACTGTAAGTGATCCATCCTGGAGGCAGAGATCCCAGCTCAACCACGGAAAGAAGCTGGTGCCCTTATTTCAGTCTCAAGATGATAGAATTATGAAGTGTTTAATTATATAACAACAACAACAAAAAGTTCAAGCAGTATGGACAAACTGAAAATGCAAAGTAAAACTAGCTTTCCTCATTGCCTAGACAACTACTATACTTTTTTATTCTAGAGGTTGCCCTATGAGTTTAAATGCCTTATGAAAGACAAAGAAATTGGCATTCACCTGTTTCAAGCACTGCATCTCCTAATTGTTCTTAATGACTTTTTTACATCAGTAAGATTTATTTTTATTTTTTTTAAGATTTTATTTATTTGAGAGAGAGAGAGAGAGAGCATGCACAAGGGGGAGGGACAGGGAGAAGCAGGCTCCCCACTGAGCAGGGTGCCCAAGCTGGTGATCTTAGGACCCTGGGATCATGACCTGAGCCGAAGGCAGACGCTTAACTGACTGAGCCACCCAGGCGCCCTACATCAGTAGGATTTAGAACATATAAATTTTGTTCTCTAATTACAGTGAGTTGTTCTGTGGTCTACTTATAGGTCAAGTCTAAAAACTGAAAACTGACAAACAGCATTTACAAAATTATTCAGTATATTTTATGCCATGAATGTTTAGTCATAGAACTGTGTTTGGAGCCTTATGGAAGAAGTATATCCATGACTCTGCCTGCTGCATACTTTAGAGCTCAGATGGGTGAGCTCTAAAGCTCTGCATGGCCTGGGACCATCCAAGAACAGAAATGGCCATTTTTATCTTTATCTTTTTTTTTTTTTAAGATTTTGTTTATTTATTTGACGGAGAGAGACACAGCGAGAGAGGGAACACAAGCAGGGGGAGTGGGAGAGGGAGAAGCAGGCTTCCCCTGGAGCAGGGAGCCCGACGCGGGGCTCGATCCCAGGACCCCGGGATCATGACCTGAGCCGAAGGCAGACACTTAACGACTGAGCCACTCAAGCAGCCCTGGCCATTTTTATCTTTAGAGGTAAAGGAGAGGACCCCAAACTGTTCTAGGTTTATCTTCACCACAATGGGGAAGGTCTTTCTGGGAAGGAAGGAGATGAAGGCAGGGCCAAGCTGGGCATACCTCAAGGCTAGCTCTAACTGTGAAGTTTTCCATTTCCTGAATGAAGAACTTTCGTTGACCTGTTTAGAACTGGGGATCTGTTGACTGCGACCAAGAGCCCCAGTACAGGAGTAGTCCCTACCTAGTACAACAGGCTAAAAAACCCAGATATTCACGTGCTATCCAAACACCCTGCTGTCTGCTACCCACAGGGCAGCGTGCAGCTGGGTCCACATTAACCTCATCTAGAGCTGCTCATAGAAAATATTTGATCTGACAGCAAAAGTAACGCCTCGAATCTGCCAAGAACCACAAGTAGTTAGGATCCTGACAATTTGTTTTAAAGTTTGTTTCTGTAATAGCTAAGCTATATTGCTGAGTGGTTATAAAATAAATCCATTTGCATTTTCTATGCAGAATTTATATCTTCGAATTTTATGGGAAATAGTCTGCTACTTTTTGCAAATGGCATTCCGCCTCTTGTAATTTAAAAACCTCTTTGACTAAATAGTATTTTAATGACTATTTAATGATGAAGAGACACCATAGTCTAAACAATCTTAAAGTTTGAGATTTCTAACCTCCCTTAACGATGCCATAATATTTATATGATCATATTTTCTATACTCAATCTATACCCGTGTTCTTTTAAGGGGTATCCCAAGGTCAAGAAATATGAATTTTGTAACAAATTCAAACTGCTTTATAATTAGCATTCCTATCATTAAAAACAGTCTTTGTTAGTTTTGTGGGGAAGATAAAAAAAACTCTACAAGTTTTCATTTGTAATTCATAAATTGTTTTCATAGGAAGAAAAAGTATTCTTAGATTTTGAAATCCACCCTTTGATTGCTGGGCTTTGGGGGCTGTGAACACAGCCCACAGAAGGACTTGGTGTCAGTCCCCTTCAAGGTCACCCAGCTGGTAAAGAACACAGCTGGGTCAAACTCAAGTCTAAGTGCTCCCCATAATCTTTTTTGGTTTCTATAAGATGTGTAGCTCCTTTTTGAAGGGCTAGCCACCCCCAAACAGCTGTTTCTTATTGGTAATAGTCAACTATTTCCATGCATGCCTCCATTCCAGTGTGAAATCTACAGTCATGCCATGGCCAGAGGTCCAGGTCCCAGTGAAATAATAGTCTTCAGATGGCAAATGGGGCTGGTTAATGCTAAGAAAGGCAGAAAGTACCAGGGATTTATGAGAAACGGGAGGTTTGAGCTCTACCCACAAAATATGCAATCCTTTGACAAGGTTAAAACCAAGGAGAGCTGCTAGGACTCCCCAGACCCCGTGAGAACCCAGAATGGTCAAAGCTGCTACACTCGTCGGCGGCAGGAAGTTCAGTTTATTTGTCTCTGCCGTGTGCGACCTTCAGGGTCAGGCGTGTGAGGCTCCCCCCATGCTCCAGAGTCACCAAGTCTACACTGGCATGTGTGGAACAATGTCAAGGGGATGCTGAGCCTCTGAATACCACTTTCAGCTTCTCTACGTCCAGGTGGACAAGAAGAACCTTATCACCTCCCTGCAGTAGTGGCTCCCTGTCTGAAAAACAAAGCTCCTAGAGGAATTAACACGCCATGAAAGCACAAATCCTACCATCAAGTCTATACGCCAATGCCTTCCCCTCTCTGCTTTGAACAGTACTGAGAGAAGTTTACCATACAGGCGGAGAAAGAGGGGCTGGGGAGGGGGGAGAGACACACATGTGCACAGAGAGACGGAGATGGACAGACATGCACAGAGAGACAGAGAGATGAACACATACACATACACAGACAGACATGTACACATACACAGATGGACACACCCAGAGGGAGAGAGAAGAGAGAGATGGAGAAGGAGAGAGAGAGAGAGAGATGATCAGAACCCTGAGATCCTGCGGCTCTCTCTGACTCATAATAAGAGCCTGGTAGGATTGCTCACCTCACAAGATGTAGATCATGCTACAGCAAGAAGCCCAGCCTTTTGGCCTTTTATCTCTGCAGACAAGGTCTGCTTTCTGTTTGGCCTATCAGCATGGAACTGCCCTCAGTGGGGCTTGCAATCACCAGGAGAAACCATTAGAGCTGCCTTTCCTCCCTTCCCAGCAATAAGACAGGATCTAGAACCAAGGAGGCCCCACCATTCTCTGGTTCTTTCCTAAGGCCTGCCTTCAGCTCCCTCAGAATGTTCCACAAATACTCCAGTAGAGGCCTCAGAGTAGGCTTCCAGATAAAATACAGGATACCTTGTTAATTTTGTATTTCAGATAATACTTGGAATATTGCAATATTTGGGACATATTTATAGTAAAAAATTATCCATTGTTTATATGAAATTCAAATTTAACAAGGCATCTTTCATATTTATTTGCTAAACTCGACATCTCTACTGAAAAGGTTTTGGTTTTGTTGAGCCGAAAAGGAAAACTTGAGGATGAGCTAGAATAGATATATTTTTCCAAATAAATTTTTTTTCCTGCCACTTTTGGTCCAATGTGCAAATTAAATGGGTAGCCAGGAAAGGCCCGTGAGGTGTTTGGCCAGGACTAGGTGAAATCAGCCAGGACATGAGTCATCCTGAATATGTTTGTGCACGCCAAAGCCTTTCTCTACTCACCGGAATGGGAACTTTCCCCTGGCAAGAGTATGTTATGGACTAAAACCCTTTTAACGAGGACCTACTATTTACCAGGGATTGTGCTAGAGACCAGGGATGTGGGGCGGGGAGGGGGGGGAGGTGAATAAAACACTTAATTTCTTGTTCATGGCTCACCCACTGGTAACCTAGCCTCGGCGCTGTTGGCATGAATCCTCAGGAACTTTGTGGGTGCATCTGAAACTGGCCCCATGAGCAGAGGGCCGGGAGAGAGGAGGGCCATTCCAGTGACAGCTTTACTACACAAGAGAATTTATGTCTGAGGCTTCTCCTGGGCACCACAAGATGAGGAGATCCCACACCCATCCACCAGGATCTTGAAATTTCATACAGGGGCCTTAACTGTCCAGAAGCTCCCAGCAACCCATTGCTTTCTCAAGTCTGCATCCTTAAAACCAGCTCTTAGTGTGGCAAAGGGTGGGCTGAACGTACATCCCAAGGACAGGGGTGGGGTTGAGGAGGTCAGGTTGCCCAGGTCAAGCTCGGTTGCCCAGGTCAAGCTCGAGGGGCCCAGGTCAAGCTCGAGGGGTCCACCAGCAGTCACATCCTCTCAATGACCTCCTTCAAAACAGACCTGGCTCGTGGGACACAATCAGGAAACCTGTGCTGATCAGCGCTCTTTGTTAACTTATTTCCATTCGGCTGCTAACCCAGGTTGGGCATCCAGTGGTGGGAGAAGCCTCAGGGACCAGTTCATGGGTGACGGTCCCTGTCTACAGCCCAGTAGATGATGAGGGAGCAGCTGCCCCTGATCAATGTGTTATTAGCTCTGGTTTTAAATTTGCTGCCAGTGATGGGCCAAACACTGGAAGTTGAGCCTTTTTGCTGTTTCACATTTAAGACACTCACTTAGGATCCACAATTGGCTGCAGAGCTGCCTCTGGCCCTAATGGGTTGAGCACTTTGGTCAAGTCCCCTCTCCTTGCCTGGGCATCCATGTCCTTATAAGTACAAGGAGCTAGTCGGGCTGGATGATCTCTGAGGCGCTGTTAGCTGGGACACTGTGATTTCTCATTAAAGAACACTTCCTTCCATGAGGGCCCTCCCTGGTCACTGGACTATAGTTCTGCTTTAGGCAGATGCTCGTGGGCGGGGGTGGGGTGGGGTGGGGGATCTGGCTGCCAGGGCTTGGGGACTATGGGGAGCACAGAGGGATTTCTTCGCTCAGTGTGGGACTTCCTGGCTGGTCACATCTGCCGGAACAGGGGCTTAAGTATGATGGTGGGAGAACTCCCAGAATTTGGAATGTCCTAAGCCAACAGAGAAGGATTTACTGAGAATAGGAGAAGGCAGACCCAGGAATGACTCCAGTGCCCATTTTGCGGGGAGTGTGGGAGAGCTGACATCCTTCTGGTTGAACGTGTAAAACTGATCAACAGCTCTGGAAGCTGTCCCAGTTGATGTTATTGGAAGACCCCTCCCCCCCCCACTTCTCCCCCTCCCCCTGCCCTCAGGGGTAGCAGGGAAAGTTACTGAACACTTCTGAACTAAGGTTCTTTATTGGTAAAGTAGGGATTTCCTGTGTCACAAAGTTCTCATGTAAAAAGCACCTTGCAGACTATGGACACACACTCAGGAAAACATGTAAGGAGTTCCTTCTTTCTTTCCATCCCCACGTCCTACCTGAAAGAATAAAGATTCTCTAAATGTGTGTGTGTGTGTGTGTGTGTGAGACAGACAGACAGACAGACAGTGAGAGAATTATGGAGTGTAATGTAAGTGATTATTTTCTCAATATTTCAGCAATTACTTTACAGTTTTGTGCAATAATTTTTTGTATTAAAAATGCCCAAGAGTAGCAAAATGAAATCCTCTTGGGAAATTAAGTGAAAAAAGAGGCATATATATCTGCATGCTTTCTGTGATAATAGAAAGCCTACTCGAAGTAAATATGACAGAATGGTAATGCAACAATTTCTGTGTAAGGTTGTTTTTTCTTTTATTTTTTGGAGAGAATTTTATTTTATTTTTTAAAGATTTACTTATTTATTTTTTCCTTTATTTTTTATTTAAATTAAATTAGCCAGCATATACTACATCATTAGTTTTTGATATAATGTTCAATGATTCATTAGGTACGTATAACACCCAGTGTGTGTGTAGGTCTGAGTGTTTTAAATTTTCGGGAGGCGGCAATCCTGTGCAGATGCAATGGCAGAGGAAGGCCACAGGGGGGCGCCCGGGCCTCTCTAATGGTTTTCAGGGAGGCGCCGCAGAACTGCAGATGAGGATGAGAGCCCAGCGAGCCGGGGACAGTCCTAGTTGCTGGAAGGACCCCCAGTGGAATGAAGTGTGCCTTACGCCCTCCATTTGTACATTAGCTGGCCCCATTAGGGAAGGCGACGTGCTAGAATGAGGCTGGGATTGAGAAAAACTGTCTCAGGTCTGAGGGTGTGTGGCTCAGGCTCAGGCCTCCCTCCTGCTTTTACTGGGTTGAGTGGGCCTTTTCCCTTGGCCCTTACGCATCTCTGGGAACCAAAGTGGAAGGGCCAAGTCCCCAGCCAAGGCAAGTGCCCAGCACCAGGGAAGCTCCAGGAGATTCGGGAAGGACAGAAAGGTGAGACTGGCCACCTGCCTGAGCAGGGATCTTGCAGTCCTGTGCTGAGCCATCCTGGGCAAGCAGGAAGAGCCCTGGGGACGGATGGCAGAGGAGTCTCTACTGCCGCCCTTTGGTGTGGTGAGAAGGATGAGTTTTCCACGGGCCTCTGGGTACCCTGGAGGGCCCTGAGGCGCGCAGGCTTGCCCTCTGTGACGGCCGTCAATGGGGAGGGGCTTCCACTGTGGAAAGGCAGTGGCTGGTGGTGGGGAAGGAGGAGGCAGCGATCTGGTTTGGAAGCTCGCACGTTAGTGGCGTGTGGGAAGGACCTGTCAGGTCCTCAGAGGTGGGCACACCTCTCATCTCCACCCACAAAGGACACTAGTCACACAAGAGCATCACTGGCCAGTTGGTGGGAACCAGAGGCCCATGAGCACTAACAGAGGGACCACAGCAGTGGCCAATTCATTAAAAAGAAATTAAAGACCCCAAATCACACCCCTCCCCCACACCCACAAAATGACTGGGTTTTTTCCCACTCTTTCTTCCCTCCCTGCTGGAGGTCTTGGTCCGGGAGAAAGAAGGGGGGGTGGGGGGTGAATGGGCTAGGAAACACGTCACCCCTCTCCACTCCCAGGTGTGTCTGACTCCAGGTCCCTAGTCCTGGGCAGATTTCATAGACTCTGGTTATTTTCTTTTATTAAGGCTAGTGCAGCCCAGTTTATGATGCCAGGCTCCTCTGAGATTCTGAGCTCTTCTCCTCAGCCATTGAGGCCATTGCCATGTTCAACAGCCTTAGAGGGTGGAGTGAGCACGTTCTCCTTTCCTCCTCCTCCCCTTCTCTTCCTTCTGCTTCTCCTGCCTCATCTAGTCTTCAATCCAGCAGAAAGGTGGGGCAGGGAGGTGGAAAGGGGGTGGGGGTGTGCTGGTAAATATCGAATGACCAGCTCTCCAGAAAAGATTCCCTGATTTGTAGCATCTGCCTGTTTCTGTGGGGTAAATGCCCCACCATGGCTACTTTCAAGCTGCCAGTGTGGTGTGGCTGGACGTGGCATTGGGAAGAGGTTGTGAACCAGCGTGAGATGGAGTGAGTTGCAGTGAGCACACCCCTGGATGAAGGATAAAGCCCTAGTCTAGCTGAGGGGGGACAGATACAGTCCTCTTTCTGTTGACTGCCACCAATGGGCTCTGATGTCCTCTGTGGGCTAGGTTTTTAAGGGCTCCCAGGATCCCCACTGCTCAGTCCCTGCACACGGAAGACCTGACTCTTCCATTCCTCTTCAGTTCCTGCCACCAGTGCCCAGTCCAGGACCTCTGGCTGGTGGTCTCCCTGGGCTAGGTGGGCAGCCCTCCCATGTGGGACACCTGCAAGATGGCGCAAGCTGAGCTACGTTCCTGAGTGCCTGATGCACGGAGAAACCACGTACCCTGAGACAACAAATCACAGGAATGCATGTGGTTCCGTCCCTGTCTCCCCACACTGAACTCTGTATGAAGCAGTTCTCACTCTCATACCACTTCTGACACCAAATGTGTGGGTTTTCCTCTCCAAGCAAGTCTCCAGTTCTCTGTGGATACTAACTAGGTATCCTATGAGTCCATTTGATTCTAACACTAACTACCTGGCTTCCTTCTGCCCTGTGAGGACACAGCAAAAAGGCAGCCATCTATGAACCAGGAAGCCTGCTCTCACCAGACACCAAATCTACCAGCACTTTGAGCTTCAACTTTCCAGCCTCCAGAATTTTGAGAAATAAATTTCTGACCTATGCAGAGAATTTATAAATGTACATTATTCAACACGGGTATTTTAGAGAAAGTTGGATTCCTTCAGGAGAGAGGAGAGCTCTTTAGCAATATAGCAGAGTTGGTAGGAGGACATGAGCTGCCATTGGAATCACTGGTGGTCACATAAGGAACCCGGACAGGTTCTAGGGCAGTGGTGTTGGATGCTACCAGTTCCCTAAGGCTATGGATTTGTGTGCTTAAGTTGGGGGCAGGATTGGGCAGGGGCCACGCAGGGGATGCACTGGTAGGAGATGGGTTGCTAGATTTGGCAAAACCCCAAAAGGTATATATGTACACACATGTATATATGCATGTGTGTGTGTGTGTGTGTATGTGGTTAGCCATGGGCTGAATGTTTGTGATCGCCCAAAATTCATTGCCTCTACAGTGATAGTATTTGGAGATGGGGCCTTTGGGAGGTAGTTAGGTTTAGGTTAGGTCCTGAGAGTGGAACACTCATGATGGGATTAGTGTCTTTATAAGTGTCACACTTGGGGATGAGCTCTCTCTGGCTCTCCAGAGCACACACCAAGGAAAGGCCACATAATCTCAGAGCAAGAAGGTGGTTTTATACAGGCCAGGAAGAGGGTTCTCGCCAGGAGCCGAATCTGCTGGCACCCTGACCTTGGACTTTCCAGCCTCTAGAACTGTGAGAAAAAAATGTCTGTTATTTAAACCACCCAGCTTATGATATTTTGTTATAGCAGCTAAACTGACTAATATATATATCCCAGTTAAAATTTTTTAGTATAAATATGTCTCATGCAATATTTGGAAAATCTTCTGAAAGAAACATTCTATCATAAAGCAATTATTTGGGGCTCCTGGGTGGCTCAGTCGGTTAAGCGTCTGCCTCTGGCTCAAGTCATGATCCTGGGGTCCTGTGATCGAGCCCCATGTCTGGCTCCTTACTTAGCCAGGAGCCTGCTTCTCCCTACCTCTCTGCCCCTCCCCTGCTTGTGCCCTCTCTCTCGCTCTCTCTCTATCTCAAATAAATAAATAAAATCTTAAAAAACAAGAAAGCAATGATTTAAGAATACATATTATAAAAAAATCAATAACATTATGGTAAGTCTTGAAATTCCTATGTAACCCCATTCATATTAGAGTACAAAAAAATCCGAAAAATTAAATATGTGTGAATTATTGGACACTAAATAAATGGATTAAAAGTGTCCCCAAGCTTAGAATACCCTAGTCTGTTTGGCAGTGGTTCAGTAGTTTTCTGGGTTAGATTTTAGATGTGAGTATTACTAGATGAATTCATGGTTGAGGAAGAAAAGAAAGGAATGGCCTTAATTTTTTTTAGAATGATGATGATAATGATTTTTTTTTTTTTCTTTCACTTTGGTCTTCTCCAGAGTGCTATCCCTGTTCTAGCAGCCAGTTGAGAGAATGCTTAGGAATGTGAACTGTTTGATGGTGCTTGCATATTGTGTTTTATAAAGAAGGACTTGGAGGATCATTTAGAAATGGTTCTCTGAGCGCTAGCCTGCCCCAAGGAGACAGGGCTGGCACTTCTGACAAGAGTGAATTATCCAACATGTCTAAGAAATAAATGGCAGATATTTGAACTGGGAGTGAGCTCTGATCAGGAAAGGTTTCTTTCAATGCTAAGTGAACTGGGCTTACCAACCAAGAGAACTAAATAAATCAGGAATAGTGTTCAGAGGAGAGTTTGGACAGTTTGAAAAGAATAAGCTAGGATTCCAGGTTTCTCACCAGTGGACAGTCTGCCTGGGAGCCTGCAGGGCTGCGATGGATGCTTGGATCATCCACCTCTGTGCTTGCTCAGAAGAGAGATGAATGAAGGCCGGTGAGAAGCAATCTGAACCTTAATGGAATGGCCCAGACAGGATTCTACATTAAATTTGTTGACCTTAATGAACCTTTCAAATTAAACACTGATACCTACTTCAAAGGCTTGGAGATGGTGTTCTATGAGGAGAAGATGAGGAAGAGCATTTGTTGTATTTGTGAAATTTGCGGCGCTCATCTAAAGTCAAAGTCCAATGCCTTGTTCATAATGTGGAGCTTTTAGTAATAGCATAGGTTGTTAGGGCCATATCAAAGCTAAGTTGGGTGCTGTGGGGCAACCCTGGGCTCCAGCTCTAGTAATCGTCGGTGTTCGCATTGATCATCAGCCTGGTGTAGGTACAGAGTCTTAGGACGCCTGTCCTACCAGTCCCACCCTCAGACCATTGGCATCACTTCCAGTGAGAGACTGTGGGCCATCTGCAATGGCAAAGGGATTGGTCTATTGAAGAAGGAGCCATGGCTGACAGCCTGGGAATACCAGCCAGGCAGGAGACTGGGCGGACATCAGTCACAGGTATGTCACTCATACCTGCCCAATATAGGGAAGAAAAATTGTTGGCAAATTCCTCACTAAGAAGTTTCCAAGATGCAGAATGGGGTGGGGGGCAGGAAACAGGGCTTTCTGATGGTGGATATGATGGTGCTCCTGGCGGCTACTAACTGAAACGTGACTGATAAATTCAATCAAAGAGTAATTTCCTGGTTGCTCACAGAGTTCATGAGAGTCCAGAAGATCACACTTGGGGATGAGCAAGAATCAAGGGCATTCTGGACGGTCAAGAAGTTGACTAACCTTGGAAATCCAAGGAATATAGGAAGTACCTACTACCCTTCCATAAAGCCCAAATGCACAGAAGACTAAATATCTAGGAAAAGGCTAGAATAGAAAAAAAAAAATCCACCTTTTGATAAACGGAGCTGACAAGAAAGCTTGTCTGTTTCAATTTGGATTCTGGGTGGAATAATTTTTTTTTTCTACCTTCACAGTTAGGTTTGGGATTTGCATTTACACTATCTTATGGTCCACAGAACTCCCATGCCATGCCATTAACCTAAACGGGGTCTCCAATGATAATGCCCCCGAGAAAATAAAAACCTTTTGGTACAGCAGGCTTGAAACCAGGCCTTACAGACATCTTGGATGGGTGGGTTGATGTGTTCATTAGGATGAGTGTGAGACTCCCTTACACTGTTGGAAGGAACCAGAATGGGAAGGCAAGAGTATCTGATAAGGGTCAGGGGACCTCTATCTGTGCTCTTGTCAGGGCCCCACAAATGTTAGAATAGGGACAGAGCTAAATCCATGGGTTACTTTACAAACCAGTGTTTGCTAATCACAGTCAATCTTTGGAGGTTATATTAGATCCGCTCAATTGGCTTAACTTGCTGTTTGGTGAAAATTTCCCATTGATTATGAGATTTTCAATGACAGGAACCATGGGTGGTTAATATGTAGTAAGATAATGTTTTAAAATATTAATCAGAGTGCTTCCCCCTTCCACAGTTTTTATATGTAATCTCTGCATTTAGTTAGAGGCTAGGATTAGGATTACAGGGCTGCAAAGAGAAAGAAATATCAGAGTTTGACTTTTGAGTTGCAAAACAGGCTCTTGACACTCCTATCCATGGCTTTGAGAAAAAGGAATTAATTATAGAAGCTCAAGAGCTAAGGTTCTCACATAAACAGTAAATGGGAAAGGGGATACATGAAAAACCAGTTTTCCTAGAGTTGATAGAGCAAGCTGAGAGATGGTGGGAAGACCTTTGGACCTTCGATTGGAATGCTGGTGGAGGCCCTAAGAAGGGGAGGAAGAGGAAGAGTCCAGGTAAATTTAGAAGAATCCCAGAGCAAAGGATACCAGTGTCCATATTTGAACCCATATAAAGAGATCTGCCCCCAGCATGGCGTTTGAGGCAGAGTAGTGACCACTGAGTAAGCTATCAGGGAAAGTGGGCCTAGGTGTACCTTACAGGGTGCCATACACCCCATGTGGTGTAGGAAATGGGGCTGGGAATTTTATACTCTGCAGTAATACTGCAGATGGGCTGAAGGTGGGATGATGGCCCCAAAGCACTAGGGTCAAGTCCATGTGGGAACAGAGTGAACTCAAGAAGCACAGCAAAAACATGGAAACCAATAATGCATGATGGGGTAAGATGAGTATCAAACATTGGGCAGCCCAGCCCAGCGGAGGCCCGTGGTGGTGCTTTACTTCACTTACCCTCGCTGCTGGGGTGATGCTCACAGGCCTCCACAGATCATACCTATGACCTCAGAGAATAAGGGAAGGCAGGGGGTGGAGGGGAGGCTGATTTTACAGAATTTAACTCTAGGAATCACAGGATTTACCTGGAATTGCCAATATTGTTTTTGGTTGCCATGCAGAAATGAGTTCTCAAGAGCTGTCAGAGAGAGAGAAATAAAGAAAATAAAAAATTTGCACCTGTAAGTCTAGGTCCTTGAAATTCACATTCAGTAATCCCAGTTCTTTGCACTGATCCTGGTGTAATATTAACGTTCAGAAAACGTTTGTTGACTAGGGGATTGAATGAATGACGACACAGCTCTTCTGATCGTCAGGGAGAGCATATTTAGAAGCCATGCTGCCAGTCCTCAGGCCTAAGGGGTTCTTCCTGTCATCATCTGGCAGGACTTGGAGACTCGGCCCTGGGAGTCTTGGTTTACATAGCATAAGAATGTTGTTCAACTAGCTGCTCACAACCTAGTACTTTATTGTGAGAAGGGTATACTTTGAAGTTTATGTGGGATTTATATTGATGCTTCTCATTAACCAACTAGAAATTTATTTTGTTGATGAGGAATTCCTCTTTCTATACAGAATAGGAGCATGGGTGCTACAACCAGGAAGGAAAGAAGAATAATTCACACTTATTATTCCCTCTTGTCCTTGGTGGGGCACCAAAGCCTCAAGACAGACTTCTAAGTTAGTAGTATTATTACTAATTTATAGCCATTTTATAATGGCTAAATTGTAGCTGTGGTTAGTACACTTGACACTCAGTAGACCTTCAAATGTTGGTTGAAGGAATTAATAAATGAAACTTGAGTCACATGCTCAAGGATAAACAGGTGGTAAGTGGTAGAGCTGGCTACAGCTCTGAAACCTACATATTTCCATTACACAGCGACAGGCGTTCTGGGGTTGTAATTCGTTCCTTGGTGATCATTTATTCAAGCTCTCTTTCTCGGGGCACCTGGGTGGCTCAGTTGGTCAAGGGTCTGCCTTTGGGTCAGGTCATGATCTTGGGGTCCTGGGATCGAGCCTCGTGTTGGGCTCCCTGCTCAGCGGGGAGTCTGCTTCTCCCTCTCCCTCTGCCCCTTCCCTCACTTGTGCTCTCTCTCGTTCACTCTCTCTCTCAAATAAATAAATAAAATCTTTTAAAAAACCTCTTTCTCTCTAGCCTTGCTTCTCTTGGTGACCATTATATTGACTCTTCAGAGTACCTGGGTATAAGCACCTTTCCTCAAAGCAGGAGTAAAAGAGAAAATGTGTCAGCCTTGGAGAGACTTTGAGGTGGACAGAATGGAAGGTGAGGGACCACACTTCCTGCAACCTTTATTATCTCAGTAAGCAGGTGGCCAGGTTACATGTTAAGGATGAGACCTGGGAGTTGGGTTGGGATGGAGACACTCCAGGGCTTAGAATGGAGACTTGGATGGGGTTCTATGGGAAATGTTGACAAAATTGAAGTTGAGTAAGAAAGATTTGCTGAGCACCAGAAGGAGATCCTCAAATAAACATCTCACAGGTTTTTGAGGGTGGGAGTTATTGTTCCCAAGTTTCTACAGGTAGTAAGTGTTATTTAAGATCTGTGTCAACTCCTGTAATTATCTGTACATTTTTAGAGCTGGTTCTCCGTATTTATTTCTCAGTTGATTATCTCATAGAATGCTCACTTCTTGAGAGCAGAGATTGTTTTTCCGCCTTTGCGTTTTCAAAAGTCCTTAACACAATGTGCAGCTCTGAGCAGCCTCTCAAAGGACTGGGATCGGAGCTGGAGATTGAGATCTAGGAGACATCAAAATATACAAGCAGGGATTGGGTCAACTGATAAGCTTGTCGAGAGGAGCAGCCCTGGAGAGAGGACAGAGGCCAGGGGAGGAGATGAATTCACCCTCTCATGGACGTGTCCTCCATGAGCGTGAGCCCTCATAATGACTAAATTGCCTCCGGCTCATCAGGATTCTCCTTCTGACCCTGAATCAGTGTGTGGGAGGTGACCCCCTTCTTCCTGCTTCTCCTTGAGTGCAGCTCCATGGCTAATGATCGACTACCAAGCTTTCTTGCCCTTGCTCTTTATGACTCAGCATCCTACAGCCAGCCTAGTAGACAAGGTTATTGAAAATGATAACTCAATGATAGCTCAGTCCCCTGATGAAGGAGAAATCTGGGGCCCTCACAGTCTCAAGGAACCGCTGGAAAGTGCTGCTGTGTGTGGATACGAGGGTGTACCTGTGTGTGGCTGTGTGTGTGTGAGAAGCACATATGTAACTTCCTGAGAGTGTATGTACACCCATATGGGTGTGGGCATTTTAATGTCTTTGTGTGTGAATGAGGGTACATGTGGGCCTGAGTCTTGTACAACAAATTTGCTGTTCTAGAAAGCTAGCTGCTAGTTTATAAGAAAGGAGAATTTTCCCTATTTTTCAGCCACAAAACGACTGAGCCCAAACATTGATTTGGATCTCCGGAAGGGAGTTATGAAAAATTCCTGCCATGCATTGCAGCACCACCACAAAACTTGGTATTTCAGAAGCTAAAAAAAAAAAAATAATAATCCTTGAAGCATCTCCATTTTTAAAAAAATTTCATGACCACTTTAAGAGCTAAATAAAATAGTACATGTAATATTTATTAATACTAAGTATTTTTTTGTAACCGTTGAGATTAAGATCACTTGCATTAATACACACACTGGTACACAAATAAATTGTTTTTCTCTCAGATAAAAGTGTTGCAGTGATTGGCAGCATATGGCATTTATATAATAGCTCCACGAAGTGGGAAAGGCCCTGGATTTATAACTCTTTGAGATAGGTATCTGTTCTTTTTTTTTTTTTTTTTTGAGATAGGTATCTGTTCTGATTACCTCCTAGTCACCTGGTTGGCGAAGGAGGGTTCTTGCCATAAATAGGATGAGCCCTGAACACACGACAGCCGACACAGGACAGATGAGACTGACAGCAGTTTATTAGTCCCATGTAGTCACAGCCACGGGGCGGAGGAGGATGCTGCACACCACACAGGGCCACTTGGGAATGCTTGGGAGCAGAGAGAACCAGCAGGGGCTCTAAGGGGGCACGCTTTATAGTGATGAAGGATGAGGTGACTCTTGGTTCCTGAAGGAGGATGTGATTGGCTTGTTTGAATAATTCCACAGGCTGGCAGGGAGGCAAAACCCATTAAGTTGAGGACCAGATAAGGTGCAGCCTGGTCCAGTCAATAGAGAAACTCGCCAGAAGGGGAGGCTTTCCCCCTGTGTGGGGGGCATATCTGGCCAGAGTAGGAGAACTCCTGGCTAAGCCTCAGGGGTCCTATGAAGTTCAAAGGTGTCAAGACAGCACACGGAATCTCATTATAATTGGGGGATACAATAGTGTATAATTATCCCCATTTTACACGGGAGAAACAGAGACATGGGGAGGGCCAAGGTGACACAGCTAATTTTATGCTGAGTTGGATACCAAGAGCCTTTTTCTTTCCTTCCTCCATACCGCTCTGTATCATATCATTATCTTATTTGAACCCTACTCCCACCCTGTCAGGGAGCATCTAGCCAATGACGAGACTGAGGGTCAGAGAGAGAGGAGATGCTCCAAGTCACACAGCTAGAGGGGAACAGAGCCAAGGTCAAACTCAGGGGGTTGAGTCTAGGGTGCTTCACTTGCTGGCACAGCAGACTCAGGGGCTGACCCTGAGAGTGGTCACAGTCTGCTGGCTCCCACGTCCCCACAGAGCATTGGGTAGGATACAACCCCTGTAATGCAGATGGAAACATCAGCAGGATTTCTGCAGCTCTGAGAATTCCTTAAAGATAGACAAGAAACTGGACTGAATTCTTCGGGTAAGTTTGTTTTTGTTGTTATTGCTCTATGAAGAAATAAGGACTAGGACCACTGAGTCAAGTACGTGCATATCCGGGGCAATAGTCCAAATATTTAACAACTGCTGGAAAGACTGTCCATTCTAGTTGGGCCAGACATTGATGCTTTAGTTGTAGGATGGTGGGAAGTTCTGGGGGATCCTGGAGAAGGGCTGAGACAACAGGAAGCATACTCAGGGAGCTTTAGGGCAGGACTATTTACCAACTGGTATATAAGTATTTCAATATTTCTATCAACCTTGTCCATGACCCTATGACCAGCAAGCCTGCTGTTGGATATGTACAACCCTCTCAAATTCTTCCCAGGTTCATAAGGGGGCATGTGCAAGGATGCCCAGTTCAGTGCTGTGGTGGTGGCAGACTGTAGGGCATTCTGAGCACCATTCATTGAGGAGGGGATGGTGCACACAAGAAAAAAAGAGGAGCAAACCAGATGCACACAGAGCAACAAACAGGGATGGAGGTCAAAACTGCCACAGTGTGGAGTGAAACACTCGAGAAGATTAAGATAAAGGACACATTTCCATTTGTATAAATTAAAATTGTATGCACTCAAAACAACCTTCTACAAGGACACCTGGAAACAGAAGGTTATCAATAAGCACACTAGAATGGCTGCCTATGGAGGGTGGGCTGGCAATGCAAGTGTGGAATGGGGAATAAAGGAATAAATACACAACAAAAACAGGAGAGAGGTCTTGTGAGTGCTGCTGCTGACAATATGCCATACCCGAGGACGCTGAGTGATCTAATTCTTTGCGACCAAGAGGAAAAAAAGAAAAAGGCAAGAAACATGAAGTCAGTGCAGGTGCCCAACACTCATGGGTATTTGTAGCTGCATTTAAGGAGGAAGAGGAAGAGTGGGGTGCATTCGAGAGAGTGATCTCCCAGCAGACATCAGGGCACTGACTTTCCATCTTGCTCCTCCAGAAAGATCTTTTGGTTTCTTCTCCCTGCTGTATCTGGATGTGGTGGAATCTCCTCTTTATCATTGTAAAAAGAAGTTGTGATTTTTTTTTCCAAAGAAATTTTAATAGAAAATTCCTTCTGTCCCAGAGACTGAATAAGCCACTTCCACCACCATCCATGAAAGAACTCAGTCATGTGCTCTCCCCTGGTGGCATGGGAGGCTTGGACATGTAGACTTTATCCTGGGCCTCAATGTATCTAGTAGGTTGACCAGAGTCCTGGTTTGTCTGGACCGAGGAGGTTCCAGAGATACTGGACTTTCAGTTTTTTTTTTTTTTTTAAAGATTTTATTTATTTATTTGAGACAGAGAGAATGAGAGAGAGAGAGAGCACATGAGAGGGGGGAGGGTCAGAGGGAGAAGCAGGCTCCTTGCTGAGCAGGGAGCCTGATGCGGGACTCGATCCAGGGACTCCAGGATCATGACCTGAGCCGAAGGCAGTCGCTTAACCAACTGAGCCACCCAGGCGCCCTGGACTTTCAGTTTTTTAAAAGTGAGACAATCCTAGGAAAACCAGGAAGAGTTGGTCACCTTATGATCTAAGTAAACATTGGGATTTTTTTTTTTTAGCCTCTAAAATCCAGAATCTTTCTTTTTTATTATGTTTTGTTAATCACCATACATCATTAGTTTTTGTTTTTTTTTTAAAGATTTTATTTATTTATTTGACAGAGAGAGAGACACAGTGAGAGAGGGAACACAAACAGGGGGAGTGGGAGAGGGAGAACTTGTGGGCTTCCCGCGGAGCAGGGAACCCGATGTGGGGCTCGATCCCAGGACCCTGGGATCATGACCTGAGCCGAAGGCAGACGCTTAATGACTGAGCCACCCAGGCGCCCCACATCATTAGTTTTTGATGTAGTGTTCCATGATTCATTGTTTGCGTATAACACCCAGTGCTCCATGCAGAACATGCCCTCTTTAATACCCATCACCAGGCTAACCCATTCCCCCACCCCCCTCCCCTCTAGAACCCTCAGTTTGTTTTTCAGAGTCCATAGTCTCTCATGGTTTGTCTCCCCCTCCAATTTCCCCCCTTCATTCTTCAACATTGGGGATATTTTTACTGAAGAAACAGAAGATAAAAGATCATGGGGTTGTGCCTAGCAGTCTCTGCCATGGAGAAAGTTTTCTCTCTTCTAGTTGGAAATAATGGCTAGACCCTAAGTTCCAACACAGGTATGGAGGATTATTATTTTTTTTTTTTAAAGATTTTATTTATTTATTTGACAGAGAGAGACAGTGAGAGAGGGAACACAAGCAGGGAGAGTGGGAGAGGGAGAAGCAGGCTTCCCGTGGAGCAGGGAGCCCGATGCGGGGCTCGATCCCAGGACCCTGGGATCATGACCTGAGCCGAAGGCAGACGCTTAACCGACTGAGCCACCCAGGCACCCCGCAGGTATGGAGGATTATTAAAATAGGTGCAGAACTCCCCAAGAGGAGGAAAAACCATGAGGTTG
The DNA here is from genome assembly GCF_964656455.1 of Halichoerus grypus. Classification (NCBI taxonomy): domain Eukaryota; kingdom Metazoa; phylum Chordata; class Mammalia; order Carnivora; family Phocidae; genus Halichoerus; species Halichoerus grypus. The sequence continues at coordinate 13,415,967 of NC_135721.1, forward strand.
ACCCATCTGGTCTTTGGTGCCTCTGAGTTTGTTTTCCTGTACTCTTCCTGAAGTCTGAAGACCTTAGTTCATCCATCTATCCATCCACCTATCCACCCAACCACCTATCTATTCATCCATCCATCCATCCATCCATCCATCCATCCATCATCTACTTTTTTATTCTTAAAGTAGTCACTGAGCATCTATAATGCACCAGGTTCTGAAGATACTGAGATGAGTAATACCACAGAGTGCCTGACCTCAAGGAGCCCACAGTTTAATAGAGAAGACTCAGTCTACACAGGTGACCATATTGTAAGAGCATAACTAGTTTTGTACCGAGTATGATGGAGCCCAGTAGAATGAATAACTAAATATGATTTCTGGGTCAAGGAAAGCTTCAAAGAATGGGTGATAATGATATTGCAGGTTAAGTTCGCATTTGCCAGGTAGGGAAGGGAGCATTATAGAAAAAAGGGTGCAGGCAGGGCCAAGGCTCAGAGAGCACACAATGAGCACAATGGAAAGATGGATCTAATGTGTCAGGCTGGAAGGTTAAGAGTGGGACGTGTGTGCGACAGGGTGGGGGAGGATGTGTGGAATGAGTGAGGCGGGGAGAAAAGTGTGAAGAGCTGGAAATGTGAGTGAAGAGGTAAGTTTCAGCCAGATTGTGAGCACCCTGGAAGTCCATCCCTTGGAGTATTTTAATGGCCTGACCTCTCAGACACAGCCCTTACTATGCTGAAGTATATTATTATGAATACTGACAAGTGGAATGTAGAATGTGCTTACCCAAAGTCTTTTGACTATGACACATGTGTTCTATGGCATTCGTCTTGGGAAATGCTCTAGTCTTCAGAGGACACCTCCAATGACCTGAAGAAAGGACTCCTTTGTTCCTGGAGACTTAAGCCATATTCTGTTACAGGTTTTTTTTTTATTTAATAATTTATAAATGATATCCTTTTATGTGTGGAACTGTAAGGCTTTTAGAACTGGCAAACACCCTGGGGATCATCTTGTCCAAACCCAAACAGAAAGCCAGAGAGAAGTTATCACTGAGCTGAGAGGCAGAGACAGATTAGAATTCAAGTCTTTGGACTTGAAGACCACAAATATTTAAGGCACTTTATTTTTCTTTGTGTTTTTTTTAAAGATTTTATTTATTTATTTATTTATTTGAGAGAGAGAGAGAGAGCATGCACACACACTCCATGGGAGAGGGGCTAAGGGAGAGGGAGAAAGAGAATCTCAAGCAGACTCTGCACTGAGCACAGAGCCCAACCAGGGGCTCGATCTCATGACCCTGAGATCATGACCTGAGCTGAAATCAAGAGTCCTAAGTTTGAATGAGCCACCCAGGCACTCCTAAGGTACTTTCAATATAAAAATAATATAACAGGAAATTTAAAGTAAACATACAAATAATTTTGTGAAAGAAGAGAGATCATGGTAGCAATAATCTGGAATAAAAGCATTCTAGCTAATTAACTAGATTTAGTCTTGACCTGCCTGGCATCCAAGCAGAGATTGATGTGATGGTTCCTATGTTTTCTCTTTACCTGATGGAAGAAATAAAATATATCAGTTCCCATCAGGAGCACATGGAGCTGAACAGTCCTATGATGGAGACTTCAGTAATTCACTTCACAAACATGCAGACCCTATTAAAAGTCCTCGAAATTCAGGTTCAAGGAGTTCATTGCCTATTTGAAGATAAACAATGAAAATCCAATATGGTAGGTGCTACCTAAGTGAGAAGCAAAAGGCATGAGGGAGCATAAAGGGGAGGTACAGAACCCTGGATAGGAGAGGGGGCTTTTCAGAGGGTAGTGATTAGGAACTGAATGGTGTCCTAAGAAAAGGAGTTGGTTGGTTGAGCAAAGAAAGGCTTCTGGTTGGGAAGGATATTCTAAGCAGAGAGAGACCACTGTGAGTGCAGGGAGACATGAAAAAGGCTGGCACTTCGGGGGAATTGCAAATGTTTCAAGGGCTCGTATCGGCTGGTGTGACATTGAGACTGCTGTTTAAAGAGAAGCCAATAAGAGGAACCAATGGAACAAGTGTTACACTGTTGCTAATACTCCCTCACTCACCATCTTCCTGTCAGAGATGAGAATACCTTCATTTTCACATGTAGACCTTTCCCATTTAAAAAGCAAATTTGTATCTCCCCTACTTCTGGCAATGACATCCCGCTGGGTTTCGGTCATTTGGATTTTAGAGAGAATGAAGGGTCAAGGACAGGTTTGGGAGGGGAGAGGAGCAGGAGAACATGGACCTGTGGGTAAGTGGGTAAGAGAGGAAGACCTTACCAAAGGGAGTGCCCAGAGCAAGGAGAATATAGAAGCCTGGAAGACAGACTGCCCTGGGCCCACATTTGCTTGGGATGTCTCCACTGACTCTGGGAATCCTCCTGGAAACCATGGAGGCCTGAGTACTACTGTCAGCTGATGATTAACCCCTTATAGGTTAATGCACGGCTTGTCCAGATGCTTTTCTATGCACATGGTTAATGAAAAGGGGATGGGCCATATCATGGGGCATAAAGACATTTTGATGGGGTAGGGAGGAGGCAGTTAAATGGATCAGAGCAGGCACTGTGGCTGTGAAGACTGAGGTCAGAGGAAGAGGCCCTAGATACAGGGGTTGAGAGCATTGCTCTGTGTGTGTGTGTGTGTGTGTGTGTGTGTGTGTATGTGTGTGTGTGTATGAATGCATTTACCACTTTGCCTGGCTCAACCTCAGTAAACTGTCAGGGGTGAACTTTTGGGGAAGAGACATGCATTTTATGACCCATACAATGCTTTCCTGTGTATTATTCCATTTGCTTCATATGATCACCCTGTAAGGGAGGAACTTTTCTTACAGAAGCAGAAACACCATGTTGAACCATTAAGTGACTTGCTCACAGGCCTCCCCCTGGGTACAGCATCATGGGAACCCCAGTCTGTCTCTTAAGTCTGTGCCCCTTCTCTACCCCGCCACCATATGCGCACAGTGGGGAGGCCTGTTCCCCAGCTTTCACAGATGCCGCATGCACTGGGAGTGCCTCCCTCCAGTCCACAGGTGCCATCCAGACCTGTGAGAAGGCCCTGGCTCCCTGGTTCTTCTGCACTGCAGATGTGCTCTGCAGCACCTGGAGATTCTGAACGTCTCTCATTCTCAGGTAAACAATGCTGGACTTTCCAGATAACTTAGTGATTTAAAATGATGAAATAGCTAACAGCTGGAAGAGATTCAGAAGCATCCTTCTCAGGTGTTGATAAAATATAAGCATATTTTTAGAATAATCTTAGATCTTACGCTAAAGATGTTGATTGTATATGCAAATTACCTTCTTTAGAGGCTTGCAAACAGCAGTGTAGACAAATGCTTTGGATCCTCTTCCATAAGAGAGGGGACAGGCTTGGGGGAGCCAAAGAACAATGGGATTAGGGATGGAGGGCCCCCAAACACCTGTACCCCAGCCACCTTCTTCCCCACCTTGCCTTCCATGAGCCAAACGAAAATGCTGGTGTCTGAGGGAAGACTGTGTTGGGCTTCTGCCTCTCCTCTGCCGTTCCTGCTTGCTATTATTCTCTCATCTAGCCAAAGCTCTCTGTAAGGTGCAGGTTTCACCCCCTTTTAGAAGCCTACCAGATACTGTAAACATTGCTCCCCTTTCTCTGATTCCTACTGCGGGTTTTGATCAAACAAAAACAATGAGAAAATCCAGACACCATCCGGTACTTGGATGAGGTCAGAAAAAGTGCCTTTCACCTTTTCCATGCATCTCTTTGCTCCTGTCCCCTCCCGTGTGCCAGCTCAGGGCCTGGAACTTAACTCTGTGGTCTTGCTAGGTGCTTGTCTGAGGCCAGTGGTCAGCAGGTGCTGGGTTGGGGGCAGTTGTCCCATTGCGTGATGTGGGGGCGGGAACACCCGGGCGCCTACAGCTTGGAGCAGCTGGCTCTGAGGAATTATTGCAAGTCTGCACAACTTAAAAATCTGCAGTTTGGGGGCGGGAGGGGGAGCGCGGGGGTGGGTCCCCGAGCGTCCCATTTCTCCTCCGGGCGGTTCACTGAGTTCTTGCTCACTGCAGAGGGGCCGACCATGCCTTCCGGACCACACGCCGCCCTCGCTGAGGCCCCGGGTTGTTCCTCAACCTCGGGCTGAAGGCATCTCCCTCTGACCTCCTCTTCCATCCTTCGGGAAGGAGACCCGACTCGTCCCCCTTCCGCTCGGTGCATGTTGACTTGGTAGGTAAGTCGAGGAATGCAGCGTGTGAAACAATCTTGCTCTGCACAGTGCACGAGTCTTCGGGCAGCGGGGCTGGTGGTAAACAGCCAGGACCGGGGCTGTTTCCTCCTTCGCACTTTGTTTTAAAACAAGTTAGGGCCTCGGTACTTCCTAAGAGAATCCCGGCAAATTTGCAGAGTGTCCCTTGGGGCCGCGACTTTCGAGAGGCGGTTGCCGGAGCCGCGGGGCCGCGGAGGAGGTGCTCTGTCTCCCGCCGAATTGCGGGCTCCAGCCGGGAGGGCGCGCAAGTGGGAGGCAAGGGGCGCGCTCCTGCTCCCACCGGGACAGGGCACGGGGCTCCGGGGGTGACTCTGCACTCGGGTCTGGGCGGGGGTGCGCGCCCCGCCAGGCTTCCAGTCTGTCCTCCCGTGCGTCCTCAGGTCGCACGGCCCGAGCCCCGCAACCTGCAACCGCCCTCGGCCGAGCGCCTAGCCCTCGGCCTGGGGAGCGCAGGCGGAGGGCCCGAAGCTAGGCGGCTGGCGAAGCGGGACCAATGGGGCGGCGGCCGAGCAGCCGGCCCCGCCCCGTCCCGCCCCGCCCCTGCCTATTCGCGGCTCCCAGGCTCCGCGCGCCCGCCGGGCGGGACCGACGGACCGACCCAGGCGGGCCACCCGGCTCTCCTCGCCGCCGCCGCCGCGGCGGGCGCGGGGCCGCGCGGCGAGGCCTGATCCATGCAGCGCGGGCGGGCGGCGTCGCCAAGCGGAGCGAGCCTGAGGCGCCGGGACTCCTGCAGGTACCTGCTCGTGTCCCCTCCTCCGCGCTCACTCCGGCGACTTCTCCGTGCGACCCCGCAACTTTCGCCACCTTTTGCTGCCCCTGCAGCCCCGTGGCTCGGGTCACGAGTGCACGGCCGCGCAGGTCTAGGCCCGCAGGGGACTTTGCATTCTGCTGGGCGCCTGTCTCGCGGCGCCCCTCATCCTCCGGTTCCCGGAGCCCGCCGTCGCTGGAGTCCTAAAGATCCGCCTGTTGCGCGAGCTGCGGGCGGCGACACGGTGGCTGGGCCCCTCGGAAGGCCGCAGGGAGGGTATCTGGGATCCGCTGTTGGGCGTGGGGTGGGTAGCTGCGGGGTGGAGGACGGACTGGAGGCGGGAGAATCGGGGAGCCGGGGAGAGGCGGCACTTCGCGTAGGGCATCCCTGGGGCGTTTCCTTAGCCGGGAAGCCTTTCCTTCTCTTCTTCGAGAGGAGGCGCTTTCCTGGCGAATGTAAGTGCTTCCCGGGCCGCCTGCTCCGCCTTCTTCCCTGTCATTCCTCCCCTCCCCTTTGCCCTACAGCGGTGCCAGGCGCCCCGCGACCGTCGCAGGGCAGAGCGCACCCGGGGCCCTTGTGCTGGCGCAGCGCTGCGCCCACGGACTGCCGGCGCGCTCTGGGTGCGAGCGGCTTGGGGCTTGCAGGGCCGCTGTGGAGTCGCCCGCCGACTCCCCGCGTTTGCCTCGGTGGTGGGGGGTCGGGAACTTCCCTTTCCCGCGCCCCTCTGGGTGGCAGCCCGAGCTCCTGAGGTGAATGCGCTGGTGAGCGAGCCAGACCTTCCGGCAGGGGCCGCGGCAAGCCGGCTGGGCGCCTTTCGCATTGCAGGGCTCGGTCTCCCCCCCCCCCCACCTCCTTCCCCGCTCTGTCTCTCCCCGTCTCTTTTGGGAAAGGAGCACCTTTGGCATCCTTGGGGTGTCACCCACATCTCGGCTAGGGAGACTGAGCCGGTAGGCTAACTCGGGCAGCCCGCGGCAGGGGTGGAGGGCGGCAAAGAATCCCCTCCACCCACCCGAATAACCCGGGGGCTCTGGTTTGGTGCCTGATCCTGAGCGGATGGAGCGGGGTTGTGCCTGGTCTTCATAGAGAGCGGACTTGGGGTTCGTCCCGCTCTTGGATTTTTTTTTTTTTTTTTTTTACTTTATTTTACCCTTTGAAGAGTGGGGCAGGTGAGGAAAACCGGATCAGAAACCTTCCCCTCCCTTTTTCATGTTTTTGTTTGAGTGATTTGCATAACCATTTGCTTAGAACTGTATACATTGCCCCCCTTTTTAGACTACTTGCCAAAGCTCCCCAGGTAAACAGGAAGCAAGCATTTTCCTGAGCACCTGCCCCCACACAGGTTAGGCTGAAAGAGGGTGGAGTTGATTTTGTGGTTGAACTTGGTGTAATATTTCGGTTTCACTCCTCACCTGGGTTGTAAACTCCGTGGGGACATTGATTCAGTCAGTTCGCGTTTACAACCGGCTCCCCCCGGGCTAGGTCCCGGGCTCCGCTCTGGGGATACACAGTACAAAATGAAGTCCTGCTCCCCCTCTAGTCCGGTTCTCCTTTTTCCTTTTTCACCAGATTCCTTCCTTGTGTTCTAATATTAAATTTGTCTTTCCACAACTAGGGATTGTCAATATTGGGGTAGGGAGGAGAAGGTGATGCTGAAGTGCTTAAGAACTCTGAATCCAAAGCAAGTCCTGAATATTCTAAGGAGATTTGTGGGATCTGTTTTAATTCAGTCTTGTGTCTGAGCCATTTTTACCTGGAAAATCAGTGCGAATAAGCCCATTCATCAATGCAACAAAGCCAAGCTTTTGCTGGTCAAGTGCATAAAAGCAAATGGCCGGGGGGGTGCAAAGCAGTCTTTGCTTTGTTTAGAAATATTAAAATATTAAAAATCCAATGCTCGGATGCTTGGCTTTGCCAGCAAAGCACCAGCTAAGTATTTTTCCTTCTTCCTTATTATTATTATTATTGTTATTATTATTTTTAAGAAAGATGGGGAAGAGTGGGGACTCCAGACACCTCCTCTGTCTTAAGTGAATTTCACCCTCCACAATAATCCTTCGCTGACTCTGTGTCCCTCTGTTCTACCTAAGAGAGATCTCAATCTGCCCTGGGTCTGGCATTTGGAGTTGGAATGTGTGCAGCTTGGAGAGCAGGCGCCACAGGGTTTTCCTCCTCCTCCTTTTTTTTTTTTTTTTAATAGAGAACATTTATTGGCTGCATACCATATGCCGGCTACTCTGCTTGGCAGTTTTCCAGGCATTATCTCATTTAATCTTCAGAACCACCCCATGAGGGGGTGAGGCTTTCCTTCTTCATCACAGTGTTTCTGGGGGAGCCAGGAGTAGATGGAACCCCTCTAGGTACATTCTGAGTCCCATGGGAGACCAAAAGGGTGGGGCTGGGCTTGGGGGTGCCTAGTTGGAGGCAGAGTGGAAGGTGGGTGTCCTTACTGCCCTGGCTTATCAGGTTTCAGGAAGGTGGATTCTCTGGAGTGCCCCTTGTGTGAACTACCCACGAGGACCTGGGCTCCAGCCCTGATTTCAGTCTCTTTATGGCTCCTTGACTTAAGTCACTTTGCTTCTCTGAGTCGCAGTCTGTTCAGCTACAAGGATCTACATGTCTCATATTTGTTGTTACCCTGTACTAGGCACTGTGCTAAAAGCTCTGGATGTATTGACTCATTTCATCCTGATGATGGCCTTTAGCGGTGGGGTCTATTACTACCCTATTTTATTTGTTAAATTTTTATTTATTTATTTATTTAATTTTTATCGACGTATGGTTGACATGCAATATTATATTAGTTTTAGAATATACAACATAGTGATTTGACAATTCCATACATTACCCAGTGCTCGCCAGGATAAGTGTAGCAATCATTACCCTATTTTAGATGAGAAAAAAGAGAAAAATGGGTGACTTAGGCAAAATCACCCAAGTAGGACTATGTGAAGCCAGGATTCTCTCCCTGGCGATCCAGCTGCAGAACCACTGTGGGATGCTGCTCTCCTTGGTTATCCCTACAGCCCCGACGCTAACCTACGCTTGGTAGGACTCAGGCCGGGTTTGTTGAGTAGTGAGTGGTAGGGGTGGCTTGCCGTTACCAAGTGGCTTTTTGGCCTCTGTCTCATCCTTAGGAAGAACCTTGAAAATTACACTGGAAAAGCGTTCTTTTTGCTTTTGCCAAAAACATCTTCTTTCCAATATAATTGGGAAAAAGGAAGACAGACCATAAAGATCATGGGCTAGGTAAACATTATGACTATCTCCAGAGAAAGTACTTGTTATCGATGAGAAATCCAGAAAAGTCGGAGAACACTTTGTACTCTGAGTCAAATACATCAAAAATGCCAGCAAGTAACCAGCCTACAAGAATTTATTGTGTGGGTGCCATGTGCCTAGTACCGAGGCGCCAAGGGCAGAAAGACTGTAAGACGTGTGTTCTCTGAGCCTGAACATACAGCGGACCTCAAGACTCAAGAGTAACAAGCACTAGACAGGTCAATACAAGATGCTAAATATTTGCGTCCTGATAAGTCACAAACTGTCACATTTGTATAGCCTGCTCTAGTTGGCAGAAACTTTCACAGGGTTACCTCATTTCAGTTCTAGTAACAGAGTGTGATATGCAATTGGTGGGGTGGGGGTTTGGAAGCCCATATTACAGATGAAGAAAACGAGGCAAAGTGAGCCACTTGGACTTGGCCAGAGCAAGGGGTCTTCTGACTCCAAAGCCATCATCTCTCTGCCTCACAAGGAATGTAGTAGATGTGGAGGGTCCTTGGAGGTGGCAGAGTTTGAATTTCATCCCCAAGCTGGCTTTTGGTCACTGCTCTTGGCTAGTCAGGAGGAGCAGGGGTGGAGGAGAAAGTATTTATTGCTGTTGTTTTATTTTTGCATTCATGAGTCTGGTATATGAAACGTGGAGAGAAATCCCAATTATGATGAATTCGATAACAATGTTGAGAATGTGCAATCAAACATAGAACCTGATTTAGAAGAATTTCCATCCCTGTCTTCGTTGATCACTTTTCTTTCTCTTTTATCATTTCTTTGTGGGCAAGGGGGTCCTGCTCTCTTTGGAATCCTGCAGAGCCTTGCACCACGGTTTGCTTGGAGTAGATACCCTTTAAAATTATCTTTAATTGCACAAGTGTTGAATGATAAGGGCCTAACATCTGCTTTTAGCTGATAATGTTACAGATAAGCAGTTAATGTTGACAGCAGCTGGTTTCAGTGTGCTTGTTGAGGTCTCCCGTGAATGAAAGCCTCCTGCTCATCATCCTGAGCAGATCAACTGAGCTCAGCTGAGCATCGAGCAGATGCTTATCAGTGTTGACTTAATGATTAACTTATGTGGTCATATATATCCTCTTTACATATTCAAATATATGCAAGCATTCATTCCACAAGGATTGGAGTACTTACCCAGCATTACGTACTGTTAGGTGCTGGGTATGCTGTGGTAAAGGAAACAGGCGTGGAGGGGTGGGCGGTGGATGGGGAGACAGACATTAAACAAAGCAATGCAAACATTTAAGTAGTGCCAGGTGCTCCAAAGGACTGCCTGGGGGAGAGCAACAAGGGTGGGGAGGGCACTAGGTTAGATGGGGGAGCCAGGAAGACCTTTCTGAGAAAGGGACTTTTCATTCTGAGGGATGCACAGGAGGTTATCAAGTGATAAGTGGGAGAAAGAGAATCCCAGGATGGGGAAGGAGTGTGAGGATTTGAAGGCAAGGATGCACACTGAGCCTTGGAGAAACTTCTAGAGAGCTGGGTGGGGGGGAGGGCGTTGGGAGAGGGGCTGGAAAGGAGGGCAAGGGCAGATCATGCTGCACCCTTTACGCCAGCTTAGGGACCTTAGAATTTATCCCGGGGGCTGCGGGAAGGAGCTCGTGGATTTGTAGGGGGGGCAGTATCAGGAGTCAATTTACATTTCTGCAAGATGGCCCGTGAAGACGGTGAAGAATAATTTGAGAGGCTCAGGCGTGGCAGTTGGGAGCCTTCTTAACTGGAGCGTTAGAGAGTTGGGACCAGATCAGACTGAGTGGAAACCAATGGGAGCTGAGGAAGTAGAGGCCACACTTGTAAAACTTGGCTCTGAAAGGGATCAGAGAGGGTGTGTGGATATGCCCGTCTATGTGAAAGCCACATAGTGCTGAGGTTAGGGAGCTGAGTCCAGCTCCTCAATGAACCAACACGTCCACATCTCTGTGCTTGGAGTCAAATGGCACTAGAGCTTCTAGATGGTTAAGACATTTGAATCCTAGCTCTGGTTTTGTCTCTAATTTTAGCTGGGCAAATTTGAGTTCATCTCTTGTCCTTCTCTCTTTTTGTTTTTGTTCTTATTTTCCTCATAGCCTGTTGATTGTATGATTGAAAAAATAGGTAATCTGTCTATGGATGTTTTTCTTCAATAGTATCATTCACATGGGTTAATTTGGATCATTTTTATAAATTGAACTAGGAGAACTATGAGTGGGTATGTGGAACATTTGTGGTGAGATTCTAAGCATTTGCTCTTTGATGATTACCAATAAGCTGCTTTCAAATTGCCTTAAATGGGGAGACAGCAGTGATAAGCCTGGTGGTGAGGAGATGCCGAGCCCTGCTGAGCTATGCGGGGGTGAAGCCTAGTGGAGGGCCCCGGGCACGGCTAAGCCAACTGTCTGTGTCTCCCCAGTGGAATCCTTCCTTACCTGCTGTTCCTCATCCCATGAGAGTCTTCCTCTTTATCCATGGGTATCTTATAAAAAGATGCAAGAGAGGTACCTCTGGTCTGTCATCTGGAGACCCACGTTTAGCAAAATATGATGGCTTAAAGATCAATAATGAACATCACAGAGAGCCTGATGGGACCTTGAAAAAGTGATCCAGGGGCACCTGAGTGGCTCAGTTGGTTAAGCGTCTGCCTTTGGCTCAGGTCATGATCCCAGGGTCCTGGGATCAAGCCCCTCGTCAGGCTCCCTGCTCAGCAGGGAGTCTGCTTCTCCCTCTCCTCCCCGTTTGTGCTGTGCTCTCTCTTGCTACCTCTGTCCCTATCTCTGTCTTTCTCTCTAAATAAATAAATAAAATCTTAAAAAAAAGAAAAAAAATGATCCATTTTTAGCTATGTGGAATGAGAGCGTAAATAGGACCATAGAACTGAAAGTTACTTCAAAGATCAGTTAAGACATTTGCTGTTTCCTTCGGGAATGCGACTTCTGTCCTGTCAAATAATTATGGTGGTGAGATAAAGGAATGGCAGCAGACTAAAATATGGGGCTTGAATATGCCCACATTTTTTTTAACTTTCATTCTTTTATGGACTGGTCTGGCTTTCTTAAGCGCTGACTGACATGCCAAGGTGAATCTAAGAGCATTTCCTAGGATTTACTTAAGGTAAAGAATTTCATCGGCCAGAGGGGTGGGAGAACTTGGCAGCTAAAGACTGTGGTTGGTTGGTTTGGATTGAGAGGAGATGCCTGGGTTCTGGCAAAAAGTTAGGTCAGCACTCTTGTCTTTGAGGTCAATAAATCAGACCTTCTGGGCAGGGTTTTTCTCGTGGGTTTTTAAGATCCCAGTTTTCTAAGTGTGGTACCTTCATGAGGCTGCTGACATCAAACCTCCTTCTCCCTCCTCCTCTTGGTGATTAGACATCACCTGGCCATGATTTAGCTCTGAGGCTATTTCAGGGTTGAACCTTCTCCTCCTCCAGGCTAAAAGTGTAAATGAAAAGTGTCATTATATGGCAGTGTCCTCCTGTCTGTCTATCTATCTCTCTATCTATCATCTTTTTTTAAAAAAAGATTTACTTATTTATTTTAGAGAGAGAACATGAGCAGAGGGAGGGACAGAAGGAGAGGGAGAGAGAATCTCAAGCAGACTCCCCGCTGACTGTGGAGCCCGCATGGGGCTTGATCTCAAGACCCTGAGATAATGACCTGAGCTGAAATCAAGAGTCAGACGCTCAACCTACTGAGCCACCCAGGTGCCCCTCTATCTATCATCTTTGCCAAAGAGTAAAAAGGTATCAATATTCCCATCTCTTATCATCTCCTTAAATCACAACTCTACAGGGTAGGCTCTCTGGATATGCAAAAATAGGAATCTCGTTGGACGTTCATAAAATGCCCGAGAACTTTACCTTTTATGTAGTTTCCCTGGACTTCTTTTTTTTCTTTTTATTAACATATAATATATTATTTGTTTCAGGGGTACAGGTCTGTGATTCATCAGTCTTACACAATTCACAGTGCTCACCGTAGCACATACCCTCCCCAATGTCCATCACCCAGCCAGCCCATCCCCCCCACCCCCCTCCACTCCAGCAACCCTCAGTTTGTTTCCTGAGATTAAGAGTCTCTTATGGTTTGTCTCAAGACAAACTCTGGACTTCTTGACCTAATTTGAAAGGAGATGTCACTGTGGTACATCTTTGTGGTGATGCACACTGAGTTTTCTCCCAGCGCCCCCAGACTTAAAATGCGGACACTGCAGTGCATTTTGCCTTCTCATTTAGCGTCCTTTATATGGGGCTTTGAAGCAAAGAGGACAGGATGTAGTTGTGTGATGTGGCCCTAAACTCTAGTGGGTTTGCTTTTGGCTGTTTTCGACCAGTCACTCCTGTCAGCCACATCATTTAAAAGCACACAAGCAAGCCCTGTTTTACAACCTTTCATTCGTAAGTTAGTGCCAGCAGCTCAGAAATAAATCCTACGGAAGCATTATTAGACACGGGGGTTAGGTTTCAGAATGCGCGCGAATGCAGAGGTAAGTCACAAGGAGTGGGAAGCTAGATGGTTCTTCATGGAACTCCAGGATTGTGTGGTGTCGAAGGGAGGCGGAGTTCTCTCTGCTGGAAGCAGGGCCCCGATCCACATGCCACGCACACAGACACACACCCTCCAGGGGACAGAGGTGGTGTGAGCTGCCTCGCCGATTGCATAGAAGTAGACAAACCACAAAGAAGTACCAATTGCGTATAGAGTTTCAGTTTGACAAGAGGCAAAGAGTTTGGCAGTTAGATGGTGCTGATGGTTGCATATTAGGAATGCATTCAGTACCACTGAACCCTACCCTTAAAAATGGTTAAGATGGTCAATTTTATGTCACGTGTATTTTATCACAATAACAAAATTGGAAAAAGAAAAGAGAAATTGAGATTCCTTTGTTTTGGTCTCAGATTCTTTCCATGCTTAAACATTATTAAGAACCCCCCCAAGGTCCTGTTAATGGGGGTTATATCTATCAATATGTTTTTTCGGATACCATTCGTTTATTATAAAAGAGAGACATAGAAATTATTTACATGATGAAAGATTTCACAACTTCAGCTGTGAATGGGCAGCTTCACGTGATACCATTACAATAATAATGTGTTTCAGTCTAGTACTTTCTGAGAATGTCACCATCTCTAAATAAGAAATAATCCTTGTCATCTAGAACTGCTTTGGTGCCTCCATATTCTGGGAGAAGAATTTTATCTCCAACTTCCACGCTAACCTCTCCACCCTTTCCTTTAGAGCCCGAACCAACAGCTGCTATTGTTGCGTGCGATGCTTTTCCTTGAGATTTTGGCTATACTCCTTTCGACTAGAATTCGGTCAAAGAGGGGAAGAAACTTTCTAAACACCTGTCCTGCCATGACTTCAGCTGCTGCAGTGCATACTCTCATCTATCAATATATATATTAGAAATTAAAATAGTTACATTTTAGGGGTACCTGGCTGGTTCCATTGGCAGAGCATGCAGCTCTTGATCTCGGGGTTGTAAATTGTAACCTTGACCACGTTGGGTGTAAAGATTACTTAAAAAAAAAAAGATAAAATCTTAAAATAGCTACATTTTGAAGTATTAATTATTAATTCATTTAAAATGACAATATTCTCATGGCATGTTAACATAAATGGCATATTTTTATGAAAAATATCTCTTTTCAAAACAAAAACAATGCAAAGGTGGCATTGTCTTATATTTTTACAAGTGTATTTATTGTCTGGTTTAATGGAAGGCAGTGGGATTCTTAGACTTGCTTCTTTGTTTAGTCTGTGATCTCACACATCATATACTCCCTAGAAAACTCCACTGGACACTTGTGAGAGAATGAAAGTAAACAGGAAAATATCTTAGTTGATTAGGAAAACAGTTTTGATCTTACGGGCCCTTTGAAGGGTCTTAGGAATCCCAGGGGTCTCCCGACCACATTTTGAGAACCACCACTGTAGAATAAATCTGCAGCCAAGTTAATTTTTTGTTGTGTTCTACATTTTAGCTCCTTTCATCAAATGTTATCTGAACTTGAACTTTAGCATCTCAATGTGTTGTTTTATCTGTGATTTCAGATGAAAGAACTAGGTGGCTCCTGGAAAAAAAAACAAACATATTTTTCCCCCTGAGCTTATATAACAAACAAGCAACAAAAAAATTCTGTTTGCACCATTCTATTGTTAATTTTTTCAGAAGCTACGCGGTTGGTCTATTGTGGAACTATTTTGAATTTTGCTTGCTAAACTAACTTGAGTAGGAAACGCAAGACATGGAAAATTTTGAGTGTGAAAATCAGGTAAAGAAAGCCATGCTTTCCTCCAGGGTACACAAAGTTTGCTTTTTTCAAGTGTACATTCCTGTTTACTGTGGAGTCTGTCCTGAGGTGGTACCCAAAGCTCTCTCCTGGGGCTTGGTCTTGAACTTCACTCTCAGGAGGATACCTCGCTCTTCAGAGAATCTCCTTGTCCTCCCTCCCGCTCTATCCCACCTCCTTCTCCCTTGTGTGGAAAACTTGGAAATGGAGGGTGCACTTAGGAAATGAATTGGAAAAAACAGAGGTGTGAGATTTAATGTTAATAAGTCAAATTGAAAACTTTCTGGCTTGCGTTGTCTGGGGAATCTCATTATTTTATAATTTTGTTTTCATGTGGATGAAGTATGGAATTAGTCACAGCAGGTAGTTCTGGGGAAAGTGTTAAAAAAACTCCTCCCAGGGTGGCTTCTAGGAGCTGGATGTGGTTGTTTGTGAAGCATAAAAACATTTTTTTCTACCTTCCAAATAATGGATTAGATGCTGTATGAATGATCATCTTTATTTTATTATATCTTTTAAAATGTTAAATGAAACTTTTTTTTCAGCCCATGAAATAGCCACTGTGGCAACTTACTAGAGCAGTGACATTTGGTTCTTTGAGTTCCTTGCGAACATACTGAGGATTTATGATTTGGCATAAGCACTCTGTTACTTCTAGTAGCAATAAGCACTTTTCTACAATCCATTGGAAATGTCATAACGTGTTGGGCGCTCCCACTGGGTAGAGAGAAGCAGTAGCTCAGCGAGAAATCCTCATCCCAGTGTGCTGGAGCCCCCAGGAAGGCACGTATGTGAAGGCAACTCCCAAGTGGCCTTCTTTGCTCCATTCTGAGCAGGAAAATCCTTCTTTTACCTCAAGTAGATCATTCATTCAGTCATACTTCCACCCAAATCTCCCGCTTGTTGGCTATGTGTCAGACATTATCACTGTGGATCCGCGAGGTTGCTGAGGAACTGGGACCAGGGGTGCCTGGGTGGCTCAGTCGGTTGAGCGTCAGGTCATGATCTCTGGGTCATGAGATGGAGCCCTGCATCGGGCTTATGCTGGGTCTGGATCCTGCTCAAGATTCTCTCCCTCTTCCTCTGCCCCTCCTCCCTGTCCCCCCACGCCCCCCAAAAAAGAAATTGGATGGAAGCACCAAGGAGATGTGCCTATTTTTTTTTTCCTATTTAGCATCAGACGTGTGTGTGTGTGTGTGTGTGTGTGTGCATGTTCTCACATGTGGTACACCAAAGCAAGTGTCCTGAAAGAGGTGATCTTTGAGCTGATTTCTTGAAGACAAAAGTGGAATTAACTGGAAAAGAAGGGAACAGAAGGGACAGCTTCAAGGAGTTTTGGGAAGGAGAGTACACTCTGAGATTGGGGATGGAGAGTAATTTGATGGGGTTTAGGCAGAGGGGTTTGGAGTAGATTGGTGGGTGCCGAGACCAGAGAGGCCAGCAGGATGTTCTTGCTGCCTCCTCTGTGGGCTGAACCATATTGAACCTCATGCGTAAGTGCTGGATCATAACAATGCCTACCTCTCTGGGTTGATCTGTGAATTAGAGAAGTTCATCCAGTCATTCATTATTTTTTGCTGGGTGTTAACAATACAAAGATTAAGAAAAAGTAGGCCCTGCCTTTGTGGGGTTCACAGTGCGGTGGTGGAGGCTTCCAGGAAATTGTTCTACTGCAGTTCAGCAAGTTAGAAACTCGATGGAGGCAGGCAATGGTAGGTGGGGGCCTGGATTTGGGGCAGGGAGATGTCTGGGGTCAGGGCTTAGTTCTGGAGAATATGATGGAAAATATGAGTCTTGAAGGGCATTCTGAGCAGACAAATGAGTGAGAAGTCAAGGATACTTTGGGAGGATTCCTTATACTTCTAGAGTTTGAGTTGGTTGTGGAATGTGGGGATAATGGATGAGGAATCATGATAATGACAGCTAACATTTAATTGAGCATTTACTATGTACTAAGCAAAAAGGGCTTTATTTTTTATTTTATTTTTTTTAAAGATTTTTTTTTAATTTATTTTTTGACAGAGAGAGACACAGCGAGAGAGGGAACACAAGCAGGGGGAGTGGGAGAGGGAGAAAAAGGCTTCCCGCTGAGCAGGGAGCCCGATGTGGGGCTCCATCCCAGGACCCCGGGATCATGACCTGAGCCGAAGGCAGATGCCTAACGACTGAGCCACCCAGGGCTTTATTTTTATTATCTCATTTTTAGTCCTCATGACTGCTCTATGTGGCATGTGATATTTAGTATCCATGTTTTACAAATGAAAAAACAAAAACAAAAACAAAAACAAGGCTCAGAGAACTTAAGTAATTGCCTAAGGTCACACAACTAGTGGGTAGTGAAGATGGGATTCAGACTCAAGCACTCTGGGTCCAGAGTTTATCATGAAGGGCAAGGGAGCTATCAGAGGACCTGCAGCCTGCACATTTTAAGGTAGCTTGAACTTGGCATGGAGAATGAATCTGAAGGTAGGGGATGGAGATAGGTCTAAGGCAGGGAAGACAATTAGAAGTATACTGTAATAAACCATGGAAAAATACCAAGTGTCTGAATTAAAGCAGAGGCAGGAGGGATGAGGAAAGGAAAGGAATTTGAGAAATGTTTGGGAATAGAGGATGAAGGGAAAGTGTAGACACATTTATTTTAAGGTCCCCGTGGGACATTCAAGTGGACTTGTCCAGGAGGCAGTTATCAGAGCCTGAAAGGGAAGGGGGAGATCAGGGCTGGAGATACACATCCGGGCTCTGTAGTGCAACGAAATTCCCAGGGAGAGAAACAGAGGGACAGGAGAAACCCGGGGGGTTGCAGTGACACCCATTTGAGGCTGCAGATTGTCTCCAGTATACAGATTTGTTTGATTTGGCTCACAATAGCAAAGCATTAAAACCAATAATTGCCAACTTTTAGAAAATTGGGAAAGTTCACATAAAAATAAGATTTGTGGGTGTTCTCGACAAGCTGGGCGATCCGACCACCTGATGTGCACAGATAAGGGACAGCAGTCCCCTTTTGGCAGGGCTGATGCTCTCCAGCTTGTCACAGCGGCCAGATGTCCTCTTTTTTCATTTTAGGCACCTGCGTGGCCCCCTAAGGTATTTTATTTTGTGACCCCCCCCCCCCAGGTTTAAGGTTTGGGAAGATGAAACAGAGTTTCACAGGAAACCAAGAGTGAATAGTCAGACACGTGGCATCAGTGACCCCCAGGGGCTGGGAGGTGGGCAGTGACAAATGCCTTGGACAAGTAAGTCACACGCAGATGAGAAGTGTGCTTTGGGTTTGGTCATCTGGAGGTGCCCTTAGCAAAAACGCTTAATGGAGTGTTAGGGCAAGAATTGCACAAGAGGAAGGAAGGGTGAGTGTAAAAAATGATTTCAAGAAGCTGTGTTGCCAAGAGCAATTGGGGTTGGGAGAGTTTGTTTTGTTACTTTTTAATATGTGAGTGACGTGATCATATCTATATAAGGATGTATGTGATATAAAATAGTACTTTCTTTGTCCTCGACTCACATTCTGTAACTACAAGGAATCCAGTCTTAGCTTTGCTGTTCTTATTAAAGCAGAGTGCTCCGGGGGCTGGAATGGAATGAGGTTCCCTGGGGTGCAGGCAGCCCCGCCACATTCGGACCTTCCCAGCGTTAGGTGCGTTTTTGCTGGTTTGAGGAACAGTGCCTTCAGATGGGCGACGGTGCATTTCAACAGCAGCAGGTCAAGCTGAGCAGGGTCCGTGCGGTGACTTACTGCCTGCATTTACTCCTGTGATTGTACACTGCCCGTTTCCTTCTACCGCTTGCCAGGTGGGATCTGTGTGATGATCTGATCAGCGAGCGTCACTTCTATTTCAAGCTGGGCGAGTGGGCCTTTTACTGGTTGGATGCCACGTACCAGTTTTCCCATTTACTTTTTTGTGTTTGTTTTATGACATAATTTGATCTAATAACTTATTGTGTATGCGGGTGAGAATTTGTCTATTTTTCTTTGTGGGTTTTTTTTTTTAAGATTTTATTTATTTATTTGACAGAGAGAGACAGCAAGAGAGGGAACACAAGCAGGGGGAGTGGGAGAGGGAGAAGCAGGCTTCCCGCGGAGCCGGGGGCCCGATGCGGGGCTCGATCCCAGGACCCTGGGACCATGACCTGAGCCGAGGGCAGACACTTAACGACTGAGCCACCCAGGCGCCCCTTGTTTATCTTGTCTTTGATGAGAACTCTTTTTATTAAGGAAAAAAATGCATCTCCCTCTGCAATGGCTGATAAATAAGCTACCTTTCTTCTGTGGTGACCACAATTTCACAGGCACATTTACTGTGATTTTTCTTTTCTCCCAGGAATACAATGAGCAGGGGAGGCTTTAAAATTCAACATGGAATGGAAGCAGCCACAGCCAAGCTGTGTGACAAATGTTACCCTGCTAATTAATTCAGCAAATAACTTTTAAGAACCTACTGTGTGTCAGACTAGATTGTAGCCACTTGGGATATGGTGGAGCTCATGTCTGAGTGGGGAAATAAATAATAAATATGATAAAAAAATAAAGTACATGTCTCTAAGTATATTTTAGGGAGTGATAAATGCTAAGGAGAAAAAATAAAGCAAGGAGTGGGGGATGGGAGTTTCACTGCGGGGTATTTTAGATAGGGTAACCATGAATGGCTTCATTTGGAAGCTATCATTTGAGTCCAGGCCTGAAGAGAATGGGGAAGCAAGCCATGCAGTCCCCTATGGATAGGGCATTCCAGGCACGGGGATCAGCCAGTACAAAGGCCCTGAGGCAGGAATGATGAAGGAATAGCAGGGACACCAGTATGCTAGTTGGGAATGAAAGAGAGAGAAGAGAAGGAGATTAAATCAGGTAAGTAAAGTGAGAGGAAGGGAGTTTTGCTTCGAGGAAGATGGAAGCCCCTGAAGAGTTGAACACAGGGGTGACATGGTGTGACTTATATTTTAACAGGATCTCTAGGTAATGGATTCTTAACCCTTTTGTGCCATGGACCCCTTTGGAAGTCTGGGGGAGCCTATGGACCCCTTTTCAGAACAGTGTTGTTAACTACAAAATATAAGAGCCACAGTATATAAAGGAATCCAACTGTATGGAAATATACAGTTATCAAAATACTTAAACCAACTTACGATTTAGTGATATATGTGCTTCTTCATCAACTCCTTAAGGACGATCTAGCAATAGGTCTGTAACTACTGTGATTTCAAAGAAACAATGAACTTACGTGATTATTTTCTGAGACCTGGAACGAGTGTGCTATGATATAAAATTACCTGGAATTTCTTATGGGGTGAAGTCACGGGTACTGCTCTTTACTGCTCTGGGCCACTGCCTGCATTTTTATTAGGAGGAATTACTAAATTTTGGTTAGAGATTAGTGAAAATCAAGACTTTGATTTTCTAAATCAATTGATTTAGATCATCTAAATTCAAGGACCTCCTGAATTCTGCCTGCTGAGCTCTGCTTTCCTGCGCTGTGAGGGGGAGGTGCAAGAAAGAAGGGGGGTAATTCATGAGATGTTGCCCACATTTCTGTCCTTGCCACTCTCTGCACTTTGTAGACAATGCTGGAATTCACCGTTTGGCATCTTAGGTCACTGCAGTGCCTGGTGGATTGCTGTACCTAAAGCCAGCCTCTAATTTCCAGATGTTCTGGAAACAGCGATAACTCTGAGCGGTTTTTTATGACTCTCTGACTGGTTCCTTGTGGCTAAATAGTTCAGGAGACTTGAGTTATGGTCCTTGTTTCAGCAGATTCTCTGCATGGCCACCTGCAATCCGTTCTCCTTTCCTAAAGCTATCGCTCACTCACCTTTGTTATTCCTGGCTCACAGAGGTGTGGCTAGTACAGGTAGAGTTCTTTATGTTCTACATGAATATCCCTGGGTCACAGGGCTCCATTAGCCAGACTCAACTCTTTTCTGCTCTCTGTACATACCACAAGCTTTCTAGTCCCCACAGCTTTGTTGTATTCGTTCCTCTCCGGGGAGGACGACCTTCTTACTCTTACCTGTCTTCTTTACTTGTTCATGTCTGACCCAACCCTCAAGCCTCAGCTCAAATGCCACCTATTCCTGTAGTTTTCCCTCCTTCCTGATCCCAGAGGGACCCCTTACCTCCTGTGAATTTCCATGGCATCTCGGTACCTCTCCTCAGGGTACCTGACATCTTCTGCCTTGTACTGCAACTGTTCATTTACCTGTGTACCCTCCTCTAACCCCTTCTAAGCAACTGTAAGCTCTGAGGGCAGGAGCCACGTTGTCTTCTGTTCTCTGTAGTTCCTGGGACAGTGCCTGCACAGACGTGAATGAGCGGCAGAAGCGTATGATTCTACAGATGACAAAGGAGCCCGTCGGTGGAGGGTCCTGTCTCACCCAAATCCATACGTTCACTTAAGTGTCTATCCTGCTCCCCCTTCCCCTCCCCAAGTACTGACCAAGGCTGCTTTTGATCTTTTATTTTTTCCAAAAAGAAATGACTATTTATTTATTTATTTATTTGACACAGAGAGAGAGAGAGATAGAGAGCACAAGCAGGGGGAGCATCAGGCAGCGGGAGAGGGAGAAGCAGGCTCCCTGCTGAGCAGGGAGCCCAACATGGGGCTTGATTCCAGGACCAAGGGGGATCATGACCTGAGCCGAAGGCAGACACTTAACCGACTGAGGCACCCAGGGGCCCCGAGACGACTATTTACATAAGTGTTTCATAATACTTGCAAAGAAAGTCACACAATGTTGAGGGGTACAGAGTAGAAAGCAAAAATCACCCCGAATTCTAGCATCCAGAGAGAATGCATTTAACATTGTTGTGTATATTCTTAGAGATTATTCTTTATCCCTTTGTAAAGTTAGACCTCTTTTATAAAGATCAGATCATGCCATATGTTGTACTATAATTATTTTCTCTTTTTACTTAGCATATTGTGATGATCTTTTCATGAATCTATAGGTAGTAGAGCATTGTGCTTAAGAGAATGGCTTTAGAGCATTATTGTTTAAATTCAAACCATGAGGCTATCACTGTTGACCCTGGAGAGTTAGTTAATTTCTCTGTTTACCAGTTTCTCCATCTGTAAAATGAATCCTGTAAAAATACTACTTGTTCAAGTGTTGTGAGGGTTAAGTGGGTTCGGACATGCAAACACCCAGAGGTATTGAAACACCTGATTCAGTATACGGGAGCTCTTCCTATGATTCAGTGTTTTTAATGGCCACAGAATATCCCATTACATGGCTACCTCCTGATCTAACTGACTGTTTTCCTATTGATGGACATTTAGGTTGCCTTTGACTTTTTATTCTTATGAATAACTACCGATGCCATGAACATCCTTGGATACCCATCCTTGCACACTTGTCTAATTTATTCCCTCAGGACACAGTCTCTCTGCTGTGAAACCGCAACTTTGTAATGCACTTTGTTACAGTGGCCTCCAAAAGGTTTCCTTTTGCCTGTTTCCATCACTATTACCATGGCATGATAGGTTTTTTTTTTCCTCTACTCTCTAAAATTGCTTGCTCTCAGTTGTTCTTTTAATCACTGTGCTAGTTCAGACACTTGATGCATCAGCCATGAAAAACACTGGGATAGATGAGACTGAACCCAGGGTCTATGGCCCCTGGGTGGGCTGATTTGCCTGCCTGTGTCCTGGCTGTAGTCTGAGCCCCTGATTCCAGCCAGTTCTGCTATAGGGGGTTCCTGCAAGGGGGAGGGAGCCAGGGCACTTCCTTTCTGGGGCTGGTGGGATAGTGGCAGCCATATGGACCACTCAGGATGGTCCCAGAGCCCTGTCATCATGTGGGGATGACCATGCTGGGGTCAGTGGCTGCGATGTTTCGCTCCCTCTTATGAGGTGCCCACCCTTCCACAGGGCTTTTCCTCGCTTTCCTTTCTGAAGATTGCCTTTGGAGGTGACTCAGTGACTCAGCAGTAGCCTGCTGTCTCCCTCTGTTCCCTAGGGAGGGTTGTCTAGGAACACAGAACCCGAGGAGAGGAAAGTGGTGTTTAGTTACCCGTGCTTCAAGCCTTAGGGATTTCTGGAGATGGTATTACATTTACTCATTCTGGATAGCCAAGAGAAGTATAATTTATATTAACTTTTGAAATATAATTTAGAAGCTTTGCTTTGGAAGGCCCTTACTTGTTTCCTCCCCAAAGACCAGAACTTCCATACATTTATTTTTAATCCCTGAATGTATTAGACCCTGAGAAGTTTTCATTTTCTTCTGGGGACAGAGCAAAAATTTTTTAAAAAGTCATTGTTAATTCAAGGATTTCTCATATTAACGTATGTCTTAAAATTTGATAATTTGGAAAAATGAAGTAATTCAGGGATATTCTTAGTAGTCTACTGTCGGAATCAACTGGGAGGTGGTGTATTCTTCTGATTGCTTTGGGTTATAGGATTTAAATATAAGTACAAATTTTCTGGCACCCTATATCTAATTATGGCAGTCTGATTGTGAGATTTTAATTTTATTTAAGCAAAACCTCAGACTACAACTCTCATTAGTTAATCAAAATAGAAGTAGGGTCGAATTTCACCTTTTGTTATTATTCCTATTATTTCATTACTCTTAGATTTTATTGAAAATTAGTCTGTGATTGATAAATAGGGGTAAGACTACAAAACTGACACGTATTTGCATTTTTCTTGGGACATCAATGAATTTCCACAAGATTGGAGCTTGGTCAGGGGTGGGTGTGGTCAGCAAGAGGACCCCTACCTACAGATAGCTGTAGTAAGACATCTTTCAAACTGTATGTGTGCATTGCCCTGTGTGTCATCCTGGCACCAAAAATGTTAGCAAATATCAGATAGATTCTCAGAGAAAATCACTAACCTTTACTCTAGACTCCAATTACCTGAAGCATGCTTCGAGTCTCAACAAAAGGTTAACCTGCCTTTTATCTTTCCTCACTTGCAAAGTTTTGCTTGTCTGACACCAGAAATGCCATGACTGAATTCTAGAACGGGTTTCCAGGGGAACATCCCCGGCCCCTCTCAGCAGATGAGGTACGATTGCAATCTGCCATTCTGAGCCTTCTGAACTTGCAGATTCCAAATCTGAGTATCTGATTATCTGAGATCTTTTTACGCTACTTTAGAGCAGTCGTTCACAACTGGGGATGGTTTTGCTCTCTGGGGGACATTTGGCAACTTTGGTTGTCATGACCTTAGGGGACAGGGAGGAGAGGTGCTTGTGGGTTGAGGCCAGGGATGCTGCTAACCGTCCTGCAGTACATCGCACAGCCCCCCGCAAGAGGATTACCTGGCCTCAAAATGCCAATAGTGCTGAGGCTGAGAAACTCTTCTGTAGAGGTTGGCAAGGTCAGGGTGTCTCCAGGGAAGCTGGCTGGCTGTCAGGATGGTGCTTAAACGTGCTATTTACCTGGTGACCTTATCCCAGGTCAGGGTCAGGCTCTCTGGCAGCCTGGCAACTTCAGAAACTCACTTTCAGGTGTCCTAGAGTTGATCAGACTCTAGCAGATTGACTCTCATAGAAACTTACAGAAAATGGAGTTAATAAACCTCTTCCTCCCTTGTTATGTGCCACGGATAAATATATCTCGTGGACAGAGTGGACATGCTTGCGTGCTCTCTGTTGCTTCAGGCAGTCTAGAATCAGAACAAGGAGAGGTTTTTGGGTATCTAATGATACCTGAAACTCTAGGTGTAGACACTTAAAACTCCACTCGAGATGTCCCCATCGGGGCTGGACGATGCGGCCTCTTCAGGGTGAGACCTCCTTTGGAAAGTGGTGGGATGGGTCTTGGGCAACCAACTTTGATCTTTTACACTTTCCGCCTCCGCTTCCCTTGACCAACTGCCTTTCATTATCCATATTGATTCTTTTAATTAATTTACTCTTTAGTCTTGTTTCCTTGGGGGAGAGGAATTGGTTCAATAAAAATGTGTCAAGCACCATTGTATAACAGGGATAATGAATATGAAGACTGATATTATAACACTGTCCCTAGCTGGAGGCTTCTCAGTCCAGTGGGTAGACGGAGGTGACAAATTTCAGAAGAATATGAGCAGGGCAGTAACAGGTACACTCAGGATTCTGTGCAAGTACATAAGACCCAGATCTATGCAGCAGTGGCCCTCCAAGTGTCTGCTTTGATCTCTCAGACACTGATTTTATAGTTTAATTTCTGGAGAGCAACCTTAGTCCTGTGAATCTGAGTCCTGGGAGATGGACATCAGGAGTTATTATTACCCCTGTGTACTATCTGCTTGTCCATTTGATTTTCCTCGTTCTGTTCCAAGATTGGATGTCAGCTCTCTGGATGATGAAAGAGTCCAATAGGCCACTTAATCTTCACCCTCTCCCTCTCAGTAATGGAGCCAGTCATTCTGTACATTTTTGAATGCTGTCGTCAACCCACCAGGAAATATAGCCAAGCTGGAGTGTTCATTGCAAGGATGCTGCAGAGGGCCTCCCTTTTTATTGTGCAGAGACTTCTACAGAGGCTAGCAATACTTGAGTGAACCTGATGTGTTTTGCCATGATCCTGCTGAATCACTCAGCAAAGTCAGAAACCTGCTTAGGTGCTAAATTGCAAACGATACCATCTTCTTTTGAACAGTTACATGCTGATAGGGGTGGTGGGAACATAGAGAATGGAACCATGTGGTGGGATTGTTAAGCAGGAAGGGGAGACTGTGTTGGATGCACACATTTTTCTTTCCCAAAGTCTGCTGGTTTGGGGCATGTTCTGCTCACTTCTCCCAGTCCTTAACTTTCCCCGACAACTAATTTTTTTTTCAGTAATTCATATAGTCATATCAAATATAATTCATATAGTCACATCAGGCAGACTTACCTCAGTTTGAATCCTGGCTCTGGCATTCACTGGGTTTGGAACTTTGGACAAATTGCTTCCCTGAGCCTTGATGTCCTATCAAATGGGAATCACAGTTAACATTTTTTTGAGGATAGAGGTGATGTGTGTGAAACTCCTGGAAGGTTCGGGCATGTTGTAGGGACTCAGAAAATGCTGGTTATTATTTTACATGGAAAGGTCACCCTTAGAATGTGAATGCTCTAGGAGGGGTGTGAATTGACATAAATTCACACTGAGAGCTATTGACTTATTGACTGGTATTGTATCTTTTCCAAAAATCTAGTTTTTTGGACAGGAGTCTTGGTGATGGAAAATGAGGCAGAACACTGGCATTCTGAGTTTGGAGGGAGACAGAGAAAAAAAGGCAGCCTGGGAGGTTATTAATTCATCAGACATTGATGGAGGGCCCACAGTTTCTGTAAAAAAGACACACTTAGCTCCCCTCTCAGTCTGTCCCTGGGCCAGTCCTTCTGTGATGAGCCAGTGCCCAGCAATGCTTGGGGGTTCTTAGAAGTGCCAAATAGCCTAAGTACTTTGTTAATTTTTTTCTTCAATAATTAATATAGTCATATCAAAGCTGTTTGCAGTTAATTATCTCCCAGCCAGATTAATCTTACTTTCCCTTAACATGTGCTACATTGGGAAAGGAAGACTATATGTGTGTGCTGTACCCTTGAAAAAAAGCACGGCGCATTTCTGCATTTCGGTGGCACGCAAGTATTTAAGACTGTCCCAATGATGAGTTGCTGGGAGGTTGTGGAGGAGGAGGAGAAGGAGGAGGACTTTAGCTCCTGAATTGATTTTATTTATCCCTGTTGAGATTGCTCTACCTTTTCTGCTAAGAGTCCTGTCTCAGAAATTCACTTCGAGTAGAGCTGCATTTTTTTTTTTCTCCTGGATCTTTCCTTGTTATCTTTATTAGAGGTGAAAATGCACTGAAGGATTTCTTTGGCCATTATTGGGACCGGTGTGTTCCTGCTTTTCTCCGTCTCCATTGCCCCCTTGGTGTTGGTAGGATACCATTCCTTGTTTATTACATTTGGTCCTGGGCCTGGGAGCTCCTGGGGTGGGGAGGAGGGGGCAGGCACTGTGTCTTGTTTGCAATCCCAATGCCTAGGATAATTCCAGGCAGATCCTAAGCTATAATGATTGTTTGTTTAATGACTGATGTATCCGAAGGCACTTCTTTCATTTTCAGTCTGAAGCACGGAATCAATCTTTTCTTCTTCCTCTTCACCCACCCCTGGCCCCCTTTAGGACCTAGCATTGATTGGAAAACATGAAAATCAGTGGATGGATGCTTAGATACTAATATAAATCTATGGGGAGGCATCAACATGAGGCAAGGCTTACCTTGTTGGGAACTGGAGATTTTTTTGCTTTCTTTAATTTATTCAGAGAGAGACATGTAAATTTGTCCTTTTGTTTTGGTACAAGCTTAACGCCCCCATACACAGTACACACACATCCGTAGACAGCACACGTTTAACCCGAGGACTCTGATCTCGCACGCATAGTCATTTCTGATCTGTGAAATACAACAATGGACAAATAAAGCAAAATCGAATTTGGCCAGCCTTTGAAACCTATTGATTTCAAATTAGAGCAGCAGTGTTAATTCTATTAGAGCAGTCACACTCAGAACTTGGTCTCTGAAATGGATGAAAATGTATTCATTTAGAAGCTTTTAAGTATATCCTTGATAAATTAGCCAGGAAAATAATGCTCCTAGAAGAAACTGTGTGGGAGGCGAATGACTACAGTCCTAATGCTAGTGCCTCATTTTAGCTTCGGATGTTTTGTTGGCCTTGGGGTCAGTGGAGATGTCCCAAGTGTCCACTATAGTCAAAACCTGAGGGTCCTTAAGGCTGAGAGTGATTGCGAGTCAGGTCCTGGGGCCGTGATGTCTCCCTATCCCTGTGTCCAGTGAGAGTGATGGTTCCATGGCCAGAGGGAGGGTGTGTGTGGAGAAGAACACCCCCTCCCTGAGATGAGATGGGGCTCTAAGAGATGGGTCTAATCAGTAAAGTGCCCAGATCACTGAGTCTGAGTTAGAACGTCTTGAGTGTGTTTCTTCCTTGGAGCTAAAACTTGACCTCTGGCTTTTTCTGCAGGTGAGAGTGATTTCCCAGTGGTTGCTTTGGCCCATTCAACCAGGAAACAGGATTCTTCTCTTCTTTCTGGCCACTAAATGCCCATGTGTACCACACACACCCGTGAGGGAAGAAGGGCGGAGCTTCGTGGATGGTGATGGACATTCCACTGGACAGGATGAGGGCAGAGAGTGTGCCATCGACACCACAAGGGTAAGAGATGCCACTGATCTTTCCCCTGGCCCCATTATTAACCAGAGGGAGGGGAGAACGAGCCTTACAGCGTAGTGACAGAAATGAAGGTCGCACACCAGGGAGACTATTCTGATTAAAATTCACTGGCAGTTGGGGCAGTAAAAGAGGAAGGTGAGAAAGCCAGCCTGGAAGGATTAGGTTGGATTCTTTTGGGGGATGCGCCAAGCCAGCTTTGGAAGAATCAAGTAGCCCACACTGCCCACTCCCCCTTCTGATATTTATGGCCCAAACTGGAGGAAGTAACAACTACTGTTACTGTGTGCCTGGAGACATATTTTGTTTGAGCCATGTAATGTTGAAAACATGTTTGATCAATTCCAATTAAACTTGAGATACCCCACATAAAAATCAGGATTTCCAGGTCTCCTGGAGCACCATAAGATACATGCGTCCTGGCTCTCTGTTCCCACAAAGGACTCCGGTGCTGAGCGGCCTGTGCCTCCGGATGGTTCACCATAGTCCCAACCAACCCACTTCATCTGTTTAACTTACTTGTTTGCCACCTGGAGGCATTTCATTTCACCTTGTCTGGTCTAGATCATTCCACTAGCTCTTGGACAAAAAGAGTGATAGCCTTTTAATTCTTCCGGATCAAAGTGAGTATCTTTCACTAGATTAGGGGCAGAAATTAGCATACGGGGCTGAGACTGTAGAGGTGGTAATACACGATTCCTTCCATGCTTTGGGTGTAGGGACAGCACCTGTGGGGGCCGGGTGAGGAGAACTGGGAAAACATTATAATATCTTGTGGTGGGTGCTAACATAATCGTGCACCCACATACAGGGCTGTTGGGAGAGGGTGAGAGGGGTTAGGACGCGGGTGGGGAGAGCTGTTAATTTGGCCCAGGTGCGTTCAGATTCTCCCAAACGCCCCTGGACACCAATACGAGCATGTGCTTGTTCCTCCACATGAGGTTCCTCCATGTAAGGTGACTCCTGATGGGGTACCTCCTGCAGAGTTAAGGCTCCCCTCTTGTGGCCCATCCACTTCTTTTCCTGTTTCAGGTCCATCCGTGATTCTTTGTTTTTTACCAATAAGACAGATTTCTGGCCTCAGTAAAGCACTCAGCCTTCTGAGCGACCTCTGCTTGGAGATGAGCTGTATGAATGAGAGGCTTCCTGGAGTTTCATGTATTCTATAGGCTGGCGCTGGGCATGACCTTCTAGATGTCTCATAAGCAGCCCTTCATTTCCTAGAATTGCACTATTTTAGCTGCTCCAACAACATCTCCGTTTCTAAACCACACGGGGTGGGCTATGCAGTGACGCTGGAATTTCACCGTGCTCTCTGCTCTTCTCTGCCCAGTACTGATGACCAATTTTCTGTTCCTTACGTGTTACCCACCCCGGTGCACGGGGAGCTTGCTGTAAGAGAAGGTCAGGGAAGGTGCCTGGTGGGAACACCTCCATCCATAGGTGTGGATTGACTTTAGATTTCTAATTCTGTTTACATCTGCTTGTTTTTATTTGGAATATCCTCACATGCCATGGGTGGAAATAGAATTTAGCATGACCCTCCCCCTTTTAAAAACATGAGTGATTTCTCTTTTAAATTTAATGGGATGAAATGCAGCTCTCAGAATATCCCAAAAAGGTGGCAGTATTAATTCTGAAAAATGCCCTATTTTTTTTTTTCTAATTTGATGGAAGGATTAATGTAGATTTTGGGCAAGTGGGAGGGCAGAAGGAATCTAGGCTTTTGTCTACATTTATGGAATCGATTGAAAAAAGTGATTCTGCCCAATCAAAATACTGACTTGTATTTGTTATGCTCTTGTTACTTTTCTGAGCAAAGCAAGAGCATCAGCAAAGTCACTCATGCACATGTGTGCATGTATATTTGTCAGCCTTGAAAAGACAGTTCTGAGAGTATTTTTTAAGTGAGTTTGAGAGCGGAAAGCAAAAAGAGAGGGAAGAGGACTAAGAAGAGGTGAGTAAGAGGTTAATGGCTTCGAAAAGCCTTTTACAGGGTGGTATTCGGAGAGAAGTAGATCAATGCAGTTTTTCTTTTAAGCTGCCGGTGAGTATCTTGGATTTTTGACATCTTTTTCTTTCTTTTCAATACTGTAAACACCAAGAGGCCCAAGGTGGCCAAATACAGTATATAATGTTCTCATCATGAGTAATTTGGGTTGATAGTGGGCTGGGGGAGCGGCACAGTGAGCTGATGCTTTTCTTGAGGAAAAGAATGAATATAGTATTTGGGTTTTCAACTTTGTGGCCAAATGCCTTTTGTACTCGTGGATGTGCCTGATTTGAGACCCCCATGTATCTTCGGCATACTTATACCAAATCCCCCACTAAAGAGTATAGCGCTCTTTAATGAGGATGATGAAAAACTAGGTAAATTCAAAGATCAGCCAGTCCCTCCTCCTTCCCACTTAAAAAAATAAATTAAGTACTCATATTCGAGGCATAGTGGAAAGAGTCTGCCGCATAAAATCTGGATAATGTTGGGCAAACTCTGTGCCTCAGGTGTCCCTATTTGCAAGGTGGGGTATAAGATCTATCACTTAGGACGGTTAGGGAATTAAAGGAAATTATTCATTCATTCAGTGATGCTTCCTCATTGCGTCCTAGTGCCCGGGTACTGCACAGGCTGCTGGGAATTCAAGGGTGAACAAGTGTCTATTAAAGCACTTAACTATGGTGCATGGCCCAAAAAGGTGCTTAGTAAATTTTTCTTGAAACATTTTTGATGGAGAATTTTAACATGGACAAAAATAGGGAGAATAATACATTAAACCCATCACCCAGCTGCAACAATGATCAATTCATGGCCATATCTTGTATGAGCAAGATACACCTCTCCCACCTCCCCCAACCCTCCACTTCCCAGCTCTGTTACCCGTCCCCCCAGGGATTATTTTGAAATGAATCCCAAATGTGGTATAATTTTATATTTTAGTATACATCTTCAAAAGATAAGGGTTCTTTTAAAAAGTGTAATTCCAATACCATCAGCACATTGAAGCCTTAACAATAATTCTTTTATATTATCAAGTATCTCGTTGATAACTCAAACATCCCTGTTTTTCAGGTATATATTTTTTTAAGCATTTGGCTAGTTAAAATCAGGATTCATACAAAGCCCACACATTGGATCTATTTGATACATCGCTTATCTGGTCTGTGCTGTCTGTCCAGTACAGTTTCCCACAGATTTTGCTGTGTCATGTTACTTTGTCATGTTACTTTGAAATCTCGATCTGATTTCAAATGGCAGATCTAGACTCTCAATAAAATCCAGGACTGATTGTTGGTTGTTGTTGAAATACTGCAGAACTGTGTATATACTTCCATCAAGAGGCACCCTGTGTCTTGTTTCTTTCTGTTACTTCAGGCTCGGGTATTGTTATTCTGATGTAGCTGCATAAAGTGCCCCATCAGCTTTTTATTTGGGTTTTAGCAGCCTAGATCCATTATTCCATGATGACTTGCAAAACTGGGAGATTTTATTTTATTTTATTTTTTTTTATTTTTTATTTATTTTTATTTTTTTATTGTTATGTTAATCCCCATACATTACATCATTAGTTTTAGATACAGTGTTCCATGATTCATTGTTTGTGCATAACACCCAGTGCTCCATGCAGAACGTGCCCTCTAAATTGGGAGATTTTAATTCTATCATTCCTTCTTCGGTAGCTGGGATCCTTTTTTAAATAACAGTTTTATTGAGATATACTTCACTTATGGTAAAATTTACCTTTCTAAAATGCATAATTTGGTGGTTCTTAGTATATTCTAAGGTTATACAGCTATCTAATTCCAGAACATTCTTATGACCCCCGAAAGAAATACATACCTACTGTCAGTCACTCCCTATTCTCTCTTCCTCCCAGCCCCTAGCAACCACCAATCTACTTTCTGTCTCTATGGGTTTGCCTATTCTGGATGTTTCATATAAACGGAATCATACAATATGTGGCCTTTTTTGGTCTAGCTTCTTTCATTAGAATAATGTTTTCCAAGTTCATCCATGTTGTAGTATCAGTACTTCATTCCTTTCTGTGGCCAGGTAAGATTCCATCAAATGGATACACCATTTTGTTTATCCATTCCTCAATTAATGGACATGGATATTTGGGTTGTTTTCCCTCTTTGACTATTATGAATAATGCTGCTATGAACATTAATGTGTATGTTTTGTTTGAACATATATTTTCAGTTCTCTTGGAAATATACTTCTAAGTGGAATTGTTGGATCATATACTTCTAAGTGGAATTGTTGGATCATATGTTTAACTTTTCCAGAAATGGGCTAAATTGTTTTCCAGCATGGTTGCACCATTTTACATTACCCCTGGTAATGCATGAGGTTTCCAATTTCTGCATATCCTCACAAACACTTGCATTATAGTAAAATGCTTATATTATTATTACTTTTTGATTTTAGCCATCCTACTAGTGTGGTTTATCTCGTGTTTTTGATTGTCATTTTCCCTAATGACAAATGATGTTCCATCTCTTCATGGACTTTTTGGCCATTTGTATGTCATTAGAGAGATGTCTGTTGAAACCCTTTGCCCATTTTTAAGTAAGTTATTTGTCTTTTTATTGTTGAGCTGTAAGAGTTCTTTATTCTGGATACTAGATCATTATCAGATAAATGATTTGCAAATGTTTTCTCCCATCATGTGGGTTTCTCCCATCATGTCCCACATGATGGGACAACAAGGATACTTGTCCTTTGACCTGATAATGTTCTTTGAAGCAAAAATTTTTAATTTTGATGAAGTCAGTTTATCTATTTTTCCTTTTATTGTATTGTGATTTTGGTGCATATCTAAGAAGTCATTTTAATCCAAGGTCACAAAAATTTATGCCTGTGTTTTCTTATGCATGTTTTATAGTTTTGGCACCTCTATTTAGGTCTCTGATTCACTGATAAATTAATTTTTGTATATGATATGAGATGGGCATCCAATTTTATTCTTTTGCATGTGGCTATCCAAGTTTCCCAATACCCTTTATCGGAAAGATTGTTCTTTCCCTATTGAATTGTCTTGACGTCCTTGTTGAAAATCAGTTGACCATAGATATGGACTTATTTCTGTATTCTTAATTCTGTTCCCTTGACCTGTCTATCCTACACCAACCCTATCCTGTCTTGATTACTGTAGCTTTGTAGCAAGTTTTGAAATCATGAAGTATGAGTCTTCTGACTTTGTTCTTTTTCAAGATTGTTTGGCTATTCTGGGTCTCTTGCACTTCCGTATGAATTTTAGAATCAGCTTGTCAATTTCTGAAAAGAAAAAGGCAGCTAATATTTGGATAGGAATTATGTTGAATCTATAGATTAATTTGGGGAGTCCTGCTATTTGGGGTTGTGTTTACATTTACTTATGTCTTCTTTAATTTCTTTCAACAGTATTTTGTAGTTTTGGCACAAATTTGTACCACTTTTGTTAAATTTATTTTTAAATATTAATTTTTGTTGCTATTGTAAATGGAATTGTTTTTTAAATTTCATATTTCTGTTTTCTCATGGCTAATGTATAGAAATATAATTGATTTTTGTATATTGATTTCATATTCTGCAACAATGCTGAATTTATTTATTAGTTCTAATAATTTTTGTGTGTGTATGCATTCCATAGGATTTTCTATATATGTGATCATGCCATCTGCAAATAGAGATACTATTTTTGGGCTCAGTTGCTGGGTACATCTGTATTTATAATTTTTATGTTTACTTGACTGATGGACTGTTTTATTTTTATATGGTATGGTATCAGTATGCCACTCCTGCTCTCTGATTACTATTTTCATGCTTTTACTTTCAAACTGTTTGTGTTTTTAAATCTAAATATATATTTTCTAGTGTACCATTTTAGTTGTTTCTGTTACTATTATTTTTGAGTTATTGGAATATTTTTATAAAGAAAAATTTTGCTCTTTAACTACTATATAGTTCTCCTAAGGTATAATTCATGCAGGAAAACATAGGATAAATGTTTGATTTTCTTTTTTTTTCTCCTCACATTCCAGAATAATGAACTGATACTCTAATACCCTCCAAAGGTGACCAATGTATTTCTTTCTTCCTTTCTTAAAAAATATTATTATGAACTCAGGGATTTTAATATGTTCAACAGAGGTCAATCTATTGGGAGATTTTTTTTTTTTTTTTGATGCACAGATTTACTATCTTTGACCAGTGGGAGTCTCCTTAAGTTGGCCCTGAGTCCTTTTGACTCTACCCCTGTCCTTGTTGATAGCTTCCTTGCTTTCTAATATAACAAGATAGTCCAGACTTATCTTGGGTATTTCTTCTTTTTAAATTTAAATTTAATTAGCCAACATATAGTACATCATTAGTTTCAGATGTAGAGTTCAGTAATTCATCAGTTGCATATGCTGAATGCTCATTACATCATGTGCCCTCCTTAATGCCCATCACCCAGTTACCCCATCCACCCATCCACTTCCCCTCCAGCAATCCTCAGGTTGTTTCCTATAGTTAAGAGTCTCTCATGGTTTGTCTCCCTCTCTGATTTCTTCCTATTCAGTTTTCCCTCCCTTCCCCTATGATCCTTTGCACCATTTCTTATACTCCACATATGAGCAAAACCACATGATAATTGTCTTTCTCTGATTGACTTATTTTGCTCAGCATAATACCCTCCAGTTCCATCCATGTTGTAAGATTTCATCCATTTTGATGGCTGAGTAATATTCCTTTGTAGTTATATATACCACATCTTCTTTATCCATTCATCTGTCGATGGACATCTGGGCTCTTTCCATAGTTTGGCTATTGTGGACATTGCTGCTATAAACATTGGGGTGCAGATGGCCCTTTGGATCACTACATTTGTATCTTTGGGGTAAATACCTAGTAGTGCAGTTGCTGGGTCCAAGGGTAGCTCTGTTTTTAACTTCTGAGGAACCTCCCTACTGTTTTCCAGAGTGGCTGTACCAGCTTGCATTTATCTTGGGTATTTCTTACCCCAGGCCCAGGATTGGCTATTTCTCCAAGGAGCCCTTGTTTTTTTAGTGAGAAATTATATTTTGATGCCTTAATCTGCACAAACTTGAGATGTTCATTGCTCTTGACTTGGTGTCTTCAGTTGGGTTCCCAGGGAAATAGACTGAGACAGAGTTTTATGTGCAGGAAGTTTGTTGGGAGGTGCCCTTGGGACCAATACCAGTGGGAAGTGAAGGAAGTAGGATTGGGCAAGGAGAAGAGTTGAACTGTGATGAGGCTGGAACAGAAATCTTAGCTGATCCTATGGGAACTCTGGAGCCTACCTTGAGAAAAAGGTGCTGGGTCTTTATAGCCCCCTCAGACATAAGTCATTGGATGTGAACTGGCCTGGGGAAGGAGTGTGACCTTAGGCAAGACAGCTGTCTTTGAATGAGGGTGATTCCCAAAGAGGGACTTAACTGAGAGCCCTTAGCTATTAACACTTCCAGCAGGTGTGAGAATGAGTGGCTCAGTTTGAGAGGGGAGATATAAGTGACACTTCTTAACATCCATTAGAGTTGGTCATTTTGTTGTAGGCTTTTTCAGTGGAAATAAAATTTTCTTTTAGGAAAAGTTAAATTATCAGTTCATAATGCTATTTCCAATTCAAATTTAGGATCATTGGGCTTCTATTTAATTTCTTTGATTTTTACATTTGTATTTTATTTTGCACTCAAAATCTTGGGGGTTCTTCATGACATTAATATAATCATTTATTTGCTTTACCCTATGTGTGTGTGCATAAACGTTTCAGAGTAATTATACCAATATGAATACTAAAAATATTTTTAAGATGTTTAGAGTTTATTTGTCCTAGGGTGTATACCACTTTGGATGTACAAATTATTAAAATTAAATTAAATTTAAAAAATCTGGAAATAATTTCTCTCTCTGAGGTTAATGACCGATTTGATACACAGTAAAGTTAAATTTTTAGGGATTGTCCTTTTCTTTTTTATTTAATTTTGTTTCATAATTGTGTAATTCTCTAAGTGTGTGTGTGTACATATGTATAGGTATATGCATGTATGCATATGTATATATATACACACATATTTTCCCTCTACTTAAGTAACATATCCTAGAAATCACTCCATTGCATATATAGAGAGATAGACCGTAGTTTATTTGGCCAGTCTTTTATTGATGGCTATTTGGATTGTTTCCAGTTATGCAGGTGTTATCAATTTTTTGTCTCTCTTTAGGAGAGATTTCTAGAAGAGAGATTGCTGGGGCAAAGGGTAAATGCTTATACAGTTTTGCCACATCTTGTCAAATTCTCCTCTAAAAGGGTTCTTCTTCATTTTGCATCCCCCCCGCCCCTGCTTCCCCACAGACTCATTAATAGAGTATGCAGTCCAATTTTTGGATTACAGATCACATGAATATGCATAAAGAAAATGCTTTAAAGTATTTAAAGTTTAGGGGCGCCTGGGTGGCTCAGTTAGTTAAGCGACTGCCTTCGGCTCAGGCCATGATCCCAGGGTCCTGGGATCGAGTCCCACATTGGGCTCCCTGCTCAGCAGGGAGTCTGCTTCTCCCTCTTGCCCTCCCCCCCTCTCATGCTCTCTCTCTATCTCATTCTCTCTCTCAAATAAATAAATAAAATCTTAATAAAAAAAAAAAAAAAAAAGTATTTAAAGTTTATTTATGTATTTATAAATACACATATAAATGTGTACATGTTTACACATATAAATAAATGCATATATTTACATATATAAATGAATCACAAATGTGTAATTCATATAAATCATAAATATACAGCGATATGTATAAATATACCTTTGATCTCATAAATGTTTTCTGGATAGGAGTAAATGAATAAGAATCTTGGAAATAATGATGCTCAATATCTGCCTGTCTTTATGTCACTTTGGATGTGTGAGGCAGCGTGCTGTAGAAAGCTCTGGAATCGGTAGAGCTTGCACCTCCGTTCTAACCCTTAATAGCTGCGCGATGCCCACTCATCTCCTCTGATCCTGCCTGCTCATTGGCAAAATCCCAGGGTGATAGTGAGGGACAAATGACAGAAGCAATGTTTGTAATTGGCAAGGGACTGTCTGCATGCCAGGGAACATTCCTACAGAAGATAAAGGTGGGAGCTCCTTCTTCCCTGCCCCCTGTTGGCTGTTGGGGGATGGACACAGGCAAGGAAACCAAACCTCCTTCTCTGGCCACCAAGCCTTGGAAAATCTCAGCTTGTGCTCTGAGCTCAAGCATTTGATCTGATCCAGAGATGCTTTCCTTTTTCTCTCTGCTGAAGTCCCCACAACAAGGAGCCCTTTATTTTATGATGTGTATTGTTTTTATGATGAGACTTTGTGGCACGAATGGGCTTCATAATGGGCTTCACTGGTACGGAGTGATTACAAAGCAAGGAGGACTGAGTGGGAAGACTGACATTAAGGGTGATAACAGTGTTCTTTAGAAAAGTGACTGCAGAATGATCGGGAAATGGATTACACACCCACTGATGATGAGACCGGCTTCTGCAGGTGTGTCATGAAGGCAGACATTGGTGTTCTATCACTGTGGCTTTCCAGAATAGCCAAGGAGATGAAAAATAAGGCACCAGAAGAAAATGTCCATTAATTTCTTAATGCCAGATTAGCTAAAACTAGCTCCTTGGAATGTTTTACTATTATACTTGCCATGAGCACAAGCCTGCTTTCAGAGATCTGAAGTTCCATAAATATTTGGACCAAGCCATGAGCTCTGATTTAGGCCCGACAAAGAAGATATCTAGCTAAAAATAGAAAGCAGAGGCAGAAAAAAAAAAAAAAAAAAACCCAAGTATTTTGAAGAGGTCAGCAAATCTATTAACTGGTATGTCAAGCTATGCTACGGTCTCTGGTTTCATGGGAACACGCTCATGGGAACACGTTCAGTTAGTGTCTCGAGCGCAAATGCCCATGCCTGCTTTATGACTGGAGGCTTCCTCCTGGGGTGGGTGGCAGGGGGCTGGACTTGGAGGCTGTGTCCTCTGGTGCCTTCCTCAGGGGAGGAATCTCTTGTCTCACGGACAGCCTTGGCTTTTCATAAGCATAAGGAGCAAAAAAATCCCTTCCTGACCTTTTTGCTTCCTCTAATTGTGTCCCCATTATCAGCCACTTACGCAGAGTAGAAAACACATCCTCTTTTCACTTTTCCACTTCCCTGTCCTTTTTTTTTCCAATCACCAAGTACTGCTGATGCAGCATTATAAACTTTTCTTGATTTCTGTCCCTTCCTTTTTACACACACCACTGCTGTATGAGTTGGGGGCCTCTCCGTTCCTCTCACCTGTTCTTTTGCAGCCCTGTCTCCTTGACCCTGGCCTTTGCCCCCCAGCAAACTCCCACCCTGCTGTCAGTGGGGTCTTTCTAGGTCACAGTCACAAAGACAACTGTGTCCAATCACTGATTAAGACCATTTAGTGGTCTTGCCTACAGGTAAAGTCCAGACTCTGTAGGCTGCTATACAAGATTCTTCCCAATCTGGCTTCTGCCCACCCTCTGATGCCCACCGTTGGGAATGCCCTTTCCCCTTGTTTGGTCAACTCTGCTTAAACCTTTAACATATGAGTCAGATAGAACCAATGACAGGGGTCATTGCTCTTTTCAGTAATGCCAAAGATGCTTGACTCATTTCTGCTATAGCACTTCCCACATTGGATTATTGGGTTATAATAAGGGAGAAAGTTGGAGAGAGGGTGTATGTAGTGGAAGTATCATGGCTAATCCAACCCAGGTTTAAATCTTGGCTCTACCATTTACCTATCCTGTGATCTTTGATTCAGCCTCTCTGGGTATCCATTTTTCTGTACACCTTCTGTAAAGTGGAAGGAATTGGAAGGAATAAATGATGTCATGTCTACAAAGCATCTAATAGTATCCTGTGGGAACTTAGTATTTGACAATCTCCTACCTTTCTTTTATCTACACCATTTACTCTGAGGGAGCACCATTGTATTGGGTGATGGTCAAAATCTATTACTTTCTCTTTGAGAAATAGATCCGGTGCATCCTAGTTAGTGTCACATCCAGAAACAGGAAGCATGTGCTGGACCAATATAGACTTGGTATCTGTGGAGCAACTGGGAGTGTGTGGGGGACAGTCTGTGAGGAGAAGGAGCAGGTGGAAGAGAAGCACGTTTGTGTCAGGAAACTGATGGTGCAATTAACTTACAGAGGTTTTCCCAAGTCACTTTCTTCCCTGCGGATGTACCTGAAACAGCATCCCATTAAGTGTAACTATATCTTTAAGATGTAGGGTACTTAAGGACAGGGGGATAATTATATCCTCTTCATTGTCCACATCCAAACTAGGGATAGGGCTTTCTCTTAAAAGAGTGAAACATGGAAGCACAAGGGGAAAGCTACATCTTTTGTAAGAGCTGAGCCGAGCCCCTGGTCATGTGTGGGTGGGGGGTGAGGGTCAGAGCAGAAGGGAGGGCTGTTTGTGAGGGTGCATGACTGGGCCCTGGGTACAGGGAGAGGTGAGCTACAAGCCAGGCAGCAACCAGCCTATCACGTCTGAACCGAGCATTCCCATATGCGGGAGCCCTGTGGTTGAGACTGGACTGGAGAGGCTTCTATTGCGTAAGTGATCCATGCATTGTTTCTTTGGGGAGGGGGGGTGGGAGGTAACTTTTGTATGCTTAGAAAATAAAGAAATAGGAATTAAGGTTTATGAAAAGGATATGGCAGTCTTCTTTTTCCTAAAAAATGGATCTATCAACCCCAGCTTTTGCCAAACAACCTGTTTTGTGTTGATTTTCTTCCAGTTCAAATGCGGAATGCGGTATATTCCTTTTTATTCCATTTCCTGCTTTGCTCTTCATGTAGCCCATCATCCTGGAAAGGGCAGGTTAAAAATAAGCTTGGCAAAGCACGACGGGACAGTGCTAATGCCGTCTTGTGCTCCTTCCAGGTGCAGCGTGAACTTCCTCATCTCCCTTCCCATCCAGCTCCTGGCCTCCTGTGTCCATCATGGTGTTTGGTGAGTTTTTCCATCGCCCTGGACCAGACGAGGAACTTGTCAACTTGAACGTGGGGGGCTTTAAGCAGTCCGTCGACCAAAGCACCCTCCTGCGGTTTCCTCACACCAGACTTGGAAAGCTGCTCACCTGTCACTCGGAAGAGGCCATTCTAGAGCTGTGTGATGACTATAGCGTGGCCGATAAGGAGTACTATTTCGATCGGAACCCGTCCTTGTTCAGATATGTTTTGAATTTTTATTATACGGGGAAGCTGCACGTCATGGAGGAGCTGTGCGTGTTCTCATTCTGCCAGGAGATCGAGTACTGGGGCATCAACGAGCTCTTCCTCGATTCCTGCTGCAGTAATCGCTACCAGGAGCGCAAGGAGGAAAACCATGAGAAGGACTGGGACCAGAAGAGCAACGACGTGAGTACCGACTCCTCCTTTGAGGAGTCGTCTCTGTTTGAGAAGGAGCTGGAGAAGTTTGACAAGCTGCGATTTGGTCAGCTCCGGAAGAAGATCTGGATTCGAATGGAAAACCCGGCCCACTGCCTGTCTGCCAAGCTCATTGCCATCTCCTCCTTGAGTGTGGTGCTGGCCTCCATTGTGGCCATGTGTGTCCATAGCATGTCGGAGTTCCAGAACGAGGACGGGGAGGTGGATGACCCTGTGCTGGAAGGCGTGGAGATCGCATGCATCGTGTGGTTCACTGGCGAGCTGGCCATCCGGCTGGTGGCTGCTCCCTGTCAAAAGAAATTCTGGAAGAACCCTCTGAACATAATTGACTTCGTCTCCATTATCCCCTTCTATGCCACCTTGGCTGTGGACACCAAGGAGGAAGAGAGCGAGGACATTGAGAACATGGGCAAGGTGGTCCAGATCCTCAGGCTTATGAGGATTTTCCGAATTCTCAAGCTTGCCCGGCACTCAGTAGGACTTCGGTCTCTAGGTGCCACACTGAGACACAGCTACCATGAAGTTGGGCTGCTTCTTCTCTTTCTCTCTGTGGGCATTTCCATCTTTTCCGTGCTTATCTACTCTGTGGAGAAAGATGAGCACACGTCCAGCCTCACCAGCATCCCCATCTGCTGGTGGTGGGCCACCATCAGCATGACTACTGTGGGCTACGGAGACACCCACCCAGTCACCTTGGCCGGGAAGCTTATCGCCAGCACGTGCATCATCTGTGGGATCTTGGTGGTGGCCCTTCCTATCACCATTATCTTCAACAAGTTTTCCAAGTACTACCAGAAGCAGAAGGACATTGACGTGGACCAGTGCAGTGAGGACCCACCAGAGAAGTGTCATGAGCTCCCTTACTTTAACATTAGGGATATTTACGCACAGCGGATGCACGCCTTCATTACCAGTCTATCTTCTGTGGGAATTGTGGTGAGCGATCCCGATTCCACAGATGCTTCAAGCATCGAAGACAACGAGGATGTTTATAATACCGCATCCTTGGAGAATTGCACAGCGAAATGAGCAGGGACATTTGTGCCTGTATCTTGTGTCCCTTCCTGATGTTAGGTTAACACAGCTTTATAAACCTCAATGGGTTCGTTAAAATCATTTAATTCTCAGGGTGTACCTTTCAGCCATAGTTGGACATTCATTGCTCCAAAATGATAGAATCTTCTTTATTTTTCTCAGTGAAGTGAATTAAATGCCTTGTTCTGAAATTTATTTTTTACAAGAGAGAGTTGTGATATGATTTTGGAAAAAAGGTAAATGGTATCGGGTGGGATTTATTGCTACGGCTTATGTATCATTCTGTGTTTGTCATCTACTCACATTGAGCTAACTGTAAATTACTGACAAGTAGAATCAGAGGCCCAGCTGACTGAAGACTACATGCATGTAAGATCCACAAAATGAGACAATGCATGTGAATCCATGTTTGTGTTCTAGACATGGAAATTAGGAGCCTAATAAACTTGCCTAATTCAGTACGGAGAATGTCTTGGTTGTATGTTTTTCTGTCGAGTAAGTCCATGTCAGTATGTTCAAAATCGGTTTGGAAGGGCAATGCTCTTTTTGGAGTATCAAGAGTCCTTGCAGTTTGTTTCTGAATTTTGGGTAAACATCAACAACAGGCTAGTTCTTTTGTTCAGGAGACTGGTGGTAGTTGGCAGGGAGAAGGATCATGTCCGGGGTCAACTGATTAAACGTGTGCACTTTCAGGACATACTCAAGTTAGCATATACGCACGAAGCATGTGCCCTCACAGATATCCTCCCAGTCTATATTTTGTATTTTATAATTTCTCTTGCTGAGATAAAACCTCATCACCTGAAAATTATGCAGAGCAGAGTAAAGCCCCACATTCACAGGCAGAGACACATTCCGTGAGTGGAAGAAAGGAGAAATGTTGTACAAACACACAGATGTGATTCATTATGGCCGGAGGCATGGAACTTTAATCACTGGAAAGAGCGATGCCAGCAACCATTTTAAAGTCGCCTTCGAGACAGTAATGTCTGCCTCTTCTATAAAGGAGACCCCGCACAATGAAGGAAGACATACATACTCATTTCCAGAGCAGTGACAGAGCAATTCCAGCCCAGGTGGAGAGACTTTAGCTAAAGTCTTAATCTTGGAGACGTATGGTGACCCTAACTCCTGCTGTCAGACTGAGTTCTTTCCCTGAGATCTTTTTGAAAGGAAAAGCTGCATGGATTTATTATACAACTTCCTATGTTTGCAGATGCATTTCATTGAAAGAAGGACGTCGCCTGTAGGTTATCTGATGAAGAGAACTCTGATTCATCTCTCAACGTTTCCGTGCCTTCTGAGACGGATATAACTGTGAACAGGGTTTATAGTCACTTTTAAATCTGGAGGTTTATTCATGCATGTGTGTCATCCCCTGCCCATTTGAAAAAGCTTTCTTTTCCCCAAAATGCCTTTTTGATGGTGGCATAATTATAGTTTTGAAGCATAGCGATAGGATTTGGGATCTGGTTTTTATTAAAGATTTCCCAATTAGTAGTGCAGTAGCTGAAGCCTGCTTCTATAGTAATAGTAATAGTAACAGTAACAGTAACAGTAACAGTACCAGCAATGATATTGATAATGGTAATAGTAAGAAAAGCAACAGCAATGATAATAATCAGCTGCTCTGTAAGTGCACGACCTATATAATCTCACCGATTGCTTACAACATCGCTGTGAGCAAGGGTTTATTCCTGTCCACGCTTTAAGACAAGGAAACTGAGGTTCGCAAGGAAAGCGCCAGTGCACACAGTGAATAATGGACTTGGGCTGAGAACCCTGGGATCGAGATTCCAGAACCCGTGCTTTGAACACGGCATCACACTGCCTCCCACTCTGCTGCGTTGGGGAGTAGATTTAAGGACACATCAGGAAAGAGTTCATCAGGAGAGGCAAAGAGCAACAAATTCTGTTGGACTTTGATTTTTCCAGTATGTGAGTTGAATGGGGAAAATG
Organism: Halichoerus grypus; assembly: GCF_964656455.1. NCBI lineage: Eukaryota > Metazoa > Chordata > Mammalia > Carnivora > Phocidae > Halichoerus > Halichoerus grypus. Next base: position 13,459,115 of record NC_135721.1, read on the forward strand.
CTGTGTATGTACCTGTCCTTCCCTGACCCGCAAAGCAGGCACGTTCGTTGACAAACCGAGTTTTCTAGAATGCCCCCGAAGCTGGAGCAGACTGTGAGGGTGCTTCCTTGAGCCTGAGTGGCAGGTGCAGTGGGCAGCCTGGGGTTGTACAGTTCAGGAATGTCTCTCAGCTGCTGGGTACTGAAGGAGAGCTAGAGTCCTACATCCTTTCACCTGAGCTTTTACGGTTGGAGCAGAACAGCAACTGTGTTTCTGCCTCTAGCCACACAGGTCACCTGTTGTTCATCCCGTGTGGTAAGATGGCGGGCTTCTTGTTACCTGCGGGTTGAGTCAGAGGCTAAAGGCCCATGGCACAGGGGGTCTGGCAGAGGAGTGGGGAATGAGGGGCCGAGGAGGAAGCCAGCCAACCCGAACTACCTCTGGCCTTGCCTATTGCTGTGTGAGCAGTCCCGGGCATTGGGGTTCATTTGAGCGGGATCAGGCCACTTTGGGAGAGTTCTGTCTTTTAATTCTTTCAGATTCCTTGTCCCTACCCTGTGACCTTTTCTTCCATGTCCTTGGATTTGTGTTAGCATCTTCAGCGCAGTTCTATGGTGGTTTGGAAGGTCAGTGACTCACCCAAGGACCTACACCACCAGGCGTGATTTCCTCCCTCCCAGTCCTCCTCTGCTGGAGATTGTCTCAGCTTGCTTGTGTTTCTACTCTCCATTTCCCCCATGCTTACTGGGGTGTGTGCTCAGGGAAGGCACTGGGAATGACAGGTTGACACATGGTCTTTGCTTTCAGGGAGACTTTAGGCTAACAGGAGATAAATTAGTCAGCTGACATGTATGTGTATGTGTGTGAGAGAAGGAGGGCATCCTGGAGGAGGTGACGCCTGAGCTATTTGGGAACTTTAGTTCTGAGATCCTGGTGAGTTTGGTTCAGTTTTAGGGAGAAAACTTTCACTGCCACTGGATGGGTCCCAGCTGCAGACACTGCTCATCTCTGCCTTTGGGGTTTCTCTTTCCCCTCTCCGCCAACCACCACCCTTCTTTAGTTAAAGGATCTTCCATCTTTAGATGTGATTATCCCATTTTTTTCCCCTGTGGAGGTTCAACTATGCCCATATTAGTCACAGTTGCTTTTTATATGCCTGCGCTCATCCCCATGTGTTGATTTTATATTTAACTTAGAATTTGGGGGGCAATTGTTATTGTCCCCATCTAGAGGGTCATGATGGGCCATTGTCTTGGGGTTTCTGTGCTCTGAGACCGCTGTACTATTTTATGGAGTTGGTTAATATTATTGGAAAAGCTTTTTCTAACAGTCGGAAAGGGATGATTTACACCATACGAAATTGTCATTATTCCATCTTTTTTTTTTTTTTTTTGGTCTAGAATCATAGCAGCTTCAATATGATTCAGTATAATATTAAGGGTTTGCCTCATGTTAGCAAAAAGGTGTTTCTCAAGTTCTTAGGCAAACTTGTGACTGGTCCTATCTGTATGTCTACTTTAGGGAAGAAGTGGGCATCAGGGAGCCTGGGGATTGGGTATCAGCACCAGAGCTAACTAGCTGTGCATTTAGGAGGCCAGGCAGCCCTTCTCTGAACACCTTTTCTTAGGCTGGATTTAAGAATAATCACCAGAATCCTTTCTATCTGGGACATTTATGTAATTCACTTTCTTTCTGCAAATTGGTTAGTTCCCCTCTAACTTTGTTTACATTATAAATTCGCATAGCCAAAAAACAGATTTTAACCTGCCAATGAATTTTTCTTATTCTCTGTCAGTAGAGTGCTAACCAATGAGGTTTTATTGCTGTTGAGGACATGGGGAATTAATTAGCTTGCCTTAAAATTTAGGTTATTGAAAACATTTGCAGAGTCATTTCTTTCCCTTTGTCTGATGAGGAGGAGCAAAGCCCCTAGAATTGCTGGAGAGTGATGTGGGTAAAAGTTTTCTTTTCTTTTTTTTTTTTTTAAAGATTATTTATTTATTTATTTGACAGAGAGAGACACAGTGAGAGAGGGAACACAAGCAGGGGGAGTGGGAGAGGGAGAACAGGCTTCCAGCTGAGCGGGGAGCCCAACGTGGGGCTTGATCCCAGGACCCTGGGATCATGACCTGAGCCGAAGGCAGACGCTTAATGACTGAGCCACCCAGGCGCCCCTGGGGGTAAAAGTTTTCTTGAACATCAATAGATCCATAAAATTGATTTGCTTGAAAATCACTCGGTGGCTTAACCTTTGGTCATTTTTGGCATCTGCTCATTTGTCCTCAGGAAGAATGCCAAAGCATTTAGGAACACAGGACAGAGGAGGGGTGAGCTGAGCAAGAGTAGGTACGCAGGATGGCTAAGCACTTGCTTAAAGCCATGAATGCAACAGCTCAGAGGGACCTGGGAGGTCATGAGGAAGAGGAGTGACTCAGCCAAGGCATGCAGCTAGAGGCATTCATAGAGACCAAATCCAGACTGAAGCACACCACAGTGCATTCTGCCCTCCTTCCCTGCCTTCTTCCCTACCTACATTTTATTATGGAAAATTTCAAGCATGTATAAAAAGTTGCAAGCATAGCATCAATGTAACTACATGTGACGACCACCTGGCTTCAACATTATCAACTCATTAGAAACTCATTTCCTCTCTTCCTCAACTCACTTCCTCTCCTCTCTGGTTTGTTTTAAAACAAATGTCAGTCATATCCTCTAATCCGTAAGTATTGCATTAAGTATATTTAAAAAAAATAATCTTTTTCTAAATACAAAGGCAATGCCAATAAACTAAAAATTAACAATTTCTTTTAAGTTTTTTTTTTTTTTAAAGTAAGCCCTAGGCCCAACATGGGGCTCAAACTCACAACCCCGAGATCAAGAGTTGCATGCTCTACAGACTGAGGCAGCCAGGTGCCCCCAGCTTAATAATTTCTTAGTAGTATCAAATATCCGGTCTTTGAAGGTATTGCATAACCTCTACTCTCCAGTTACTTGGCATTTGTGAACACCTGGTTCAGGTAAAAGAATTCTACAAATTATGTGTTAAAGCATCACAGGGAAGTGGGAGCTCAAGAAGTAAGTGAAATGATTTCTGCTGAGACCCTTGAATTATCTGAGACAGATTACTATTTCCTCGGTTTTTAAAGATTTTATGTATTTATTTGATTGAGAGAGAGAGAGAGAGCATGGGAACAGGGGGAGGGGGAGAGGGAGAGGGAGAGAGAGAATCTCAAGCAGCCCCCAGAGTGAGGGCAGAGCCGGACATGGGGCTCGATCTCAGGACCCTGAGATCACAACTTGAGCCGAAACAAAGAATCAGACTCTTAACCAACTGAGTCACCCAGGCATCCCTTCCCTCAGTTTTTAAAGATCTCTGGAGGCTGAGAGAACACACCTTACAGCTTACATTTAACCTAAGTGCTGCCAACAGTGCTTAAAAGTTCATTTGTCCTTGTGTTACACTCACGGAAGGAGGAACCAACCGCTAACTGCCCCTTGAACAAAGAATGTCTGTGTTCTTCAAGCCAATCAGTTTCCATTCTGAACTCTCTTTTCCTGCTCTAAAGAATCCCAATTTTGAAACCTTTATTGACTTTTCTTGACCCCCAGGAAAGTAAGGAAAATATTTATTAGGTGTTACCCAATTTGACCAACATCCAAATGAGGTAGGTGTTTTAGCAGAAGTTTTAAAAAACTTCCTTGAGTATTAGTTTCCTACAGCTGCTGTGATATTATCACGGGCTTGGTGGCTTAAAACAACAGAAATTTATTGCCTCACAGTTCTGGAGGCCAGAGCTTGAACTGAGTCTTGGGGGCTAAAATGAGGTGCTGTCAGGGCTCTTTCCTTCCAAAGGCTCTGGGGCTGGAGTCCGTCCCATGCTTCGTCCAGCCTCTCACAGCTGCCTACATCATTCCTGTCTGCCCCCATGGTCACATCACCTTCTTCTCTTCTGTGTCACACTTCTCTCTGCCTCCCTTTAAGGCACTTGTGATTACATTTAGGATCCAGGGTAATCTCCCCATGTCAAGATCCCCAATTTTATCAAATCTACAAAGTCCCTTTTGCCATTCACAGGTTCCAGAGTTTAGGACCTAGATCTCTTCGGGGGTCCATATTCATCTTCCTCCACCAAGGTCACACAGCTACTAAGAAGCCTTGATTCTAATGGTGTGGTAATACAAATGCATTGTGTTGGTTGGGACAAAGGAAGAATGGATAAGAGCATGGGCTTTGGTGTCAGACAAACTTGAGTTCTAATCCTAGCTTTGTCTGTGGTCATAGACAAGCTCTTGAATCTCTCCGACCCTCAGTCTTCTCATCTGTATTTGGGGTTGATATAGACCTTCTCACAGGGATAGTAAGGATTAAATTGGGTCTCTCTAGGGGAGCCTGGGTGGCTCGGTTGGTTAAGCTTGATCTTAGCTCAGGTCATAATCTCAGGGTCCTGAGTTTAAGCCCCTCATTGGGCACCACGCTGGGCATGGAGCCTACTTAAAAAAAAATATATATATATATATTTTATATATATAATATATATATATATATATATATATAGGCTCTCTCTCTCTCTATATATATATAGGCTCTCTGTATAAAGTGTCTGGTACAGTGTCTGGCATACAGCATGGACTCCCTAATGGTCTTCTATATATCATTATAATGCAAGACTCCTTTTGGCTTATCTCAGGTTGCACCCATGTAGGACCAGGTATTTCTCTGTCTGATTATAGTACATTCATGAAATTAGACAGAATTTGGCAACTGTCAAGATATTTATAGGTGTCAGGAGAAAAGTAATTTATGAAGTAGTGTTGTGTGACAAGACATGAAGCTAATTTAAAATTAAGAACTATAAATCTAAAATAGAAGAATCACATTTAGTGTTGGAGCAACTTTTAAGTGGATTGTCAGGGTTTCCAGAAGATAGACAATGTGGCTGAGACATAATGAGTTTGAAGACAGGAAAGAGCCCAGGACCTGGAATCAAAATACCTTCGTTTGCATTCCAGATCTGTTTATGGCTCTCTGCACGGGCTTGGGGAAGCCATCTGACTTTTCTAAGCCTCAGGGTCTCCATGTATGGAAAAGTGACAACAAGATCACGGTTGTGAGGATGTAAAAATGCTTCACGTATGTTTTATAAACACTTCATAGTAAGGAGCTATCATGAGGCCCTCTTTCCTTGAGAGGAAAGACAAAGAGAAGAAGCAACAATCCTTGTGTTCTACGATGAATTTTACTGCATCATCAAAAAAAAAAAATCAATGAACAGAACATTTGGTTCCTGAAGCGCTGTGTAGCTTTATTTGAACACAGCTTTCTTCCTAAATGAATCCTGCCAAGTACCAACGTGAATATACATTTTATGGAAAAGTTCCATGGTGCTGTAAGGCCAGATGTACGAAGCACACACAGAGCTCCTTTTCCAGTAGCAATTATCGGATGAAATTGTGCCTTGTCTGCAGCAGGCAAACCGGATATATTCCCATTGGAGTAGGGAGCACGTGCTATGGTATTTATAAACTGCAAAAGATGTTAGTCGGCATGCACAGCACGTGCATTCATCCCTGTGCACTGGTGAGAAATAGCCACGTCGGTTCTGAACAGCTAATGAGGGATTCAGAAATTTTGTCAGCAAATCTGTTGCTGTGAGGGATTCTCTCCATAGATGGTGATGACTCCAGCACATGTGCTTCTAATCACACGCTGAAGAGAGGGCAAGGCTCTGGGTCAGATGCTTGGCTCATCCTTCCCTGGGCCAACCCCAGCAGATTCCAGAAGTGAGGGCAGGGTCATGATATCCAATCCATGGTGTCACAGGAAAGATGAGCTGTGGGAGGTCAGTTCTCACTTTCATGTCTTCCATGGCCTAGCAAGAGAAAGCTTTCAGAGCCGTCTCAGACACATCTCACCCCAGCTGCGGGGTGTTCTATGTAGGTCAGCCTTTTGAATCCTTTCTAGGCTCTCAAGGGGGTAGGCAGGCTTTGTTAGAGATGGAGGCAAGAATTGTGCATGTTTGCTATACCCTTTGCTTCTTGGCTAGACTGACGGCCTCGCCAGCCCATGGAAGTGAGCCACCAGCCCTCCGTGGCATTGGCAGCCAGGCAGGGACCCAGACCTTCTTTACTGCTCCCTTCCAGTTTCCAATGGATCTGGGTATGCTCTGGCTCCTGATTCTCAGCTTTCACTTTTGTTCGCCATCTGCCCTTGGGTCTTGGCAAATGATTTTTCTGTTGTTCACTCCTGTTTGCCCTCATACCCTCAGTCTATGTGTCTTCTCATTTCAGACCATTTTTAATGGCTGTCCCAGCCAGCCTCTTAGAGCAAGTCCAAACTCCAACCAGCTGGTTCAGCCCAACCTGCTGTAAGCCATGCAGGGAGACATCTGGATATTTCAGGCTGTTGGAGTCCATGGCTTCCGGTGACCAATGTAGGCCTGATCAGACTTCATTCCAGATTTCAGAGCAAGAGTTGTCAACCAGCTCTGGGAGCCCACGTCAAACCTAAGATATTGCATGATGTATAACAGGACTTTAAGGGGACCACTTTCTCTTGTGCATTCCAGGTTCCTCCAGTGGAACTGCCCTCTCTTCTGATCAGCTGGCCCTGTGGCTTTTGATGCTTGTGTATAAGGGACTTGGTGGACCTGTGTAGTTATTTGTGGCAGCTTCCCAGCCTGATAGGCAAGGATCCTTGAGCACTTATTCTTGGTGTTTGCCCTCTAGGACCCAGATTATTTATTATGATTTTGCTTGGTGTCCAATTTCATTTGTTCAACAAAAAGTTATTAAACAGTCCTCTTTGAGATATATATATATATGGGTGATATACAGATGAAAAGGACACAGCTCTCTTGCTCATGAGAAGCTCACGGGTGGTAGAATGGGCATCTGGGGCTGTGGTGCCCAAGACAGAGCAGGAAAAGAGCATAGGTTTTGGGGTACAGAGCTTGGTTCAGGGGCTGGCTTCGCCATTTACTTCTCTGTGATCATGGTCACGTTACTTAACCTCTCCGAAACCTCTGTTTTCTCAACTATTCAAAGGGGCCTAATACAGCAAAAAGGATTGAGATAATGCACATTAAGGACACATAGGAGGTGTTCAATAAACATTACTTTCCTTGTCTTTCCATTCCCTAATATGGCACGCTTGACTGAGGTTTTATTATAGAAGATGTACTGAAGCCTTGATAACTATATGGTGAATCTGAATAGTGTGGACAGTAAACCAGATGATTCAGACATGTAGTCTCCTTGCTCTCCACCTCATCCTTTGCCTGATAATAAACTCGTAATGGTTCATCGGCGTGGTATTAAATGCCAATGCTCCTCTGAGATCATGAGCAGCCTCTTCCATCCATGACTGATTACTGGTACAGACCTTTCCATTTTTCCATGATAATCATATGTATCATGAGGCAGGAGACACCTGAGCCTTGGGGGCTTCCTTAAGCAGCTACAGACTTGATGACATTCGTGAATCCGATATTGCCTGTCAAATAACAAGGGATTCTAAAAACAACTTGGGCCCAAAATAACCGCCTCATGAATGCAGTATTTGAGTGCTGACAGTCATCACCATGGTCCATAAAAGTTTTGGCAAGGGTTTCTATCCCTCACTGAGCATCAGAGTTCTATAATAGAGCTGTCCCAGTGTGTCCTTCATTTCTTTTTTCTTTTTAAAGATTTCATTTGTTTATTTATTTGAGAGAGAGAGAGACAGTGAGAGCAGGGGGAGGGGCAGAGGGAGAGGGAAAAGGAGAGAATCAAGCAGACTCCGTGCTGCGTGCGGAGCCTGATGCAGGGCTCCATCTCACGACCCTGAGATCATGACCTGAGCTGAAATCAAGAGTTGGATGCTAACGGACTGAACCACCCGGGCGCCTCTGTCCTTCATTTCTGATGGTTAAATGTTTTAGTCTATCTCAGGAAGTTGTCTGCAATCAGTGGATCTAATAAAGCTGGAGTTTTTAAAGTAATTTGGATGCATTGAAATATGCTGCTGTATTTGGAACAGCAGCGGTACACATGTGCTTCGCATTGGTGCTTTATATGAATTCACCCATTTAATCTTTGCAGCAACCCCATGAGGTAGGGTGCTGCCATCATCCTCATTTTATCATTGAGAAAACTGAAAAACGGGTTATCATACTTGCCCAAACTCACACAGCTAGTAATTAGGGAGCTAGGATTTGAATCCAGGGACCTGGTTTGACCTCAGAATTCATGTCCTCAATGTCTATAATATACTGGCTCCATACTAATTTAAGTCACATGACTAATGGTTATTTAGCAATTGAATTGACAACATTTTGATGATCTCAAGTGGCCGAGTCTTTAACATTTACAATACTATGACTTCCACATTTGAGTGCTGAGAATTGTTTGCTCCTTATTTTTTGACATTGCTGATAGTGTTGAGGCCCTGCTCTGTGATGAGGACTTTCTTGGGTATCTGGGAGAAGACTGGAGGATTGTTCGACATGATCACATTGAGAACTGTGAAGGGTCCGAAATTTACCCTGCTTGCACAGTAATAAGTTAGTTGGCCATGAATTCACGGATGCTGGCAGAGGATACACGATTCCTGGGCCAGAGACAAAGGGCAGTTCTTCAGTCACAGCAATGGAAATAACTAGACTGTCAGTATTTATACCTGCTCCCTCAGCCCATCTCCATAGGGCGATGCAAAGTGGGCCTGAAGGGAACATCTCAGCTAGGGGAACACTCATCTTTTAAAATGGGACGTAAGCATATCTGCCCTTCAACCTAGAGGGCAATATTACCTTGATTATACTGGACAGTAAGCAATTTGCCCTTTGTTCTGGAGGGCAATATCTGGAGACACTCTCTCTTCCAAGGCTGTTTACAAACATCCTTGAAAAAGTAAATCAGAATGCAGGCAATTCATGCGTCTCTTGTGTTTCTTCTCATCTTGTGAGCATGAACTATCTCCCAATAGGTCTCTGTACTCCCAAGAATCTAAAATTTCAATGTATGGTTATCAGTAACAGTCATGAAATCATATTAGACTAATATATGGGGTTTGCATAATTTGGACTGCAAATATAAAGGGCTTCTTGGAAGGAAAAGTCACTGTGAGCTAGGGTGGGTGTAGAAGTCTTTTTGGATCAGGAGAGATTTCACTAAGTCAGAAGATGATGGAGAGTGAAATAAAAGTGAACATTTTATGTTGTGTCACAGCTGAGGCTAGGTGCTCCATCATATAGAGCACTGGACTTGGAGTAAGTCTTGGGTTCTGATCATGGCTCTGTTGTTTTAGTCATGTGCACTAGGCAACCTCTCTGAACTGTCTGGTTATTGTTTATTGATTTTTCCTTTCCTTTTCTATAAGGAATGAATACTTACTACCTGCAGATGTAGAAATCAGAATTTTGGTCAATATCATAGTGAATAATGGAAAGGCTTTTGCTTATCTACACCCTTAAGAGAGAATTGAGAAAATGAGTTGGATTTTCTTTGTATTGAAGAAAATTGGTGATATGGCCACAATTTATCCAGATTCTTTGAATAATTGTTAATACGATTATCTTTAATCTGATTCTCCTATTTTTGCCACCAAGACACAGGGATATCACCTCCCTTCTCCTAGCTCACCCTGACTTTTCTCTCTCTGATGGTGTCACTATTGCTCTCAGTCCATCACTCATACCCATTGTCCAAGGGTGAAGTTCTGACTCTATAACTGTCCACATGACCTCGGAGAACTGGCTCCGTCTGCCACTTCTGCTTCACCTTCCCTTCCCTACCTCTTACACTCTACTAACTCTACTAACCAACCATACTAAAAGTGATGTTTATATACACACACACACATATACACACACTCACACAAAACACACACACACACATATGCAGTCCTGATTTTCTGTGTCTTGGCTTATACTCCTCCCTCTCTCTGGAAAGTTTTCTCTCCCACCCTCTCACTAGCTCACTCCTGTTTACCTTTTATGAATCAGCTCAAAATTACCTCTTGCTCCCTTACAAATAAAACAACTAAACTTAATGCTCCTAAATGGATTTCTTTCTCCCTCCCATCCAGCATCTATCATCTATCTGTCTTGTTGTATTTACTCCCATTGTATTATAAAAATGTGTAGGTAGGTGTGTCTTCCTCCATTAGACTGTGGACTTTTAAAGAGTGGCTAATAGGTCCTCAGTGGATATTTGTGCAATGAGTGAATGAAAACAATTGATTCTAGGAACAAAGGAATCTTTAGGTCCTCAGTGGATATTTGTTCAATTCGTGAATGAAAACAATTGATTCTAGGAACAAAGGAATCTTTGGATCTCTAAGTCAAGACCCTCATGGTGAGTACACAGCAGATCATGGCCTTGTAGTCTCTACTACAGGTGGGCTTGAATAGGAAGGCAGAGGGCAGGGCTGGCTTTGGGCATAGCCTGTCTTCTTCTCTAGCTCCTCCTTACCTTCTCACCCAGCACAATTCCCATCCCTACCATTTACCCCTTTCTCACAGGGGATTAGTCAAACCTAAAAATCAGGATTATAAGTAATTAGGGGGAACTAATCCCATTTAACCTAACCTCCTCTCCTTCCAAGGGCATTTTGGTTTTCAGAGAGGGCTCATAAAGATCCAGAGAACTTAGTATCTTCACACCACAGCTCCATCCCCCTCTGGTCTGTCCACAGGAATGAAAGTGGATTCTGCTTGCTGATACTCCCAGTCAGCTTTCAGGGTCACAATGAAGGAAAATGATCAATATATGCAAGCCTCAAGCCAGTTTTGAGAAAACAGGCATTACCAGGGAAGTCTATAAATAAGTTTCTTTTCCCATGGTAGGCTCAGTTTTCATGACTCTGAAGCCAAGGAGGACATAAGGTATGACTGCCACCCTCTTTGGAGGCATGAAGTTTGTGTGAGAGCTCTCTGGGCATTCATCATTTCTGTCTGTGAATTCTTAAGAGGTGTGCAATTCAGTGAATTGGTGGTTCTGAGCTGGGGAATGGCTTTGAGATGGACCCTAGAGCAGTGGAAAGTCATTTTCCCCATGCCTGTGTTCCAGGAGGGAGACTTTGAACATGGGGACCTCCCTGGAGAAGTCAGGGCAACTGGTTACAATTGTTGTGACATTCCAGCACTTTCCACTATTTGGTGTTCTATAGAGTGTCTGTGTGCACCCATGTACACATTTTGCACGTTGGAGGAAAAAACCAAAACTTGGTGGTTGAGGGTGTTGTTGGGTGTGGGTGTCTGGTAATCTTGGATTCAGATCACTTACTAGCTGAGTGACCCATGCAACTACTTCCATCTTCTGTTTCTCCATTGGTCACGTGGGGATGATGAAATCCATCCAATTTTGTTATCGGGAGGGTTACACAAAACGAAAATCACTTGACACAATACGTAGTAAATAGCAGGTGCTCTATAAATGGTATCTATTGTTAACATAGAAACAGGCTGTATTTATTTATTTGTTGTTTACTTATTTAATGACATTCCACCTTATCCCCCCCCAAATTGGGGTAGCATACAGAGAACATGCTCCAACCCCAGCTACCGACTTTGATCAGAACTCCATGCAATAGAGATGAGAGAAACAAGAAGATAAGAATGAATGGGATGAAGAAAAGTTGGTGACTGTAAAATCATTTGGAAAACATGCAGAGTTACAGACTTAAAAATATATACTATTTAATCATTTGTACTCTGACTTGTTAGTGGAGGGTTTTAAAGTAGTTTACAAAGATACGTCAGGACAGAATGAAAATAACTGTGGTATATGCATGCATGCCCTGACTGTGTCCTCAAAGGACTTTAACTTATAAGCTTAAGCAAATGCCAGGAAATTAATAATAATGAGAAAGAACAAAAAGGAGTTAGCAGAAGAAAAATTGAATAGAGTCGAGATGCTAAGTGTGCGGTTTCTGTGCGCAGCGAGTGGCCCCTGGAATCTGTCCTGACCCTTTATCTCACATGCATGAATGCCGATGAGGGCAAGCTCGAGACCTTGAATGTGGTTTTCTGTAGTCATCTGGCTTTCCATGCTTTGCTCGCAGTTGGCTCCTCTTCGGCTTCTGCCCCCAGCTCTCGACTTAGATTTCCCTGCGGTCCTGCTCCTGCCTTCTGGCTTGTGCACCAAACCCTGTTCTTTCTGCTCTCTTGGGACATTGGGTCAGGACCCCTCTAGCACTCTGTTCCTGGCCGTCCCATCTTGGTTTCATGGAATCCAAATCCCCATATGGACAGGGGCTGTCTGGGAGAATGGGACACACTGTACCATCTGTCATCCCACACCCACACTGACTGATGACCTAGTCTGGTTTTGTCTTTTGCATATATGTCTGGTTCACCTGCTCAGGTGTGGAGCCTGGCTTTGGGGCCTTTGCCTCCCCTGACTGCCTATCAGGTCTGGGACGACTTTATGCACAGTTCGTGGTTTCCTTATGTCACTGGCTGGCTTGTCAATTTGCTGATGGGACACTGTGCAAGCATACTCAGGGCAATCATCAAGGATGCTCAGGTTTCTGCTCAATGAAATATTTAGACACAAGCGGTCTTGCTTCTTGGCTGCAAAACAACATCATCAGCAACACCAGCAACAATAACAATAGTATCTTCAATTTTTGAGCATTTTTGTGCCAGGCATTGTGTTAGACACGCTATACTCGTTGTTACAAAATCTCATGAGTAGAGGATAATTGTTAGCCCCATGCTGCCAAGAACAAACTCAGGTACAGAGAGGTTAGATGATTTCTCCCAAGTCAAATAAGTATTAAGTTTAAACAGGATTAAAAACTGTCTTCCTGATGCAAAGGCCAGTTTTGCCCATGCCTCTGTACCTTCCAGTTCCGCTCAGTGGCACCCATGGCAGCTGTCTGGAAAAACTGGGGGGGTTCTCATCGGGGGTCCCTGTGTAACAAGTGCCTCAACCTCTCGACACTCTCTATCTCCAAATAGCTTCTGAGGTCAGTGTTCATTCAAAATGAAAGCATTTTTTGCAATACTAGTCACAATCGGTAGCCATTTATTTATATTTGTACCCATTCTGCCTTCTTTCCAAGCTAGGAAGGTCAGCGTTTCTCAAAGCCAGCCTCTTTACCTGTCTGTCAGTTTGTTTATATGTTTGTCATTCATTCATCACTGTGTTTATTGATCATCCACTGGGTGCCAGAACCCGCACTGGCCCTGGGGGATGGCCAGCCATTCCTCGGCCTTCTACGCCAGTCCTTCCGCCTGCCTGCAGGACGTCCATCCATCTGTCACCCCCTGGTCTGTCCTTAATGCCCCTCCTTTTCTCACTGTTCATTCCTATAAAACCACCCAAACACTCTTCCATCCCCTTCTTTTTATCACCTTACCCTTTGCTTCTGAGCCAAGCTTCTAAAGAATTGCCAACGACTCCAGCCTTCCCTGTCTTCCTGTACATTGACTCCCAGCCCCTGCGGTGTGGCTACCCCTTTCACCCCACATTGGCCTCCTGGAACTGCCCTTATTGAATTCACTCTACTGCACACTTGAGTCCACACTGTGCTGGCCTATCAGCCACACTGGGCAGCTCTGGTCCTTCCCTTGTTCTGGAACTATCCTTGCTGTCTTTGACCCTATTGTCTGGATTTTTGTTATTTTCTGAACATTCTTTCTCTGTCTTCTTTAGGGGTTGTTCACTCTCTGCCCGGTACTTAAAGGTGGGTTCTGTGCAAGCTAACCTTTAGCTCACTGCTCTCCTTTCCCTGCGTGTTCTTCCTGTGTGATCCCATTTCTATTTCCGGACTCATTCCCCTGAGCTCCAGAGAGACAAAGCCATCTCCTGTGGAATGCCTGCATTGGGATGGCCCAGGACAAGTCCCAAACTGAGCTCATCATCTCCCCAAGCTGACGATCCTTCTGTCCTGTTGGTTTCTGGGGATGGCAGCACCATCCATAGCGTCACCCCAGCCAAAGGCCTGGAAGTCACTGCCCAGAGCTGCCCAAGTCAGGTGCTTCTTTCCTTCCTTCCTTCCTTCCTTCCTTCCTTCCTTCCTTCCTTCCTTCCTTCCTTCCTTCTTTCCTTCCTTCCTTCCTTCCTTCCTTCCTTCCTTCCTTCCTTCCTCCCTTCCTTCCTTCTTTCCTTCCTTCCTTCTTTCCTTCCTTCCGTATTTCCCATGTCCTGTGCTACTTACTGAAAAAATGAAAGTAAGCAAAAAACAAAAAACAAAATAACAAAACAAAGTCCCAGCCTCAGCCTCTTGTCCCATGAGCTTATACTCTAGTGGGAAAGACTGACTTTAATCAAAGTACTGTAAAAAGAAGTGGAACCTACATTTGTGATAAATGGTGGCACAAGAATATAAAATGAAATCTTTCCCACAGGAAGTGAGGTTTAAGTTGATATGGAAGGACAAATATGTGCTCCCTAGCTCAAGGGCAGAGGGCAGCTGCAGAGAGAACAGCTCATGCAAAGGCCCTGGGGAGTGGAAGCCGGCGCCCTGAAGGAACTGTGACAAGTCTGGAGTGGCGGCCACACAGAGCAGGGGGCCTGAGTGAGGCTGGGGGAGGGGGGCAGGACAGAGCTTGCAGGACCTTGTGGGTCAGCCGAACGGTTCTGGTCTTGATCCCACAAATACATGGGAAGTTGTTATTTTCATTTTTGTCTTACAGTGTGGAGAATGAGAAGGGAGGAGAAAGTGCCATGTGGAGATGCTAGTTGAGAGGCTCGGGATGACGGCAGCTTGTTAGTGTGCCCGATAACCGTCAAGAACAGAGGGGGCTATAGGTCACTTTACAAAGAGTTGATCAATTTGTGTGGGAGTAATTAAATTTACTTCTCTGAGGGGAGTAACCTGACTGTTCAGTTATGTGAGCCCCATTTCTTCCTCAGATCAAGGAAATTTGAGTTAATTTGCATTCTCCTGAGGAAGCTGCTTTGCTGCCACATAAGACTGTTTCCTGCGATTCCTCCCTGGATACTGGCCCCCGGCAGTCAGACTGCACAAGCCAGGAAGGTGCCTTGTTAGCAGTGCCCTCAGATCTTTGTCCGCGAGGATCAGCAGTGGCTCCCAGAGACTGAGGAAGGCCCCCCTCCAGGAGCGACGTGTCGGGAGAGTGATGGTAGCCTCCTCTCTCCTTGGCCTTGGGGACCTGTGCCTGAGGCGGCTTCCTGTTTGCCCTGGGCTTTTGATGGCGGTGGTCCGGCCGGGGTCACATGCAGCCTGGGTTAAATGAGACCACTTTCAACTGCCAACTGGACTCGGGGTTTTAAAATTATTATTATTTTTTAATCATTAAACTTTAGAACTGAACTATGGAATGGAGCTGGGGTATGAGTGTGAAATGCATTTGCGTCCATGTGGCATCCCTTCCTCCGAGTTATGTGGCCATGGCAGGTGGGGGGGCGCCCAGTAAATGTTTGTTGAATGAAGGTGCAATGTAGTCACCAAAATTCTAGGAAGCCTCATCTTGCAAGAACGTCAGAGCAGCAAGTAGATAACAAAAGATATAGGGCATGCTGGGGAAAATCCTAACCATATGGAAAGATTTGGTGGGACTAGTAGAGTCCCAGGCTGGGGATGGGGGTGTCACTCAGAAGGGTAGAGATTGGGGGGCATTTGGTGGTGAGGGTTCTGTATGGAGAGTGAAAGATGCTAGATGCTCTGGATGATCCCATCTGGGGGATGGCCATGTTCAAAGAAGATTTTAAAGACATTGTGCTATGTGTTACCTTGGAGTAACTCCTCTAAGTCCCTGCAAAACCTTCACTAAAGTTCA
Source organism: Halichoerus grypus (assembly GCF_964656455.1). NCBI lineage: Eukaryota > Metazoa > Chordata > Mammalia > Carnivora > Phocidae > Halichoerus > Halichoerus grypus. The sequence goes on from NC_135721.1 coordinate 13,474,822, forward strand.
GTGTGACTCTTCAAGGTCTTTGCAGTTAGACGGGTGTGTGACTAGATGGGTCGACAGGAAGAGGCATGCCTCAAGGAAACTGACACTTTGGTTTACAAATAAACAAAGGACAGTGTCTGGACTGCTTCACAGTGCTGTGTTCCTGGGGGAATCTTGGGGTTGACCCCGAGCCTTGCCAGTACTTCAAGCTATTGGGGGAATAATCCATACAGGGACTTTAAACAGAAATGTACATTGGCTCCTTGTGGGCTCCCCCAAATTCAGAGGCTGTCAGAATTGAAAGGCATTCTGGAGACCATTCAGCATTTTACAGATGGGGAAATTGAGGCTCACAAAGGAATATCACCAAATAACACAGAACTTCTCAAGGAAAAGCAAGAACTCGAACTTGGTATTATTGGGACAAGAGCTCATTTCTGTTTCGCTTCTTTTTCCCAGTTCTGCTGACTTCCTTAGGTTCGGTAGCGTTGTTAACTTGAATTAGAACTCCCCATGTCTATTAAGACTCCTTGGGTTGCAAACAACAGAAACAATTTCTAGCTAACTTAAGCCAAAGGCAGGGAGTCATTAGAAAACCCTGGGGAGACTCACAGATCCAAAGGAGCAGAAGAACACCAAGCCGTGGGCGGACAGGACTCAGGCAGTGGAGCTGATCCTCCTTAGGGCACTCGCTGGCTCACTCCAGCAGCTGGGGTTTTGGACTTAGATTAATCATGCATTTCTTTCAAATTTTTTTTCTTCCTCTTTTTACAATCTCAGTTGAAAGCCTTTTTTTTTTTTAAAGATTTTATTTATTTGACAGAGAGAGAGACAGCGAGAGAGGGAATACAAGCAGGGGGAGTGAGAGAGGGAGATGTAGGCTTCCCGCGGAGCAGGGAGCCCGATGCAGGGCTCGATCCCAGGACCCTAGGATCATGACCTGAGCCGAAGGCAGACGCTTAACAACTGAGCCACCCAGGCGTCCCCAAAGCATTTTTTTATAATGATTTTTTTTAAAGATTTTATTTATTTATTTGACAGAGAGAGAGCAAAACAGAGGGAGCATTAGGCAGTGAGAGAGAGGGAGAAGCAGGCTTTCCAACGAGCGGGGAGCCCTGACATGGGGCTCAATCCCAGGACCCTGAGATCATGACCTGAGCCAAAGGCAGACGCTTAACCTACTGAGCCACCCAGGTGCCCCTCAGTTGAAAGCATTTTAAAGAACCCAAATCGCTACAATGGTTCTTGTGTCTTCAAAAGGATCAGAACTTTTTCTGATGACCGATAATTTTGGCCACGCTGTGGATTAAATTTATTGAGTACTGTTTCGGACCGAATGTTTGTGTTCCTCCAAGATTCGTAGGTTGAAACCCTAACCCCCAAGAATGTGATATTATTTGGAGGTGGGGACTTTGGAAAGTTTAGATGAGGTCATGAGGGTGGGGCCCCCATGACATGATTGGTGCCCTTCTAAGAAGATAGCAGAGAGTTTTCACTGTCTCTGGCATGTGAGGGCACAGCAGGAGGGTGGCCCCCTGCAGACTAGGAAGAGAGTTCTCACCAGGAGCAGGATCTACCAGCACTTGCCAGATCTTGGACTTCCAGAACTGCTAGAAAAAAATATCTGTTGTGTAAGCCGCCCAGTCCGTGGTGTTTTGTTACAGAAGCCCAAGCGGATTGATACAAGTACCCACTTGTATGCAAATGATCGCACAGCCAGGCTCAGCTGATACGAAGGTGCTAGTTTGCCAAAGACTCCACTAGCAAGAGACATTTCAGGGGATTTTTTCGTAAGTAGAGATTGTCAAGAAAATGTAGTTGAAACTAAGATTTTGGCATTTTGCTTCTGAAACTCGAAGTACAGAAAGTTGTCTATAAATAGTACATACCTTAATATTTCATGTTTTTAATTGAGTTTATATTAACTTTCAATATACCTTTTTTTTATTTTATTTTTTATTTTTTATTTTTCTTAAAAAGATTTTATTTATTTATTTGACAGACAGAGACACAGCGAGAGAGGGAACACAAGCAGGGGGAGTGGGAGAGGGAGAAGCAGGCTTCCCACCAAGCAGGGAGCCTGATGCGGGGCTCGATCCCAGGACCCTGAGATCACGACCTGAGCCAAAGGCAGACGCTTAACGGCTGAGCCACCCAGGCGCCCCAACCTTTTTTTTTTTTTTTAAACTCTTTAAGTGTACACAAATTCCCCATGCTAACAAATTATATTCCAGCAACGGAGCTGCGACTGATTGTGTGACCTTGGGGCAAATTACTTTGGAATTTTTAGTTTTGTCTGTAAAATGAGCATGTAGAGACTGAGCAGAACACAATGAAAATTTCTCTTATACTTATCAGATATTGCCAATTATGTGTCTAGTGATGGTTTCCCTCACTAGATTTTAAGCTCCTTGAAGGCAGTATTTTACCCTGAGAACATCACTGGTCAAGCTTCAGTTGCTACCCAGGCTCTTAGGTGAGGATGGGAACAAATCAGTATCTTGAGGGAGGCTGGGCTGGGCTCCCTTGGTGGACTCGGGCTCATTGCTAGAAGACAACGGGCATGATTTTGTTATGTTTGGGAAACATAGCTGTTTTGGTGTTTTTAGTTTGGATGCCTTTTTATTTATATCCCACATCACTCCACATAGTGTTTGAGATGTGACAGATTTCAGTTGCCTTTGCGGAGCTTTTACTCATAGGGACTGCACATGCAAGCTTGGATGGGGGCGAGAAGGATGTAGGGGCTTCCTGGTTCTCAGTTCTGCCACCCTAAGCTGGCAGAGCAGAGCTGATGCTATCTGCATGAGATGGATCACAGTGACAAACAGGTATGCCTCTGTGACCTCATCAATTGCATATAGGCACAAAGACTCCAACTAGCAAAGCCAAGTTTACCTTCATCACCAGTGGGAAATTCTGACACAGAGGGGGCTCTTTTAGTTGGACTGATGTAGAACAGAGGACTGAGCAAGGCCAAAACACTCAGTCCTGCTGTTCTCTGTCCCCTCTGCTTATATTTATTTCATTCATTCATTAGTTAATTAACTCAAAAAACATTAAACACTCCTACGTATCAATCTAGTTCTTTGGTGAGTGCTCTGGGCAAGATAAGAATCCGGAGCAGTTGGAGGAATCCAGTCCCACCTGGGTGAGAGACAAGACCAGGGGCAACTTCCCAAAGGAGGCTCCCTTATGCTAACTGGATGGGCGTGTCATTGTTTATTGGGTGAGGATGGCTGGGCCTTGGGGAAGATGGGAGAGTGTTCCAGGCTGAGAAAATTTTGGTCAAAGCCAACGCTGGGCTGAAGGGAGTGTGTTGGGTTGTGACCTGGGCTGATGAGCTTGGAATTTATCCCATTTCCAGTGGTGAGTCTTTTAGGGAGCTTTAAGCAGGGAATAACCTTGTGAAATTTGTATTCTAGAAAACTCTCTTGGGCAGCTGTGTGGAGAACAGGTGGAGTGATAGTGAGAGTGGTAAGAATAGACGGAGAAAAGAGGTGAGGACACATAAATGGGACAGGCAACAATCTTATTCAGCTGTTCTCAGTGGGCTCGAAAATTTAGGAACAAACAATATGCGGGCAGTTTCCAGAGGTAAAGTGGATCTTGTTATAAAAGTTCTCATCTTTTATATTGACTCACCGCCCAGACTTGCAGTGGCCTTAGCATGGGGCCCCCCGCGTCCATCTGCCTTCTCTTACCCGCAGAGAGGGCCTGGAGTCTGGTGTGGCTAAGTGTCCAGAAAGGCTTCCTTTTATATTTCGATTCCAGTCTCTTTCTTTGTGAATTGGCCATGTGAAGGCCATGTGATTGGCCCCTCTCTGGTCATGTAACCGGTTAGATCTCAAACCCCAGCGATGCTGGGAGAATGAAATGCTGCAGCACTGGGGCCCTTGTCTGAGTGGCTGAGGGACTGAGGAGTCCTAAGATCTGCCTTACAGGAATGTGACGCCTCTCTCCCTCAGCGGGACAATGCTTCACAGGTAGGGGCCGTCCTCATTTCTGCTGTGGTTCTGGTCATCAGGCCAGCCTGCGTGACCCAGAGCACAGTGCCGCCAAGCGGGCTGTCTCAGGGCTCCAGAAGAATAGAGGTGGCTGGGCAGGGGTGTGGGGAGGCAGCACAGGGCTGAGGCCCTCCCTGTGCCTCCTTGGGGCCTGCCCCTCTGCCACCATTCCCCCTGCATTTTCGTATCAGCCTCATCATCTGTCTGTCCACCTCTACCTTCTCCCCATCCAGTAGGAATTGGTTATGTTGTCATATTCTTTTGGTCTTCCCAACCATGTCATTTCTAAAAAGTAAACAAAAAAAATTTAAATTGTGTTAAAAATACACATACCATAAAATTTACCACCTTAACCATTTCTAAGTGTACAGTTCAGTCACGTTAACGTTGTTGTGCAACCAATCTCCAGTACTCTTCTTATCTTGCAAAATTGGAACCCTGTACTGGTTAAGCAACACTCCCCATTCCTCCTTTCTCCAGCCCCTGGCAACCACCATTCTACCTTCTGTCTCCATGACTTTGATACTCTAGGCACCTCACATAAATGGAATCACACAGTGTTTTGTCTTTTTGTGATTGCCTGGCTTATTTCACTTAGCATAATGTCCTCGAGGTTCGTGGGTATTTTTGCATGTAACAGGATGTCCTTCCTCTTTAAGATCGAATACTATTCCATTGTCTGGATATACCACATGTTTATCCATTCATCTGTTGATGGACACTTGGGGGGGTGGCTTCTGCCTTTTGACTGTTGTGAATAATGCTGCTATGAACATCAGTGTGCAAACCAACCACATCATTTTTTTGAACAAAGTCCGATCTCCTGAGCCCACCCTGCGTTTCTACCATTCAGAGAACAACATGGCAGATTTTTTCTGCTCTCTGCCCAGCCACTCTTTATCCTGGGTGGCCAAAAGGAATTTCTGTTCTACAAGGCCATTCTATATTCTTTGACCTGGGCTATTTAGCCTTATCCTTCACCCCTCCCCCCATTTCTTTGAGGGGAAGCTCTGTGAATTTTCTTTGTGGAAGTTTTATCTCTCGGTGTCCTTTGCATTGTTTGCAGGAGCATCAGTTGTAATGAGGGGGAAATGCTCCCTAAGGGTCTCTCCCAAGATGAATGGAGCAAGAGAAGACACTACAGAGTGGCTTCCCAGTGGGGGAGGAAAGGTAGAGGAAGGAGGTGTGACCCATCTGGGTCCTTCAGCTCTCCTGGATTGGAAGAACATGACCAAGTGTTGGAGACAGCAGGCCCAGGAATGAGCATAGGCCAGGCACCAGGGTGTGTCACGCATGGGTCAGCATGTGAAGGAAGAGGGCTTAGAGGAAGAGAGCAGGGTGGTGTGAGACCTGCCTGCGTGAGAGCAGAAGATAGGAAACGATGTCTGAAGATATGTCTGGGATGCTTTTTGGGTACCCAGGTGTGTAAAATCCCATCATGCACTCATGCCCCATTTTAAACACCAACATTTTTCTTTAATGCTGCTAAGGCACAGTCCATATTTCCTTTGAATGTGACTCCATGCAGAGGCTGGGCCTCATGGGGTTCCCCAGGATTTATTGAAATAAAATGTTGATTCTAGAGTCATTTGTTCCTGGTCTCTGGTCAACACTTCCTTAGTTTGAGTTTTTCTGGGTTTTCCCTGTTTTCAGTCTTAAATTTATTTTATTTTATTATTTTTAAAGATTTTATTTATTTATTTGAGAGAGAGAATGAGAGAGAGAGAGAGAGAGCATGAGAGGGGGGAGGGTCAAAGGGAGAAGCAGACTCCCCGCTGAGCAGGGAGCCCGATGTGGGACTCGATACCAGGACTCCAGGATCATGACCTGAGCTGAAGGCAGTCGCTTAACCAACTGAGCCACCCAAGCACCCCCAGTCTTAAATTTAGAGGGAAGGTAGTTTCTCTAGGACCCAGGAAAAGTGAAATGGGATCTTTAGAAAAACACAAATAAGAGTGAGGCAATTTTGTCCTTTATGTAGGAATTCAAGCTTTAAAAGGGATAACAGTTTCCTTGAATAATGCTTTCCTGAGATAACTTGAAATATGATTTCACCCAAGTTTTCCTCTATTACATTTTATAGGCACACTAATAATTCTTCTGACTATAAAGTATGATATTTCCCATGTGATGTTTTCATACATTTCCTTACTCCCGGCCTGGTGTTAGAGATCACATTGGTCCAAATGTCGTAAGAGACAAACTGTTCTCATTGTCGGGGATGCCATGGAAGACTTGGAAGAACTGGGGTGCAGACCAGGGGTGGCCCTGAGAGTCCCCACGTTTTGCTGAGCATTCGCCTGGGGTTTTGCACCACACTTTCCCTCTTTGTGCAATGCTCCAATCAAAAGAGCCACAGGCATCTTTCCTGCTCTCTTGAGAGGGGTTTCTGCAGATCAAACTTCATCCAATTCTACCATAAATTCCAATTTCCATTTCCTTCAAGATGGAAGGCATTCTTGGGGTGCCTGAGTGGCTCAGTCAGTTAAGCAGCTGACTCTAGATCTCAGCTCAGGTCTTGATCTCAGGATCACGTGTTCAGGCCCTGTGCTGGGCTCCACACTGGCCGTGGAGCCTACTTAAAAAACAAAACTGTATCAATGGTAAAGTGCATAATAAAAACATGATTTATATATATAAAAAAGAGATGGAAGGCTTTCCCTTCTCTGCCTCCCTGGCCCCCATCTCTAGCCATTACAGTAAGGCATTTGTTTAATTTCAGGGCTGATTGGTCACTGGAGATGTTGTTTCCACTAAAGCAAATAGTTTCAAGCTTGCAACATTTGATAATTATCAAATTCTTCCATTCAGAAAAATCTCCCTAGGACATGACTACCAGATGACGAGTAGGCAGCTTTTCTGAAGCTGTGTGTTTGTGGGAGTGAGGACATCACTTGCGGTTTTAAATCTGACTTTAGTCCCCTTTTCTGTATGACAGTTCCAGTTAGCATCCCGTCCCTGGTGGACCCTGAGACCACTTTGTTTTCTGTTATGCCTAATCATTTATGGAGGTTTTCCCCCACATGGGTTTCACCTTATGTCAGGTAGACTAATAGAGTGGCAAACATTCCTTTCATTATTCTCCCTGACCTCCTATGAGTCCTAACTGCTTTATTTAGACAATTGTAGTTGTCAGTCACCCATAATATCCCTGCTTCCAGCCCTTTCTCCTGTTATTCTTGCATTGGGAGCAGCAAGAATCTCTCTCTCTCTTCTCTGGTATTGGAGGTTTGACCGATTAACAAACTTTTGTTTGTGAGTGATGTAGTCACTGGAGTTTTTGTTATACTCCGTGCATATTTCCCTCTCCCTGGCTCCTTTGGTGGCAAAGACCATCTCTGTCCCCTCTGGGAAACCCATCCATGTACCTCTGCTGGGGCTAATGCTTCCATCTGCAGTGACAGGAGTGGGCAAGACCCAAGCCCTTCTAGAGTCCTCCACGAGCCTCTTGCAGAAGCAACTGGGAGAGAGGCAGCGCTCCTTCCCTTTGTAGGATAATTCGTTGTAAGGATAGCGGCAGCTAAATCTGCTGCTTGCCGGCTTTGCCACCATGTGGGGAGGGCTTGTCTGAGAGTGGAGCCCAAGCACAGAAAAGCAAAGCTGGGAGATGGAGAACGAAAGATATTATTAACGACACCATCGGACCCCTTCATGCTGGCCACCTGGAAGTCAGCTGTGTCCCTTATATTTTCGGCTACGTGGGGCAATACTGTCCACCTTTTGGGTATGCCAGCTTGAGTTGGGTTTCTGTCATTTGCAACCAGCACATCTGCATGATACAACGGCCAGGCGTTTTATTCAAGGAAGTTTCACTCTATTTGGTTTCACTGCCTACCTCCTTTACTTTTCTGCTATCCTGGAGCACCAGCTGGTGCAGTGATCTGCACAGAGCAGAGAACGGAGGGACAGCCACCTTTCATGCGATTTTCAGAGATTGAAATGTCTCCTACTAGGATTGCCAGATAATATACACGGTTCCCAGTTAAATTTGAGTTTCAGATAACTAATAATTTTTTTTAGTATAAGTATGTCCCATTCAATATTGGAATCAGATCAACAAGAAATAATTTTTAGTGTAAGTATGTCCCATGCAATATGTGAGATCTACTTATATGAAAAAAATTTCATTATCTGAAATTCAAATTTGAGTGTCCTGTATTTTATCTTGTAACCCCAGTCTTATCAAATCTCCATATATTAGGAATGTGATTGAAATAATATTATGAGGTTTCTAAATTTAAGAGAGCCTCCTACATGAGTATCTTTTATACCAAGAGTGTGAAATTCAAATTTATTATTTATAATTTGTATTTTTATTTTCTGAGCCTGGCAATCCTGTCCCCTACCCACCTCAATTATCTTCCTGGTCTGATGATACAGCACCTAAATTCTAGTATCAGAGAGTCGTCTTGTTCTCCTGCTCCGTGGTCAAGGTCAAAAAATAAGGTCTGGGTTCAAGCCACTTCACTGGACACCCATCCTTCTCAGGTGTTTGAAGGCAAGAGGACATTACAATTAATGAAGGGCTACTTCGAGATCTGTGTATGAGGCAAAAGAAACTCAGGAGAGCTAACATTTACCAAGGTTCTCTCGCTTGTCAGCCATGGGGGAGAAGATTTGTATCCATTGACTCATTTCATTTTTGTGATAGCCGTGTGAAATTGATAGAGTTCATCTATTTCCATTTTTTAAAAATAAGGAAACCGAGACCCAGACAGGTGAAGTAATTTGCCCAAAACCACATAGCTCAGGAGAAGTACTAGGTTCAACTGACCCCAAGCCCATGATCTTCTCATAGGTTCAGTTTCTTGGGGAGAGGGTGGCTCCTGATATCTGTTAGCTGAGTGGGACATTCCCAGGGCACTGAAACAGAGAGCCAACAGAGGGACAATGACCGCCCATGGCCACAGCTTTTGGACCAGGAAATCCGTCCGTGACCTTTATTCTCTGCCCACCCTCAGCTGGGATGGTGAACACTTTGACTACATGTGTCTCCCATGCCTTTCTTTGGGATAGCAATGAAAACAAAGCAGATGGTCCTCAAACATATGAAAAATGTTCAAATTACTCATAATTAGAGAAATCAAAATTAAAGTTTCACGGGATACCGTTTCTCACTTACCAGATTTGCAGAGATTAAGAAGTTGAAAACAGGGCGCCTGGGTGGCTCAGTCGTTAAGCGTCTGCCTTCGGCTCAGGTCATGATCCCAGGGTCCTGGGATTGAGCCCCGCATCGGGCTCCCTGCTTGGCGGGAAGCCTGCTTCTCCCTCTCCCACTCCCCCTGCTTGTGTTCCCTCTCTCACTGTGTCTCTCTCTGTTAAATAAATAAAATCTTTAAAAAAAAAAAAAAAGAAGTTGAAAACAGCTTGCTGGCAGATCTGTGGGGAAACAGGTACTATTATACATTGCTGGAGGGGATGCAAGTGGTTCCACTCCTCTAGAGAGGCTTTTGGTTATACTTGACAGAACTCTATATGCACTTACTTTTTGATCTGGCAATGTCACTTCGGGAATCTACCTTCAAGACATCTCAACAATGTGAAAATACATACGCCCTGTTTGCTATTGCAAAGTATCAGTCTGTAGTTTAGTTAATAGCAGTGTAGAATGTGAATTTCTTGGCTTTCTAATTTTATCATTTTACTGTGGTTATGCAAGGTGTTAACAGGAGGGCAAGCTGAGGGGAGGGTACTATCCTGTACTATTTCTGCAAGTCAAAAATTACATCGAAGTAAAAAGCTAAAATAGCAAGGAAGCAGAGTTTTCATCACCTTATGTGGGGCGTGAGGTCAGGCCCGGACCAGCAGGGAAGGGCCGTAGCTGCCCACGGGCCTCCTCCTCAGGCCCAGTGCCTTCTGGAGAAGGGGCCAGGGCTGACCTTGTCTCATCGGTGACAAAAGAGAGGGGAGGGTGCAGACAGTCGTCAGCCACATGCTCGTGGAGACTCTGAGAAGCAGTACGCTCCTGTCGGGGAGAGACAGAAGACAGCATACCGGCCCAGACTGTTGCTAACATTTAGATTAAGTCAGTGAAGGATGTCCTTGGAAACAGTTTCATTATTTTAAAGTCTCATCTCATATGTGTGAGAGGCTGACTGTCCTTTCTCAGTCACTGGTTATTTGTATTTTAAGTTCAAACACCTTGAACTATGAAGACCGTATGCAACCCTTTCCTTATGTGGCATTTTCGGTCCTGCAGAGAGAACACTATGAAATACTTATGATGGGGTCCTCTTTCCCCGAACAACTTGCTCAAAAATGCAGTCCTCTTATTTTTTAGAAGATTGTGAAGTTGGCAAATGAATTCAAGTGTCCTTAAGATGACTTGGGCATCTCCTAACATTTTTATCATTTCTAATTTATGCCTTATAGTAAAACAGAGATTAGCTGCTTTCTATTTGCTGTTCTCTTTTTAAATTTTTTTTATTATGTTATGTTAATCACCATACATTACATCATTAGTTTTTGATGTAGTGTTCCATGATTCATTGTCTGTGCATAACACCCAGTGCTCCATGCAGAACGTGCCCTCTTTAATACCCATCACCAGGCTAACCCATACCCCCACCCCCTCCCCTCTAGAACCCTCAGTTTGTTTCTCAGAGTCCATAGTCTCTCATGGTTCATCTCCCCCTCCAATTCTCCCCTTCATTCTTCCATTCCTGCTATCTTCTTCTTCTTTTTTTTTTTTTTTTAAACATATAATGTATTATTTGTTTCAGAGGTACAGGTCTGTGATTCAAAAGTCTTACACAGTTCACAGCGCTCACCATTTGCTGTTCTGAATTATTTTGCCAGAGCTTGGCTTTGGGCTTCAGTGATACCTCCCCAAAATATCAAACCCTTGATTCTGTGGAGATGGGGTGAATTAACGGGGTGTGGGGGGTGCTCACTCTGCTGCCAACTTTCTGAAGTCAACACAGAGGCAGAGTGGGCCCAACCCAGTCATGCTGAGGGTGCCTCTCCATGGGGCCTCCTACCTCAACCACTGGCAGGAGCTAGATACCATGTTAAAGCTGATTTAATCCCCCAGGAGCCCCGTTAAGATAGAGAGCTTGAGTACTTTTCTGAAAGTCCCAAGGCTAAGAAATAGTGGAGCTGGGACTTGACCCCAAACCCAGAGCTCTTTTTCCTCAGCACACTACCCAGCAGAGGGAAATCAACTTGGCCACCTCTACCACCTTGCTGAGACCCATGCCTATGGGGAAAAATAATGGGGTGCCCTTCTGTCAGTGTAGGCACCTCATTTCTGTTCTAAAAATCAGAGCATCTTTCTGTTGTTCCCACCCTAAGCCCTAGAATGTTTTCTTGGTCGTGGAAGTTGTATAGAAAGAAGCCTCATTTGCCAGTTCTGACAAGGTTGGCTGGGCTGGAGGCTTCAGAGCAAACCTCACCACCTTCTGATACTTTAGGATTCATGGTCCTGGTATACTAGGGTGGGAATGCCAAGGACTTCCCTCCTTCCTTTTCAAGGGAAGGTTCCATGTGTGTTTTGGAGTCACCCCTTGCATGTACTCTGTCTCAGCATTGGGTTTCCTTGGATAAATGACTCACTTCTCATATCTCAGTCTTTTCTATAACGTGGGGATGGCATTTCTTTTCACAGAATTATGGTCCAAGTTGAATGACCTGCCGGAAAAAGCACCAAGTACATAGTAGGCATTGAGTGAATGACTGTTAATATTTTGACAAACACTACTAATTCTCAATACAGCATTTCCCCATGTATCCCCTTCACAGTGCTCAGGCTATTTCCAATGAAGAAGAATAAAGTTGCAAAGCATGTTGCCTCTCAGAATTACTTTTATTTCTAGAGGACAGAAACTCTGCCAAAGAGGAAAATGGAATTTATCCCAGGCTTTTGTGAAGGTTTTATTTGTATGCAAAAGCGAACAAGTCATCTTTGTTCTGAAGATGAATTTCATTCTAATGGTGCCAATGAATCTTTTAAAATTTCATAATTGCCATTCTTAGCGTGCTCCAAACTGAAAGATAACAAAAGGATTAGGTGGCCAGTTCAGATAGGGTTTGGAGATGGATGTGCATTTGAAATGCTTCAGCTGCGCCCTGAGTCATCCCAGTCCACGGAGACATGAGCTGAGCTGGATCGTGGAGTCAGCAAGGCCCGCCCCACCTCGCCCATCACTGGTCCTGGGGACGCTGGATGGTACAAGGCAGGCCCAAGGGGACGTTGAGCCTGAGCGCCCCGCCCCCTCCCTAGCTCTGCTTTTTGTCACACTTACATGCAAATGCGTGGAGCACTTTACAACTTATGAAACATTTTTTTTTTTTTTTACATTCATTGTCCTGTGTAATTCTCTCAAATATCCTTGAGAAGGCCGAGATTATGACTCCCTCTTATACAGGAGTTTTAGAGAGGTTGTGGCCAATATAAATGGCAGAGCCTGGACTTGAATCCACATCATTTGACTCTAAAACTCATAATCTTTCCATTATTTTTATCTGCCTGCATAGTATTATGGTCCAAGTTTGAATTAATGATAGTCTTATTTTTTTTTCTTTTATAAAAGGCAGTCATGTAAGCCTGTGTGAATTACCAAAACCTGGAGTTTTGTACTCTGGTCACACTATTCTCTGTTTCACCTCTCAGACCTCTCGGATCTCTTTCCCCCTCACTACCTTGCTGCCTCCAGCAATGCTGGCCCCAGTGGGTAAGATGCTTTCACTTTTTTATTTCTCAGAACACCATCAATATGAAGTGATAATGTAATGGGTCTTACTAAAAATTTGGGGTAACAAGGACATAGCGAGAAATATAAAAGCTGGATGTTAAATATCATGGCTCCTGTCACCCAATGTGGAAGTAAAAAGGTTAATCCTTCACAGAGATCCCCTCATGAAACACCCCAGGCTTTGCCTTGCTTTTCTATCTCATTTCCTCTTTCACAGAGGGAGCCCTTCTCTGACCCTTTTTAGGATATACCTTTCCCCTCTTTGAGGAAATCATCATCTTTTGCTCATGGAAGTTGGCTTTGTTCAAGTATCTATCCTACGGATCCCTTCAGTCTTATTCAGTTCGGGCTGCTACAACAAAATACCATAGACAGGGTGACTTAGACAACAAACATTTATTTCTCATCATTCTGGAGCCTGGGAAGCCCAAGATCAAGGTGTCGGCAGATCCGGTGCCTGGTGAGAGCCCTCTTCTTGGTTTGCTGAGAGCCTTCTTGTTGTGTCCTCACACGTCAAAGAGAGCAAGTACTAGTGTCGCTTTTAGAAGGACACTAATCACATCCTAGGGGCTCTACCCTTATCTAAACCTAATTAGCTTCTAATATAACCCCACGGGGAGTTAGGACTTCAACATATGAATTTGGGGGGGACACAGACGTGCAGTCCATAGCACCTCTTACACAGGCCATCCGTGGAACAAAGGGATCCATAACAGTTCATTTCCCAAATTTGTTGTGTGAGGGAGGAAAGATCTTGGCAAACCAGGTCTGCTTTGAGGGCTCTGCTTGTGTGAGGTGAAGATATGGGCTTCCGGCCACCTGAGGACAGCTTGTGGACACACGTCTGGGTTCAGATGCACACTCACATGTCGCCCAAGGACACACATGAGTGCTCACATGCAGCTCAAACGAATCCTAGGTTTAGGATGAGAGCTGTTTTCCTAAGGTGATGTGATTTCCGATCCTTCCCCTGGCCCAAGGGGCGGGCAGGCCTCTACCTTTCTCTTCCCTTCATCTTGGCTTCAGGTTGGTGCACGGGAAGGTTTCTGTGTGTACAAAGTAGGGGTCCACCACACTGCCTTCCTGAACAGCAGAGCCATGTACCTCTTACACCATCTCTGGCTGCAAAAACAAAGGGACACACACTTTAGAGTTTGGCCTTGGGTTAGTGAGACTTCTGTCTGAAATCCCTCTTGGCCAGACTTAGGTGGAGTAACACTAGCCTGTTACTCTCCAAGCTGTGTGAGATCCATGGAAGCAGGCGCCATTTCTTACCCAACATTGTATTTTCACAGCCAGGTGCACACTTGACATACAACGGTTTGTTTACAGACTGACTGACTGAATGGATGAAAAAAATATGAGTGTACCTGCAGCTAAGGGAAACTTAGAGGAATGGTGGATACTGTACATTTATATTTAAGTAGGAATAAAAACAATAGACTTTCCCTGTCTCATTTTGGACTCAGCGTCTACCGGGTGAAGACCATGTATTGATTTTCATATTTACTAAGACACCTATTAGAATAGTGCTTTGTATAAATAAATTCACTGCAGTTTCTAGTCTTCAGGATACCTAGCATACTTTACCTGTAGAAACATTTTCGAATAAATGGGTTTTAGGTCAACATATGTGTCTTCATTTTTTTTTCTTTTCTTTTTTTTTTTGTGTTGGTTTTTAAAGTCAGTGATCTAGAAAATTCAATTACTGCATCAAAACTTTCTCTGATGATGACAGACTAATCAATTACTGCCAGAAATATTCTTTACTTTTTAGAACACAGCTTTGTAATTATTTTTCTTGATTGAATGCAAAACTTTGGCAATGGCTTTTACATGTAACTTTTGGGTAGAATTTTTATGACTTTTATGTAGTGTTTTTTGATAAAGGAAATAAAAAATTTGGTGGGCGAATTCTTCACCATTCAGTGTGAAGTATGGAAGATTAACTCAGGGAGATGTCTTGGGAAATTGAACAAAAGTTTGGAAAATAAGAGAGAAAAGATGAGATGCTGAGGGAACTGGTCTGGGGTCTCCACCATCTATAGTATAGACATTCTAAAAAACAACAACAAAGAGAAATAGAGGAGAAGAAATTATGAAAGAAAAAATTGAAGAAAATTGATTTGAAATGAAAGATAAAATATATTTCTATATTGAAAAGGCCACATAATGCCCAGCCTGATCTTCAGAAAGACCCATATTGAGGCAAATCATTGTCTCAGAACAGGCTAAAGTTTCCAGAAAAAAGAAAAAGCAATTCACATAAAAGGAAACAAGAATAAAAATTGTTACTTCTTCAAAAGTAATGGGAAACCGGAAGATGATATGGTAATAACTCCAAAATTTTGAGAAGACATTATTTCCATAATTCTATATCCAGCCAAAATATCACTATGTGTGAGGGCAAAATAATAATTTTAAACATGCAAGGCCTTATATGTTTAATGCCTATGTACCCTTTATTGGGGAGCTACTAACAGACACACCTCATAGAAATGAGGGAGGAAACTATGGAGACAAAAAGACATATATGATCCAGAAAACAGGATTCTACTAGCAGAGAGGAAGGGCATTTTGAGAACGTCAATGTAGGGAGATCCCAGGATGCTCATCAGGCAGCGAGCAAGCAGCCAGCCCTGAATGGAGCAGAGATAGGCCTTCTGGAGGGAAATGTCCAAAGGGTGTCTGTGTGTGTGGAAGAAAACTGACAGACCACCTGATAACATTGGGAGGACGGTCACCTCACAGTTGGAGTACTTGGGGAAAATTGTATGATAGGTACATAAAAAGCTAAGACATATTTAAAAAAAAAACAAAACTAAGCAATTATATTTTTCCAGGAAAAATGCAAAGTTCTGCAGGAAAGGAAATGGGCTCCTGGTGCACATATGTCTCAGCTGTGAATAATATTTCCATGGTCATATTAATGTCAGTATTGAATATTAATTTACCAAAAAGTATGATCAAACGTATTAGGAGGGTGGGGAGAGGATGTGTGTAGGTACATATGGTGCTGGTTTGAAGAGTGTTTCATTCTCCATGGTGATAAGTCAATGGATAGTGTCGAAAACTGATAAATAATCAGGAAGTAGCCATATAAGCACGTTGTTCAGCAAAGTATGGTATCAAATACGTGAGGCACCTAAGAATGGACAGTGACTACCTCAGGGTAGGAGGACCGGGGACAGTGAATGCTCTGGCTCTTTCTCCTGCTTTCTTCCTCTCTATGAATTCTCAACAACTCTACACTGACCAGATGAATTGAGAACTTTATCTTGAGATCCTGGAATGAAAGGAATGACGTCCATAATGTTGCCTTATAAAGATGAATGATCTTTTTTCCTAATTCACATTCTTACTAGGCTCCAACAGCATCCGTTCTTTTAGAGAGCCCGGCCCTATTCCTAAAGCAGAGATGAGATTTGAAAGGAAGAAGTTCTGTCCATAAACTAGTGCTTGGCTCAACTTGACGCACCATGGAAACTGGCAGAGGTGTGACAGGCTACATCTATCATAGATAGACTTGATCATTTTGGCCTGGCCACCCTACGAGGAGTTTATACAATTTTTTTTCTTTAAAGATGATCCTGAATCGACATACCGTATGAAATCAGTGAGGAGAAGTGGGTGGTGGTATGGGAGGTTTTACTTTGCTCTGGGAACTGAGGCAGATGAGGGGCTCAGAGAAAGCATGCTGTTGACATTTGGGTATATTTGGAATTGATTTTATAACTCCTTTGCCTCCATTAATCCATTATTGAGTGATGCTTAGGGAATGAGTCTGCCTTAGAAATACCTTAGTATTTACTCTCTTTCTTCAACTCTCCCTGCCGCCTAGCTTCTCCTTTCTCCATCCCAGCATCATTTCCTACCAGTGAGCTACTAGAGTCCTTGCCCTTCCAAGCCCAGCTTCTGTGGGTGTGGATATCACCAGCTGAGTGCCCGTGTGGGAGAGGCCATGGGCTGCAGCAACATTTTCGCCCCTGGGGATGCGGTTGCTTTGAGATACAGTAACCTTGCTTCCGAATAGGCTCTAAAGACATCTGGCCCATTTAGGCAAATAGATTATTTGTGAGTGATTATTGCCAAGAAGGCTCAGGCATGTATTGTGTGACCCGTTAATTGAAAAATTACTTCCTATCCTCAGTTTTCTGCTGCTCACCACAGACCCATGATGATGCATTTGACAAGCTTCTTGTGAGTTTTGGGTTCCAGCTTATCTCTGAATATGTAAAGCAGTCTGTTCTCTATTTATTCGGCATGTCCTGAAGTGAGTTTTTGAATGCAACATGTTTTGTTCCTTATTAAAACTACCCAAGCTTTTGCACGTGTTGAATAAAAGAACAGACAGTAGTAGGTCTGGGCTGCAACCGGCGGCTACTAGATCCAGTAGGATTATTTATTTGTAAAAATCCTCCGAGGACTAGGCAGTATGAGCATTGCTCACTTTTTCGTTTTTCCCAGCAATTCTGTAGAATTTGAGCAAAGCTGCAAAATCTCCTCTTCCTATGAGTGATAGCAAAGGTTATATTTGTAGGGGCCCTTGGTGCCATTAAGGCAGAGAGGCCAAAAGGATGCTTAAAAGGATGACAGTGGTTATATGTCCTAAGCCCGATCAGGTGTCCTACTGCCTTTGTGCCGAGTGTCCACCAAAAGCCTGCTGTTCTTGCTGATGCCAGGTGGTTGGTACTTAATGAATGCCTCACTTGTGTGTGAATCAAGGCTCGGGGTATGGCTTGTAGGGAAACCACATGAAGTTCTTTGAGTCCCCAGAGCTCACAGTCAGCTTTTAGAAGACCTAGGTTGCTATCCTAACTCTGTTGCTTTTCTCAAATCCATTGAACTTAACAGAACCTCAATTTCTTTATCTGCAAATAGAGATGATTCTAGTTAACACTTGTGAATAGTAATTAAAATCATGCATGCCAAAAATGTGCATAAATATATATTTTTATTTAGTTTTAATAATGCAAGTGATCAAGAAAATAAATGTGTGCTCTCTGTTATCAGGACAATTTGGTACATTTACATTTACAATCCAGCACAAGAAATAAAGAGTTATTTGCTATTTGAGCATTCAGGCCAACAGAAATAAAGTAACTGTATTTTGTGTATGTAATTTGGAACACTAGATTTGATTCAAGTGCAAATAAGTCTCTACATATTTTAGGTTACATTGATATCTTCTCTTCAGATTTCCTGCAGCATTTGCTTTTTCTGCTGTTCACTTAGCACTTGGTTCAGTAAGGATGTTGTGATTGAATAACAGTTATTAACTTGAGCGAGTTCAAACTTTTCTTCTGCCAAAGAGAATCTGCAGTTGGCAGTCGAATGGACCATCCACCTCCCAGTCTGTTTCCAAAAAGTTACTCTTTATAATAAAAATCCATGAGAGCGAAAGCGGAGGGAAGGCAGGAAGAGGAGGAGCATAAAAAGAGGATGGAGAAGATTTTTCTAGGGACTCTTAGCAAGTGAGAAGCTCTTAGGAAAGATGCCAGGCAAAAGTTGAGGAGAAGGGAAAAAAGTTCATCAGTTTGACACAAGTCAAGTGTGGACTTTAGATTGTTTCTCGCAGGTTGACCTCCACGTGGCATTTCTTAGAGACTGGACCCCATGGTTCACGGATTTAATAGGGTTATAGGTGAAAGGCACCACGTGATAGTTCATGGGAAGTTTTTCTCTGTCCAGCCAAATAGTCGCATCTTTTTTGTCACTTCCAATAGGCTCCTGCCTAGTTCATCCTCCTCTCCCGACCATGAGAATAATTTCTGTGAATCACAAAGGTGATTATGTCAATCTTCTGTTTGAAACTGTCTCTAAGGATATGGACCGCTCACCCCCTGTTATTCAGGTGTGACACACGTGCACATACACACACCCATGAGCTGATTGCCCATTTGACTGCTCAGGATGGCCCTCCCGCTCTCCCCAGGAAAGAGTCTTCAATAACCCAGTAAACAATATCGATTTTCAGTCAAAGAGTTAAGACGATTTCCCAGCAGAAGATGGAGAACAGAGATGTTCTCCTGGATGTCCCGATAATATCTGCCCACACCCACAGGGGATGCCAACCAAAGTGGCAAAGGCAGAAGCCACATCCCACATGAAGTCCAACCAACACTTGAAGGCGCCGGTGACAGGGCAAGGGGCAGGGGTGCGGTGGGATCGTCTGCCCTGATAGGGAGCAGTGTTCTATCACCACCAGTGTGGTCCATTTCCAGCACGTGATAATGCTGCCTGCGCCAGGGGCAGACTGCTCCCTGCTCCCCTCCCCCTTACTCCACCATGGGAGGGCACCTCTCCCTCCCTCTCTTTAGCTAGAAATTAGTGAGCAATTGTATTGCGTGTTTGATCAGACCTATGTGGAAATGCCTGGTGACCATTTGAGTGGCAGCCTCCCGGGACTGTAGAAATCACAACTGAGGTCTGATTGGAGTCCCCGAGGTC
The DNA here is from genome assembly GCF_964656455.1 of Halichoerus grypus. Classification (NCBI taxonomy): domain Eukaryota; kingdom Metazoa; phylum Chordata; class Mammalia; order Carnivora; family Phocidae; genus Halichoerus; species Halichoerus grypus. The sequence continues at coordinate 13,493,951 of NC_135721.1, forward strand.
TGGCACCATGGGTCCACGCACAGTAAGACCAGTGGAGTGAGTCCATATCTTAGACTCTGGAGATGGGGTGCTGGGCCCAGAACAATGAGACAACCGTGACAATAAAAAGAGCACTGGGGCTGTTCATGCAGCTGCAGATGGGACCTTAACTTTGGCTGGCACACCTGTATTCACCTTTTGAACTGTGGGTTGCTTTTCTAAGTCCCTGTAGCCATTAAGTGCTATTCCTTTCAAGGGGCTCTATTTTTTTTTTTTTTTTAAGATTTTATTTATTTGACAGAGAAAGACACAGCGAGAGAGGGAACACAAGCAGGGGGAGTGGGAGAGGGAGAAGCAGGCTTCCCGCGGAGCAGGGAGCCCAATGCGGGGCTCGATCCCAGGACCCTGGAATCATGACCTGAGCTGAAGGCAGACGCTTAACAACTGAGCCACCCAGGCGCCCCACAAGGGGCTCTATTTTAATTAAGTCCTGAATTTGTTATACTTTCAAGGTGCTTTATAAAGTGAATTTTTTTTTTTCAAGTGTAGCTGTCTTAGTTACTCTAAACCCTGATACATTTTGATTTAAAGTAAAAGCTCAGCTTGCTTAAAACGGGCAGGTATTTGAGATTGTGACTTGTTTCTAACAAACCCTTAGAGAATAAAAGGTCATTCACATGGTACAGAGAAAAGGGAACTGGTCAAATACTAAAACTAATGTTACCAGCAGCTGGGCAGACATGAGAAAGGGAGGGGCTTGGAGGCGAGGCCAGTGCTTTAGACAGAGACCCTTCCCGGACCCCAGAATGGGCATAACTCACCAGTACCTGCTCCTAAATGTGTCAGATATGCCTAGCCCTTCCGCTACATCTTTCTGCATTGTCCCTTGCTTGTGTCCTATCTATGAGCTCCAGCCGCCCCTAAGCAGCCAAGTCCCTGATGGTGACACACTCTTTCATGCCTCTGTGCCTTTGTATGTCCTATTTCCCCTCCCTGGGAAGCCCAGTTTTTTTCTTTCTGCAACTTCCTATAGTCTTCTTCAGGAATTGGCAAAATATCTCTCCCGTGGACATTTCTCCAGTTCCATTCCCAGTCATATCCCAAGCAGAAGCAATTGTTTTCTCATCTGTGATGTTCTGGAGTCAGGATGCCAAGTTTGACTCCTGTCTACCCCACTTAATGCTGTGTGACCTCCGAGAAGTTGTTTAATCTCTCTGTGCTTCAGTTTCCTCAATCGTACTATGGGGATGATAATAATAATACTACCACTTAGAAAACTATTTTTTTTAATTTTAAAAAATATTTTATTTATTTATTTGTCAGCAAGAGAGAGTGCGAGAGAGAGTGAGTGGCCTGCAGAGGGAGAAGCAGGCTCCCTGCTGGGCAAGGAGCCCGATGCAGGACTCGATCCCAGGACCCTGGGATCATGACCTGAACCAAAGGCAGACGCTCAACCGACTAAGCGTCCCTCACTTATAAAATCCTAATGATGATAAGTTTCTTAAGAAAGTTTTCCGGAATCGCATAGTAACTTACTAAGTGCTAATTATTTATTATTTTTATTATTATTTATTACTGCTACTACCATTACCATTATCCTATATACCTCCCTAGTGTTTTTGTTCACACAAATTTTATTCACATGATTATTCTTGTTTGTGTGATCTGCCTCAATCTCATTTATTTTTAATCTTCAGGGCTTACCGTAATATCTGGCATGAAGGGATGTCCAGTAAATATTTCTGAATTTCAATTATTGGTGTCTATGGTCTTTTTTCCTTATCAGATGATAAGCTCCTTGAAGTGTGTTTTCTGCTTTATAGTGGTACCCTGAATATAATCAGCACTCAAAACTCTACCGAAGAAACTGGTGAATTAATGAAGAGTGTATAGAAGTGACTTAATTTAAATATTGGCTTCCAGAGAGCTGGGCAGACCACTGGTGTAATGGGAGACATTGTCCTAGCTTGTCATGTGGGATCAACTGGAGGACTGAAAGCAAATACTTTGGTCCAATTCTTTGTTTCATAAACTTCTGCTAAAATTAAATGGTGGTCAGGATGTCGTGTTAAAGATGAGGGTCTGCCTTCTGAACCTGAAGGCAGGGTGTGGAAGCCATAAGGGATAGATTAAGGGTTCTTGTGGGGGCAGTCAGGTGGCCTAGCTACCTCGCACGTTCTTTGTAAATCTGAGAGATGTGATTCTGTGCCCCACAGTTTTAAAAGTCTGTATTTCCACAAAACAGGTCCTTATAAGTAAAGTTTCTCTTCTTCTACAAACCATCTAGTGGATATTACTTGATGAGAAGTTTCCTTATGCTACATTCATCATGTTAAAAATAGCTTAAAGTCATCATTTTCCTCAACGAGGGATCAGACTGAACGAAACAGTCTGATCCAACTTCTAACTGAAGGAATGTATTTCCATGGAAGTGGTTAAAATGGCTTGTTCCGTACCCCAAGAGCGTGGTGTGCTTTTGATCCATTTCACGTTCTCTTCTAGGGAATAACATTCTGAACTTTGGATTGATTATTTAACAGCTCTTACTAGCTCTTACTATTAAATACTGTTCCTTTAAAGGGACACTTGTTAAGCCGTTTGAGTCCTGAATTTATGTTTTGTTTGAAGAGTGTAAGGTTTAGATCAAGAGATTTGGAGGCAATGGTTCAAGTAAAAAATGAGAAGTTACTTGAGCTCAGATGTAACCTTTAAAGAGTTTGCCAGGGACCTGGAACACACAGAAAAAAATGTGAGGTCATTATAAATGGAACGTGAGACTCTACTTTTCTTCTGTAAGCTGCTGGAAATGAAAAGTGTAAATGGAAAGATAAATGAGGGAGGGATTTCAAAAGTTCTTCATCAAGGAGCCCAGTTATTGCCTGAAATGGCAAGGAAAGTAGCGCAGATTCCTCTTGAAGATGCCTCGGACAGACTCAAATGCCCAAGAAGCTGTGCTTGGCATTAGCACCTGCCTCTGGGTGTTGGGTGCCCATAGAGCAGTTTCTTTTTCCTTCTGGGCCTTCAGGTAACTGTGCTTTTTTAGTCCATTTACAGTCAGGTGATACCATGTGCCTAGATCCTGGCTAACGGATTTGAGTAGAAGTAATATTGGCCACTTCCAGGCCAGGCTCCTAAAATACCTTGTACAATCTTACTCTCAATGTCTCTTTCATCATCTCTATCTGAAAGCCCAAGAGCCAGAAAAGGAATCAAAGGCTAAGAGTCAGCTTCGTCAGCATGTCGGCAAGTCTGGGTTCCTGAATGACCACGTGGAGGGGAGCCATCGGGGATAACAGTCTGCCTAGAAGCATCTGCAGGGGACTTTGTGTGATCAAGCAATGAACTGAAATGCCGTTCAGCTACTGAGATCTCAGAGTTTATTTGTTACAGCAGCTGTGTTACGTTTTCTGACTAATCGAAATGAGTAAAATATAGATCTTGTCTTCAAGGAGTTAACTTTTTGATGGTGAGAAGCATATAAATAAATGATTATAAAATAATATGATCAGTAGAGCAAATGAGGTGTGTAAGACACAACGGAAGTAGAGCAGGGAGTGAGATGGGGAGGATGATGGTGATAGAAAGACTTTCTGGAGAAAACCCATCATGGTGTATTTCTTGTAAGCATGGCAGTGTTTGGGGAGGGGGTACTGGGGGTGGGGAGAAGGGGAGGATGAGAGGCAGGTCAGTGTTCCTGGAGCAGAAAAGATGAGGTTGAGATTGGTGACATGTGGGGCTGCCGAGGAAGCAGATGTCAGACCTTACAGAGTCTCACCCATCGTGCTGGGGACCTCGGCTTTTTGAGATCAGTCTATTCCAAGTGGCGATCTGTGGTGATGTAAGAGGCTTGGGTCAAGATGCACATCAACACTTTGCTTCTTTCATGGAGAATGTCTTGCTATTTAAAAAAAAGTCAGCTGAACTAAATAACAAGCGTAGCAATAGAGTTGATTCCCATTCTGGCAGGAGCTTCTTACTTTGTCACGTCCAGGAAACTGTTCATTCATCCGAGGGCACACTTTGAGTCACACTGCTTTAGACAAATTATGCCGCTTCCTGTGGACGATGGGTGTGTATATCCAGGGCGTATATCCAGGGCAGGAACCACTTAAAGGCATGAGGAAGTAATTCCAGAGGAAGATGGTAGAGACATAAACTAGAGCAGTGGTGGTACCACTAAACAGGAGGGAATGGATTTCAGAGATATTTAGTGCAGGAGCACAGCACCATGTGGACAGTGAAGGAGAAAGAATTAAAAACTAGGTTTGTCTGACAACACAACCTGTGCTCTCTTTACCATCCTATGCTGTACAATGATCTTAAGGCGAGAAAAGGCACCAGGCAGAATGTGAATTGAATTTTGGTAGTAGATCATTTATAAGAGCTATCCTCACTATATTTTCATAGGCAATGTCTTTTAATAAAAGGCAGAATGTTCCTTTTGAGGAGCATAAACAAAATTCAATGCAAAGGCTTCGAACTAATCTGATATTAGGTATATAAAAAAAGACCAGGTTGATCAGTAAGTGACAGGGAAATAGGGGACTTTTATATAACTGAAAAAAAAAATCAATACTAGCATAATAATTTACAGAGGCAATGCATTTTTTAGTTAAAAATATCTGAAGATGAGCATACTAGTCAATAGGTATAGAAACTCTTGAGGACATAATTCCCATTCAGTGCGGATAAGCAGTTATCCGAGCCAATTATCTGATATAATGAGAAAAGAGCTCATGTTTTTGCAAAGTGTCTTCTTTTGAGTATGTTTTAGGAATGATTATTTTCAAAGTTAGCCAGTTTATCGGGGGAATTTTCTACATCTAACCAGAGAGAAAAAGGGGAAGAAGATTTTGAATATATAATGTGTTTAAAGAACCAGTGGTGTTACTGGGCTTTTTAGAACTGGGTCAAGAGGTGTGGCCAAGGTTTTCAGAAGCTCTCTGATTTAGGTATTCAGACTTACAGGCTACTCAGCACCAGCCCCAGCCCACAACTGTCCAAGGATTTGGGAGTAGCCCAGCCCCAGGGTGGCAGGAGGGCGGGGAGCCCAGAGGCTCTGCACTCAGGCAAGCTGGCTTTAGTCCTGCTCTGACCTGGCTCTGATTCTTGCTCTACCTTCAGTCAGCGATGGATGCTGTTTCGTGATAACCCGAGGCCTAAGTCTCTGCTTGATTTTTGGGTCATTATTTAAGTCAGACTAATCTAGGCTTGAGTGCAATAACAAATAAGCCCCCAAATCTCAGTGGCTTGATTCATGAAGGTTCATCCCTTACTCATGAGTCTGGCGGCTCTCTAGGATAATTTCCTCTCAAGCAACTAGACTTAAAGATCTAAGTTTCTTGCATCTTGCAGTTGTACCACATGGAAAACATGACTTCCAGTTCAGCTGGCAGGGGAAGAGTGGGCTGGAGGGATGGGCGCTATCTCTTAAATGCATTTGCTTGGAAACGACACACGTCACTTCTGCTCAATGCCTATTGACCAGAACTAGTTATATGGCCTTCTCTAATCTGCAAGGGGGTTGGGAGTTTAGGTAAACATACATATTTTAGGAAGTAATAAAGAACTCTGTGAAAATGGGATCAGGCAAATAAATGAGAGATCACTGATCCTTTTTTCCCCCTTCCTTAACAAAAACTTATAACAAGTTGACTTTGCACAGCGGAATGTTCTTTGTGGCTTAACAAGACGTAAACCAGCAGTGTTGGTGGGTCTAGGAAATATAATCGGTGAGGCTTTAGGTTCTTGAGAACTTTATTAGCGCCGGTGACTGCTTTGAGATTAGGTCACATGAGTTGCCTCATGGAGTAATAAAAGGTAGCATGGACATGGCTGGGCTGATCCCAAGTTGGCTGACTATTCAGTTCAGACAGAGCTAAAGAAAAACAGTTGCCTAGTGGCCTTTCAACTCTGCTCCTTTCCTGTTATTTCTTCAGCCATTTATAGTCTCGTGTCTGAATAGAGCTGGGCCAAAGTTTGGCAGGATTTGAGGTAGATAAATCATTTGCAGACTAGCAAGGGCCTCGAAGCTTTACCGGGAAAGGGAAATTGGAACCTTGGATTGGAGTAGACTGGTGTCTCCTTTTACTGACCAAGCATGCTTTCCTTTTAACCCCCATGGAGGCCAAAGCACAATTCTAGAACCACACATTCTGTACCTTCATTGGGTAAATGCCCTGTTATGCGTTTGGTGGGAAGGACCCAAGGGTTCCCTGCAGGCAAAGCTAGTGGCAGTTGGACATGATGTGGCTGACATGGGACGTTGCGCTGGAGGAGTGGGGAGTGATGCCCGCCTTCGTGTTTTCTATCAGCATCTGTTCTTAAATAGGATTGGCTACTGGAAGTCAGAGACTTTCTGTTACACCTGATAGAAAACAGAGGTGAGAAAACCAACTATACGTCCTTCCCTCTTTTTCCTCCACCCCTTCCCCGTCCTGAGTCTAATCAGTTATCACATCCTCACAATTGTGACTCTGAATACCTCCCCAATCTGTTTTATACTCCTTACCTGATTGTCTTTGCCTTAGGTTAAGGCTCTACTATGTCCCATCTAGAATATTTTAATAGCATTCTAAATGGTCTTGCTACCTCCAGTCTCAATTTAACTAGTTTGTTTTTTATTCTTCTATACAGAGTGATATTTCAAAATCCAAATAAAATCATGTCACAGATGTGTGTAAAACTTTTTCAATGGTTTTGATCATCTGTGGAATAAATTCCAACCCACCTGTTGTAGTTCATATGGCTTATCACGATGTGGCTGTGGTTTTTCTCTATGGTCTCTCACCTCTACACTCCAGCATATGTGGAATAATCTACAGTTACCAGATTGTCTTATGCCCATTTGTGCCTCTGCCCTTTCCCGAATGTTCTACCCAGAATGCCGCTCCCTTACTTCTTCACCTTGCAAACACTTTAATCTTTCAGGACCCTGCCCAGATACCACCTCCCTTAGGGAAATTTTCTAGATCCCTCCAGTTGAGTTAGAAATCCTGTACTGGGGCTCTAGTAGCATTTGTTCCATTGAATCAGCATTTTTAACATGCTCAGAATCTTTGTGTAGATACCGAACCTCTTGAAGGCAGGAACCGTATCTCTCGCTTTGTGTCTGTCATATGTGGCTCTGTTTTTGGACCCTCCATTCTGTTCTATCCATCTAGGTGTTTATTGTTATGCTGACATCACACCGTCTTAACTATAGCTTTATAATAAGTCTTGAAATCAGGTAATGCAAATGCCACATTTTGTTCTTTTCAAGGGAGATGTGCCATGACTGGAACCATTTTAAAACAGAACCAGAGCAGGCCCTTCAGAAAAAGTGCCTTACCTGCCTTTGTTTGAACTGGGCCAAAAGCTTTGGACTGCGCCAAATAGCATCTGTTTTACAAGCACTTGATAAAGTGGGCATCCTGATTGATCATAAGGTTGTTGGCTGTGGACTTTCTGAAGATAGAATAGTTAATAAATTCCTATCAGGAATGGTTTCCTTTGTTGACACCAAATAGAATCGTTGATCAATGTGTAGCCGAAAGTAGCTCAGCCTGTTAGTACCAATTGACAGTACTTTTTCTCTTTTATAGAAGCATAGGATTGCCCCCCTTCCTCTTTCTCATAAAATCCCCCTGCTTTCACACCCCAGGTGGGACACTCTTTGGGTTTCTAGCTGAAGCTGAATTCCATGAATTGCAATACTTTGATCCCAGATAAACAATTGTTTGCCCCTCATTGTGGCTCTTTATTTTCAGGTTGGCATGTCACCGTTCTATCACCCTATAAATTCAGAATCAGCTCGTCACTTTCAACAACTGAAACCTCCTTGGGATTTTGATTGGGACTGTATTTAATCTACGGATCCATTTGGGAGGAATAGACATCTTCACAATATTGAGTCTTGTGACCCAGGAACACGGTGGATCTCTCCGTTTACGGTGGATCTCCGTTTATTTAGGTCATTTTTCATTCTCTCAGAAATGTTTCATAGCTTACAGTGTATACTCCTTCACATCTTTTATCACTTAAAAAAACCCTAATAAGCAAAAACTCAAATCTAGGAAATGAGTAAATCAGAAGAGGATTCTTTGCTCTCCAGATAGATTCTACAACATGTTCCTAAATACAAGCAAATCCCACATTGGAAGGAATACATCGCAGAGTAGGTGTTCAGACACCCTGTTGACAGCCCTGTGCTTGCTGTGATTTAGAGAATTTGCATCAATAGCAAATTCCCCCAGATCGAAAGACTGTTGGAAGTCAAGGATGCCTGCATTCTGTTTACCTTACTCCTCCATAGCGTTTGATTTTGTTCCTTGCAGGCAAAAAATTTGCATTCTCTGAACGTGGTCCTCTGCCTCAGGCAGAATCAGCATCTGGGAGAGCAAGACTCAGTTTGGTCACAGTGACTAGGGCCTGGGATCACCCGAGCCCACGAGCTCCTGTCAGCCTGATGACTCCTACAAATGACTCTCCCTCCCACCCAGAGCCAGACTGTGTGCGTGGGGGATGAGGGCTGGCTCCGCCAGGCAGGCATAATTTATGGGTGACAAAAGAAAGCAGAAAGTCTTAGGCTAGACTGAAAATGTAGAGAGGGATGCAACCTCAGGGCTATGCCGACACCCTCAGGCTGTTAGAAGGTCACGGTTATGGTCCTGTTCATTTTGCACCTGCTTAGGAGTGAACTGTCCTAGAGTTCAGTTCAGCTATGCCCCATCCCCATGCCAGCTGGAAAGCCTCAAATGACTCCCTCTTACGCACTAAATAGTCCACATTTCTTTTTATGACATTTAAATCCCTTTACAATCACCTTCCAAATACCTAGCAGGTCTTCTCTCCTGTGTATTCCCCACGTTTCTTCTGCCCTCTGGTCATGCTGGGGTGCATGCAGTTCCCCACGAATGGCAGAATTGTTTTCTTCCTTTCACCACTTGCAATTCTCTCTGTATGGTATAACCTCACGCTCCTACTTTATATAGTCTGTTGTTTTCTGAGAGCTTTCTGCAGTTTCATCTTCCGATGGTTGGATGGAAATTTTCATTTCCGCTATCCACCCAACCCACTCAGCCCATGCTGTTGCAATAACATTGCTAACTTACAGCTCTACTCACAAGCCTGCTAAAACACTTCAGTACCATTCTAAGACCAAAAAATGAGGCAGAATTTATTCACTTGGCATCGGGACTCTTCGAAATCCACTTTCGCATGCCCTAACCCAGCTGATTGACTGGGTTTCTTACTCTAGTGCACAACTCTGGGTTGGATACCCTGGAGCCCTTCTCGAGCACTTAAGAATTGGTTGTTCGCTTAAGCATTGGTTGTTCGCACCTGCACGTCATATTTTGTTGCAGATTGTATGTGAGCACGCATGCGTGCGTGCATGCGTGCGTGTGTGTGACTATGTCTGTATCCCTACTAGACCGTGGGCTTCCTATGGCCAGCACCTGCTTTGTTCATCCTATGTAGCATCTTCAGGACCAAGCACACTGTTTCCCATAGTTGACGCCCAATTAATCATTGCTGGTGGTGAATAACAAAGAAGTGGAGCAGAGGATGCCCCGGGGTGCGTATTGATCAGGGAATTACCCAGATCTCTTATTTAGAAGCTTACAACCTGAACCTGGCTGGGGGTAAGAATAAATGAGTGCTTTTTCAGTTCCATTGAACAGATATATGTGGATCACCTCAAGGTTAGATATTAAAATGTACCGTTAAATACCGATCCCAGAGGAAGAAATGCAAATTCACGTTCAACTAATGCCTGTCGGTGAGATATTAAGCTTGGGCCAGCTTTCTATGATTTAATGAGCTGTGAAAGAGCCTCACGATCTTCCATCTGCTGCCCTGGGCTTGTGGTCGCAACCATGACATAGCTGGACTTCATCAGCAGTTATAACGAAGACCAGCAAATGCCCCGTCAGCACAGAAGACCACTGAAGGTCAGGGACGGAACAAAAGGAAAGAGCATCACTTTCACCCCATTGAAGAAATTTTCAGCTGATGGGTATTCCTGAGATAGACTGTCTGTTCACAGAGCTTTCATTGCATTTATATGCACCTGCTTTACGCTGCGTGCCATGCAGAAGCCGGGGGGCGCATGCTCGAATTAGACACAAGGAGCCACGGGACAGCCATTTTAAAAGGTCCCTCACATTTATGGACAACCTGACACTTTTCCTTTCAATAACCTGGCCTCTATCATTATAAAGGTATATCAAAAAATGTAAATATAAAGAAATAAAAAGGAATAATGTCTGTATCCTACACTCAAAGATAATTGTTGCGATTGTGCTCAAGGTTTCATCCCTGTGTCTATGACTGGGCAATTTTCAGTAGTTGAGAACAGAAGATACATTCTTCTTTTTCACTCACTTTGTAACACAAGCATTTCCGCAAGTTAGTACATAGTCCCTTTACAGTTTTTACTCCATTTTCAAAAATTAAAGTATAATTAACACACAGTAAAATTCTGTCTTTTTTAGTGCATACCTCTTGTGAGTTTGATGAGTGTGTTCTGTCACATAACTACCACAATAAGATACAGAAAGAATTTCATTATCTCCCTCCCAATTTTCCTGGGCCCCTTTGTAGGCAATCACCCAAGCCCCAGATCCTGGCAACTACTGATCTGTTTTCTGTTGCTATAGTTTTGGTTTTGCAAGAATTTTGTATAAATAGAATCTATAGTAGGAATGCTTGGGTGGCGCAGTCAGTTAAGCATCTGACTCTTGGTTTTAGCTCAGGTAATGATCTCAGGGCTGTGATCTCAGGGTCATGAGATGGAGCCCTGTGTCAGGCTCCGCATTCAGCACGGAGTCTGCTTAAAAGACTCTCTCCCTCTCCTTCTGCCCCTCCCCCGGCTCTCTCTCTCTCTCTCTCAAATAAATAAGTTTTTTTAAAGAAATAGAATCTATAGTATAAACTTTTGGGTCTGGCTTCTTATACTCAGCCTTTGAAAACTATGCATGTTGTTCTGTGTATAACTAGCTTGTTTATTTTTATTGCTGAGTTGTATTACATTGTATGGATTGACCATACTTTATCAATTCCCTGGTTGAGGTACATTTGGGTTCTGTTTGAACTGAATTAGATTTTAGTGGTAATATAAAAAACAAACAAACACCATGAACATTCACATAGAGGGTTTTGTATGGACGTAAGTTTTCATTTCACTTGAGTAAATACCTTGAAGTGGATTGCTGTGTCATATAGTAAATGAATATTTAACTCTATAAAAAAAAATCCACCCACCTAGTGCCCAGATTTTGATTTATAATACTGTTCTCTAATAAAAGGAACCTGGGCTCTTTGGATGAATGCCTGATTCTAAGACTAGAGCAGGAAATATATAATATATAATAATATATATGAGCTTGGAGCATTGGTGGGAGTATGTCTGAAGGGCATAAGGACCAACTGAAAGACCTCCCGGTGCCCAAAGGTGGGACAGTATGAGCAACAACACAAATAAGGCAGTATTAGATTATAACCTAAAATATAAAAGGAATATGCATGTGCCTGTGCTAATATGAATAAATGATTAAATAAGTTAATAAATGGGAAGGAAAAGACAAATCTCCCATGCAGAAGAATTTCAAATAAATTATGTAGCTACTCCACTGTAAAAAAGGGAACCATAACACTGCACTCCTGAAGGATGGGCTGCACATGGTGATTTCCTCCAAAGTGGTACAGTGTGGAAAGGGGAGAGTGTGGCAAAAGTCATTTTAAAGTTGAGAAACACTACCTCAACCAGGTGATCAAGGTCAATTCAACAGTAAACAATAATGTTGATTGTATATACGTTTGTATGATATGATGAAAAGGCACTTTCTCCTGTGATTATCCCCACAGAAATCCATAACCTCAGTCTAATCATGAGAAAAACATCAGACAGGGTGCCTGGGTGGCTCAGTGGGTTAAGCATCTTCCTCTGGCTCCGGCAAGGTCCTGGGATTGAGCCCCACATTGGTCTCTCTGCTCAGCCTGGAGTCTGCTTCTCCCTCTCCCCACCATGCTCTCTCTCAAAAATAAATTAATTAAAAAAAAAAAAGGAAAACATCAGACAACTACCAACAGAGAGGCATCCTGCAAAATACCTGACCTATACTCAGAATAGCCAAGGTCATAAAAACAAGGCAGTTCTTTTTTTTTTTATTTAATTTAATTTTGTTATGTTACGTTAGTCACCATACAATACATCATTAGTTTTTGATGTAGTGATCCATGTTTCATTGTTTTCATATAACACCCAGTGCTCCATGCAGTACGTGCCTTCCTTAATACCCATCACTGGGCTAACCCATCCCCCCCACACCCGTCCCCTCTAAAACCCTCAGTTTGTTTCTTGGAGTCCATAGTCTCTCATGGCTCGTCTCCCCCTCCGATTTCCACCCCTTCATTTTTCCCTTCCTTCTCCTAATGTCCTCCATGCTATTCCTTATGTTCCATAAATAAGTGAAACCATATGATAATTGACTTTCTCTGCTTGACTTATTTCGCTTAGCATAATCTCCTCCGGTCCCATCCACGTTGATGAAAAAGTTGGGTATTCATCCTTTCTGAGATACTATCATAGCCAAGAGACATGATGACTACATGTAATGTGATATCCTAGATAGGAGCCTAAAAAAAAAAAGGACATTGGGTGAAAAATTAAGAAATATGAATAAACTGTGGACTTTAGTTGATAGCAATATATCAGTATTGATTTGTTGATTGTAACCAATGCACCATACTAAGGTAAGATATTAATAATAGCAGAACCTAGCTGCAGGGGTAGAAGGGAACTCTGTACTATCTGCTCAATTTCTCTATAAATCTAAAAACCATTCTAAAAAATAAAATCTACTCATTAAAAAGACCTGCAAAACTCCTTTCCAAAAGTGGCGGTATTGTTTTATATCCCCATCATTAGTGAATGACTGTTTCGATCGCTCTACTTCTTCAATAGCACGTGGTATGGTCAGTTTGTTTGATCTTAATCATATTCATAAGTATAAAATATCTTCTCTGTAGTGTTGCTGTTCAACTATTTTTTTCGATCTATTTATTTTTTGGGGGGTTGCTTGTTTTCTTACTTTCGAGGAGGGACAGTTTTTTTACTATATATCCTAGATACAAGCCTTTTAACAGAAATGTGACTTGCAAGTTTTTTCTCAGTCTGTGACTTGTTTTTTCATTCTCTTCAAAGTGTCTTTTGAAGAACATAAATTCTTAATTTTTATGAAGTCCAATGAATTAGTTTTTCTTTAAAATTTTTTTAAAATTTAAATTCAATTTAATTAACATATAGTGTATTATTAGTTTCACAGGTAGAATTTAGTGATTCATCAGTTGCATACAACACCCAGTGCTCATTCCATCAAGTGCCCTCCTTCATGCCCATCACCCAGTTACCTATCCCCCTACCCACCTCCCCTCCAGCAACCCTCAGTTTGTTTCCTAGAATTAAGTCTCTTATGGTTTGCCTCTCTCTCTGTTTTTGTTTTATTTTATCACTCAGCATCAGGGAAATACAAATCAAAGCCACAGTGAGGTACCACCTCACACTAGTCAGAATGGCTAAAATTAACAAGTCAGGAAACGACAGATGTTGGCGAGGATGTAGAGAAAGGGGAACCCTCCTACACTGTTGGTGGAAATGCAAGATGGGGCAGTCACTCTGGAAAACAGTATGGAGGCTCCTCAAAAAGTTGAAAATAGAGCTACCCTACAGCCCAGCAATTGCACTACTTGGTATTTACCCCAAAGATACAAATGTAGTGATCTGAAGGGGCACCTGCACCCCAATGTTTATAGCAGCAATGTCCACAACAGCCAAACTATGGAAAGAGCCTAGATGTCCATCAACAGATGAATGGATAAAGAAGATGTGGTATATATATATATATATATATATATATATATATAATGGAATATTACTCAGCCATCAAAAAGAAATAAATCTTGCCATTTGCAATGACATGGATGGAACTAGAAGGTATTATGCTAAGTGAAATAAGTGAGTCAGAGAAAGACAAACATCATATGATTTCCCTCATATGTGGCATTTAACAAACAAAGCAGATGAACATAGGGGAAGGGAGGGGAAAAATCAATTTTTCTTTTATGGATTGTGTTCTTGATGGTATAATGTTGGAGGAGGCCATCAAGAGGACATGACTGCTGGTTGACCTGTGAGCTGGACCCAGGCAATCAGAGGCTCCTTACTCCCTCCCTTATCTTTGGAATGTATGTTCTGCCCACCATTCCCACACTAGGAGCTGTTTCAAGGACATGGCCTTGAGAGAGTAAGGTGTTGTTGAGACCATCTGGACTGAATACATAACTCTAAGTAAAGGTCTCTAAGTAAACCTTTAAGAGTCTGGCCGGTGGGTGCAGGGATCTACTCATCTTGTGGTCACCCAAGACAAGCCTCGTATGTTAGTTCCCTTGTTTATTGAATCTGTCCCTTACTGATCTAAAGTGGTCTGTCCTTGACCTCCATGTATGGAGGCTAGTTTGTGAACCAGTGTTATCTAATAACTCTTTACTCAATCCAGGGTCACTAAGATTTTCCCCTAGAAATTTTTTTTAAAGATTTTATATATTTATTTGTCAGAGAGAGAGAGAGAGCACAAGCAGGGGGAGCCTGCAGGCAGAGGGAGAAGCAAGGAGCTTCTCCCCGCTGAGCAAGGAGCCCCATGCAGGACTCGATCCCAGGACCCTGGGATCTTGACCTGAGCTGAAGGCAGACGCTTGACCAACTGAGCCACCCAGGCATCCCTCCCTAGAATTTTTATAATTTCAGGTTTGCATTTAGGTTTATAATTCATTATAAGTTAATTTTTTGTATAGGTTGTGAGATAAGAATAGTGGGGTATGTGTGTGTGTTTCTGTGTGTGTGTGTGTTTTGCACATGGATAACCAATTGTTCCAGGTGGCATTTGGTGAAAAGACAATTCTTTGTCCATTGAATAGCATTTATGCTTTTGTTGAAAATCAATTGATCATATATGCTGGCTTCATGATGGACCATCTATTTTGTTTCATTTATCTATCAGTTTATCTTTTTGTCAATACCTCACTGCCTTAATTGCTGTAGCTTTATAATAAGTCTGAAAATCAGGTATTATGAGAACTGCAACTTTGTTGTCTTTTAAAAAAGATAATGTTTGATTCTTTGGTTCCCTTCCCCTTATATAGAAATTTTAGAATCAGTACGTTGATTTCTGTAAAAATCCTGTTGAGATTTAATTGAAATTGCATTGAATCTATAGATTCCTTTCTTCTGCTTGCTTTGGATTTGTTTTGCTTTCTTTTCTAGTTTCTTAAGATAAAACCTTAGATCATTGGTTTGAGACCTTTTGTCCTTTTCTACCACACACTTTTCATGCCATAAATGTCCTTCAGAGTACTGCGTTTAGTATGTTACACACATTTTGATGTGTCGTTTCTCCATTTTTACTCTCAAACTTCTCACTGAGTGCCTCCAGCCGAACATTAGAAGTGCCTGTGGAGCTTTGAAAAATGCTGGTGTCCATTCACTCCCAAGGCCATGTGAGTCAGAGAATCTGGGGGTGAGGACCCAGGCATTGCTTAGTTTTCATAGTTCCTTAGGTGATGTTAATGTTCACTAAGATTGAGAATCCCTGCTTTGACCTTACTGAAAGCGATTCCTGAACTCTTGTGTGTACATGTTCAGCTGGATGCTTGCTGAAAAATTCATAGTCTTGCACCCGCTACTAGAGATTTTGGTCCAGCCCATACATGTGATGGTCAGTGGAAACTAAATTTTTTAAAAATGTAAGCCATGTGACGCTGATGCATGTGGTCCTCAGACTACACTTAGAGAAAACCTGCATCAGAAAACCCATAAAATAAGAAATGAGCCCCTGCTGGGGTAGCAGCTGTATGCACTTCACGAGGCAAAAAATAACCCAAGTACTGTTGGCACCGTTGGAAATGGTGCCTCACCCCAACCCCTGTGATGTAACAGAACAAATCCACGGTGGCAAAGAAGGTTTCCTTGCTTGGAATAACTGGGGTGGCTTTGCTATTACAACTGCTGCCCTTAACATCATTTTCCAAGGCCAAGTAAAAATATCTTCATAGATTTCAGGTCTTTGCTCATGCAGTTTGCTCTGTCTAAATGCCTCTTTTCATCTAGCTGACTCCTGCTCATCCCTGCCACTCCACCCAGGAAGACTTCTTTTATCTTGTTTCCACACTAGAAGTTTCCAGACTTCTCCAGTCTACATTAGGTACCTTTGCTGGGGGACCTCATAACCTCTCTTCTTGTTAATATCAAGGGTTAATCATCTACTTACTCAACTGAATCCCTCACTAAACCTTTCAGGACAAGTCTAGTCTGTCTTCTCTATCTTCAGGGCACAGCCTGGGCATTGGCCATAATACCTCAGGAAATGTGTGCTGAGCTGATCTAAACTGAGTACTTTCAAATATCAGGTGTCCCACCATTCTGCCTTCCTACTGGGTTCAGGTGAGGAGGCAGTCAGGGTAGTGACTCTCCACATGTTCCATATCAACAACCCCACCATCTGGAACCTAATCAATATGTGGGAAGGGGGGGCATGGAGTGGGTGTGGAAGCTCAGCTGGCTCTGCAGGTCTCCAGCCCAGGGTTGGCAAACAATTATTGTTCAGAAAAATGTCTGATCAAATGAAATCAGAAAACAAAGAAGGAGAAAGCCAAAGGATATCCAGAATAAGGATGCAGAGGCCCCACCAAGTCTTGAATCATGGAAGAAAAACTTGCTCAACTTACTCTTTGTTAGATTCTAATTACTCTGAAATATCCAAACCCAGTTCCAGGCTTATGAAGTAGAGGGGACTTATAATCAGAGAAGGACTTACTTTTGTTTCCCCAGGAAATGGGATAAATGAGAAGATTTTTCTGAACATTCCAGTTAATGGGTTAATGTAATGAGTGTTGGTAGGCCAAATAATGTAGTTGTATAAACAAGTGTTTAAACTGCTGCCAACCAAGAAGTTTAATCTCCCTGACAGAAACCGAGTTTTTAGGCCCTTTAGAAACATCCACTTACAAGTAAACGAGTTTAAAAACACAGTATTTCTCAATGCACAGTCTCAATCCCAGAGCATGTGTTTGTCACAACATGTCGGATTTTGCCGTAGGCACTTGTAAATAATAAAATTGCTTTCCTTTAAAAAATAATAAAAATGCTTGCACATTCCCCATGGTTATTTAAAGTAGAGATAATTTGTTTTTTCATATAGAAATGAATGCATGAATTATTATTTTTTTTTAATTTGAAGAATGAAATAATGTCCTTTCCAGTGTAACGTCAAAGAGCAGGAAATAGGATTGTCTCTGGGAGCGTCAGGGAGGAGGGATCAGTTAAACTCCAAAGTCTAGGGTAAGAGGAAGAATTGGGGATGGTTGAGCTAGTCAGCTGCAGAGTACCGGGCAGGATTGATTGATGAGAACTTCATTCACTCAATCAGAAAATATTTATCAAGTACTGACTATGTGTCAATCACTCTTTTAGTAGCTGAATGATGATGCAAGGAGATTTCACAAAACAGATAGAAATCTGTAGAGGTAAAAACAGATAGAAAGAGCTCTGAACAAAGAAATCTGGTTTTAGTTCTGTGAATGCCTGGGGTAATTTCTCGCCCTCTCTGGGTGGCTAGTTTCTAAATGGGGGAGGGGAGATGAGATTAGACCACATGATCTCCAAGGTCCCATCCATCTCTGTCATCAAGGTATTACCAGGTGACTGAAAAATGAAAATAGGCATCAGTGATTTCAGTGTGGGAGTTCAATGTGTTAAGGCTCAGTTTGGGACTAGACTTTGCACACTGCTTACACCACCCGGGATGAGGGAGAGAGAGCGTGCGTGATTCTTTTTGAAGCCAGTGTGGGAAACTGAGTGGCAGGTTAGTGGAAGGGTTTGAGAAAATAACAGGTAAGGACTGGGTCTATTTCTCCATGTCCCTGTACTACTGTAGGGATGGGCTGTGGTCAGAATGAGCACAAAGACTGAAGCCGGCCTTACTGTCCACTGCATAGTGATGGTGTAGCAGCAAAAGGTAACTTTGTGATAGTCCTGGTTTGTTGTCTGGTTTTATGTCCTGGTTTTATGTCTCACTCTGTTCTTAGCTCCATGAACTCTCCCTCTGCCCTTTTCTATCTGTGTGACATTGGGCAGTTTCAGATTGAGATCGATGCATAGATTATATGAGTTTAAACATACAAGACACTTAAAGTAGTGCTTGATACTGAGTAAGTTCTAGAATGTTGGGGTTTTTTTTTCTTGCTTCTATGAAAGCACAGTAATCTGAGATCTTCTATTGTAGGGCCAAACAGTGAATATATATTCCTTTAGAGTTACTCTCTCATAAAGATCATGATGACCGTGTCCACCTCCTTGAACTGAAGTACATATTCTCTTTCACAAGGATTTCCAATTGCAGGCTTCTATTTTCTCCCTGCACCCAATTACACCTTTTGTCCGTGCCTCATCCCCCTGCTGTTGGAGTGTCCTTCCTAAAGCTCAATTCTGATCATATCGTTCTCCTGTTCAGAATTCTGTGGTGGCTCCTCATTACTTACAGGATAAAATCCCAAGCCCTGAGCTTGCATTTCAAGCTCACTGTGCTCCAGCCTCATCTCACACCATATCCCACACACAGCACCCTCTATCCCAGGGCTTCCCAAACCCCAGTGTGCTTCAGAATCGCCTGGAAGGCTTGTGAAAAACACATGTTTCTGGGCCTCGTGCCCTGCATTCTGATTCAGTGAGTCCAAGATGGGGCCTTGAAATTCTGCATTTCTAACAAGTTCCCAGGTGACATTGACTCTGCTTGCTGGGGACCACACTTTAAGAACCATTGGTCTAACCACATGAAGTGCTGGCTCTTTGGAGGGATATCTGGTGCATGCTCTTACATCTCAGCATTTCTCATACTCTGTCTTCAGTGTCCTGCTATTGGTAGAGTTCACTCATTTTTCCAGCTACTTTTACTTTCTAAGGAAGGTTGTCTCTCACTCAGAATTAGGCAGGGAGGCACTCTCTTATGTACTTCCACAACTTGCTGCTTATACTTCTATTTTAGTATTTATTCCATTCTACACTGTACTAGAGCTAATTGTGTGCCTTCTCTTTTATTCAATCATCAGTCCCTTGAGGGAAGGGACCATAATTCATTAATCTTTGAATTCTCGAAAGGCTTAAATTTCACTGTGGCACCGAGGAGGCCACCCCAGTAATTACACATTCCCCCCCTTCTCCTTTCTCTGCTTTCTGTAGCCCCCAGGAGGGATGGCAATCTCAAGGGTGGCAGCCACCCCTCCTTCTGAGGCTCAAGGATTTGCACCATCTAAGTATCTGAACTAATGGATTGCATCAGCGATGTTATAGAGAAATTCACCAAAGTTAGCAGGGAACCAGCCTAAAATTTTGGTCTGGTAGGTTTCAGAGCTACCTGTATCATGAAGATACTACACCACGTTACAGTAAGTCGAGCTGTCATGGGGAACACTAGCTAAAGTCAACTCCAGTCTAATCAGGTGTTTGAATTATTTTTAAAAGGAAAAGTGCCAGAAGTGATTTCTTCTCTGTGGATAGCCTTTTCTTACACTGAATGTGCAGGAAAGAAGCCGGGGAATTAGTAATGAAGCCGGGGTGAGTGAGTGCACAGTCTGGAGAAAGTTTTGTTCAAAGTAAATTTCAAGAAATATAAAATAATCAGTCTCCTTAAACACCCTTTCCGTTCCCAAAGAGCACAGATTGAACTCAGTTCTCCCATATGACTCCCTTGCTCACTGTTAGTGAGGAAGGTGCTTCTTAGTCTCTCCTGCTCCAGCTCCTCTTCCCCTGCCTTCCTCATTAGCACGGACCTGTTCCTCTCACTGTTGGTTTTCTATGCTGCACACTATTCTTGGGAAATTCCATCTGACCCCATGAATTTCCCTGTCCCCCTTATGCTAATGACTGCATCCAGTCTAGATTTTTCTCCCCCTCCTCAGACCCACACTTTCTCCTAGCTCCCTTTGGCTATTCCATAGGGGTCTCAGCTTCACTATGCATCTAAATTAATTCATCAATTTCCTGGTACTCTGGTCATTTGCAGGGCATCGATTACAAAGTGCATGGGGTGGTTTAACCACTTTAGAAAACTGTTCATTCATTTCTACAAAGACTGAACAAATGCATAATGTGTGACCCCCAAATTCTCCTACTAAGTAGATTGCTAACAGAAAAGCTGACATACATTCACCAAAAGATATGTACAAGAATGTTTAAAGCAGCGCTATTTGCAGTATCCCCAGACTGGAAACTATCCAAGTGACCCATTGACTGGATATATAAATATGGTTCATTCATATGATGAAATGCCATGTAGCAGTAACAACGAACAAGCTATGTGGATGAATCATACAAACATAATGTTGAATAGAAGAAGCCAGAGACAAAAAGAACACACCCTGAATGCTTGCATTTACATAAAGCTCAGAAGCAGGCAAATGAGTTTATGCTGTTAAAAGTCAGGAAAGTGAATACCCTAGGGAGAATAGATGGGAAGGAAGCACAGGGCGGTGGAGGGGAGCTTTAGGTGTGCTGGTGATATGCTTCTCCTCGATCTGGATGCTGATTTACATGGTGGTGTTCAGTTTGTGAAAATTCCTTGAGCTATACATTTAAGAACTGTGTACCTTTTTTTAAAATGTATATTATACTTTAATAAAAGTTACAAAAACAGAAATGAAAAGAAAAGACAAAGAATAAGAGCCCCTGCTCTCAATCTCTTTTCAGCTGAGTTTAGGTGCCAGGTGTGATTTCTGTCATTTCCTTATTCTAGGACATTATGACTTATTTCCCCCTTGGTGGCCAAAAAATGGAACAAAGGACCCCAATCGAGTGAGAAGACATACTATAAGAGGGCAGACTGTGTGCAAGACCTAGTCAAAGCGATGTTTATAAACATCCAGGTGGCTGTCCTGGCCTCCACAGTTGCCCCTTCTCAGCCCCCAAGGCAGGTCTCCAAGGACACTGGCCTCAGCTCAGAGCTCAGCCTTAGGAAGAATTTGCTGGTTGAAGCGCTGTTGCCTGAGTAGCCTGTGGACCCAGGCTCCTTATCCAATGGACTACAAAGGTATTTTTGTGTGTGAATCGAAGTCATAGTTTCTATATAAATGAATTTTTTTTTAAAGATTTTATTTATTTATTTGACAGAGAGAGACAGCGAGAGAGGGAACACAAACAGGGGTAGTGGGAGAGCGAGAAGCAGGCTTCCCTCAGAGCAGGGAGCCTGATGTGGGACTCGATCCCAGGACCCTGGGATCATGACCTGAGCCGAAGGCAGACGCTCGCTTAATGACTGAGCCACCCAGGCGCCCCTGTAAATGAAATTTTAAAAGCTGTCATTGGCCAGAGGTCTGGATCGTATCACAAATGGGGTACAGTCCAGTACTGAGTTGCAACCTTGGTGTTTTAGTTAACAGATAAGCCCTGGAATAGCAATAGATGAACTCAATAGAAGTTTACTGATAGCACATGTAAAGTCACGGTGGTAGTAGCATGGAGGTGGGGTAGGCAGAGAAGGTTCTGCTCCGTGTGGTCATTCAGGTTTATGGAGGGTCTGGCTTCTTCAGCATGTGGCTTCCAAAGTCACCTTAGGCACTGATATCCAACTGGCAGATTGGGGGAAATGAGAGTGGAGGATTGTGCAGCTTTGTGGGTCAGGTCTGCCACTTTTCATTGGCCAGATGTGGTCATATGACCTGATCATATGACCACACCTAATGTCAAGGGAGGCTAGGAGGTGTGGTCCAGCTGTGAGCATGGAGGGAAGGAAAACGAATTTGACGAATAGTTAGCCAACCTCTGCCACACTTGGAGTTAGCTGCAAGCAGGGAAAAATTAAACAGAGGTGAGAGGTGGGTGTGAAAGCAAATGTGATCCTCTGTTGGCAGGACTGTGCGACAGGTGAGGCGCCAGGAAGCCTGATGGGCTGAAGGGAGGGATCTAAAATAAGACTGAGTCTTCATCATAACTCAGTTAATTTTTTTTAGGGGCGTGGGAAGAAAGGATGCCATAGCCGGAAATTGGAACACTGGATAAGAAGCACTCCTATCTATTCCCTGGTGAGTAAACAGAAGAGGAAGACCAACTTTTCTAATCCATGTCTTCCTGTGCTAACTTGTTCCTTTTCTTATATTATCTGGTATCTGTAGTCATGTGACCTGACATGGGACTAGTTCTCCCATCTCTACATTTATCCAAGTATTTAGTAAGTCCTACTAAGTTCCTGCCCTAAATTTTATTGACTCATTTGCATCATTCCATTTCCACTATATGGTCCCATTTCTGGGTTTCTTTAGCTCTCAAGTGGGCTTTCATAATAGAGCTCAAACATATTTTCCCACTTAGAACCTCTCCACTCGATCTAGCCTCCATACAATGTCAAAATAATTACAGTACCATTATTCAAGCATTTCACGGACTCCACAAGATCTATCAACTTGAATATAAACTCCTTAGTTTAACATGCACAAGATTTCTTAGTCTAATCCCTAAGTGACCTATCAAATCTTATATCTGACAATTTAAAGACCCTACAATGATTCATTAGTATATATTGGCTAATTGAATTTAAATAAAAAATAAAGACCCTACAAACTGTCTATTCCAGACGATTCTAATTCCTTGTCATTTTCCACTCCACAAGTCCATTTCACAGGTGGTGAGCTCCTAATCATTAATAACACCTGATTCAAATGACACCTCTTCCATGAGACATCCAGGACTCCACCAGGAAGAGTTCATTCTTGTAAGATTTGCCTCTATTATAGCACATATTACATTGCATTGTATTTTCTTGCTCTCCATCTCCATTGCTAGACTGCCCTGGGAGACAGTGCAGTGTAGTGGAGAAAGCACGGATTTAGGAGCCAAATTAGATCAGGACTTGAATCCCCACCTCTCCATATTACTACCTGTGGTGCCTTAAGTTAGCCAAGCTCTCCGAACTGCAAGTTTCCCTTCTATTAGATGAGGATAGTAATATTTACCATGTGAGGTTGTTGTGAGGATTATGAATATGTACAATATCTAATATTGGCCCTGGCATCATGTGCCCAATTTATTTCTCCTCCCTCTTCCCCTCCTCCTCCTCTACTTCCTTCTTGGATTTTGTCTCATATAAAAGGCATCATGAGCACTTGGTGAAGGTTGGTTTAATGAGTGAACTGGAAAGCTCAGAAGTCTGGGGCTGTTCAGTGCCCACCCTCATCATAGTTCTCTGTGCTTCCATCCCCTTGCAAGGAGGAAGACATGCAATGTTCTTTGTCCTTAATGATCATATTAGAAAAGGTTGGTGTACTCTTTTGACTATGGCGGGGAAAATTTTCACCAAGGATGGTTAAAATAGGAAGACGTGTTTTTGATTACTTTAGTTTTATGGAGTAGTTCTATAATACTACTTCTACAGTAATTTTATCAGTAGTTTTACTTTAGCTTTAGATTTTTTAAATCAGGCACTGTAAGTTCTTTGACTCAGTTCTTTTGATTTCAAGCCTGTAGTGGCTATTCTGGTCTTTTGTTTACGTATAAATTATTTAATCAACTTATCCATTTCTGCAAAAAAAGCCTGCTAGAAATTTGATAGGAATTGCCTTGAAAATGTAGCCAATTTACAGAGAATGTATATTTTAACAATACTGAGTCTTTTAATTTATGAATATTGTTTACTTATTTAGGTCATCTTTCATTTCCCTCAGCACGATTTTGTAGTTTTCAGTATGGAGGTCTTGACTATCTTTCGTTAGATCTGGTCCAAGTTTGTGAAGATTTTTAGTGATATTGTAAATTATACGGTACAGTTTTGTTTTGTAGATGTTTATCGCCAGTGTTTAGAATTTTTAACCTGCAATCTTGCTAAATTAACATATGTATGATTTCATAGGGTTTTCTACTAATAAAACCATGTCATCTATAGTCTTATTTCTTCCTTTCTAATCTGTATACATTTTATACTTTTTCTTGCCTTATTATATTACCTAATGTTTCCAATAAAATATTGACTAGAAATGGTAACAGTAGATGTTTTGCCTTATTTGATCTTAAAGGAAAAGGGCTTAATATTTCATCATTAAATATGTTATGTGTAGGATTTTGTAGAGGCTATTTATTAGATTGAGGAAGTTCCCTTCTCTTCCTAAAATTTTTATTTCTTTTTTATCATAAAATGTTGAATTAACTATTTTTTAATCTATTGAAATGGTTATATGATTTCTCTTCTTTCCTCTGTTAAACAACATTGATTGATTTTCTAATGATAAACTATCTGTGCATTCCTAGAATATACCCTATAGACCATGATGAATTATCCTTTTAATATATTACTAAAGTGGATTTACATATTTTATTAAGAATTTTTACATTTATGTTCTTGAAAGATATTCCTTTTTAATTTTATTTTCTTGTAATATCTTTGTCTGGTTTTGTTATTAAGGTTATGCTGGCCTCATAAAACAAGTTTGGAAGTCTTCCCTTTTCTATTTCTTGAAAAAGTTTGTGTAGGATTCATATTGTTTCTTCATTAAATGTTTGATAGAATTCAGCAATGAATTTTAGCAACTTTGTGGGAAAGTTTTAAGTAAAAATTCAATTTTGTTCATAGATGTGTAGTAATTTACAATTATTGTTCCTCCTTGTCATTTATAAAAATGTGTTTTCAAGGAGTTTTTCCCATTCAAGTTGTTGAATTTACTGGCTTGAAATTAGTCATATTTTTTGTTACTTTAAATTTTTTAAAACTTTGAGATAAATTTATATTTACAAAAGAGTTGCAAAGATAGTACAGAGTTTCAGTTCGTCCTTCACCCAGCTTCCCTTGACGTTAACATTAAATAACCATAGTAAATTAGTCAAAATTAAGAAATTAACAGTGATACAATACTACTGGTTAAAGACAATTGAGATCTCACCAGTTCTTACACTAATGTCCTTTTTCTGTGCCAGGATCCAGTGTAGGATACTACATATTTTTAGTTGTTTTGTTTTTCAGTCTCTTCCAACCTGTGACACTTTTTCAGTCTTTCCTTATTCATGACCTTGACAGTTTGATATATATAGGTAGCAAATATTTTATCTAATTTTTTATATGAGGTTTTATAGTTTTGAGTCTTAATTTTCTTCTCCAGTCCATGTTTGAATTAATTTTAGTATATGGTATGGGATATATATCAAAGGTAATTTTTTTTTTCTATATAGGTAAAGCCAGTGTTTCTAACAGCATTTGTTGGAAAGTCTATCCTTCACTCAGTTGTCTTTGTGAAAATCAGTTGTCTATTTATGTATGGGTTAATTTCTAGACTCTCTGTTCTGTTCTACTGATCAGTCTATCCTTAAGCCAGTATTATACTTGATCATTGTCTGCATCATTGTTAGGACCTCTTTGGAGGTCTGCCTTGTGAATTCAGCTCCAGATCCAGATTCTGTCTTTCTTCTTATCTCGACCAAGCCTCCTGAGGGCAGCTTTACTCTATTCTGTGAAGCCTTGGAACGCCTTGCCTTTCTCTCAGAGATCACCCACCTGTACAGCAGCCTGGACATTTTCTCCAGAGTTTAAGTGGAACAATCGTAGGGCTCAATCTCTTTGTTTTAAGGATCAATCTCCTGCATTGCTTGCTATCCATTGTCTGAAAATTGTTGTTTCGTATACTTTGTCCAGTGTTTTTTTAATTGCTTCAAATGGGAAGGGATGTCCTGTTTCATTACTCTATTTTGGCCAGAAGCACAAGTCTGTATTGATTTTTTAGGTATACATCTTCTTGATTTATTTTACCAGTTGCTTTAGATACTGCAATATAGATCTTTAAGTTATCAAGTTAAACTTCAAATAAATTATACTGTTTAATACACATTAAGGAGACTTACAAACATATATTTCCATTCACTCTTCTGTTTTTTGTGCTTTCATTATTTTATATTTTTTCTCTGTATATACTAGGCCATAGTATCTTGTTATTCCTCATATTTTAAACTGCAAATAGCCTATGAAACATTTCAAGATAGTTTCAAGATGCTAACAAAAAAGGCTTTTATATACCTTTTTGTGCTCTTTATTTTTTCCTATAGGTCTGAAGTTTCATCTGGTTTAATTTTTCCATCAATCTGAGGAAACTTCTTATCTTTTTGTTCAAGATTAATCATTTTTAACTTTATGTGAATAAAAATATCTATTATTTTGTCTTCATTTTTTGAGGGATATTTTCATTGGATATAGAATTTTAGATTGACACCTTTTTTTTTTCCCCTTCTCAATACTATTATTGTTCCATTGCTTTTTAGTTTCCACTGTTTTTAATGAGAAGATAGCTCTATTCATATCACCATTCTTTTTTGCTTGGGGTCCATTTGAGATTTCCTTTTTATCTTCAGCTTCACATGCTTTCATATTTATGTCTTGTGTAGTTTTCTTTGTATTTATCCTAGTTGGGATTGGCTTTATGAATCTGTTTCATCAATTTTGAAAAGTTCTTGGCCATTTTATTTTCTTTCTTCTGCTTCTGGGATTCCAATTACATGTGTGTTAGGGCTTTTTTATATTCTCCTACAGATTTCAAATAGTCAGTTTTTTTTTTTTTAATCTTGTTTTAAAGTCTCATTTTGGTTACTTGATGTTGGTCTACAGGTTCACTGGTCCTTTCCTCTGCTGTGTCCATTTTGATTCTAAGGCCTTATATTGAATCTTCATTTCTGATATTGTATTTCTCATTTCTACTGTTTCCATGGGTTTAAAAAATAGTTTCTATTTCTCTACTCTAATCACTCAGCTCTTGAAGCATGTTGGACACCTTTTCCACTAGGTCCTTAGTGTTTTTATCCCACTTTCAAAACCCAGTCTGACATTTCATCATCTGGGCTATCTCTGGTCCTGCTTTCATTGACTGGTTCCTCGATTGTCCATGGGCCACATTTTCTTGCTTCTGATGTATTTATACTTTTTGGTCATATGGCAGACATTTTGCATAAAAAACAGATGGAAGCAAACAGTGTTTGCCCCCAGAAAGGAACACATCCTTCTTTCTATCAGTCTTTCAGAGTGAAGGCTGACATCAACCTGACCCATCATTGAGCTGAGCCTGGGCTCTGGAGTGGCTTTAGTTTGATTCAATTCACTCACTGCAGGCTTTAGCTGTTTTGAAGGTGGCTTGAGACTTTCTTTTCAGCAGGATTTATGCTCGCAGAGATCTTTTTATGGATTAAAACTGAGTTAACAGCTTTCCAAACTGTATGAAAACACTCTGCCTTATAGTTTGGCTGTAAGATTGATGGCTTGCTAGGGGGCTCTCTCTTAGCTGTGTTTTTGTGGCTTAAGGAAATATTTTTCCCTGCTGCCTGACGAAACCTTCTGAGGGCAGCTTCACTTCACTCTGAAGCCTTCAAATGCTTTGCATTTCTCTCAGGTGTCTTGCTGACTTTTGGTTCTTCACCTTTTCCATACTATGATCCTATGTCTCAGGAAATGGTTTGCCTGCTTGAGAAAACTGAGGAAGACAGTGTTTCTAGAAATGCTTGACTCTTGATAACTGAGAGATCTCTTCTTAGTTATAACCAAAGTTCAAATGTATGCATCAGGAAAGAAAAAGACACATATACTAATTTAGATTCTCTTTGTATGTTTGACATCCAGGATGGAAATGAACTTTATTTTTTCCAAAACCAAATTCCGCCTATGTAAGAAAATTAATGTACTTTTATAAATAAAAATCCTACTAACATTCTAATACCATGAATTTCTTTTCTTTCTTTCTTTCTTTCTTTCTTTCTTTCTTTCTTTCTTTCTTTCTTTCTTTCTTTCTTTTCTTTCTTCTTTCTTCCTTCCTTTCCTTCCCTTCCCTTCCCTTTTCCTTCTTTCTTCTTTCCTTCCTTCTGTCCTTCCTTCCTTCCTCTCTTTTTTCTTTCTTTCTTTCTTTCTTTCTTTCTTTCTTTCTTTCTTTCTTTCTAGAGAAAGTGTGCAAGGGCAGAGGGAAGAGGGAGTGAGAGAATCTTAAGCAGGCTCCATGCCCAGCATGGAGCCCGACATGGGGCTTGATCTCATGACCCTGAGAATGTGACCTGAGCTGAAATCAAGAATCAGATGCTTAACCCACTGAGCCCCCTAGCTCCCCTAATACCATGTATTTCTTAAAAACTCTGGTTGTTCCAAAAATTTCCAAGATCAGCCCACTCCCATGTGAATCTCTGCCATCTCTAATAGAGGCTTCTGGTTTTCATAAACCAACCAAGAATCATCCTTTGCATGAGGAGTGAATTTAAACCACTAGTTCCTAAATTTACTACCTTTTAACAACTCTTACATGGATGTATCATGCTATGTTTGCATTAAAGTAATATTAAAACGTGATCATTTGGCTATTTGCAGAAAACCAAATTTATTTATTTGTTTACTTATTTTTATTTTTATTTTTTAGAGAGAGAGAGAGCATGAATGGGAGGGAAGGGGCAGAGGGAGAGAGAGAATCCCAAGTAGGCTCCACATGCTCAGTGTGGAACGCAGTGCGGGCCTCGATCCCATGGCCCTGAGATCATGACCTGAGCTGAAATCAAGAGTCCAATGCTTAACTGACTGAGCCACCCAGGTGCCCTGAAAACTGAATTTATTAAAAGAAGTTGATACTTAATAAAATTTGAGATGACTACATAATCCTTAATTTTCTATAAATAAATATATTTCCCAATTTGCAAAATCTGTGTAAAATATTTTTTTAAAACCCACATATTGGAGTTTTAAAATCAGATTTCCTGATTGCTGATTTTTCTTTCTAATATTTAAATTGGACTAAACTGATTTCCATCAGAATAGTACCATTCTGCGGATGGGTTTGCTCACGTTTTCAGAGATACTAGGGAATCATGAGATCAGGAAGTGCTGAAAGATTCTGGATCTCCATGAGAGGAAAGGGAGATAAGGAGTCAACATTTAGATGCAGGGTAATATTTATTCAAAGGCATAACTGTCTTGGAGTCCACACAAAGGAATTTCATTACCAAAATATCAAGAGGTTCTTATTACATGACAGAGATCTTGGGGAGAATCAATATGTTTCACAATGTAGGAAATATCCTGTAGAGCTCATTACTGGGAAATATTTTGTTTCCACCAATTTATTAATCTGCTTTTCCATCCCCCTAATGAAAGCTGTATAATTCACCCTACTTATCTTCAGTTTGACTCCCAGGAAGCTCAGTTTCAAGTTATATAGAGAGCTCACTGGCATTCCAAGTACTGTCACACAACACACACACATACCCCGCATGTTGAAATATGTATGTATAAATTGTATGTACATACATATACATATATCGAAATATCTGTGTGTACATATATGTGTATAAAGAGATTATACCACATTTAATCAGTAGCAACCTCTTTTTGCTACAGTCGTAATTTCCTCATTCCATATTAATATTATTGGGCATCTTTGTTGTAAGACATCTTCAATCTTTTTAAAAATTTTTTTATCTTTATTTTTAGAGAGAAAGAGAGAGAGAGAAAGAGCAGGGGGAGAGGCAGAGGGAGAGGAACAGAGAGAATCTTAAGCAGGTTCCATGCCCAGCATGGAGCCTGGAGCCTGCCACAGGGCTTGATCTCACGAACCTGAGATCATGACACGAACTGAAATCAAGAGTCACATGCTTAACCTACTGAGCCACCCAGGCACCCCATGACATCTTCAATCTTTATTGACTAGAAGTGGAAGTGGGATGTAAATAAATATAGAATACCATATGAAATTTATATATATATAAATTATATATAAACATGTCATATAGTATATAATTTAGTAATGTTTGAAAAATGTTAAAAAGATAGAAGAGAATTGATTCTATTTCTAGCATTAGGGAACGGAGGGGATAGCAGAGAGGAGGGGTGAACGATTCAGAAGAGAGCATAGTTGATGGAGATAGACTCAGGGAGAAAAAAAAGTATAGTCCTACTAACAGCTGTATGAATTATGGCAAACCAATTAATTTACTTGAGTTTCATGTTTACACTTCTGTAAAATGGGGCTAATCATACCTATCCCATAGACTGTGGTCAGAATCAAATGAGATAATATAGGGAAAGTGTTTCACAGTCTGTAAAATACCACTCACATGTAATTTGCTTGTAATGTGTGTCCAAGAAGGAACATAGCAGGAAGGTCAGCAGCTCTTCTGGTTGGTTGTCCCATTTCTACCCTGCTGGCTGCAGTTTCAGCCAGGCATCTGGGCTGGGTGTCAGGGTTAGAGGGGTTAGAAGATGGCCTTAATGGGAGGCAGCAAGTCCCTGTTCTTCACACTGGGAGAGTCTGGTGATGGGCTCTCAGTGGCTCTGCTTTTTCCATTTTTTCCCTCTCTGTCTCCTTAGAGGGGATACTGCCATTTTGTCGTGCTCCCAAGTGAAATTCTTGCTCAGGCAGAGTTCATGCCCCAGAATCCTGCCTGAGCTCCCTGTTTTCAGAGTAGTTCTCCTTGCAGTGTCCAATGCACCAGTGAATTGCTGGTCATCTGTTTTCATGTCCAAGTCCCACTTGTCAACCTCATCGATCCATCCTCAAGGAATTTGGGGATGGGGGACCTTGGGTGAGCAAGGCAGCCTAAAATAACAAAAATCTGAATTACTGTCTATTTTTTAAAGCAATTCAATTTATTTTCTTTTAAATATGCGAACTACCCAGAACAAGAAGAATAACATTGTCCTTAAGGACCTTGCTGTGGTGAATAGCAAAATAAGATTCATAATTCGCCAACTAATTGTGGTTAGAAACAATTAAGTAGCTTAAATGCCTCCTTCCCCTCCCTCATCTTATTTACAGAATTAATTCAATCAACTGACACCTTCTTCAGAGAGTACAAGGTGAATATCAACCTCCAACTTAAATTACATTCAGTGGTCACAAAATAAACTTCCAGTTGTTCCCTTCATTATAACAGTATCACGTTCTTGTGTGTTAGAGATCACAAAGTATTTTATTCTATAATGATTTTATTTTGTCTTCCCAACAACCCTATGAAGTGAACTGGACATTTTTCTTATCTATTTTACAGCTAAGAAATGGAGGTTCCAAAACATTGTGTTACTTGTCTAAGGCCACACAGCCGGAGATAATCAGATCATCCATTCTTATCTGATTCTTTAGAGATTGCCTCTATTTCTATTGATATGTTAAAGAAGCCAAGCAAAACTAATACTGTGCCTGCAAGATGGATCATTTCATTCGTCTGTTCATTCATTAACTTATTTCTATTCCCAGAGATTGCTACTATGCCCAGAACATGATAAATATCTCCGTAGAGTGCTCACTGCGTGAATGGAAAGGAGAATGGATGGAAGAATTTACTATCTGTAATGAAGTAAAACTAGCTTAGCTCTTTCCAGGTTGTCACTGACCCCTCCCCCGGTGCCATACTTTTATTCTCTCCAGCAAGTAACAAGGGGCACAGCCTCATCTTATTAGTCTGTCCTTCTTCAGGAACTGGGGAAGGAGCTGGATGGCAGCAAGAAATTGACAGCTTTTAAGTGTTCAGATGGCCATTCTTCCCTCTCTCTCCCCCCACAAATCCTCACCATCTGCTTTGCTCTTCTCATGACTTCTGTTCCTATATTAACCTTCTGGGCCATCTTCTCTGCCTTTCCCTCTCTGTGTATGGGTGTCTCTCTGGGCTTCTTTTTTTCCCCCTCCTTCTCTTCCTATTCTTTCTCCTTTCCCATGCCTACCCTCCCCCTTTTTTTGTCTAGTCAGAACAGATTTGTAGGCTGAGTGGTCTGACTCAGGTGAAATATTTCTACAAAATAATGATCCAGGATTGGCTCACTTGAGGATTAAGACATGTCATATGTACTTCAGACTAAAATCTATTTTCCATGTAAACTAGCCATATAACTATTAAAATAACTAGGGTGAGTTTTCCTGGTGATTGGCTTAATTCTCTAAGTATTATTGAGAATATATTTACTTATTTTTATTTATTTTTTTTTTTAAAGATTTTGTTTATTTATTTGACAGAGAGAGATACACAGCGAGAGAGAGAACACAAGCAGGGGGAGTGGGAGAGGGAGAAGCAGGCTTCCCGCAGAGCAGGGAGCCCGATGCGGGGCTCGATCCCAGGACTCTGGGATCATGACCTGAGCCGAAGGCAGACGCTTAACGACTGAGCCACCCAGGCGCCACCGAGAATATATTTACTTATTGCATTATTCTTCTGCATTCAGAATCTTTCTAAGGAGTATCAGATAACTCAACAATACATCCACTTTCTCTTTTTGCTGAAATCAAATAATTAAAGTTTTTAGGAGGCAGCTTTGGACTCAGAATAAGAATTCTGTAACAATGTCCCTGCTCCCGCTGAGTGTGAGGCTCAGTGTGTTCTCTAGCCGCTTAACTGGCTACTAAGCTTTTAATTTTTCAGCTCTTCTGATGCCCGGCCCCAAGAGTGATTTTTCTAAAAAAAAAAATCATTTTATGAAAATGTCAGTTGGTTCCTTGTCAACAAAGAAGCACTGTTCACACTCCTTTTTTTTTTTGCTGTACAAGGTCCTTCATGAATTAACCCAGGTGTTCTCTTTACATTTGCCTACAACACATCCTTCCCTTTTTTACATGGATGCTATACCTTTTTCTGGAATGTTTCCTTCTCTCTACATAACCTTCTTGTACTTCACCTGGTGATGGAGATGGAGATAAGGGAATATATCTGAGGGACATTTCCCAGATCTCAAATCCATCTCCTCCATGAAGCCTTGGTGTATTTTGTCGTTCAAAGCACATATCTCTTTCTCCTTGTGTGTTCCTGCATTACAGCCTGGCAAATTCTGTCTTGAATTGCAGTAATTTTTTTTAGGTGTTTATCTCCCTCCTTGCCTATAAGTTTCAATCTTATTCACCACCCTTTCAGGGTGCTTCACTGAGTACTTGGCACATACTCACTGTTCAGGAGTAGGCGGCCACTAAGTTGTTGAATTGAATTCTCCTTCTGTGCTTTGAGTTGGAATGTTCTATGGATAATAACATCCCTTCAGTTCTTAGGAGCCAGTTCTTTATATCATAGCCTATGAGTTCAGCAAGAAATGAGAGTTTAAAATTCATTTTCTCATAAGTTAAAAGTTCTGACTGAGGCTTTATTTTGGAAACACATCACAGAAATGCTGAGAATCAAAAGCATTTCTTTTGCATCTATAGAAGATAGTGACTCAGCTCTTCCACTACCTTCTGTTCTGGTGGCCCTAGGCTCTCAGAACATGCATTTCTGTCTCAGATGGAGTCCTGAGGGTGGCTTTGGGAATTTCTGTCTTCTGCCTGGAAAATGAGTCATTTTGGACTGTTTTCCCATGAAGGGAAACATTTACCACCTCCTCCACTATAGAACATCTAGATTGGGTTTAATTTTTCTACAGTCATAAATCATGTTTTTGGATTTTGTTGATAAAGTTTTATTTCATGTTGTATCCAAGGCTGATGACTAACATGACAAGTGCTACAGCAAGGATTTGGAGTCAGGAGACTTTGGTTGTTGGCATATGACTTTGGGTAGGTCATTCACTCTTTTCAAGGTCAGTTTCACTTGTAGAACCAGGATAGTGAGGTACTCATCTTCCAGAGTTGTTGAATGGATCATACATGGCGGTGTTTGTGAATGGGCTTTTTCAGCCTGCCAGGTGGGCTATGGAGGAGTTCTTGCACTAGAGATAGGAGGTAGGGAGAGCTTGAAAAAGGCCTTCCCAGCACTGCCATTTGAGGAGTTACTGTTTGCATCTCATATTTTCCCTTTGTTTTGATCAAGGTTCATTTTTATGTATGTCGTGCATATGCACATATATATGTCATTTTATCTGGGACTCAACCATTTTTTGTGCCATGAATCTCATAGGTACTAGTGAAGGAGATGAATCTTTCCAGAGAATAATGTTTTTAAGTGCATCAAGTAAAAACAATAGGCTGAATAAGAAAAAAATATATTGAGATACAGTCCTATCTATAGATTTCTTGGGAATGCATGCACTACAGCTTAAAAATTCTTAGAATTTTTTAAAAATTTAAAATCCAAAATGGAACTTAAGAGTCACAGATCCCTGTGCTCTCACTTTATAGATGGGAAAAATGCGAACCCAATCACAGTTCCCCAAGACTGGTCCAGAACCACACAGGAGTTTTGTCCACTGGGTATTTATAAGAATATAGTACCTCTGTTTACTTTGCGTCCAGCTACAAACAACCTTTGGAATTATTTGTGCCTTGGTTCTTGTTTCTAGCTCATAACAATGTAGACTTGCTGGGTTTAATGGTATTTGGAGTGATTTACTGACTGATCATTTCAACCCAAAATGGAGATCACAAATGGAGACTTCCTAAATATTCAGCATACCCCACCAAGGTGCATTTGCTCCATCAAGGTTATCCTGGTATTAATTATTCATAGGCAGAGCACTGACGAATGAATTCTAATTGCAAATAAGTGCAATTGCTGTCGATTGCATAATTTATTATTCCATTTGTTAAACTAAGACAATGGGAGTTGATGAAAGGCATTAAGTGGCCCCAAATTAAAAGTAATTTGGGTTCAAAAGCTTATATCTATGTGAGTGTAACTTGAAGTTGTTGGCTTTTCTGAGACCCTCTCTTCACATTGGCAATAAATATACGAGGTAAGCTGTGTTCTATCAGACTCTGTGTCTGGCTGGAGATGCATCAGCTGGGCTTTCTGGAGACCTGTGATCCAGCCCATGATGAGGTACTCTCTTGACCACGTGGGGCTCAGAAGCTGCCATCTTTCTCTAGCTCACGGCCTGTCTTCTGGAACTCAGCTGCATGAGAGCCTGGCTGGGCAGCTTTCTCTGCATTGCACTCTGAGGCTTTGCAGGGGAGAGCTTGGACAAGATGGTAAATAGGCACTGGGGCGGTTCAGTCAGAAATGATGTCCTTGAAAATGAGGAAGCTGTTTTTCTTTCCATGGGACAGATCAGCATCTCACAGAGGTTAAGTACAGTCTGAAATTGCTCACTGCTCTTCCCACAAGGCAACATGAGATGAAGACTGTACTGAAGATGGAAGCTTTTGCATAATAAATTTCAAGATAAATCTATTAAAGAAAAAAAAATGGGTCTTGGGGAGATAATTTATGGTGTGTGCAATGAAGTAAGTGAGATTGAAAATATGCATTGTGAGAGTCATTCCAGGGGCCTGGCTTCCCTTTCTTTGAAGAAATAGAGCTGTTACTAGGAAATATTTAGCCTTCAAATCTTACAGAATTGTTCTCTAAGGGAGAAATTCTATCTAAGAACAAGGGCAGGGTCTGGAAACAATGAGCTTTGGTATAATTGTGTTTGAATTATGTTCTGTGATTAATTAATGAGCCAAGTAATGACGTCACTGACTTTTGATTACATGTCATGTGCTGAGGTGGGACAAACCACTGACCCAGATTGGAGACTTTATCTTGCCAGGCATGCCAGGGCTAGCAGCTACTCAGGGGTGACATGCCTCATGGTTCTCTGACACCCAGGCCACACCAGGGAGCATGGGTCCACCAGAAAGTTGGGGAGACACAACAGGGACCAGCACAGCTAGAACTCCCTGCCTCCAAAGAACACAAAGTAGAGAGCAGGCACTTCAAGGGAAGGCTGTGGGCAAAAGGAGAGCCCAAGGCCCACCCTGACGTCTTCTGTATATCTGTAGGGAAAGATTACACTCCCCTACTGCCTAGTAGTTGTCACTGTGGGAGAATGGATCCATGAAGGGGTGTGGGAAGCCCTTCTGCACTGCCCTGGGCTGACCATACTGTGCTCTGCTTTCTGGCTAAGGGAACTGTGAAGTTGAGGCTGAGCCCCACAGCCATGACTGGTCTCTAGAAAGTCCTGTTCAGTTCTACAAATTGTTATTTAGTGCTAATCACTGGGGATACCAATGTGAGCTATGTAGGGTCCCTGTGCTTGGGAAACTCACAGTCCCGTGATTGACGGTCTTCATCTGCTGAGTCCCCAGTGCGCCAGGCACTTCCCAGTGTTATCTCACTAAATGTTCACAACTGCCCTCAGGATAGGTAAGTCAGCTCCTGAGATGGAGGGTTGGAGGAGCTCTCTCGCAGCTGGTAAGGGTGTGGCCTGGCCTTATGCTCTGTCTTATGACTTTGAAACCAAAGCTTTGAAAAGTGCAGGTAGGAGGGGATGGAGGCTGTGGAGCCTCAACTGCCCAGGAATGGGGCCTTTACAACAGGACAGGAGGCATTGTCTACAAGTGGAGAGTTAAGTATGCTTGAGAGGGTAACAGGTGAAGCATTATCTCAGCTCCACCACCCCCTAGCTGGGTAAACTTAAATGAGTTATCCACCCTCAGCTTCCTCCTCGGTGAAAGGGACTGTAACAAATGCATGTTTATTACAGCTGTTGTGAAGATCAGGGAAGATAAAGTGCTGATACGGTGGGTGGCCAAAATTGACACTCAGCAGATGTCGGTCACATGCCTTGTCTTTAAGGAGTCCTTCCATTGCCCCTTTCAGTAACATGTGGCATCTGGAAAGCATAGAAAAGAGGGATGCTAAAGAAGGCAGTGCAGTTTGTTTGCATGAGCTTGGGGCTAGGAGCCAGGATATGGTCATGTGACCTAGGTTAGGTCCTCTAACATCTCTTGTGGCTTTGTCTGGGTGGCTGAGCATTGGATATGATGGACTCGGAGCATGCATCTGGTGAAGGTAACTATCCATACTCTAGCACTGGGCTGGTTTATCTCAAATGCCCACCCCATCTCTGCTGTTTCCTCACCAGCACCCACTTTTCTGCTCTTCTACTTCATCTCCAAGAAGCCTGAGGCTCATTGTCTCATTCATCTATAATGAAAGTTACCACTAAGAGAATAAGTGAAGTTCACTGACATTAAAGCCCAAGTTTTCCAATAGGCAGACTTGAGAGCCTTGATGAGAGGTCTCCACTGCTGGTGACAGGAATCAGAGCACAATAGGAGAAGGGATTAGGTGGTTGGTGGGGGAAGAGAGAGAGCACTGGAACTATCCTAGGGACCCTAACATTATTAAGGTGGCCATTAATATTAAACTTCTGGAACTAGTGAGTACAGAAAGATAGAAGTTTGCTCTGCTCTGCTAAATGTTGATTTATTCATTTGAGCCAGAAGGATCAGCAGATGAGTATTCTGCTTGATTGAGAATGTGGAAAGCTAAAGATGGCAGAGCCTTGGGTACAGAGAAGACAAGACAGTGGGGGAGCTGGGGAGTTAGGCCAAATCATGGAGGATTAAGTATGGCATGCTTGGACTTGACCCTGGAGTTAATCGTTATTTGTATGGTACTTTTAAGCATGGAAATTGTATAATTAAATTTTTGTTCTGGAACTATATCTCTGGATGTCTGTGTAGAAAATGGATTGGAGGGAGTGAGCCTTCAGGCAGAGAAGACAATTAGGAGGCAGCAGACATAGTCCAGGAGAGAGATGAGGATGCCTAGCCTTGGAATTGCCAGTGGTCTCAGAATGGAGAGGAAGGTACAGATGGAGAGGTATTTTTGGTGTCAAAATGATGGTATGCATTGACCTGGCATACCATAGCCTGGTGTCTAAATAGTTTGGGTAAAATCTGTGGGCAGATAAACTAGAGATAAACAGAGGCCAGCATGCGAATCCCAGAGGAGATTGAACATGGCCCACAAGAAGCTAACAGTGGAGAGGGCAGTCCTGGTGTCCTGGGGCAGAGTGGTAGCCCTCTGCCATCATAGATGGAAGGTTAGCACTTCCTCCTTTAATGCCGTGAGCCCAGAGCTTGTTCAAGGTCATTTGGAAGGTGAGTTATACTTCCTACTGTCTTTGGAGCAGAATGGGAGCCCCTTTTAAGAAATCTGGGTTTTCAAAGGACTGGTGGCTGCCTCTTCTGCATTCCTGGTTTGCTCTTCCACAAGAGCCCTCTTCACCCTCCCTGGATTGGGTTTTTGACACTGGGCTCACTGCTCCATCTTGGAAGCAACCCTGCTTTTTGCCTGCAGCCTTGGGATGGCATAGTGGGTGGGTGGATCTGAGGAGGTCATCCCGACAGGGAGTGAACTGCATTCAGAGTGCGGGCGTGTGCATGTGCACGTGCGTGTGCGTGCATGTGTGCGTGTGTATGTGTGCCTGGGTGTACCTGGAATATTACCAGCACCCTAGGCCCCTTGACTAACGATCATCTAGCCATCACATACAGAGCTTATTTCTTTATTCTAAACAATTTCAAAATGCTTCGCACAGTTTCTTAAGTGAAAAAAAAGTAGCTGATCTCATCAGGAGACAGAGAGGGCTAAATTAAGTCATCTTGTGTTAGGTCATCCCTGGGCTAATGAACTTACTGTCTCCGTGGTGGCCTAAAGAGTCAGCTGTGCCTAACACAGAAATACTTGGTTAATGCATTCGAATGCTCTCGGTCTAGTGATTTACAGTTTACATGATCTTCTCAGAAGCTCTGCGAGACAGGTAAGATGATGACTATTTTGTAAAGGAGAAAACTAAGGCTCAGGATTAAGCAGTGTGCCTCAGGGCACCCACTAGCCCTTCCTGGCCCCCAAACTGCTGGCCTCTCTCAAGACTAGCAAATCTCCCTGGGACACCTGGGTGGCTCAGTCGGTTAAGCACCTGCCTTCAGCTCAGGTCATGATCCCAGCGTCCTGGGATCGAGTCCTGTGTTGGGCTCTCTGCTCAGCGGGGAGCCTGCTTCTCCCTCTGCCTCTCCCTCTGCCTGCTCCCCCTTCTTGTGCTCTCTCTCTCTCTCAAATAAAAAAATCTTTAAAAAAAAAGACTAGCAAATCTCCCTTTGACCTTATGCCAATGTACTGAGTACTCAGTGCTGCTTACCTGTCTTCCTATAGAATGTTTAACCCCCTTGGTTTTCATGACACCATACCATCCCCATGCACAGTGTGAGGTGCATGATGGGTGAGATGATCTCCGATGTTCCATAAAGTTCCCACCTTCTCTGGCTGAGGTATCTTGGTAGAGAATACTGCCTCTCTCAGTGCCTTCTCTTTTTCCTCCTCCAGCCATTCTGGAAATTGGACCAGTGCTCCTCAGAAGTCTTTCTGTGCCCACACTATTGCTGTTGGTATTGACTTTGCAGAGAACTCATTAATAGGGGTTTGGTGCCTGAGTGCTCAATACCAAAAATAATTCTGGCTATGGCAAGAGGCAGAAATGTTTGTGTTTTCTCTTCCGTGTGCCGTAGATTGCTGAGCATAGCAATGATTCTCGTACATTGTACTTTTGCAGAGTTAATATTCTCAAACATCTGGGGGGAAAAACTGGAGAAGGCTTTAATTAGACAAGATGATGGGTGTCACTTCACAAAAGAGGCCATGGTGAATAGGACTGATGTGGTGAATGATGGACTCAGTGAACCCCTGGAAGAATAAGAAGGGACTGGTGTGCCTGAAAATGCAGCAAGGCAGGCCTCAGCTGTGATTCTTCTGGGTCCATGGATTCTGGACCCTTAGGACAGAGACCTATGAAGATCACATCTGATGTTGATGGACCTTTGACTTCCATTGCTAGACACTGTGCTTCTCTGTAGGAGGCACAGGCAGGAACCCACTTGATCCCATGCCTCAAGGCTCATAATCTAGTGGCAGAGATTGACTTGTGGGCACAAGGACACTGAGTAAGAGCATGCATCGGGCATGCCCCGCTGTTTGAACAACTTAGTTTTGGTGAGAACCCCCTCCCCCACATGCAGCTGCAATAAACCCCCAAAGTCCCACATACATGTGGAAAATATCTTAGAGGCCATTCCATCTGAACTTGACATTGATCCTATCCTTAATGGATTTTCAGTCAACTATCATGTGGACATCTTCCCTTTCATAAACAAGGAAGATGAAGCTTCGAAGACTTGTCAACTCTCTGTCACCCACCTAGTTAGTGGCAGGTCTTTTCCCTCAGAGGGTATTTCTGTTAAAAAAAAAAAAAATCACATTTTAATTTTACTATGAGAAGTCTTCACTAGCCATACCCTTGCTCCCTAGTATGAAACTATAAATTCAGAGGCAGAAGGGAGGTCTGGCAGGGACACCTAGGGAATCATTCTGCCTCTGTTGAAACTAGGAAACCACAAGCACTCAATGTCACAGGTTTCTCCTGCCATTGCTGGTGACTTCTCAGGTGTCCTGGACATCCTGATGGCCCCATTCACCTCTGAGGAGTCTGCTTACATTGTGTGAGAGTGAGGCACAGCAGACATGTTCCCCAAGGGGGGTCAGCCTCGCTCCAGGATGGGGCTAGTGTCCGTCTGGGTCTACCACTTCCTGAGTCTGAAAGAGCCACAGGACTGCAGGGCCACTGGGGTGAAAAGACCAGAGCTTTGGAGTCAGACAGGTCTCTTCTCAAGTCGCAGTTCTGCCATTTTCTTTCTTTTCTTTTTTTTTTAAATTTTATTATGTTATGTTACTCACCATACAATACATCATTAGTTTTTGATGTGGTGATCCACGTTCCATTTTTTTCGTATAACACCCAGTGCTCCATGCAGTACGTGCCCTCCTTAATACGAATCACCGGGCTAACCCATCCCCCCACCCCCTCCCCTCTAAAACCCTGTTTGTTTCTCAGAGTCCATAGTCTCTCATGGTTCATCTCTCCCTCCGATTCCCGCCCCCCCTTCATTTTTCCCTTCCCTCTCCTAATGTCCTCCATGCTATTCCTTATGTTCCATAAATAAGTGAAACCATATGATAATTGACTTTCTCTGCTTGACTTATTTCACTTAGCATAATCTCCTCCAGTCCCATCCAAGTTGATGTAAAAGTTGGGTATTCATCCTTTCTGATGGCTGAGTAATATTCCATTGTATATATGGACCACATCTTCTTTATCCATTCATCTGTTGAAGGGCATCTCGGCTCTCTCCACAGTTTGGCTATTGCAGACATTGCTGCTATGAACATTGGGGTGCATATGGCCCT
Organism: Halichoerus grypus; assembly: GCF_964656455.1. Classification (NCBI taxonomy): domain Eukaryota; kingdom Metazoa; phylum Chordata; class Mammalia; order Carnivora; family Phocidae; genus Halichoerus; species Halichoerus grypus. The sequence goes on from NC_135721.1 coordinate 13,534,866, forward strand.
TCTTTTCACTACATCTGTGTCTTTGGGGGTAAATACCCAGGAATGCAATTGCTGGGTCATAGGGTAGCTCTATTTTTAATTTTTTGAGGCACCTCCACACTCTTTTCCAAAGTGGCTGTACCAACTTGCATTCCCACCAACAGTGTAAGAGGGTTCCCCTTTCTCCACAACCTCTCCAACATGTGTTGTTTCTTTCCCTGTCCATTTTTGCCATTCTAACTGGTGTAAGGTGGTATCTCAATGTGGTTTTGATTTGAATTTCCCTGATGGCTAATGATGATGAACATTTTTTCATGTGTCTGTTAGCCATTTGTATGTCTTCTTCAGATAAGTATCTTTTCATATCTTCTGCCCATTTTTTGACTTGATTGTTTTTTGGGTGTTGAGTTTGAGAAGTTCTTTATAGGTCTTGGATACCAGCCCTTTATCTGTAGTGTCATTTGCAAATATCTTCTCCCATTCTGTGGGTTGCCTCTTTGTTTTGTTGACTGTTTCCTTTGCTGTGCCGAAGTTCTGCCATTTTCAAGTTGTCTGGGTTTCGCAGGTTCCTTATTATCTTTGACCCTCAGTCTCCTCAGTGGGAAATGGGGCTATTAGAAAGACTTTAAGATCACACATAGAAACCCAAGTCATGTAAAGATTATGACTACCACCAGAATTATTTCAGAGATGGACAGATCACCTATCTCCAACCCTCCATTCTCACATGCAGAAATTAAGGCCCATGGAGGTTATGTTCCTTTTCTAAGGTCACAGCTAAGACTCAGAAAGACTGCGGCTTAAGAAAATAGTTTTGTTTTGTTTTGTTTTGTTTGTTTCTTTTAAGTTTTGCAGTTATGAACTGGGTTAATTCCAGTTTTTCTGGCCCAGTCGTGGAGTGGAAAAAGCCATCATCACTGAGAAATGATTTTTCTCTTACAAGAAATGATTTTTCTCTTACAAGAAATGATTTTTCTCTTACAAGTAACTGTCTGCCTAGGACATGCATAGCCCTGTCCCCCAGATACACAGCTCCATGTTTTCAGGTATTGTGGCCATACACCTCTTGTTGCCTCCACGTGGACATTTTAATGGGCCCAGGCATCTTTGGAAACATTAACTAGGGAATGTTTAGGGCCCCTTAATCTGGAGATGGCTTTCACTCAGGTGCTGATTGACCCACAACTCATGTGGCTCCTACTAACTTCTCTCCTGCCCATTTGGCCCCTTCTGATCTTATCCTCTGAACCTCACTGACCTCCTCACTGTCGCTTCTCCACCCCACACCCACCCGGTTGCTTCGCTCAGGAGGCATCTTTAATTTTGGAGGTGGGGCAGGGTGATGGAGGCAGAAAGCCCATCCCCTATCATAATGTTTCTGCCAGATTTTGCCTTGCTCCAAGTCTTTACTTTTGGAAAACAACATCTAGAGTCCTTGGTGTTCTTTGGTGGCCCTGTCACATCCCTCCCTACTGAGCACTGAGTGATGGGGTGGTTTCATTAGGATCTACAGCACCACAGAAGCAAAGTAATCGATATTGATAGTAGCTGCCATTTAGAAGGTGCTCACCATGTGCCTGCACTGTGGGTGCGTTTTCTATCTATGATCTACTTTAACCATCATAGTAACCAGGTGCCACGAGGATTTCTAACCTCCTCTGACAAGAGAGGATGCTACCTTAGATCGCACATAGCTAGTAACTGGTAGGGATGAGACCCAGACTATGAATACAAAAGTCTAGCTTTTTTTGCTGCACCAATATAGCTTTCAATTGAATATGAGAGGGGGGGGGAGAGAGAGAGAGATATTTATGAAATAGAGGTGACATTAGCCTAACCCAAGCTCCTCTAGATTGCTTTTTCTTTGCTGTTACTGAATCAAAGTAGTCTAAGCATGTGTAGAAAGTCTGAGTGCTTAGGAGCCTGATACTGGGCCAATTCACTGAATGTGCAAAACTTAACCTAGCAACATATGAGCACCCTGCATAGATGTGGATGCTCTGATTCTAGTGAATTAAAAAGATCAGATATTTGAATTTGGGAAGTTATTAGAGTAAAATATTGTAGCATTCTTCATGAGGGGATTAAAAAAGATCCCCTCAAGTGGTGACCGAGAAGGACTCAGTCTGCCATGGCTGGCTGTGAAGATGGGACCAAGGAGTGTAGGCAGCCATTAGAAGTTAGAAAAGCACAAAAGTTTCCCTGCCCAAACCTTGATTTTAGCCAACTGAGACCTGTATCAGACTTCTGAACTACACCAGAATGATAGGGTTAATTTATATTGTTTAAGCTATCAACTTGGTGGTAATTTGTTACAGCAGTATTGAAAATTAATGCAATGTGGGAGCAGAAACTATGTCTGATTCATCTTTCTGTTCCCTAGTCTCTGTAGAGTGATGAGTACATGTATGAGCTCAGTAAACGTTTTCTGAAAGGAAAGAAGGAAGGGGGTAAAGAAGGAAGGAAGGAAGGAAGGAAGGAAGGAAGGAAGGAAGGAAGGAAGGAAGGAAGGAAAGAAGGAAGGAAGGAAGGAAGGAAGGAAAGGATTTGAGTTTGACCAAGAGTATTTCTTATAAGGCTCATTGGCATTCATTTGTTCCAAAATATTCTCTGAAGCTCCATGCACCCAGTACTTTGCCAAATACTAGTGGGGAGACATGGAGGGGTACAAGTATAGGACACTCCCTCAAGGAACTTCCAATCTAGCACATATATGAATCAGAGAACAATCAGGTAGTAATTTGTGCATGCCACATACCTCTGAGGAGTAAGAGGAGGGAGAAGGGCATCCATTCCTCACTGGCTGTTGGCTGGAGGTTGCTCTCAGTTCCTTTCCATGTGGCTCCTCCAGAGGGTATCTTGACAACATGGCAGCTGGATTCCCTCAGGGAAAGCAAGACAGAGAAAGTGAGAGAGCAAGAGGGAGAGAGAAAGATACTCAAGACAGAAATCAGTCTTTTTGGGGGCGCCTGGGTGGCTCAGTTGGTTAAGCGACTGCTGTTGGCTCAGGTCATGATCCTGGAGTCCCGGGATGGAGCCCCGCATTGGGCTCCCTGCTCAGCGGGGAGTCTGCTTCTCCCTCTCCCACTACCCCCTCTTGTGCTCTCTCTCTCTCTCTCACTCTCTCTCTCAAATAAATAAATAAAATCTTAAAAAAAAAAAAAGAAATCAGTCTTTTTGTATCTTAATCTTAGAAGTGGCCTTTCTTTACCTTTGCTACATTAATTCCTTAGGAGTGGGTCGCTAGGTCGAGTCCATACTCCAGGGAAGTGTTATACCAGGTGTGAATGCCAGGAGGAAGTAGAGGTTGCCCACCACAGTTGGGCAGCCTTACTGGTCCCTTTTTTTCCCCAGACACGAGAAGAGAGAACTTCTCTGAAGGCCACAGGCACAGGAAGTAGACAGAACCCATCCCCATTTCTCTGGGAGCCACCCGTTCCACCACAGCGTATGTGTTCTGCGTTACAGTCCCCGTGAGGCATTTAGGAGGGTACTAACTAGTGATGATTTTGCTCTGGCTGACAAAAATCTAGATTGGGCACAATCTCATAGCATCTCAGTCTAGGGACCTCCTAGGAAGCTGTACTCAAGGACAGGGGTTGGACAGGTAGGGACTTACACATTTTCTTGAGCTGTTACTATTCCATGGGAAAGAATATTGGCTAAAGAATAGGAGAACTTATGTTTGAGTTTACATGGTAGGAATGAGTTTAGGCAGGTTACTTAAACTCTCTGAGTTTGTTTCCTCATCTACAAAATGGGCATCTACCTGGAGCGTAGTCACTTAATGTGCCTTGTAGTCGCTCATGGGCTTTCGGACACACATCTTGAGAATTTCCCTAATTCCTAATACCCTGAGAAACTCATTATCCCAGCTTTCCTCATGGTTCTGGTGCAGGCATGGGAAATAGGCTCTGCCAATGAAATAGTCAGATAGACATGCAGAATTCAAAGTATACTCATGAAGAAAAGGGCTTCAGGAAAAATGAGTTTCCTGGAGACTGGTGACTTTTGCTCACGGAGGCCACATTATTCTTGTCCCAGCCCAGCATCAGTGGGTACAGCTGCTGTGGCGTGTCACGGTGCGGTAGGTACCTTTGCCCAGGGAGACTGCACTGGGGTCACTGTTGGAGCTTTCTTGCAGTGTGGCTTGGGCATGGTTCCCAGCTGCCCAGCTCCAACTTGACCTTCTGGCCTGCCTGGAGCTTCAGTGAGCTACCTAATATCATAAATTAAATTCCACTTTTGTTTAAACCACCTAGAATGTACTGTTGTAGCAGCCGGGAGCATTGACTGATCTACTACCTCTCAGGGTATCTTGGGGATAAAATAAGATAATGTACGTGAAGCACTTCACAAAGGGCTTTTTATATAATAGGCACTAAGCAAATGGTATCTCTTAATGCTTATTTTATTACTATCCCTTTCTTTCAATGTCACTTGGGTACTTCATGAGTGGAAGTCAAATCTCAACCACATGTTTATACTTTAGACCAGGGACCTCAACACTGGGTGGCTTTGCCCCCAAGGGGTATTGGCCAATGTCTAGAGACATTTTTGGTTGTCACGACTGGGGGTTGAGTGCTATTGGCATTTAGTAGGTAGAGGCCAGGGATGCTGCTAAACATCCTACACAGGTCAGTTCCACACGAAGAATTATCTAGTCCACTATCCAGTTAGCAGAGCTCAAGGTCGAGAAACCCATCTGTAGACTCAGGAGCAGAGTAAAACCTGGCCATCACTCTCCACTCTGTCAGTAATAACCTATTAAGTTTAGCCAGCCCTGGTTCCGGTGTGGAAAATCTCTAGATTCAGGAGCACCAGAGTGCAAATTTAGTCACACAATTTTGTGTCCCTGGAAAGCACTAGCAAGGCGATGAAAGGAGAACATGAAATGGTACAAGTTTTCATAAATGTATTCCCAGTGTCCTGGATTAAAGAATTAGAAAAATAAATAAATAAATTCAGAAATATCTCAATTTTTGCTGGGGACTTTTTTTTTTTTTTCCCTTTGTTCGATTTTACTGATGCTATTTTAATGGCTGGGCTTTTCTGTGTCAGAGAATCTAAGTATTTCCCTCACAACTATAAATCTCTATTATGCCCACATATAGCAATATAGAGTCTCTCTGTAGTTATGCACTTTTATTAGTGCACAGAAAATTGAAACATAAAACATCAAATAGGCCGTTTCTTTTAACCACAGATATGAGTTGAATTCATTGCCATATTGTTCTTCAACTTTATAATGACTATGGCTTATTCCAAATGGAAAATGTGTCCAAGAGAAGAAGACAACTATAATGTAGTACCAGTGATGGGCTTGTGACCCTCCCCGGGTTTCTTCCTCAGCTTCCCCTTCTGAAAGGGTGAACCAGATGACCTCCAAGATCCTTCCTGATTTGTGGGATTCTTAGGGATTGCCAAGCTCCCAGGGCTCTCCCTAGAGGGAAGCAGTGTTATGAGTTTGTTGGAGCATTTGCATGATCCAGCCTCAAATTCAAGGCCATGACCTTTTGTCTAGGAATAAGCCTCCACCTGGCAGGTGCTTCTCTGAAGGTCATGTGGGGCACACTGGTTGTTTTTTAGTTTGTGTGCCAAAGAAGAGCTTCTAGGAAATGGCAGTGTAATCTTGCATCCAGGTTTTATCTTTCCAGTTGGATTCTCAGACCCCCATCAAGGTTTCTGTCTTTTCAGCTAGGTTTCTTATACCCTGGTCTGGTTTTAAAGTAATAGATCATGATCTCCTTGAGAGGAGAAATGGTGTCTGATTCACCTTTGTGTGCTCCCATGCACAGAACCTTGTACATGTATATATACATAGAAACATAATTTTTTTGAGCAATATTTATATTTTATTTATTTACACAACTTTTCTTTCAATAAACATTTTTATTGAAGCATAAAATGTATAAAAGTGTATAAATCATAGGAGTACAGTTAGGTGAATACTCACAAAGTCCTCTATCCTTAAGCAACCACTAATATACTCTATGTCCCAGTAGATTTGACTATTATGGACATTTCATATAAATGGAATCATCCAGTATGTGATCTTTTATGACTAACTTCTTTCATTTAGCATAATGTTTTCAAGGATCATCCATATTGTAGCACGCATCATTACTTTATTCCTTTTACTTTTAATGCCTTTAGTTTATTGCTGAATAATAATTCATTGTATAGACATACCCCATTTCATTTATCCATTCATTAGGTGGTAGACATTTTGATTCCTATGAATAGTGCTGCTATGAATACTCATGTAGAAGTTTTGAATGGTCTTACGTTTTTAATTCTCTTAGGTATATACCTGGGAGTGCAACTGCCGGATTTTATGATAACTCTCAAATTTAGTTTTTTGAGGAATGGCCAAACTATTTATCAAAGCAGCTGCGCCATTTTACATTCCCAACAGCAATGTATGAGGGTTCCAATTTCTCCACATCTTCACCACGCTGGTTATCATTCTTCTGATGCCAGCCATCTGTTATGGACCGAATGATGTCTCCCCCTGCCAAATTCATATATTGAAATCCTAATCTCCAGTACCTCAGAATATGACTGTATTTGGAGAGAGGGTCTTTAAAGAGGTCATTAAATAAAAATAAGGTCATAAGGGTGGGTCCTAATTCAATATGACTGGTTTTCTTATAAGAAGAGGAAATTTGGACACAGAGAGGTACAGAGGGAAGACCATGTGAAGACAGAAAGACGAAGGCCATCTACAAGCCCAGGAGAGAGGTCTTAGAAGAAACCAAGCATGCTGGCTCCTTGATCTTGGACTTGTAGTCTCTAGAATTGTGAGAAAATACATTTCTGTGTATAAGCCACCCAGTCAGGGGTCCTTTATTATGGTCCCTAGCAAACTGATACACCATCCTACAGGATGTGAAGTGGTATCTCATGTTTGTTTTTTTTTTAATTGATGTAAAATTAACATACAGTATTATACTAGTTTCAGGTGTACAACATACTGATTCAACAATTCCATACATTACTCAAGGCTCACCATGATACATGTAGTCACCATCTGTCACCATATGTTATTATAATATTATTAACTGTATTCCCTGTGCTGTATTAGTCATCCCTGTGACTGATTTATTTCATGACCGGAGGTTTGTCCATCTTAATCCCTTTTATCTCTTTCACCCACCTCCCCACCCTCCTTCCCTTGTGGCAACCACCAGTTTATTCTCTGTACTTAAGAGTCTGTTTTATTATTTTGTTTTGTTTCTTCGTTTGTTTTGTTTTTAAGATCCCACAGATAAGTGAAATTATACAGTGTTTGCCTTTCTTTGTCTGACTTATTTCACTTAGTATAATACTCTCTAGGTCCATACATTCATGGTTTTGATGTGCCTTAATGACTAAAGACACCTGTCCTTGAGCTTTTTGGCCAGAACTTGTGGGTCTTTTTGAAGACATGTCTATTTGGAACTTTTGCCTATTTTAAAATTGGGCTATCTGTATTTTTATTATTGTGTAATAATTGTTTATATGTATTAGATATAAGACTCTTAACAGATATATGATTTGCAATGTTCCCCCGTTCTGTGGACTGTATTTTCAGTTTTTTGATGGTATAGGATGCAAAAGTTTTACATTTTGATGTAGTCCAGTTTATCAATTTTTGTCTTTTCATTTGTACTTTTAGTTTTGTATCAAAGAAACCAATGGCCAATTTTTTTTTAAGATTTTATTTGTCAGAGAGAGAGAGAGCAAGCATGAGCAGGGGTAAGGACAGAGGAAGAAGCAGACTCCCTGGATGCGGGGCTTGATCCTAGGACCCTGAGATCATGACCTGAGCCAAGGTCAGATGCTTAACTGACTGAGCCACCCAGGTGTCCTGACCAACAGCCAGTTTTACGAAGATTTACTCTTGAGTTTTATAGTTTTAACTCTTACATTTAGGTCTTGAGTCCACTTTGGGTTGAATTTTGTGTATAGTGTGTGTGGATATCCACCTGTTCCAGAATGATTTGTGAAATATTGGTTTAGTTTTGGAAGTTAAATTATTTTTGTAGTCTTATGGTAAGTATAGCTTTATGTGTGTGTGTGTCACTGGATATAAATTGCTAATATTTTGTTTAGAATTTTCCAACTTATGTTTTGACATGAGATGACCTGGTTTTCCTTTATTATAATTTCATTGTTAGTTTTTGATATCAAGGTTATGTTGGCTGCATGAAATGATTTGGGAAGTGTTTCCTCTTGCACTAACCTCTGAAAGAATTTGCATAAGGTTATTTTTATTTATTTACTCCTTAAGAGTTTGGAAAAATTCAATGAAACCATCTTGTCCTGAAATTTTCCCTTAAGATCTTTTTAAAAGAATGTTTTATCTATCATCTATCTATCTATCTATCTATCTATCTATCTATCTATCTATCTATCATCTATCTATCTATCTATCATCTATCTACCTATTTTTATTATTTTTTAAATTTTTATTTAAATTCCAGTTAGCTAATATACAGTGTAATATTAGTTTCAAGTGAACAATATAGATATAGTGATTCAACACTTCCATACAACACTCAGTACTCATCACAAGTGCACTCCTTAATCCCCATCACCTATTTCTCCCATCCCCCCACCCACTTCCCCTTTGGTCACCATCAGTTTATTCTCTATGTTTAAGAGTCTGTTTCTTGGTCTTCCTCTCTTCTCTTTCTTTTTCCATTTGTTTGTTTCTTAAATTCCCCATATGAGTGAAATCATATGATATTTGTCTTTCTCTGACTTATTTCACTTAGCATTATACTCTAGCTCTATCCATGTCATTGCAAATGGCAAGATTTCATTCTTTTTTATGGCTCAGTAATATTCCATTGATTATGTATATGTATATACCATATGTATACCACACACACACACACACACACATACACACACACACCACATCTTCTTTATCCATTCATGAGTTGATGGACCCTTATCCATTACATTTTTTAATAGCTATAGGACCATTGAAATTTCCTATTTCAGCTTATATCAATGTGGCAAGTTGTGTTTTTCTAGGAATTTGTTCATTTTTTCTACATTTTCAAAACATTTTTGCGTAAAATTATTTAAAATATCTTTTTATTATCTTTAAAATTTCTGCACAAATTTCTGTAATGCTGTGCCCTTTTCCATTTCCATATTGGTAATTTGTGTCTTCTCTTTCTTCTGTTATTGATCAGTGTTGCCAAGGGTTTATCTGTTTTATTAGTTTTTTAAAAGAATCACGTTTTGGCATTGCTTATTTATTTTTTTTAAGTTTTATTTATTTAAGTAATCTCTACAACCAACATGGGCTCAAACTCATGACCCTGAGAGCAAGAGTCACCCACTCTTCTGCCTGAGCCAGCCAGGAGCCCCTGTTTATTTTTTCTATTCTTCTTTTGTTTTATATTTTATTAATTTTTGCTATTATTTTTATCCCCTATTATGTTTGGATTTAATTTTCTGTACTTTTTCTAATTTCTAGAGAGGAATGCTTCCATCACTGATTTTTAGTTTTGTGTTCTTTTCAATATATATAATTAAGGCCATAAATTGCAGCATCCCACAAGTGTTTATATTTTGTGGTTCTCATGATCACCTAATTCAAATTAATTTTGTAAGTTTTTTATGATTTATTCTTTGGCCCATGAATTTAGAAGTGTATCACTTAATTTCCAAGAATTTAGGGATTTTTCTCTCTATACTTTATTATTGATTTCTACTTCAACTTTCTAATTGTGGTGAGAAAATAGACACTAAATGGTTTTAATCTTTGAAATTGTTGGCTCTTGCTATATGACTTAGCATAAAGAGAGTTTTAGTAAATATTCCATTGGCATTTGCAAGAAATGTGTGTACTGCGGATATTGAGGACAGAGTTCTGTCAATTAGTTCATATATGTTGATTGTGTCATTTAGCTATTTTGGCTGATTTTTCTGCCTGATAATCTGCTCTTAACGCTCAGTCCTTATTTCTGTAATTTATTTTAAAAAATCATTATTTATGGTTTAAACTCCACAAATATTGTTATTTTGTTTAAAATACTATTTGTTTTATTTTTAAAAATGCTATTGTATTGTGTGTTGTTTTTGTTGCTTCTGTTTTGTGAAGTTGTATCTAATCTTAATGGCTGCAGGAGTTGTAACAAGAAGAGTATTGAGAAATGTGATACATTTATTCATAAGCACAATTATAAACAACTTCTGCTGGGGCACCTGGGTGGTGCAGTCAGTTAGACATTTGACTCTTGGTTTTGACTCAGGTCATGATCTCAGGGTCCTGGGGTCCCGCCTGAGGTTGAGCCCCGCCTCCAGCCCTGAGTGGAGCCGAGAGTCCAGTGGGGCCCCCGCATCATGTTGGGCTCTGCACTCAGTGGGGAGTCTGCTTCTCTCCCTCTGCCCCTCCACATGTGTGCTCTTTCTCTCTCTCTCTCAAATAAATAAGTAAATCTTAAAAAAAAAAAATTAAAAAGGTAAAAAATAAATAAAAACAACTCTGCTGATCCCCTGGAGTCTACCAGCTTTGGAATCTTTGATTTTGATTAGCAGTAGTGATACTAAAATAAATTCTTCCCAGGTTCTGCCTTGTTCTTCCTGCCACCATGAAACTACCATAGAACCTGAAATATACATTATTTTCACCATTCCTTTGGAAACTTCCATCTTATAGCATTTTCTCCCTGGTCAGATTTTGGGAGCACAATGATTCATTTTTACAGAGAAGGCCTAAATTTAATTTGAAGGTAGAGGAGAAAACAAGATTGTGTTATATTATTGATCATTTCCCCCAAATCACACATTTGAACTCCTTATTTAACAAAGGATCATTTTCCTGATTTGTGAATGGGTTTACTTGAAAAGTTTTATGAAGATACAGATTTAATCCACTTCATTATCATTTTAACAAATTACCACGTGGATATAAAATAGTTACATGGAGATAGATATACAATACAGGGTAGTAATGTTTTGAATACTGAAGATACGGCATCCCAGGAAATCGAGACCATCTGGCTGTTGTAAGCCTGGAAACTGCCTCCTAGAATGCATGTTGTCAGAATAAAGGTATACCTCAGGTTGCACCATGGCATTTTACTATGTATCAGCATCTGATGTGGACAGTTAAGACACGAGTACACTCACAGTGAAAAAGGTAATAAACTGAAGGAGCTATCTGAGCAGTATTTGTGCCTGGCAGTAATGGAAAACATTATTGCTGTCAAGTTACTCGGGGGAAAAGCCACTTCTGCAGAGTTAGATCCTTTATTCCTCTCCAGTGGTAACACACTGTAGTGGAAAGAGGACTGATTTAGTGGTCAGAGATCGGGGTCCCAATTCAGATTCTCCTGCTTACCTGCTCTGTGATCTTCAGCCAATCTCTTCTCCTCCAGATGTTAGTTCCTCATCCCTAAAAACCAGGAGCTGCCCAAAATGCAAGCTCAGGCCAAGCTAGCTGAGAATCTACACATTAAAGAGATAGCAAAGATGTGGGAGGGAGTCCCTAGGACTAAAATGTCTGAGTACTTTTCATTCCAATGAATATATGTTTCATTCCAGTGTTATCAGTGTAGTTGAAAACAGATGACATTTTTAACATGGTTTGCCATATTTCAGTCAAATTTTTGGTCTCCAAAAAGTGAGCTATCTTTATTCCTGTGTCAAAGTGAAGGATCCTCGGCTGCTGTCAAGTGGGCACCAGTGGGGGCCCCTACTTTCAGTCATGTGGCTCTGGACCATTGCACCTGTTCACATTGCTCACATTAATGAGCAAGGCTGATGAATCAGGCTGGCAGTGGCAGATCAGGGAAGACTGTGTAGACCAAAGAAACATATTCACATCTTGCATCACTTCCTGAAAAACAGAGAGGGGAGTGCATGTTTACAAATACCTCCTGCAGATAGGGAAGAATACTGTATCCATCAGAGGGTTTCTGCTGTCCCTCTTGATAGAACTTTTCCACGAGCCTAGTTGAATTTCCACATTGGATCTACAGGTAAGAAGGAGGGGGGGATTGTGTATGTGCATGGGAGTGGGGCAGAGGACGTTGGGAGAGGAGCATTAAGCTGGTGAGGCCTGGACACTGACAGTCAGAGCAAGCCATATCCCACAGAGACAACATTGAAGATTGGCTTGCCAAGGTCAAGATGACACATTCCAGGAAACTGGCCAGGGTGGGCTGCATGCAGCTGGACCTAATCCCTATTAGTTTTGAGCAAAAATGCTTCCCCCTCTACTCTGCCCTCCATCACCCTCCCCTGCTTTCCTCTTGATCAGAGGAGGTGGCTGAGCTGAGTGGGGACATCCAGACAGGGGGGCTGGGAGCCTCTCATCCTGTCAGGTTACATACTCTCTTGGTCCCACATGAAGACAGCCTGGCAACCCTGTGGATACAAGTTTTGCCAAATAAATGGGTCTTTGAGTGAATTTAAAAAGACACCTTTTCTGGGCTTAAGAGGGGCCATTTGTGATGTGAGCTCCCTGCCTCTCAGGTGGACACCCTTGTGTGGGGCTCTGTTGGAGATACTGCCGCAGCCCCGTGGCCTTGGGTTTTGTTTCCAGTTTGGGCAATTCCTATGGCACAGTCTGCTCCCCCTTTGTCATCACGGAGCACTTCCTTTCTGCCCTGCTTGGGCATGTGCACTCATGCTCTGAGGTACACACCCACCAAAAAAGTGCCAAGGATCTGGCTAATTCAGTGCATTGTGTTTTTGTTTTGCTTTTGGTTAGGGCAGGAGTGATGATTGACATTTTTTTTTTTTCTTCTGCTGAGAGGATTTTATAAAATTCCATTTGTTTTTTTTTTAAATTTTTTTTCAAAGATTTTATTTATTTATTTGAGAGAGAGAGAGAGAGAGAGCAGGAGCAGCAGGGAGAGGCAGAGGAAGAGGGAGAAGCAAACTCCCTGCTGAGCAGGTAGCCCGATGTGGGGCTCGATCCCAGGACCCTAGGATCATGACCCGAGCCGAAGGCAGACGCTTAACCGACTGAGCCACCCAGATGCCCCAAAATTCCATTTGTTTTTAGCTTATCAGATGGGATTGGTGGGGAAAAGGAAAATATTTGCCAGCCTGTGTAGGGAAAATTTCTACAGACGGTTGTTAGGATTATGTCCCCTTGGAAAGCATTAAAAGTTATAGCTGCTTATGTTTACAGTTACATTCCAAATGTGTTTTGGTTTAAAATTTATAATACATTAGAGATAATTTTATGGTGGTTCCTAAGTCTTGATCAGAGGAATGCTTTCCTCTGTAGTATGACTGGAAACAAATGGTCTCCTGAGGTAAGAAAAAGCAGGTGAGCCAGTACTGATGAAATCCTCCTTTTCTGGCTGAGGCTTCAAAGAAGCTGACGTAGCAGGAGACATTGATTGACGTAGGAACAGGGAGTGGGGGCAGGAACATGGTGAGAAGCTAAGGCAGGGCTCCACTTGTTCATGGGACAATGGGGGACACAAGTGGCCCCCTCATGGCTTCACTTGAGGAACCAGCAGCCTAAAATATGGTCGAACATAGAAGCCATCTAATCACAGTTCAGGGAGTTATGACTGTCACCTCCATCTCTGATGCAGGAGGGGAGAAATGCTCAGACCGCAAACATGTCCTCCAACCCAGGGTCCAGGATGGGTGAATAAAAGAGTGGGCAATTGGTAAAAACTTCTATCTTTTCTCTTTTTGTACATGGTATCCAATTATTTCTTTTGACCTTTGAAAAAATTTTTTGAAGTGCCTATTGTTGAGATTATTCAATTGTACTAAGCCACGAAGTGAGGCTGGAGGAGTCAGACAAGCTGGTCTTCAGATCCTCAAGCTAGTGATAAAGCCATTTTGCTATACAAATTGGGATATACACCAAAGCCACTCTGTTTTTTCGCTCCCTAATGACTAGAAATGTGTAAGCTCCCCATACGAAAAAAAGCACATCTCAATATGATGCCCGTGATTAATAGTGATACGGGTGATGATCTGGCTTGAGGAAAATAAAAAAATAGAACCTGTTAAACCTTAGATTTATGAAGTACTCAGATCCCTTGTTTAAGCCTAAGCAACTTGACAGATACCGTGCTGTGTATATGGGCCATGTCATAGATCTCTGTCTAATGAGCATTCAAGGGAACCACTAATCTAAGCCTGGGAATGTCTACAAAGGCTGATTCTCACCACTCTGAGAAATGTTCAGGGACCTTGGGGTCAAATATCATATTGAGATAAAATAAAATTGTCGTCATTCTGTTTTCTGCAGTAGCTGTATCCTGGCTCTTCATAAGAAGGCTGTCATTTATGACATTGGCCGGAATGCCTGAGTTTGTGTAGCACATGGTGGGGCTACATACAGCAGGTAGTCAATAGGTTCTCATTTGCTGTTGTAGTTCTCTTTTGAGTGGAAGGAAAGAAATTGTTTTGAAATTGATGGCATGTGTGGGAGCTCCTGGCATAATCTACCTTCCGAAAGTTTTCCTGACAAGTTGCAACTGTTTAATTTTGTTCACTAAAGGCTTCTGACAAGTTGCCATGATGAGGTAGACATAATCTAACATTATGTTTGTATAACATGTTGCTTTATAGTTTAAATACATATTATTTTATTTGATCTAATTCTGAAAACAATCCCATGAAAGAGTTGTTATTAACTCCATCTTATAGATGAGAAAATCAGGGAGATGAAAGGGTTAACCCAAGCATCAAATAAGGACCTTTTTTTTTTTTTTAAACTTATCTTGTGCTCTTTCTGCCTCACTGCTATTAGGAACTGTAAAGTTACCCATAATTCTCTTGTGCTTTCAACACTCCCTGATCACAACCCCGTTGAGGGGTGGAATAGACCTTGGACTCTTGGTTTGGGATTTTTGCTACCTATATTGACTCCATCTTCCTCTTTCCTTCTGGGCTTATTTCTGCATTTTGGATCTACTGAACTCATTCCCCTGCTACATGATCCCATTCTTCAGTCAGAGCCCTGGCCTTTACTCAATCCCAAGGGTCTATCTGGAAATTTGATTCTAGATTCCAGCGGTATGACCTGTTCTTTCCCTGCTATTTTCTCACTATTCTCGTCCCGATAGACACCTAGTTCATGTAGCCAGTTACTGGGAGCACAGCCATTGGTGTTTACAAACTTCAGACTTTGTGCTTAGCTGATAAGTACAAAGAGCTATCGCTCTCTCTAAAATGGTTCTTCCCATTTCAAGAAAACCCAGGAATGTCGAGCATAAATGGTATCAGTTAGAAGCCATTATGTCCTGTCCAAAGAGCTCAGTCTATCCACTGTCTCCAGCTGTCCCAGCAGTCAGAACACATACAGCAAATGCCTTCCCTTCCCAGACTCAGGGACAGGGGAATCTGCATGGCAGATCCACAGATGGCAAGGGAGATCCAGTGATGTGATTTTGGGGAAACTGATTTGTAAGCATTCCAGTGAGAATGGCTTCCCTTCTGAATGGCTATTTTGGAACCTGTTTCTGTGAAACAAGAATGTGTTCCATTAAATGTCATCCTGATTCACAGAGTGATCTCTAGTCCCCCAGCCAAACTACTTAGAAGCAAACGAGGCGACTAAGTGGCTTCTAGAAAGGAGGCAGGTTTGAGCCTAGACTTTGCTATTTTTCCACGTGTAGAAAGAAATCTAAAAGAAGGTCTATTGGTGACTTTACAATTAAATTTTGATTTTTCTTGGTGAAAAACAAAAGCATATCTCCTGTTGATATACTATCAAGAAATGTTCACAATGTACCCACACAGCAATGCAGACTGAAGAAACATGGATGCCCTCCCCTTCTTAGAGCTCTCTCTATTTGTAAGAGCCTGAGAACCTGCCAGATGTCCGGGGTGGGGGGCGGGCCCAGAGAATTAGATACTCTCCTGGCCACTTACCCTGTCTGAGCAGGAACATTCTGGGAATACAGAGACCTGGGTTCTAGCGCTGGCCTTCTAAAAGTGGGTGAGTCCCCAATTCTTTTGGAACCTTGATGTCCTCATCTGTAAAATGACAGGTGAGGGAAATTGGAACAGAAGATATTTATAGCTTCTTCCTGCTCTAAACTTTGACAGTTTTCTGTGTTTCCTTCCCTCCTTTCCAGGAAAGCATAACTTTCTGTATTCAGAGGTCAACGCTCTATCTCTCACCCCTCTCTGTCAAGGGAGTTGGGTAGTTTCTCTCCACCAAAGCACCCGCTAAGTAAACACATGGTGGCCAGATCCACCTGGCATCAGATAATTTCAGATATAAAAATGTAGCTTCTCTGGGTCCTAAAAAGAGAGCTATTAAGACCAACCGTATAGCTTTAATAAACTGCTTTGTGTTTGGTACCCTCAAAAAAAAAAAAAAAAAAAAAAAAAAAAAAAAGCCCAACCATCCAGCTTGAGAAGGACTCACTCAGGATGCTACAGATCCCATTCTAACTAGATTTGCTGAATATTTAATTGAATTATTTCACTTATTACGGATGTCTGACATTTCACCTCTAAGTGAACTGTAGAAGATTGAGTGGAGTACAAGTTTGTTCTTTCTCATCTCTAAGGAATTATTGTCTGGCTTTCAGCCAAGAGAGGCTGACCACACTTATTTCACCCTCCCTGCTGCTTGTTTGGATGACTCCTTCATTGTCCCCAGTGATGTCCTGGAATGAACCAGCTCTGTGGGGTCTCTGCTCCCATCAAGCAAGTGGCAGGGACTTGCAGACTCCTGCTGGCAGATAAGGTTGCCACCATGGTCTCTAGGGCTCCTGGTTCTTGTAAGCCACCCACATCTATCTCCCCTTCCACCTACTTTGCTCCTTCTGCTCTCTGCACACTGGGTGCACCAGCCCATCCCCCAGTGCTTCTGCAGAGCCTCCTCGCAACTCTCTCTCCTTTCTTCACTCCCTCCTCACCTCCCTTCCTTGCTCCCTTCCTCTCTCCATCCCTCTCTCACTAGCCCCCCCTTTTCCTATCCCACCCCTTCCTCTGTCTTTCACTACTCACAGCCACACCCAGATAGCAAGACTGCAGACACGTCCTCCGGAGTAGACTTCATCATTGTTGGTGTCTGTGCAATGACAGAGTTTTTCTCCCGCTTTGGAAAAGAAAAAGCTGATCTCAGAAAGACCAGCACAGCAGTGGTACTTTTCTCTTTGGCACAACTCTGATGACAAGATCAAAGCCAGCCAAGTGACTCCTTTAGTCAAGAGTCAGGGCAAGAAACAGAGGGCACACTTGAAGGAGTAATTGAAGGGCAGTTAGTAACTAGCCTATTTGTAAAGGAGTGAGCAGTGCCCAGGATGCTAAGGAAGGATGCTGACACCGAGGAACTAGCAGCAGTGGGAAGACATTACCACCTTCGCTCCCAGGGGCAAAGTGGAGACAAGAACTGAAACCACAGGTGGGGCCACCTGACGGGAGCTGTGGCTGTAGGGAGGCCGTTGGGAGGTAAATACCCTCAACTCCCTCCGCTTCTACCTCTGACAGCCTGCTGGCAGTTCTCCCTTCATGGCTGAACCCAACAGGAAGCCAGAAGGCAAGGAGGTCCAGAGACGCATCTTGGAATTTGGCTTCCTGGGGGTGGAAGAGGATGGAAAATAGGCCTGGGGGTGCAAACAGGGACCATCTTGTATAGTCACTTTTGTTTTTAAAATTTTGCTTCTCATTTCATTTACTTAGATATTTGATACTTTGCTGTATCCAACATTTCTGAAAACCAATCAATAGGAAGTCTAAAGAGGATCTTCTCTTTCTTTTTTTTAAAAACTTTTTTCTTTTTTTTTTAATAGATTTTATTTATTTATTTGAGAGAGACAGAGAGAAAGGGAGAGCACAGAGGGAGAGTGAGACGGAGAAGCAGACTCCCCACTGAGCAGAGAGCCCGACGTGGGACTCAATCCCAGGATCCTGAGATCATGACCTAAGTTGAAGGCAGACATTTAACCGACTCAGCCACCCAGGCACCCTCTATTTTTTTTTTTTTTTTAATCTGGCATGTCTTCTGCAAAATCATTTATTCAATAGTCTTATATTTAAAGAGCACCTTTCTGGAGAAACCGAGAAAAGAGAAGTATATATCTATTACCAAGGTTTTAAACAAATTTCTACCCTGTGATCCAGCAATTGCACTACTAGGTATTTATCCAAAGGATACAAAAATGCAAATTTGAAGGGGTGCATGCACCCTGATATTTATAGTAGCATTATCAACAATAGCCAAACCATGGAGAGAGCCCAAATGTCCATCGACTGATGAATGGATAAAAAAGATGTGGTATATACACACACACACACACACACACACACACACACACATATACATTTACACACAGTGGAATATTAAGCCATCAAAAAGAATGAAATCTTGCCATTTGCAATGACATGGATGGAGCTAGAATGTATTATGCTAAGTGAAATAAGTCAGTCAGAAAGACAAACACCATATGATCTCACTCATATGTGGAGTTTAAAAAAGAAAACAGGTGAGCAAATGGGAAGGGAGAAAAGAAAAAAAAGGAGAGAGGGAAACAAGCCATAAATGACTCTTAAGGACAGAAAACAAACTGAAGGTTGATGGAGGGATGTGGGTGGGGGATGGACTAGAGAGGTGATGGGGATTAAGGAGGGCACTTGTGATGAGCACTGGGTGTTGTAAGCAAGTGATGAATCACTGAATTCTACTCCAGAAACCAGTATTGCACGGTATGGTAACTAAAAAAATTTAAATAAACAAAATAAAAAATAAATTTCTACCTGCGCACTGAGAATACTATTAACAATGATTTACTATGCCTACTACACTGGTTGATTGGAATTAGATTTTATAAAATGCCTTGAGCTTCTTGGAGAAATTTCTTCTTTAATGCAAAGTCTTATGCGTGCAATGAAATAATGACATGCAGTATCTATAATTTCAGAGCATATGCGTATTGTTACAATTATACATCTCAGACATTTCTATCCCGGGATTCTCTCTGGCCAGAAGGGTGCAAAATCGTTCAGCTGAATAAGTATCAGGAATGACTACCCGTCATCAAGGTAAAACAGCCTTGCCTGTGGGGTATTTCTCCCAAATCTTTTCTCTCCTGCTTTCTCCATTGCTCTCCACACCTCCTACCTCCCTCCTCTATTCCTCTCCTTTCTAGATAGAAAGACAAACTTTTGATAACAAGAGCATTAGTGTACAAATTCAAGCATCCTAGATATATGAATCTTAATACTTTTTGAACTAGTTTAAATAAATAAATTTCATTATAACTGGAATAAATTAATTTTCAACTGGCATAAATTAATTTTCATATTGGTGATTTTGATGGCTTCATATCGTTGGATTTGTTCAATTTGTTTATAAGTTTGTTATGGTTTTTCTTGTTGTGTTGTGTTGTTGTTTGACTTTGCTTCCCTCACTCTTCCTTTTTCTTGATGACCTTCTTTATTTGCCTGGAGGTTTCATGTCGGCTTGTGGTTTGTCCCCAGTCCTCTCACTTTTAGTGTAAAACCACTTCTAGTTAAAATGGCATTTTGAGGATCTTTTTTTTTTTTCCCCAGTTTTTTTTTATTATGTTATGTTAATCACCATACATTACATCATTAGTTTTTGATGTAGTGTTCCAGGATTCATTGTTTCCGTATAACACCCAGTGCTCCATGCAGAACGTGCCCTCCTTAATACCCATCACCAGGCTAACCCATCCCCCCACACCTCCCCTCTAGAACCCTCAGTTTGTTTTTCAGAGTTCATCGTCTCTTATGGTTCGTCTCCCCCTCTGATTTCCCCCCCTTCATTCTTTCCTTCCTGCTATCTTCTTCTTCTTCTTCTTCTTTTTTTTTTTAACATATATTGTATTATTTGTTTCAGAGGTACAGATCTGTGATTCAACAGTCTTGCACAATTCACAGCACTCAACATAACACATACCCTCCCCAGTGTCTATCACCAAGCCACCCCATCCCTCCCACCCCCCGCCACTCCGGCAACCCTCAGTTTGTTTCCTGAGATTAAGAATTCCTCATATCATGAGGTCATATGATACATGTCTTTCTCTGATTGACTTATTTCACTCAGCATAATACACTCTAGTTCTATCCACGTCGTTGCAAATGGCAAGATTTCATTCCTTTTGATGGCTGCATAATATTCCATTGTGTATATATATATATATATATACCACCTCTTCTTTATCCATTTATCTGTCGATGGACATCTTGGCTCTTTCCACAGTTTGGCTATTGTGGACACTGCTGCTATAAACATCGGGGTGCATGTACCCCTTCGTATCCCTACATTTGTATCTTTGGGGTAAATACCCAGTAGTGCAATTGCTGGATTGTATGGTAGCTCTATTTTCAACTTTTTGAGGAACTTCCATACTGTTTTCCAGAGTGGCTGCACCAGCTTGCATTCCCACCAACAGTGTAGGAGGGTTCCCCTTTCTCCTCCAACATCTGTCATTTCCCGACTTGTTAATTTTAGCCATTCTGACTGGTGTGAGGTGATATCTCATTGAGGTTTTGATCTGGATTTCCCTGATGCCGAGCGATGTTGAGCACTTTTTCATGTGTCTTTTGGCCATTTGGATGTCTTCTTTGGAAAAATGTCTGTTCATGTCTTCTGCCCATTTCTTGATTGGATCATTTGTTCTTTGGGTGTTGAGTTTAAGAAGTTCTTTATAGATTTTGGATACTAGCCCTTTATCTGATATGTCATTTGCAAATATCTTCTCCCATTCTGTCAGTTGTCTTTTGGTTTTGTGGACCATTTCTTTTGCTGTGCAAAAGCTTTTTATCTTGATGAATTCCCAAGAGTTCATTTTTGCCCTTGCTTCCCTTGCCTTTGACGATGTTTCTAGGAAGAAGTTGCTGTGGCTGAGGTTGAAGAGATTGTTGCCTGTGTTCTCCTTTAGGATTTTGATGGACTCCTGTCTCACATTTAGGTCTTTCAACCATTTTGAGTCTATTTTTGTGTGTGGCGTAAGGAAATGGTCCAGTCTCATTCTGCATGTGGCTGTCCAATTTTCCCAACACCATTTGTTGAAGAGACTGTCTTTTTTCCATTGGACATTCTTTCCTGCTTTGTTGAAGATTAGTTGACCATAGAGTTGAAGGTCCATTTCTGGGTTCTCTATTCTGTTCCATTGATCTATGTGTCTATTTTTTGCCAGTACCATACTGTCTTGATGATGACAGCTTTGTAATAGAGCTTGAAGTCCGGAATTGTGATGCTGCCAGCTTTGCTTTTCTTTTTCAACATTCCTCTGGCTATTTGGGGTCTTTTCTGGTTCCACACAAATTTTAGGATTATTTGTTCAATTTCTTTGAAAAAAGTAGATGGTATTTTGATGGGGGTTGCATTCAATGTGTAGATTGCTCTAGGTAGCATTGACATCTTCACAATATTTGTTCTTCCAATCCATGAGCATGGAACATTTTTCCACTTTTTTGTGTCTTCCTCAATTTCTTTCATGAGTATTATATAGTTTTCTGAGTACAGATTCTTTGCCTCTTTGGTTAGATTTATTGTGAGGTATCTTATGGTTTTGGGTGCAATTGTAAATGGGATTGACTCCTTAATTTCTCTTTCTTCTGTCTTGTTGGTGTATAGGAATGCCACTGATTTCTGTGCATTGATTTTATATCCTGCCACTTTACTGTATTCCTGTATGAGTTCCAGCAGTTTTGGGGTGGAGTCTTTTGGGTTTTCCACATAAAGTATCATATCATCTGCAAAGAGTGAGAGTTTGACTTCTTCTTTGCTGATTTGGATGCCTTTTATTTCTTTTTGTTGTCTGATTGCTGTGGCTAGGACTTCCAATACTATGTTGAATAGCAGTGGTGAGAGTGGACATCCCTGCCGCATTCCTGACCTTAGGGGGAACGCCTTCAGTTCTTCCCCATTGAGAATGATATTCACTGGGGTTTTTTCATAGATGGCTTTTATGATAATGAGGTATGTACCCTCTATGCCTATACTCTGAAGAGTTTTGATCAAGAAAGGATGTTGTACTTTGTCAAATGCTTTTTCTGCATCTACTGAGAGGATCATATGGTTCTTGTTCTTTCTTTTATTAATGTATTGTATCACATTGATTGATTTGCAGATGTTGAACCAAACTTGCAGCCCAGGGATAAATCCCAATTGGTCGTGGTGAATAATCCTTCTAATGTACTGTTGGATCCTATTGGCTAGTATTTTGGTGAGAATTTTTGCATCCGTGTTATCAAGGATATTGGTCTGTAATTCTCCTTTTTGATGGGGTCTTTGTCTGGTTTGGGGATCAAGGTAATAGTGGTCTCATAAAACAAGTTTGGAAGTTTTCCTTCCATTTCTATTTTTTGGAACAGTTTCAGAAGAATAGGTATTAATTCTTCTTTAAATGTTTGGTAGAATTCCCCTGGGAAGCCATCTGGCCCTGGGCTTTTGTGTTTTGGGAGATTTTTGATGACTGCTTCAATTTCCTTAGTGGTTATAGGTCTGTTCAGGTTTTCTATTCCTTCCTGGCTCAGTTTTGGTAGTTGATACGTCTCTAGGAATGCATCTATTTCTTCCAGATTATCTAATTTGCTGCCATATAGTTGCTCATAATATGTTCTTATAATTGTTTGTATTTCTTTGGTGTTGGTTGTGATCTCTCCTCTTTCATTCATGATTTTGTTTATTTGGGTCATTTCTCTTTTCTTTTTGATACGTCTGGCCAGGGGTTTATCAATCTTACTAATTCTTTCAAAGAACCAGCTCCTAGTTTCGTTGATCTGTTCTACTGTTCTTTTGGTTTCTATTTCGTTGATTTCTGCTCTGATCTTTATTAATCTCTTCTCCTGCTGGGTTTAGGCTGTATTTGCTGTTCTTTCTCCAGCTCCTTTAGGTGTAGGGTTAAGTTGTGTATTTGAGACCTTTCTTGTTTCTTGAGAAAGGCTTGTATTGCTATATACTTTCCTCTTAGGACTGCCTTTGCTGCATCCCAAAGATTTTGAACAGTTGTGTTTTCATTTTCATTGGTTTCCATGGATTTTTTAAATTCTTCTTTAATTCCCTGGCTGACCCATTCATTCTTTAGTAGGATGCTCTTTAGCTTCCATGTATTTGAGTTCTTTCCGACTTTCCTCTTGTGATTGAGTCCTAGTTTCAAAGCATTGTGGTCTGAAAATAGGCAGGGCATGATCCCAATCTTTTGGTACCGGTTGAGACCTGATTTATGACCTAGGATGTGATCGATTCTGGAGAATGTTCCATGGACCCTAGAGAAGAATGTGTATTCCATTGCTTTGGGATGGAATGTTCTGAATATATCTGTGAAGTCCATTTGGTCCAGTGTGTCATTTAAAGTCTTTATTTCCTTGTTGATCTTTTGCTTAGATGATCTGTCCATTTCAGTGAGGGGGGGTGTTAAAGTCCCCCACTATTCTTGTATTGTTGTTGATGTGTTTCTTTGCTTTTGTTTTTAATTGGCTTATATAATTGGTTGCTCCCATGTTAGGGGCATAGATATTTACAACTGTTAGATCTTCTTGTTGGATAGACCCTTTAAGTAGGATATAGTGTCCTTCCTCATCTCTTATTACAGTCTTTGGTTTAAAATCTAATTTGTCTGATATAAGGATTGCCACCCAGCTTTCTTTTGGTGTCCATTAGCATGGTAAATGGTTTTCCACCCCTTCACTTTCAATCTGGGGGTGTCTTCGGGTCTAAAATGAGTCTCTTGCAGACAGCATATCAATGGTTTTTAATCCAATCTGATTTTTAATCCAATCTTGTTTTTTAATCCAATCTGATAGCCTGTGTCTTTTGATTGGGGCATTTAGCCCATTACCATTCAGGGTAACTATTGAAAGATATGAATTTAGTGCCATTGTATTGCCTGTAAGGTGACTGTTACTGTATATTGTCTGTGTTCCTTTCTCGTCTGTGTTGCTTTTAGGCTCTCTCTTTGCTTAGAGGACTCCTTTTGTATTTCTTGTAGGGCTGGTTTCATGTTTGCAAATTCCTTTAGTTTTTGTTTGTCCTGGAAGATTTTTATCTGTCCTTCTATTTTCAATGACGGCCTAGCTGGATATAATATTCTTGGCTGCATATTTTTCTCATTTAGTGCTCTGAATCTATCCTGCCAGTCCTTTCTGGCCTGCCAGGTCTCTGTGGATAGGTCTGTTGTCAATCTAATGTTTCTACCATTGTAGGTTACATATCTCTTCTCCGAGCTGCTTTCAGGATTTTCTCTTTGTCTCTGAGTCTCGTAAGTTTTACTATTAGATGTTGGGGAGTTGACCTATTAAAATTGATTTTGAGGGGGGTTCTCTGTGCCTCCTGGATTTTGATGCCTGTTTCCTTCCCCGAATTAGGGAAGTTCTCTTCTATAATTTGCTCCAATATACCTTCTGCCCCTCTCTCTCTTTCTTCTTCTTCTGGGATCCCAATTATTCTAATGTTGTTTCATCTTATGGTATCACTTATCTCTCGTATTCTGCCCTCGTGATCCAGTAGTTGTTTATCTCTCTTTTTCTCAGCTTCTTTATTCTCCATCATTTGGTTTTCTATATCACTAATTTTCTCTTCTGCCTCATTTATCCTAGCAGTTAGAGCCTCCATTTTTGATTGCACCTCATTAATAGCCTTTTTGATTTTGACTTGGTTAGATTTTAGTTCTTTTATTTCTCCAGAAAGGATTTCTTTAATAACATTTAAGCTTTTTTCAAGCCCAGCTAGTATCTTTAAAAATCATCATTCTGAACTCTAGTTCTGACAGTGTACTAATGTCCGTATTGATTAGGTCCCTGGCAGTTGGTACTGCCTTTTGTTCTTTTTGTTGAGGTGATTTTTTCCATCTTGTCATTTTGTCCAGAGGAGAATAGATGAATGAGAGAACAAAATGCTAACAGGGTAACAACGTTCCCCAGAAAATATACACTAAACAAATCAAAAAAGACCTGAAACTGGGGGAAAAGAAAGGGAAAGAAAGAAAAAAGAAAAAGAAAACGAAAGAGATAAAAACAAACAAAAACAAAACAAAAAAACAGAATATGATCAAATATGATCAGGCTGGTGCATAGATCAGTGTCACACACTAGATTTTGGGCGTATTTTGGTCTGTTAGAAGAAAGTGCCTCCCAAAATTTTAAGGAAAGAAAAACTTATATATGTAGAAAAATAAGGGTTAATATGATGAAGAGATGGAATATGACTGTAAAGATGAAAATTATAAAAGGTTTTATGAAAGAAATTGATAAGATAAGAAGTTGGTTGAAAAAAGAAAGAAGAGGATTAAAAAAAAAAACGGAGAGAATGTGATCAGGCAGGAGACTAGAATAAAGCCATACACTAGAGATTTAGGGTATATTTTGATCTGTTAGAAGAAACTGTATCTCAAAATTTTAAAGAGAGAACAACTTATATATATATACCAAAAATAAGGGTAACTACTATGAAGGTATAGAATATGACTCTAAAAATGAAAAATAAAAAATGTTTTTTAAAAAAGGGATTGATAAAATGTTGGTTGAAAAAGGGAAAAAGAAAAATTAAAAAAAAAAAAGGAGAGTTAAAAAAAATTAACTTTGAAAGACTAAAGAATCATGGTAAAAAAAAGCCATGAATTCTGTGCTGTATTCCCCCAGCGCCGGAGTTCTGCCGTTCTCATTGATCGGTAAACTTGGTCTTGGCTGGCTGTTCTCGCTGATCTTCTGGGGGAGGGGCCTGTTGCCGTGGTTCCCAAATGTCTTTGCCGGAGGCGGAATTGCCCCGCCCTTGCCGGTCCGGGCTAAGTAATCTGCTGGGGTTTGCTCTTGGGAGCTTTTGTTCCCTGCAAGCTCTCCGTACAGCTTTGGAGGCGGAGAGTGAAAATGGCGGCCTCCCAATCTCCGCCCCGGAGGAGCCGAGAACTTGGGGTCCCACTCCTCAGTGCGCCCCCAGAGAAAAGCCGCCAGTCACTCCCGTCTCCCCAGTCTCCGGCCACACTCCGTGTTCACCCGGCCTGTGACCGCGCCTTTCTATCTGGCACCCGACCCAGGGTGGAGTCTCCAAACCCAGCAGATCCCCGCGGTGCACTCCCGCACCTCTCCTCCCGGGGGAAGAAGGTGAGTCTCCCCGGATCTGCCGCTTGTTGGGTCCCTGCTGGAGGAGCAGGGGCCCGACTATGCTGCAGATCATGGTTTATGGCAACCCTGAGCTGAGAGCCCGCGCCTGGGCTCCGTCTCTGCAGCCGGCTTCCCTGCTCCGATACCTGGGAGCTCTGCCGCACTCAGGCACCCCCGGTCTTTCTGTGACCCCGAGGGTCCTGAGACCACACTGTCCCACGAGGGTTCCACCCCCCGCTTAGCCACCGGAGTGACGTCCCTCAGCAGAGATGACTTCTAAAAGTTCCGATTCTGTGCTCCGTGGCTCTATCACTTGCCAGAAGTGGCCGACGGAGGCCCCTCCCCCGCCGTCTATCCTCCCGAATATCGCCTCGGATTCACTTCTCCGCACGTCCTACCTTCCAGAAAGTGGTCGCTTTTCTGTTCAGAGAGTTGTTGCTCTTCTTTTCTTTGATCTCCTGTTGAGTTTGTAGGTGTTCAGAATGGATTGATCCCTATCCAGCTGAATTCCTGGGACCAGATGAAATCCAGGTCTCCTACTCCTCCGCCATCTTGCTCCGGCCCCATTTTGAGGATCTTATCTCCTATAAATATTGGCAACATTGTAGATTTTCTCAAGCCCTCCAACTCAAGAGAAGGTTCTCAATCAAAGGGAGTAGGAGGACAAAGGTAGCAGTCTCATAGGCAGGATGCAGTTGTGCAGATCTAAGCAGCTTTTAGCAGTGTACCGAGGTCCTAGTTTCACAGTGTCCTTGTCAGCATTTAAAAACTGTGTGTAATTTCAAGATAAATATGTACGAAGGCATTTCCTTGAAAGTCATTTTAATTTAAGAATTAATCGGGTGTGAAAAATTGAAGGAAGTCTTAAAGTACTTAGATGGTTTAATAGGACCTGGAGAAAACTGATATTCTATGCCCATTTCTTTTTCTCTCCTAAAGAAAGTACAAATATCAGATTCTAAAATGTGTTGCATTTCTCCTAGAGATTTTGGAGGGATCTTAAACTCTACAGGCTTACCAAAGTCTACATATATAAGTTCATGACTTTGCCTTCTGAGCTGTGGGAGTCTGAGGTAGGAGGTCTCTGACACCTGGAACTTAAGTAGTTTTTGTTTCTATGGTATGTGTTCTAGAGTTCTTTGGAACTCTGAGTCAGGAAAGTAGTTTCATGTTGTGATACCAAGAATATATTGCAATGTATACAACTCCTGATTCTCTTAGAGGGAAGTAATAGATATTTTTATTCCCCAGTTATAAAACATCCCAGCTGTTTGGTCATTGAATGTGATTGTGTTTTCAAAACCCATTATTTCTCAACAGAATATATCTTGGTTGTTACTTCTGAATAATGACTGAGCTGGTGGTTTTGAGGAGCTATAAACCACATTCTCTCTACCTGCCCAAGAAATAAGAACTTGCCAAACTAAGATATATAGATGTGTGTGTGTGTGTGTGTGTGTGTGTGTGTGTGTGTATTTTACGTGTGGTATTTGGTTGAAAGATAGGGGTAGTAGAGGAAAGAGTGGAAATTTTAAAGACTTTCAAGCTCTAGTGGCAAAGGCATGTGACTCAGAATTCTGTATTTCATTGACCTAGTGGGATAAATAGTTTTTAAGAGAATTCTTTGTGTTTTTGATCAATCAATTTCATTTCTACTCCCTGTCCACTGCCATTCTCTTCACCATCTCACACTTATCTCTTTGATTCAGTTTCCCTCTTTAGGTATAACTAGAAAAGTGATGTTCCTATTGCTTTGGTTACAATCGTGGCTAATGGAATGCTTTCAGTAAATTCTGTTTCCCTGCATCTTCTTTTACGTTATATCCCAAGGTCTGTTTGCATCTGCTTCTTCTTGTTTGACAAGCCAGAGTGCCTTCTCCCAGTATCTTGTCACATGGTATCTGTTAGGCTCCAGGACCAATGTGCTTTTCTTTTAAAAATATTACAGATGCACTTGGGGGAATGTAAAGAAGGGCCTGAGGGTTTCTGAAAGGAGCGCTGACATAAACAAACACTGTCAAATGAAACTGCACAGGACCATTTGCATCTGAATTTGAACTCCCAAACTTCACTGGTTTTCTTTTGCTCATCTTGGATCCCAGACTGTTCCATGGATTCTCTCTCTTCTTGAATTTTTCCTGTGGCATGATGTCACCTGTAGTGTGACATCCTGATATCCTGCCCTGGATTCTAATGGGCACCCTTGACTTCCCACCCAGCCTGCTCAGTGCCTTTGTCTTTGTCTCACTGAGTCTGGAATTTGTAATACAGGACAGCTCAGCCCTGTCCAGCCTACACTGGGCAATTCTTGGTTCCTGGTCTTCAGTTTACCTTTGATTCTGCCATTCAGAGGTGGTATGGGGAAGCTGTGTGCTGGATCTCTTTTCTATTTTTTTGGAAGCATCTCTTTCAGTATTAATCTCTGTTCTGATTTCATAACCAAACTGACACTTCCATGCATACTCTGTTTCATAACCATATCATTCATTGACTCATGATTCTATATTTTATTGATCTGTTGGCATGAAATTATTTTCAGCTAATTATTTGTGTTATATTGGTCTTTATAATCATGATAGCCTATTAGCCAGCAAATATTCATTATAATCATGTGTGTTTTATCAATTATAATTTTTATTTTCAAGTATCATTAATTCATTTTTACTTCTGACTTCGTAAAGTGCTTATCTTCTGACTTTGTCCATGGTCCAAGATGTTGCATCCAAGACAAGAAAATCTCAGTTCTCTCCAGAATCCCAGTATCTCTATGCCACTCAGTTTCTGGCAAAACCATCTCTGGGAGGTGGATTGAGGGAAATTCCTCATCTTATCTGAGTGTTGCCCATTGAGGGCTGGGCATAATAGATACAGTCTTTAAGATTTAGGATGGCCACCTATTTGGGACTGGAGAGGATGCTAGATGTTGTGTCTTAGAGAGGTGCCAAAGCATGTGCTAGGACCACAAGCCCACTCCAAATGATGATGGTGTAAGGAAGAGGAGTCAAGGTAAAGCCTTGGAACACTCTTATCTGCCAAAGTATTGCTTGGGAACATCCTTGCTTATTCCGCTTGCACAGGCCACCTGCTACACACCCTGATAGCACCAGATACCCATCAACCATTGCTGTCACCTCACAGTGAGTAATATGTATCATTAGTAGAATTGGTTGTGTAATGTCTGGCTTATTCTCCAGACAGAAAGCTCTAGGAGGGCAGATACCAGGTCTTTTCCTCATCACTGTATCCCCAGAGCCAAGCACAGTAATTAGAAACATATTAGGAACACAGTGCATATCTACTGAATGACTGAATAATTGAAGGGAAGAAGGAAAGAAGGAGAATGTTTCCTTCTTGGAGTACATGCATCTCATTCCCCACTCTTCTGTCTAATGAGGGATTTCTGCCAAATGTTCTTGATTGTCTCTTACTCGGCCTTATTCCTCCCTGATGAAGTCAAGTGAATTTCTTTGTTAAGAGGAGACAGTGATTGGCACATGTTCCTTGATCAGGTAGAGATAATGTATCAGAAGTCTTAAGCAAATAGAATCCACTCTCCTCGAGCAGTGCGTGACTGTGATCCTGAGCAGAAATGTTTGCTCTGTAGACTCAATATTTCTCTCCAGTGTACTAGTCCAAGATCTAACATGGGCACAGGGAGTATTAGGAAGTTCCTTGTTATCACATTTCTAAGCCATACCATCCAAAATTACTTTTATCAGGAGTTAAGATGACATTTTGATTCTCATCTACCTGGCTCCTTTTTATCTCTCTCTTAATTGGTTTTGAACATGGGCAAGAAACAGGGGTCTCATTTCTTTGGCTACCTAAAACCCCAGTAGTTCTTATGCATAGAGAGAATCCAGGAAAAATCAACATAGATACATCATGGGTTGAAAAGTTTTGGCTCCAAAGGGGAAAATGAGATTCAAGACTGGACACAGAATAAAGCTTTGAGAACAAAGGATTTTCCTTGGATTCTGAGAGCCAGTGAGCCTCCTGAAATTGTGTGCAAAATGTTCTGTGTATAGGATCCAGAGGTTTCATCAGATTATCAAAAAAGTTGCTGAACCTCGATTTTAAGGGGGCTTAGACAGACCTTGAGTTTGTCTCCTGACAACCAGAAATTTGGCCTCACCTTCCCATCCTCCCCTTTGCCTGAAGTGTCTTGCAGATCCCCTCATCATACCCTTCAGAGCTCAGTTTGAGCCCCAGCCCAACTCCCCCTGGAAGCCTGCGCTGCCTTCCCCTCCCCTCCCAGCCAGCAGGAATGGCTCCTGTGGCTCTGGTCTCCTTATGGACTGTCTTCCTCTCCCGTTTTCTCAACTGAAGCATGAGCTCCTGAGAACAGGGTCACATTGTTCAATAGTTGCTCTGTGTCACCCAAGCTGCTTGGCGTATCATGTCATTTCTGAATTCCACTCTCTTGCCTGCCCTAATATGAGTCCTGGGAGGGATTCATTAGACGTATCTTTCAGAGGAAGGGAGACTCTCAGAGTAAGTGTCTTCCCTCCAGGCAAAAAGCCAGGAAACAACAGAGCCAGGATTCACACTTGGGTCTCCTGGTCCTAGTTCAGGGCTGCTCCTTCTCCCGGTGCAGCTGCCCTTGGCAGGAATTGCCCCTAACTTCCTACCCTAGAGCTCTTCTCCCTAGTAGATATGTCTTTGTTGGAGAACACTCCTGCATGACCCTGCTGGATCACGGAGGTAAGAGAGGGCTGTGTGGACAAGTAGCACTTGAATTTCCTGCATGAGACACTGAAGAGAATTTGGAGTTGAGTGTTTCCCCCTCCAAAAACAAACAAACAAACAAACAAACAAACAAACAAACAAACGGATGACTACATTTTGCAAAAGATCAAGGGGAATTACACATAAACATGACCAGTGAAACATTCCCTAAGGAGGGCTGGACAGAAAGATTTTGAACAGGAAAGTTTCATTTTTCTGTCTGTGATCTCCTACTCTTGGTTCAGCTGGTTAAGAAAAATCACTATACACAGTTGTCTCAAGGGTCAGGGAAAGGTGGTGATTTGTATTTTGAGTCGGTGGAGCAGAGGGAAGAGACTCACCGGAGTGGAGGAGAGCAGGGGATGATATACCAGAAGGCAGTGGGGAGAAGGTGCACAGAGACAAGGAAACTGGAATAGAAGGGGCATGAGAAAGTTAGCCCCGGAAATTCGCCAGTGTCTTGGGGAGAGCTTTGAACCACCCCCAGGTGAGGGCCAGAGATTAAATCCAATTTTATTTAGATCTTTCGAGTCAAGGTGACTTCGACAGACATTTGGATGCCAATAGATTGACAGTAGCCCTCTCTACATTTTCAGAATGAGGAGCAGTAGGTGGATGATAAAGGGAGCATGATGTTTTATGGAAAAAGAAAAAAAAAGGAATCGTTCCGTTTCCCAAAGTCCTTCTACATTTTGGAGGAGGGAAGGTGTTAGCTGAAAACTTTCCTGATGATGACAGTTGAATCATCTGCTGAAGAGCAAACTTGATGGCATTTAAAATGCATGGGTTTTATCTCCAGAGCAGACATATGGATGCTCTGATGCTTCTTAGCAAACTCCAGGCTTCAGTCTCCTGCGAAGAGCTGTTCCTGGGTCTAAGAGATAGGTGACAATGCACATGTTATAATCTCTAAAACAAAAGCCTATTATGTTCTAATTTGGCTGTTCATCTGCCTAACAGGAATGGAAAGGGGGCAGGAAGTGAGGAGGTGACAGTTTCTGGCTGCTGATGACCCGCAGAGCCCACGGAGTGACTGCAGGTGACGCCCCATCTTTCTCAGCCACCCAGACTCACTGAACTTAGATCCTGCAGCTACTGACAAGGGCCAAGGGAAGCAGAGAATGGCAGCTGCATCAGTTGTGGTGGGAGTGATTCTTGGTGCCTCTCTGTCCCGTTGTTCCCTGAAGCCGGAACTGTGGGTCTGGGCAATCTGCACAGCGAGGCGTCTAGAACCTCTGAGGGATGCTGCAGTCTAGAACGATCACTGGCCTAAGTCAAGAATGGAAACATGGCTCTTCCCTCAGGGGCTGATGTCACCAGAGCAGTGAGTTATATTCCCTTCAAAAGGACCCATGCTGCAGCTTCCTCCACTGCTGTCTTTACTCCCTGGACAACCAGCTCCCACTGCTCCTTAGAGGCCGGGTGCCCAGTGTGCGGGCTTTCACACACCACCTCCCTGAATCCTCATCAAAACCCGACGGCAAGAGCGCTGTCATCCTAACTGTACGCAGGAGAAAACTGAGACTCGGAAACTTAAATGACTCATTTCCCATCTGAGTGGAATACTCAGGAAAAGAAAAGGAAATTAGCATGAGATTTGGGAGGAAGTATTGAATAACGACTATCAGCAAAGGGCTTTCTGCTTAGACAAATCTGAGTTGGAAGCCCAGCTCTTCAACTTCCGGGCTGTGTGAGCTTGGGCAAGTCCCTCAGCTGCTCTGAGGCTCACTTTCTCCACCTGCAATGTGAAGATAATCCTACTACCTATTCCAGGCCTCCTGCGTGGCAAGTGATCCAGAATTTTATCTAATCGTCTCCTTGCGTTTATTAAATGACGATTATTTTTTCTCTGCTCACCAATCAGGTAAGCTTGTCATATGACTCCCTACAGGGTACGATGGTCTTTAAGGTAATTCTTTTTAAAGCGTCTCTCAAGATTTCAGCTCTGGAAGGGCATTCTTTTTCCAGGTTTGGGAGGTGGTGATAAATGACTAAGGGCCGGACCTCAGTCCCACTAAGTTCCATTTTAATCTCTGTGTTTACCATCAGTGTTGTTACTCCTAGCACAACTGAGACTACCTGGAGTTTGCAAAAGGAACATGAGTAACCACCGTATCAATGATCTATGGCTGTGTAGCCAAACACCTCAAACTTCAAACAAAAATTATTTATTATTGCTTAGGATTTTGTGGTTCTTCTGCTGGTCTCTCCTGGGTTCTCTCCTATGGTTGAAGAATGGAATGGAATGGCTGGATAGTCCAAGGTGACCTGGCACAGACGTCTGGGAGTTGGTGCTGCTTCTGAGCCTGGGCACCTCGATTTTCCTCTACACGGCCGTTCATCCTCGGGTAGACTAATCAGCTTCCTCACAGCACGGCCGCCTCAGGGCAGAGCTCCAAGAGGACAAGCGCCTGTGTGTAAGCATCTATCAAGCTTCTGCTTGAGTCATGATTGTTCGTGGCCCACTGGCCAAAGCGATTCACATGGCCAAGCTCAGTGTCACGTGGGAGGTGACGTAGACTTTATCCCTTGATGGGTAAAGTGGCGAAGAATTTTGGCCATTTTTGAATCCATCACAATTACAAGTATAAAATGTAAAAAAAATAAATAAATAAAGGGAAGGCATCTGGAAGATATAATAAGAATAAAAAGAATCCAACCTGCAGTGTAAGGATTTCTTAGGATTTCAAGGATTTCCTTGCCTCTGAGAGCTTTCAAGCCCTGCCCTGTCCCATATCTTTTCTGAGTGAAGTACCACCCACTAGCCCTTGGGCGAGCAAACTTGGTAGGAACCTTGCCTGTCTCCTTCCTTTGCATCCCCTGGCAGGTTGCTAAAGCACCATCTTACATATTCTCCTTTGGGAACTGCTGTACTCCTTTATTTCTTAAACCTTGTTCGGGGGACAACTTTACTTCTATAGTCTCCTCACCCCCTGCCCCAAGGCCCCTCCAGCCCAGTAACCGGGATCTGCTTCCAGGACTGAAGGATGTGATGTGATCAACTGATCTATTATTACTATAATAATTTTTGCTAATGGAAACTGCAATGTAATTATTACTTTTTGTTAATCCTATTAACATTTCGGAGACTACCTTTTAGCCTTATTTTAATTAATAGAGAAATATAAGTATTTCTTATGGAAATGGCTTATTATTATACTTACTGTTACCTCACATGCCTTTTGAATTAAAATTATAAACTAAGCGTCTTTCCAAATCTCTTTTTGTATCAGTGTTTACATAAATATTAATCTAATCAACACACAGTATATAAACAAATATTTTGAATTTTTAAGATCTAATATTACGTTTGTGTGGTGGTGCCAAAATATATTTAATCAGTCTCCTGATGATGAACATTTAGGTTATTGTCATTTCTTTTACTAGAATAAACCATGTTGCAATGAATACCCTTTACATACAACTTAATAAACTTATTATGATTGCTTTTTTAGTATATATTCCTGGAAATGGGATCACTGGGCCAAAGGATACATAGAATTTATACAACCGACTTTGTCAGCTTGCTTATTAAATAATTTTACGAGTTCATATTCCCAAGGATTATGTGTAAGGACAAGAACACCCCTGTCCTCCCAGCTTTCTTGTGATGATGTTTAAAAGCCCAAGTTTTGTTTTGTTTTGTTTTTCCAAGACAACAAGCAACGAGCTAAAAGTTGAGTATTTCAGCCCAGGGAAAGAGGAAAATCCTAAACTAAACAACTTAATTTTCTGACAGCCTGAGAGCAGCCCGGCTGAGAACATCTCAGCCCAGGGCTCCCTGGAGACTGAGAGGAGAGAGAAGTCAGAAAAGCAATTGAAGGAAAAGCCCAGTCCCCTGCGCTCAGTGAAACAGCAGTCTCCTCGCTGCTGATCAGGCCTCACACAGGGACCCCCAGGACCGGGTCAGGGCACATCCAAGGGGGCCTCCAAGGCCAGACTGTTGACACCTACCCCCCGCAGAAGGACCCTCCCCCACTTCAGAGGCTGTGATATTTTTCAAACCTAATTCAAATCCCTCACTGTCCTGTGATGACCATAAGGTACCAAAATAGCCCTGTCTCCTATGGGAAAGGTATCATTTCCACTCAGACCTGATCACTGCTTCAAGTTTTGGGACCGCTATGACTTGGCAAGGAAAAAGTCCTCATTTATCCTTTGACAAGCTGAACAGAAGTATTCCAGGTACCCACCATGGACACAACTTTTCCTGCGACTCAAAACCCCAAACTCCATCTCCCTTACTCATTGCTTTCCCCCCAAAACCTCCTCTCGTTACACTTAGAACTTCCTTCTACTTACATGTAGGACTCTGCAACAGAAAATAGTTAAAAGAACTTTGACATTTGGAGGTTCCTCTCAAACAGTATTAGAAAAGGGATTTTTATCTCTTTGTTATGCTCTAAGCATCCTGATTAATGTCTGAAGTAACTCTGGGGATTTTTTTGTGAAGGTCTTCACAGGGCTTTGCCTGGGGTCTTAACGCAAGGGGAATGCATGCACTGGGGCTGGGGCTGGATATTATAGAGCTTCAACTATTTTGCTTCCATTTTGCTTATAAAATATTATATGTATATATTTTCTCTTCTAGGCCAGGGGTAACTGCTGAGGAAGAAATGTGCCGGCCAAGTCTTACCCTGTGGCAACCTTTTGGTAAGGTGAGGGCCTTCCAGAATTCTGAATATCAAAGTAAATCTTTGTTATAATAATATCTTATTTCTTCATACTTGAATGCAAAAATTTGATGGCTTTTCATTTATGTTATTTATTCATGTCGGAGCAAAAGATGCCCTTAGGAATCAATCTTTTAACTCAAATCCCTCATTTGGAAAAACTGCAGCCCAGAGAGAGGACACAAGGTGCCTAAGCACATATCTTGTTACCAACCAAGCTCTGGACCAAAGTGTAAGCCTTATGATGTGTGGTGAGAGGTATTTCCTTTGCCTCTGTTTTAGAGCTTTTCAGGGGATCCATTTTGAACCTATTTCTAAGTGGTCTTTAGGCACCCGGCACAGTGGTGGGCACTTTACAGTTTATCACACCAATTATCCTCATAATTCTATCAGTACCATTATCCTCATTTTACAAGGAAGGTTTTGGAGAGGTTTTATAAGTTGCCTAATACAATGTATTCATTTTTTATGGCTTCCATAACAAATTATCACAAATTTAGTGTTGTAACACAAATTTGTCCTCTTGCTGTTTAATAGCTCATAAGACTGAAATGGGTCTCATTAGGACAAAACAGGATGCTCAGAGCATTGTTTTCCTTCCTGGAGGCTCTGTGTGAGAATCTGTTTTCTTGCTTTCTCTGGTTGCTAGAGGCTTCATGGCTCATGGGCACCTTCCTTGATCTTCACAGCCAGCAACAATGGGCCTGATCCTTACATTGTATCTTTCTGATCCTTTGTCTTCCATCTTGTCTCTCTCTAACTACAGCCAGGAAAGGTACTCTGCTTTTAAGGACTTCTGTGATTATTAGCTCAGGCTCACTCAGATAATCTAGGACAATCTCCCCATCCTCAGGGTTTGTAATCCAGTTGCAAATCCCTTTTTTCCGTATAGGGTAACATATTCACATGTTAGAGCATGAGCATACTGGGGGAAGTCATTATTCTGCCTACCCCAGTCTACCCTCTGGTCCTCAAAGACATCTGTCCTACATGCAAAATACATTCTTCCTATGTCAAGTTCTCCAAAGTCTCAACCATTATGTGAGAGAAGCTAGTATGTGGCAGGGTAGGCCTCTGGTTCCAAAGCCCACCTGATGGCTGGCCAACAGCACATGCTGCCATTTTGCTAAAACATGGAGATGCTGTTCTTTTACTGATTTGCATGAGCTCCCAAATCACAGAGAGTTAACCTGTCAGCTCTGTGAAGGCAGGAGACTGTCTAGTCTGTTAGTCATTCCATCCCAGCACCTACCACAAAGCAAGCACTCAAATTTTGCAAAGCAAATGAATGTGGAAGAAAGCAAGTATTTAAGTAAATCAATGGCATAAGCAGTGTATGGAGACATAGAGTCATGACTTATTTTTCCTGTTGCAAAAAACCTTGAATTCTCAGTGTTTTTCTGAGCCATTTGAAAACAGATTTCAAACCTTACCAGAGCCAAAGTTGCTCTTCCAGGTAAACTTATCCAGCTGCCTATGCTCCATCTGGGTTTTAATTACTAGTAAATGTCTTTTCAGGCACTGTGATTCTACCAAAATTGGATCCCAGCCCATGGATTCTGTTTTAGGTTTAAATATAGCCACTGAACTTATAGATTGCCAAATATTTGTTATTCTCAGTATACTTGGGTGTATTCTGGGTAAGCATCCTGATTATTTTTGTAGATAGAATACTCTGCTGTCATTTTTCCTAACATCCCCCCCGTGATGATTTCTCCAATGGAACACAGGAGAAAACAGTATCATTTTCCCAAAAAAGTATTTAAAAAAATAATTTAGCTTAGGGGTGCCTGGGTGGCTCAGTCAGTTAAGCATCCAACTCTTGATTTCTGTTCAGGTCATGATCTCAGGGTCATGAGATTGAGCCCCACATCAGGCTCCACACTAGGTGTGGAACCTGTTTAAGATTCTCTCTCTCCCTCTGCCCCCCCTCCCACCATGCTCCCGCTTTCTACCTCTCTGTAAAAAAAAAAAAAAAAAAAAATTTTTTAAAATTTAGCTTAGATTAGTACTAGCCAGGACTGGGAGTGGGAATAGGGATTAACTGTGAATGAGCACAAAGGATTTTATTGTAGTGATAGAAGTGTTCTAAAACTGGGTTTTGATGATAGTTGCACAACTGAGTAATTTCTCTAAAGATTTTTAAATTGCGCACTTAAAATAAGTGAATTTTCTGGTACATAAATTATACCCCAATAAAGTTGTTAACAAAGTAATTTGCCTATCATCCACTCAAAAGCACTGTCCATGTTTTGTGTTAAATGTGATTATTTTTTACCAAAGCAGTCTCTAAATACAGTTTCCATAATAATAAAACCTAAACTTCTTCAACTGTATCTTGGTCTATTAATAAGCAGAGCTGAGCATGGTCACACTTAGCTGCCCCAGAAGTAAACATGTCATGCTTGTTTGCCTTTTTCTTCCCAAACAATTTAAGAGCAAATAGACATTCATTCTTAATCTTTGCAAAATTTTGATATTTGGTTTATCTTAAATTTATCAGAGTAATTGTTTTGATATGATTCAGAACCATGCATTTTTTTATGTCCTATGATTCATTTCAAAGGAGTAATTCAACCCCCAGTCCATCAGTGTGCTTTTATAAAGACAATTCAGTTTCCCATGACAAATAAAACCAATATGCTGCTATATACACAGTAGTCAGATAAACAAAAAGAGAAAACCTCATACTTATCAGCTTTTCAGCATTTGTGGACTTGAACGTCAGCCACTTAAATGCATTTATGGGCAAATATACACAGTATCAAATATAGAAACGTGTACACTGTTGCAAAAAATATTCTTTAAGGGATTACTAGGTTTAGGGGCACCTGGGTGGCTTAGTCAGTTGAGTGGTTGAGCAACAGACTCTTGATTTCGGCTCAGGTCATGATCTCAGGGTCTTGCAATGGAGCCCTGCCTCAGGCTCTGCACTGAGCATGGAGCCTGCTTAAGATTCTCCTCCTCCCTCTCTCTTTGCATCTACCCACCCCCCATCCTGCTCACTCACATGCTCTCTCTTCATTCTGAAATTGTATAAATAACTCAGGAGCTTGATGGACGATTCTGTGTTCCTTAGACAGAGACTTGGACTGGCCCTCTCCTCATTAGAGAGAACATAATGGTACAAGTTTAGAGTCTCCAGGCTTCGTTCCTATGTGGACCTTTGGCTTCATTTCTTGCTCTCTAGTCCAGTGTTTCTTTCCCATGGGGATCATTGACAAACCTGGTGGAGCTTGTAAAAGTGCAAATTCCAAACCTATGGAAGCAGAATCTCCAAGGTAGGATTCCAGGACTCAGCATCTTTAACAAGAGCAACAGGTCATTATTATAATGCACGTTAATATCTAAAATATTTGATCTGAGGATCTTGCCAATATTTAAAGATTCAGTATGGACTCTTCAGATTTATTAGCATTACAAGAAAAAGTGTTTCAAAGCAGTGTTTATCAAGCTTTAATGTGCACATGGATCACCTAGGGATCTTGTTAAGATGCCGACTCTGATTTCAGAGGTCTGGAGAGGAGCCTGCGTTTCTGCATTCTAACAAGACCCAGGGATGCTGCTGTTGCTGGCCCATGCGCCAGACTTTGATTAACGGGCCTTCAAAACATATTCAGGCCATGCTAGAGGATCAGAATGCCTCCCAGAGGACAGAGCACAGCGGCTGCTCCAGAGACCATTCTGTGTGAATGCCCTTCCAATTGGAGTGAGAGCAAGTGTGCTTCTGGGAATCTGGGCTAGGTGTAGGGGTCCGATGCCTCTCTCAGGCTGCAGAGAATGGAGCCAAGGAAGGGACGAAAGTTACTGTGGGGAGGTCAGGAGAGGCATAACCTGAGAAAGGAGCCATTTAGGAGATCTACCTGATCACAAATGTAAGGGCCAGAGAAACAAGGCATGTAGACCCTGGAAATAGAGACTGAAGATGGAGAACAAAGTCAACATGTCTGGAAAAAAGGACAGGAGGCAGACCTAGGTTTCCCTGAATGCTGAGAGGTATCTGCAGGGGACATTTACAGAATGTCTGCCACTTCACCATAGGTGGGGAGGAAGCCACTATGAACTCAGCATCCTCTGTTCAATCCTGGATGCATAATGTTCATACTTTTATGGGGCCATAAATTATTTTTTAAATGATCTGTCCTAATTATTTGAAGGAGTAGTTCCCAAACTAAAATATGCCCAAGAATCACGCAGGGAACCTGGCCCTTTCCTGGTTGAAATTCAGAGCATTATTTGTCCTCCAGGAAAACTGTAATGTAGTATTGTGTATCCAGAATAATACAGAGTAGCAATGAAATGAAATAAAATGAAATAAATAGTATTGATTGTATCATTACTCTGCAGTGTGATGTTGCTCAGTTTTCCTCTCATACCTTAGCTTTTTCTGCAAGAAGTCCCGCCCCCCATGCAACAATAACTACTGGTGTGTGTGTGTGTGTGTGTGTGTGTGTGTGAGTGTGTGTGTGAGAGAGAGAGAGAGAGAGAGAGAGAGAGATTGATTTTATAATTCTATAGTTAGCAAGTTCTTTTTTTATTATTTTATTTATTTATTTTTTTTGAGAGAGAGCCAGAAAGAGAGCACAAGTGGGGGAGCAGAGGGGCAAAGGGAGAAGGAGAGAGAGAGAGAAGCTTAAGCAGGGCTCCATGCCCAGCATAGAGTCCAACGTGGGGTTCGATCTCATGACCCTGAGACCATGACCTGAGCTGAAATCAGGAGTCAGACGCTCAACTGACTGAGCAACCCAGGCGCCCCAGCCTAAAAAAATATTTTTTTATACCAATTGTCTCATTCACTCTTCAGAACAATCTAGTAGGATAGCTATTGTTATTTGGCCTCATTTTACAGATAAAGAATCCGAGTTAGACTAAGGAATTTGTATAAAATCACATTACGGAGGGTCACTGGCCCCAGATCCTGCACTCTGACCACCATATCGGATGCCTATTGATATTGGCTGGAAGGGTCAACGGGCCACAGCACTTTCCTTCTCTCATGGCATGTGTTAATGTGAGTTTTGTGTCCTTATGCCTGGTTTTTATGTGCAAAAGACATTATTTAGAAGCAATTCTGGTTTCAAATATTAATACTTAATTTTTTTAGAGTTATAAATTCAAAAATCGAGTTCTTTTTTAACCTTTTAAGTTTACTTACAAATATTATTATATGTTTTATATATTTAGCACATTTAATAATCAGTTTGAGTTTTAACAACCTAATTAAATTTCCTTTGCATTTCAAACTCTATTTATATGTTTAATAATCTGGTTTCATTTAGAAATACATCAGTTGTCTGAGTTAGAAATAAAACCATCCCAGGTACTTAAATAGCTTACAAATCTAATAAATTAAACTTATGTTTATGGTGAATTTGAACTCTCTTAAATATTCTAATGTTGTGAATATAAACTTGGAAAATGTTCAGTTTTAGAAAGGTCTAAATTAATTATTCAACTGTACATTTTAAATTGATATTAAAAACCTCATCTGCAAGAAAATAGGCCAATTTAAAAAAAATGATTTTTCTTAAATATATAAATGTTAAAAATGTCATTTTCTTGTATATTTACTTACTTAGTTCTAAATTGTCTTGGTTAAAAGATGCTTACACACTAATTAAACAATCACATCATCCTAAACTACTTTGGGACATACCTTTCCCAACAATAATGTTGTACAACAAAAGCTTTTGGCCCTAAAACTGACTGGATTTTTTGTTAGCAACAATATCCAGTCCTGGGCTCTATTTATATCTGTAAGAAAGCCTCTGTAATTTAAAGGAGCTGGTCACACAGTTTTCATTTCTTTTTTTTTTTTTTTAAATATTTTATTTATTTATTTGACAGAGAGAGACACAGCAAGAGAGGGAACACAAGCAGGGGGAGTGGGAGAGGGAGAAGCAGGCCTCCCGCCGAGTAGGGAGCCCTATGCGGGGCTCGATCCCAGGACCCTGGGACCATGACCTGAGCCAAAGGCAGACGCTTAACGACTGAGCCACCCAGGTGCCCCACACAGCTTTCATTTCTTAAAAAGTATGTTTGACTTAGTTTTTCTGGCCATTCAAGTAAATCTTCATCCCCATGCAGTTGAGATTTTGCATTTTTGGCTCTTAAGACATTTAAGCATCTTCTAGTCTAATTCAAAAGATTTTCAAGCATGACCATTTTAATTATTTTTATTTTTTCTTCTTAATTTTCAGGGTCAAATTTTTTCTGGATATTAAAATTGTTTTTGATTGAATTTTAAGTTATCTTTCTTAGCTTTGTCTGACTAGCAATCCCAAATTTCAAGATCATTGTCTAGGGTGTTGGATGCCAATCAGTGAAGTGACAGGAACCATCTAGGTGGACATGGGAGTATCCACCTTTATCACTGGAGAAGCTGAATTGAAGAACCCAGCCTGAGTCTGCAACCATCCTTCCTCCCTGTTGACTTCCCCAACCCCTTCCCACATGGGACCACATGGGTCCACCCTGACTATGACACGAGTTAGGGTTTCATAGTCTCAAGATGAGGAAAGAGAGCAAGACCACAAATGGGTATTGCTTTTAAATACTAACTCCACCCAGGCCAGAGACATGGCACCCACCAAAGAGGTATATGCTCCTCCAGAAAAGCCAAGAATTTTACTCTAGATAAGAATTCTATTGATAGAAATAAAGTGACAGGGCATTAGGGGTCCCTATAGAAGTTCTGAGCCGTAAATAGGAAAAATATTTTTTAAACTGCTTTGAAAATGAGATGGTTTGACTCAACTGTAGATTATATTGATTATTGTGTCTAAAGGGCTATGAATGCTGGAACTGTGTCAGAATTATTCAGGATGAGGGATGCCTGGGTGGCTCAGTCGGTTAAGCGTCCAACACTTGA
Organism: Halichoerus grypus; assembly: GCF_964656455.1. NCBI lineage: Eukaryota > Metazoa > Chordata > Mammalia > Carnivora > Phocidae > Halichoerus > Halichoerus grypus. The sequence goes on from NC_135721.1 coordinate 13,577,127, forward strand.
TTTCAGCTCAGGTCATTGTCTCAGGGTCATGGGATCGAGCCCCGTTTTGGGCTCCGTGCTGAGCATGGAGCCTGCTTAACATTCTCTCTCTCCCTCTCCTTCTGCCCCACCCCCTCTTAAAAAAAAAGAATTATTCAGGGTGAATTCTTTACTGGCAAGGGATATTTACTGTTCCCTATGCCTTGAGTGACAATTTTAATATATTGTGATAGACAAAATAGTGTAAGAGAGATAGATAATGTTGAATGGATGGGGAAGCCTATTGACCAAGGAAGAATTCACTGAAAGTTTAAGCAAACAGACATTTCTTTGGGCAATTAGAATTGCAATTCAGGAAATACAGATTCAGGTAGAATCCAAGGAAGACAACGAGAGGGCAAAGTTAGAAGGGCAAAAGGTCATGAGTGTAGTTCTCACTTAGGTCCTCTATGTAAAACAGGGATTGAAACTTGGTTAGCTGGGATTGGTTGAGGAAATATGCAAATCATGGATTTAAAATTTGTCAAATCCAGTTGCTCCCTTCTTCGAAGTGAAGAATGCAAACAATTTAGGTGTCTCGGTGAGGAGGGAGTTAAGTCCAGGCTGAGGGCTTGTAGCTAGCAAAAAGTTCATAGTTTCTCTGATGAGGACTCACATAAATTCCTCCTCCCTGGCAGCCTCCTGACCCTCTTGTAGAAGAGACTCTATAGCTAGACTTGCCTGCTCAATTTTGAAATCTCCTTTTACAACTATTTAATGCAGTAATAGCAAATATGAGGTATTTGGATTTTCTACAACCTTTCTGCTCCAAAAGTGTGGCTAACTGAGAGTTGACTGTGGAAATTTTTATTCAGCTATGCTTTTAAATCTCCAGGATTGCCATAAATCAGTGGGAAGCCTGGCTCACTCTCCTTGTCTGATTCACTATTAACTGTATAGCGTTGATGGGCCATTGGGGAATTGAGTGAGTGTGGTTTTCTTTAAGATTCCACATCTCAAGTCCTTTGCAAACTGTCTGCATTTTAACTCTGTGACAAGTCTACAGCTGGCCCCTGGTTTGTCCTTATCTCCTTGAAGGGAAAGATGGCAAGCTATCCTCCAATTCTATCTTCTCACACACCTGACCGTACTCCTAGCACAGGGACTGGAGATTGGATAGACTAAAAATACCACTACCTCCCTGTAATCTCTGGTCCAAGCCACCAGCCTCTTTTTCCTGGACAATTTTAATAGTCTCCTGACTGGTCTCCATTTTCCCACTCATGCTTCTTACAGTTAATTTCCCACTCCGAACCTAGAATAATTATTTCAGAATGTAAGTCAGAATATGTCACTGAACTGCCCCAAACCCTCCAAATCTTTCCCCAAATTTCAAAATCTGTATTCAATTGACTTCATAAACCCAATGTGATCTGGTCCCTGGCTACCTCTCCACTATCATCTCCCACTCTCCGCTTTACTTACTTTACCCAGCCATGTCCACCTCACTGACTGTTTCTAGAGCATGCTGAACTTTCTCTGTACTAGCTGTTCTCTTGTCCCAGATAACTTCATAGCTCAATTCATCATGGCACCTCGGTCCCTTCATCAAAAAGACCCACTGTTATGGGATGCATCTTTCCCCTGCCACAAATTCACGTCTTGAAGTCCTAACTCCCTGTACCTCTGAATGTGACTGTACTTGAGATGGGGCCTTTCAAGAGGTGATTAAGTTAATGAAGCTGTTAGACTGGGTCTTAATTTGATTGGACCGATTCCCTTATAAAAAGAGGAAATTGTGAACAGAAAGACACCAGGGATGTGCACGCACAGAGAAAAGACCTTGTGAGGACACAGTGAGAAAGTAGCCATCTACAAGCCAAGGAAAGACATCAGAGAAGAAACCAACCCCGAAGCCCCTTGACCTTGGGCTTCCAGTCCCCAGAACTGTGAGAAAACAAACTTCTGTTGTTTGAGCCTCCCAGTCTGTGGTGCTTTGTTACAGCAGCCCGAGCAGACTAATCCATCCACCCTGACCATTTAATCAATAATAGCATGCCTCCATTCCCTTGACCTAAATTCATTTTCCTACATGGTCCTTCTCCTGTGACATTGGATTACATATTTATGTTCCTTTTTATTTTTGTTCTGTCCCCCTACTTTGATGTAAGCTTCATGAAGACAGGGACTTTAGCATGCTCATTGCCCAGCACAGTGCCTAGCTCAGAACAGATGCTCAATAAATATTTATTAATAAATAAATGGATGGGATAGTTTGTTGAGATTTCTTAAACCCCACCCCCCCCCACCCCCCAGTCTTTCTCTATCTATCTTTAGTCCATCTCTGTGATGCCCTCTTTGACTTCTGGAGACCTTCCTGATTTTCTGGACACCTCCTGTCCCCGGGTCTTCCACTAAGAGCACTGATGTTGGACCCATCCTCTTGTTACCTGATGGCTCATGGCCTCTAGACTGCTTGGCCATGCTGCTTGATCTTGTGTTTACTCTTTTCCTCTAGCAAAGGCAGGTTTGCCTGAAAAGGAGTTTTGCACTTGGTCCTAAGTGCTGTGCATCTCTATACTTACGGCTAAAGTGTGTTTCTCCAGCCATTCTCCTGGCACTTGGATTGTACAGTCGGCCTGTTCCTTATCCTGCTGAGTGAGACCGAGGTGAGGCTTCTCAGACAAATGCAGCTAATGTTTGTCCAGCCCAGGAGACACTAGGCACAGAAGAAAGTGCTAATCAATAACTTTGACTCGCTCGGCTGCAAACTTTCAATTTTGATGCTCTAAAGACTGTGTTCATTCTAATGGCTAAGTGGTGATGCCACACTCAAAATTGGGTCCATCTGCATGGCTTGCCAGATTAAGAAGATATGGATGACTGGGTTATTTTCTGTAATGGAAGCATTGGCAGGGCCTAAGAATTTGTGCAAACTCTCCAGACCAATATTCAAGGCCCTCCCCAAACTGCTTCTATGCCCCATCTCCCATTGGTCAATGTGAAGCTCTGTTCCACTCCCAACAGAATGTTTCCTGCTTCCTGGGCATGCCTTTGACATTCCCGTCTCCAGCAGATGCCTTTTAATCTCTGATTCCTTTCTCCCTGGTTATGAGATAAGCCGTTGATTAAGAACAGATATTACCTTTGCTTTGATGATAGACTGAACTCTCCCACCCCTCATTTTTATCTATAAGATGCTACCCATCCTCCAAGGTCATCCTCCGTTAATAAGTTAATGAGTAGTCAGTATGTGCCAGGTTTTTAATATTAATATTTAATATTAATAGTATGTACCTTAGTTTTTAATATTAGAAACCTATTTGATTCTTATAATGATGTTATGATATAGGTACGTATATTATCTCCAGGTTATGGATGAGGGAATAGAAATAGAGATGCCATTTTCTTGCCATCAAAAGACCTCTCCTGATCTCACCTATATGCTCTAATTGTTTCTTCATTGACCTTCAGAAGCACACATTTCTTCTGTTACTGGCTTATTTGGTCTTGTAGGGTGGTTCTATGTATACTTTTCTGATTCATGCTGGCCTATGAACTCCTTAAAAGCAGATACCACCTCTTAATTATCTTTTTATTCATCATACTATTTCTTGCTAGACACAAGTGCTTAAGAACTGTTTCTGGTATTGGCTTGGATTGACCCCTGGGCCCTGGAAGCCCTAGGTTTGCTGTTGAGTGTGCCCACAGGACTCAGACCTTGGTGCACAAGAGGGATACCAACTTAATTCCCACCAAGTCCTTTGGCTGTGGTTTTTGGGGGGATGTGCCTTGGCCCAACACCAGGGCTCTTTCTCAAGTACAGATGCAGACAGCTGCTCAGTGTCACTGTCCCTCTTTGGTGATGGAGGAGGCTTTGTATGGTTTCAGGAATGCAGTAGAGATTGAACCCATTTGGGAAGACTGGGCTCCTCCATCTGCTGGGCTCTGGGCTGGAGGTGTTAAATACATGTGTCTATTACTTTATTTTGTCCTTCTGTCTAAGTCAGCAGGGAATACCCTGAGTTCTATCATTTTTCAGGTCTAGCCCTCCTCTCTAGGAAGTTTCTTCCTTTGCCTCTTCCTCTGCTCTCTTCCAAGGATAATAAGTGTGCCAGTCACAGGACATGAAGCACATATGGCCCTGTGTGGCATTTCACTTTCTGTGGGTTTGTACATTTCATCTCTTGGATATGATGGAAAACTCTCAGAGACCAGAGGTGGAGCCTTACACTTCCTTGGAGTCCCATGGCTAGGTGTGGAGCTTGGACACACAGGTAGCTTTGTGACAGACCCGCCAATTGGCCACCACGTGCTTGTGGGCACCATGCAGATCAGATAGGTACTATGGGATCAGACGATTGAGCAGATAATGGAATAAGCCAGGTGCACCACAAGCATATCTATGATAAATGAAGGGAATTGCAAAGAAATGTTTGGAGAGTCTGATATCATACCTTAATGGCCACGATGGAAATCTTCCATCAGTTGTAGAGTGAGCCTTTAGAAATGTTAGGTAACCTGCTCATGTTGCCCAATGAATGAATTGCAGAGTCAAGGTTTGAACTCCGGTCTTTTAAAACCAGCTCTGCTTTTCATACTTGTGATACTTACACTTCATTGTTGAAGGACTATGGAACTGAAAACCAGCCCTACACCCACAGACAGGGGTAGAGGGTTGAGCATTCCCAGAGCTCTATCTTCTCTCTGTAACAGTTCTCTCCCCAGAAAACATCTGAACCAGCTTCCCATTTTCTTTAGTCCTTGGCTTTTTCAATGCAAAAGCCATTTAAAATTAATTAAATTGATTCTTATCTTCAAGTTGGTCCTGGATAATGCATTTGTAGTTGCCAAAGGAGCTTCCCCAAAGGCATTTTAATGATATATTAGTTTTCCATTGTCCTTTTTCTTTTTTTTTTTTTTGGTTCCATATCCTAGGCCTTCCATTTCTAAGAACAATAATTGTGGCTGTTATTATCATCACATAGAAGGAAGCAAAATGTTCCATCCTCCCAGAGAGATGGAATCCCCATTAGGCTCTGGTGACAATGGTGCAGGCTTTGCCCTTTGACAGCTTCTCTGAGACAGTGGTGGGACCTTGGTTTCTGGACATGCTGAATTCACAGTTAGACATTATGACTGTTGAGACATTACCTTCCACGGTGATTGATGGGAGCCTCAGTTATTATAATTAGGCAGAAAGGAAATGACAAATCCTGAAACGCTGGAGAGCACAATTTTATTTTGTGCCAATGTGCCTTCATATCATGGCATGAAACAATAATAGCTATTGTATGCCCTAATTTGAAACCCCTCTTGATTATAAACATCCTCAGGGGAATGACGGAAGTGTTTTGGTGTTGCTTGTGTCACCTGGTTTAATTCTTCCATCTGCAAAATGAGATTGGGGCCTTTAGGATCGGGAATAAAAGATGTGATGAAGCAGAAATGTCAAAGCACCATGACTTGAGGACTGTTCTCTCCAAATTCCAAATACCAGGAAGTCCAACTTCAAAAGCCTTCCTCTGAGATGCGCTGGAAGCACACACAGTACCTTGTGTGGGTTGACATTGCCCAGCAAAGCAGCAGAGATACAAAGAACACAACCCTAACATCCAGGCCAGTTGGCAGCTACTTGTTCTTCTTCATGGAGTTGAACCCATTAAATGAGGCTGCTCTAGAATCCCAGTCCCATGGGTTTCCTAGTTCTGCTAATCACTGTGGGAACTTCTTGAACCCAACAGTGAGGCAGACTTTTGCAGACAGAAGCAGAGGTGGCTCAATGAATTCCTGCCTGAACCCAGGGGAAGCCCTTCTGCAAGGGCTGATGGCGGCGTCTGGGCGGGAGATGAGTCTCTGCCTTGTGGGGTCTGGCCACAGGGTGGGCGTCCGTAGTCTGGGTGTGGGCAACATGGTATTATTAATTCTGGTTCGGCCATCACCCATCTGTGAGACTTCCCCAATCTGGACATGAGTTTTCCAGGATATTGGACTAGGAAATCTCCAAGGCCCCTTCCATTACTAAAATGTGATATTTTGACAAAATGCTTTTTTTGTGATGGCATGAACTGTTCTTCAGTTTCATTATAGAGTCCCCCATGGTGAACACCATTCATGGTCCATCAGGACATAAAATACATCAGAGGAAATCCACAAGGTTTCTATCCCTCTTCCTCCCTCCTGAGCTCCCTCCCCCCCTTCCTTGTTCTCTTTGTTTTATAGATACTCCTTTGATGCTCTGTTAGCCAATATGAACATAAAGTGTAGCTTTCTCAAACCCTATTTTTCTTTCTTCTCACTCTCAGCATGTTTCCTTTTACTTCAAAAGGGAAATTGGAGCAGCTGTAGAGGGAAATCCTACAACTCCTTTTCCTCCAATCTGAAAATGCATCTGCGCTTGTCCCATCCTCCTCCTGCGTCTCTGTTGTAATAGAAGTGTCCCTCCTCCTCTGCAAGACCAGGGCCTCCACTGCCTCTGCAGCCCTTACTGGCAACTTGCCCTTGGATCATTCTCTTTTCTCTCCAGTATATTCTCGACCTTTCTTTCTCAAATTGACCTTCCCGTCAATATTTCAACACGCTCAAGCTTTTCCCATCTTAACACAAAACAATAGTCCTTAAAAACAATCGACCAGGGGCATCTGGGTGGCTCAGTCTGTTAAGCGTCTGCCTTTGGCTCAGGTCATGATCCTGGGGTCCTGGGATCGAGCCCCACGTCTGAGCAGGGAGTCTGCCTCTCCATCTCCCTCTGCTTTTCTCCCCCCTCGTGCTCTCTCACTCTCTCTCAAATAAATAAATAAAACCTTTAAAAAAAACCCCAAACCAGCCAACCGTTTCCATGAGCCCACTTTGCCAGCTCATTATCACACAATCTCTTTCTATCCATAGACACCTTCTCTAAAGAATTACCTCCACTCATTGCTCCGCCCCCCCACGCTGTGTCCTCACCTTTCACGTACCCCTCATCCTATGCCAATCTCCTTCCATTCACCATTAACCTGCACCTTCTTTTGCTAAATGACTGTAGACATCTATGCCATTAAGAAGACAGCTGTCATGGGGCAGTGACTAGCACTAAATCCACACACTGACTTGGACTGTTTTTTTTTTTTTCTGGCTTGGATTCATATGTATGTATCTCTGCTTTCCTTTCTAGAAGGTGGTCCTGCTCCTACTTAAGGCCTCACTCCCAAAGCCCTAGGTTCTCTCACCTCCTTAGAGACTTAATTCCTTCGATGATTCTCCTCTCTTGGATTATTCTCATTACATACCTTCAAGCATTAAAAATGAGCCCTCTTTTACCTGCAAAACTTTAACCTCTATAACTGTGTTAACCAGCCATACTACTCAAAAGAGTTCTATATGCTCACTCTTTCCATGTTTTCACTTCCCAGTTGTGATACTGTGATTTATAAGAAGAAGCATCTATGTGGTCTTGGACCAAGTTCCTGGTACAGAGCTCCTCAAACCCTTGGATTTTCCTAAGTGATGAGAGCTATAAGGGTGTCTTTTGTCATGTTAATGAGGTAATTTTTGGAAAGCACCTAAGGATGGGGGCTAGTTGCCAGTGGAGCCAAGGAGGGAAGTCATATGTGACTTCCTAGCCTCTAAGAATGTCAGCGTTCACTTCTAGCTCCTTGCTGCTGAAGTCCCTTCACCCCTTCAGTGAAGATGGCTCCTCTCCAGTTCTTTCTTTCCCACGTGGCCCACATTTAGTCCACAGGACACATTTATATCCTCTCAAAAAGCAGGCCATTCCCAACACAGCTGTGCTCTCCTGGATCCAATATCCAATCTAGACAGAACTCCGACTTTTTGTCTTCTAAATACATCTCAGATCCATTTTTCTTTCTTTCCCCCAGCCACACTCTCACTAAGACACCACAGTCTCACCTGGGACAGTGTCTTTGCAGGTCACCTCACATCTACCTTTACCTACGCACCCCCTCCTCCTCACCCCAATCCACTCTCCATCCTGCAGCCAGAGTTCTGGGGTATCAGAGAAGGTGGCAGCTTGGGTGGCTGGACTTCTCTGAAGAGAAGCAGAGACACGCTGTGTGGGTGGCACCTTGGAGACTACTGCAGGCACCCCCTTCCCAGAAGTCACATGCTTCTCTCTTTCTTAGTGCCTGTTTGGCAAAGGGGTTTTAATTAGTACAGAGGGGCAGGCAGGACTTCAGTACCCCCAGGCAGTGATCCTGTTCCAGAATGAGAAGTGAGCTAGCATATGTGCCCAGAAAATGCTAGAGGTATCTGGGAACTGCTGAGTGTTGGGGCTGAAAGGCATCTGGCACTTGCCTGGTTCAAACAAAAGAAAAGTGGATCACGTGATTCCAGTTAGCGTGAAAACAATGGTCTCTTCTATTCATTTTGGTAAGTTTCTTGTGAGTGGCCCCGCCTGTGCATTGGTATGCATGTCCTGGTTTTCAGATGCTGTGTGTGAGCCAAACGGAAGAGCAGCAGCCTTCACGTCTAGGTGTGCATTAGATTCACCTGCAGAACTTCCTAACACAGGTCCTGAGTCCGCCACCAGGAACTCTGATTTCGAGAATCCAGAGTGGGTTGGAGAATCTGCACTTTTTTTCTTTTTAAAATTACTGTTATTTTGTTTATTCTTCTTTTTTAAAAAATTTACTGTTATTTTAAATTGTAGTAAAATACACATACCTTAAAATTTGGCAACTTAACTATTTTTAAGTGTGCAGTTCAGTGGCATTAAGTACACTCACACTGTTGTGCAAACACCACTACCATCCATCTCCAGAACTCTTGTCACCTTGCATAACTAAAACTTAGTACCCATTACACACTCACTCCCCCATCTCCCCTCCCCCCTGGACTCTGGCAACCACCATCCTACTTTCTGTCTTTATGTATTTGGCTACTCTAGGTACCTCATGTAAGTGGATCCTAAGTATTTCTTCTTTTGTGATTGGCTTATTTCACCCCATATAATGTTTTGAAGGCTCATCTATGCCTTAGCATGTGTCAGGAATTCCCTCCTTTTTAATGCCGAATAATATTCCATTGTATGTATATACCGCAATTTGCTTATCCATTCGCCTGGTGATGGACTCTTGGGTTACTTCTGCTGTTTTGGAGATAATGAATAATGCTGCTATGAACATGGGTGTATAAATCTCTTTGAGACTCTGCTTTCAATTATTTTTGGAATCTGCATTGTTTACCAGCTTCCCAGGTGACTCTGGTACAGATGGTCCTCAGCCCACACTTCGAGAATATAGATGTGGTGGAAAGCACGAGATGAGTGTGGATGCAAATTCTGGCCCACACACCTACTGCTGTGTGTCCCTAGGCAGTGACCTATCCAGGCATTCCTCAAAAGGTCCTCTTGGAGCTAGAGCATTTAATGTTATGTCTCAAAGTGAAAATGCCAGAACCTAAATTATAATCCGGAGGCTAAGCTTTTGAAGGTAATACTTGTCAGAGTTGTGAAAAGTACATTGTTCACAGAATCAGGGTTATCTCCCCCACTAGACAAGGGAGAAGCTATTCTTTTACCAACCAAAGATGCTCTTAGCCTGTGCCAGACACAGGTAGGCAATGTCATGCATATCTTTCACTGATCCTCGCCATAGCTCTATAGGTAGGGCATTTATTATTAATTCTCCCATTTCCCAGTGGGGAAGTTGAAGCTTAGAGAATGTATATGACTTGTATAATGTCCACGACTCAGAGCACTCTCCACTATATTAGAACATAAATGGACTTGGAAACAATGCACCTTTGAATTTACTGCTCAGGAATCCGTGGCTGGAGAAAGTCTGTGGGCTTGATCTTTGGCAAGAGTTCCTGCTGGTGAAGGCAGGGGGCAGCACTGGGCAGACCTGGCTGAGGCAGAAATGTGAGCTGCTGGGAAGCCCACATGTGCAGGTTGGGAGCCTACAGGGTTGCCCAAGGCAGAAGCTGTGAGCAAGACAGGGAGACAGAGAGGCAGCAGCTAGATCCTACCCAAGGGAGAGGGGGCGAAGGCATTCTGCATGGGTAGGCCCTCCCTGGTCTGGCCAACGAAGCTTGGCCAGTGTAGCTCATCAGAGGTGCTGGTGTGAGGGGCGAGGGCCAGTGACAGGTGCGTGCTCGCCGCATTTGCCTTTATTCTGTCCTGCCCCCTCTTGTCCTGACTTCTTTCCTTTGTCCTTCCTTGAGAGAGAAGATGGTGGATGTCCTGCTCACCTGCTCCGGCCTGGAAAGTCACACCCCATTCCGGGCCTCAGTTTCACATTGGGGACAACCACAGAGCCGCAGCTTCCACTAGCTGCTAAAAACCCCGACTCAGCAATGGCAAAACTCCTCCTGCCTCAGTTGAGCCTCCTTCTACCTGAGATGCCAGATCATGAAGACCTCTCTGAACTATGAAAAAAAAAGTGATCAAAGTCCACAGGCTGACAATTTCAGGGAGGTCTTGATGACTTTCCTCTACCCATGAGCTACACAGGTTACTTGACAAATGAGGAGGAACCTCTCCCCCTCATCCCCAGGAGATCCCGTGGCTAGGAAGGGGCAGGGCAACTTCTAGGTAGAAGGATCCTGTTGGGGTGTGCAAAATTTCCTGTCTGCCCAGGGCAGGGTACCTTCCCTCAACATGTGTGCTTCCTAGGGGTACCAGATGCAGGGAGCGGGTCTTCTCTGATCTGACACTTGGGACAGTATCTAAGGGAATGTCTGGGCTATATGTAGAAATTAAATTATGCTTTTAAAAAATGAAGACTATACCAGGATTCAGCCTACTCACCAGACTTAGAGATTTAGCTGTTGTAGAAGCCTGCTGCCTAAATCAAATACCACTCAGAACTCCTAAGTTAAGGTCCTTTCTTCCTGAGCCTTCTCCTTTTCTGTAGGCTTCTCTGACTCTTGTGGCCCCTTCAGGTGGCTTCTAGAATACTGAGGTTCCTGTGTAGACATGAGAGTTCCTCCTGGCTCCTGCCAGCATATCTGAGGTGAGCTAGAACTCTCAAAAGATTGCACTGAACCCAAGGGAAGTCTTTAGGGAGGCACACACAAATGGCAAGGTGAATAAAGCAATAGGAATCCCTTAATATGGGGTTTTTAACCCGACCATGGCTGCCTGGCAGATGCAGCCCCTGCACTTGCTTATCCTCTCTCATCCCCCCAACTGCTCGGGCCAGTTTCTAGCTCTTGCTCAGAATGGCTGGCCTTACTCTTAGACCCCAGGAAGCCAGCAGACACAGACCTCCCTGATGCCTCCGTGTCTTTACAGTTAGGGCTGGAGAATGTTCTAGCCTTTCTGGCCTTTCCCTCAGCTCTTGTCAGACGTGGCGACTGTCTCAGTGAGCAACTCCACCTTTCCTGTGAGACCCCAACCCCATCCATCTAGCATGTTGCCTGGTCCCTGATACGGAGGAAAAATATCTCAACCCTGCATTGACTATGGACTCTCGACTTCCAGCATCACTGTCCAGAAACTGTGGCCACAGGGTCCTTCCCACACAGTGACACCACACCAGCACACTTCGTCAGCTCAGACTAAAAATGGATCAGGCTTCCTTTACCTGCAAGTATGTTTTGTCACCTTTTGAACAGTAGCTGGCTAGTATGGTAAAAGAATTATAGTGCGTGACCTATTTAGATCTGTTTAAATCAGCCTTTGCATGAATTTTGGTTACAATGATTCTTTTATTTTTAGCAGGAATGAGAGATGAATGCCTTCTCGCAGATGAAGGTCACACTTTCTTCCCTTCATCAGCAAGTAGGGCAGATGCAAGAACAGTTAGTCAGTTCCTCAGGCAGGAGACTTTCGGCCTCCAAGAATCAGATTTTCAGCCCACAGCCAGCCAGCTCCTCAGTCCCTGTGCCTGACCTGAGCTGGTGCGGGGGCCTTGATGAGCTCTTGAGTAATTCCCTTCCCATTAGGATGCTGGTAGTTAATGCTAAACAGGAGTGTGGGGGATGGAAAATGAACCAAGTGCAGAGTCAGTCTGGATTTTATTTCTGGATTTCTCTCCAGGTGACCTTGGGAAAAATGTTCACCTCTTTGAGCCCCAGTTCTGCCATCTGTTTTTGTTTTTAATGAGAAAAAAAAAAAAAAACAGTTTACTAAATCTCAGTGCGTTGTACAAATGCCTCCTACAAAATATTTTAAACTAGTTCACACTAAAGTGTTGATGACTCATCAATGCATAGTTCCTCCTGTTTTTAAAGGAATCTGAAGTATCCTGATCTTCCAGTTTCTGGAACTGTGTGCCAGGTTTAGCTCTTTATAGACTTAATCTCATTGAAAGCTCAAAATAACCCTCTAATGCAGTGGTTGTCAATCTTTGTGTGCATCAGAATCATCTGGAGGACTTGTAAATACAGAGAGTTGAGCTCCACCTCCAAAGGTCCTGATTCAGTAGGTGTGGGACGCGCTCGAGAATCTGCATCTAGAACAAGGTCCCAGATGATGCTGATGCTGTGGTTGAGGACCACACTTTGAGAACATTGCTGCGAAGTATGTGTGCTATCTCCATCTTGCAGATGAAGTAACTAGACTAGAGAAGAATTAAGAGATTTGCTGGAAGTTCCCAACTGGCAGAATAGGGATTTGTAGCCAGGTTTGACAGGACCCCAGTGACCTTGACCAGAGAGCTCCATGGTCACCAAAGAGGGGACTTAAAAGGAAAAGCAGGGCCAAGAGATGAAACAAATCTTGTCCTTTCCTGATTTCACTGGATTCTACCGAATCCCTAATCTTCCAGGGTTCATCCCCCATGCCCCGTGATCACCAAGAAGACCCTTGGCTTCATTTGAGTCTTTCCGACAAAGAAAAGACATTGGGGTTTGCAGGATAAGCATTGCTTCAAAAGCAAATTTTCCAGTAGCCTGAACTGAGAACTTCTGACCTTGGGCAATAATTTAAATTCTGGCCCAGCCATTTATGTACTGTGTGACCCGGGACAAGTTACCCAGCTGCCTTGTTCTTCAGTTGCTCCATCTTTAACATGAGCACCCATGCCATAGGTTGTTATGGGATTAAATGAGACTAAAGACCATAATGAGAAAGAGTCAGCCCATAGTAAATGATGCCATGATTATGGCCGCAGTCACCGTCATGGGTCGATTCCCTGTGAAGAAATAGTCTGCAGGATTGAGCTGGAGAGCTGGCTGGCCCAGGACTCACCCCCTGGGGGGAGGCGGTGAGTAAGAATTGCTAGAGGGAGACAAGGGGTCTGGGTGGCTGGTGTAGGGATGGTGGGGCCACCAAAAATCTAGCCAGATGTGGTTTCTGAACTGAGAGGAGTTTGATGTTGGAGAACTAGACATTTGGACATAAATTGTAAACTGAGGCCAGAACATTTATTGGACTGAATTAGTCTTTTGTTGTCCTTGGAGAGTATAAGAACACAGAGACTGAAGTGCTACCACTGGCTTTGAAGAACCCCGTGTAGAAATACTTGAGAACATGGCAAGGGTGGGGGGTAAATACGGCAGCTCTGCTCCCCACTTACCACCTGGCGAGGGGGTGCAGGTCTAGGTTTTTTACCCTTGCAATCTCTTGCATGTGTGATGTATCACAGGGAATCGATCCTTCCAGGAGAGGGGTCTTGCTTTGAGTCAGATGAGAGGTTGGATCCCCGCTCTGCCATTTACGAGCTGTGTTACTTTGAATGAGTCACTTAGCCTCTTTGGGCTTCATCCTCTTCGCCTGTTATATAGGTAGGGTGGCGTCCACACTACGAGGTTGGGGTGAGGATGAAATGAAATCGTGCATGCCAAAAATCTGGTACAATCCTTGACATATGGTAGGCCTCTGTAAATGGTCTTTTTTGCTCCCCTCTTCACATGATTCTCACACAGCCCTGTGAAGAAGGTTGATGCAAATGGCATTATCTCCATTTTTGAGAGAAAGAAACGAAGGCCTAGAAATGTTAATGATTTGCATAAGGTCCCATAGCTAAAAGATGGTATTTCTCAAATTCTAGCTCTGTGGTGGGCCCTCTGCCAGGATAATAAAATGGGTTTCACTTCATAGGCCAAAGCCAACTAATTGGTCCTTTTGCCTAAATTGAAGGATGGCAAGGCTACTTGAGATTTGAAGAAAGAACCAGGATGGCTTAGCCATGTGTGTCAGAGGCCTGCAAACGGGGGTGGTGGCCCTTGGGCAGTGCGTTTGTCACGCTGGGTCCTGGGTGAAAACTTTCCCAGTAAATTTTGGGGTCAGCAGAATGACCCTCCAAAGATCTTTATAGTCAAATCACTGTTACCTTACGTAGCAAAAGGGATTTTGCAGATATAATTAAGGTTTCCATGCCTTAAAAGAGGGAGATTATTCTGGATTCCCCAGATAGGCCTGATCTAATCACATGAGCTCTTAAAAGCAGAAATTTTCCCTGGCTGGAGTCAGAGAGATGTAGCATAAGGAGGAGTTAGAGAAATTAGAAGCACAGGAGGGATCTGACCTGCCCTGGCTGGCTTTGAAGATGGAAGGTGCCAGCAAAATTTTTCTGTGAGAGCCAGAAAGCAAATATTTTTGGCTTTGCAAGACACAGAGTCTCTGTCACGACTACTTTGCCGTTGTAGAGGGAAGTAGCAGTAGACAATATGCAAAGAATGGGCGTGCCTGTGTTCCAATAAGACTTGATTTACCAAAACAGATGGTAGGCTGGATTTGGCCACAGGCAACAATTTGCTGTGCTTGGTAGTTGCCAACAGTGCTGGTCAGGGAATTTGTAGGATGCTCCTCAACTGGAATTTGTCTGATGTTTTTCTCACAACCATATTGGAGTTACAGGTTTGGGGGGAAGATCACAGAGGTCAAGTGCCACTTACCTCAGCTCATATCAAGGGTACCCACATACGGCCAACATGACTTGTTGACCTTGACCTGAAGTAGTGTGGCCAGATTTGTCTCCTATAAACTTACTCTTTTTGTTCCCTTTTCCATACTGTACACTTTGGAGGAAGTCATTATGTGCAGCCCACACATAAGAAACGGGGAGTTATGCAATATCTCTTGAGTGGAATATCTACATAATGTTCTTCTCTTCTTCTCTGTAGGAGATTTGTCTCTTCTTCTCATTTATTAACTCATTTAGTCATTTATTTATATCAGTATGGACTCATGGATATTTACTTTATACTCGGGGTTAGAATCCAATGCTATGTAATTGATTTTGTTGTTCAAATTGTTCCAGCTTTTTGACCAACTTTTAAATTTTGTCAGTCTGCTGAATTTGGAATGGTGTCTCATTGTGGTTTTAATTGACTTTTACCTGATTAATAAAGAGCTTGAGGGTCTTTTCATAATTTTATGGGTTTTGTGTGTGTGTTTCTTCTATCATGAAATTTGTATTCATGTCCTTTGTTCAACTTTTTTTTTTCATTTAAAAAATTAATTTGTGGGAGTTCTATAACCTGAATATTAACCCTTGCAAGTTATATCTTCTATTCGAGGCTTGTCTTTTCACTCCCATTACAGTATCTTTTCTGAATAAAAGTTTATATTTTTAAGCTTAAAATTAATCAGTATTTTCCTTTGTATTTTGTGCATTCTTGTTTTAAAAATCCCTTCCTACCACCAGATCATAATGGGATTCTCAGACACTGTCTTCTGAATCTTTTATAGCTTTACCTTTACAATTAAGAGTTTAGTTAACTTGGAATAGATTCTGGGTGTAGTGTGAAGTAGGGATCCTGCTTCAATTATTGTCCCATATAGAATACTCTATCATCTGTTAAGGAACAGTGTCATTTGTCCACTCTTCTGCAGTTTTAACTTTGTCATAAATTTGCAACCCTTTTTTTCTATGCGTGAACCAGTACCAGTTTTCCCATAACTTCTATAGCTTTTTCCTTCTCCACCTCTTCCTCCTCCCTTTCTTCCTCCCCTTTTTCTTCCTACCAAATCTTGATATCCGGTAGGGCAAGTCCTTCACTTGACCCCTTTTCAGGACTGTCAGGATATTGCCCTTTGCTTTTCCATATTCATTATAGAACTGCTTTTTCACTTCTCACACATAACTATGTATAGATTTTAATTGCAATTGCATTGAATCTTTGCCTATATATGGGGAGAATTGTCGAGTTTACAATATTGGGTTTTTTTTTCCCCAAGGAGATTGTGTATCTCTTAATTTTCTTTCATTGTTCTTTGTCTTTCAATAAAATTTTATAATATTATCCTTAAGGATCCCGCATATCTTTGTGAGATTTATTTCTAAATATTCTCAGGGTTTTCATTGTTATTGTTGCTATTATAAATATATGCTTAAAAAATTAAAATTTTCCAATTTTTATTGTTGATATGTAGATATAGAATTAATTTTTATACGAATTTTGTATCTAGCAAATTTGCTAACATCTCCAAATAATTCTTTTTTTTTTTTTTTTAGAGAGAGGGAGAGAGGACAGGGGAGGGGCAGAGGGAGAGAGAAAATCTTAAGCAGGTTCCATGCCCAGTGTGGAGATCATGACCTGAGCTGAAATCAAGAGTCGGTCACTTAACCTACTGAGCCACCCAGCTGCCCCTGCATCTCCAAATAATTCTAATAATAAATCTTTGGATCATCTTGCATTTTCAAATAAAAAAATCATGTTACCTACAAATAATATATTTTGTCTTCTTTCTCCCAGTTTTTATACCTCTTATTTTTGTTTCTTATTTGTTTTTAAGGCACCAGCTACGACCTCTAGTTCGATGTTGAATAGAAGGGTTCACAGGGTTTTTTTCCTTGTTTCACTGTTTCTACCTCTAGAGAGGTTACTTCTATCAGAGGTCTGAGGGGAAAGAGTTCTTTCCCTTGAAACTCTTTCTAATAAAATCTCTCCCTCTTACAATCTTAGGAAATGTGCTAACGGGGGGTTTGTAAGGTAACTAGCAGACCACACCAGTCAGTGTATGCTGTTACTCCTGAAGTCACCTCAGGCCTACTTCATTTAACTTAAATATAGGTTTAAATTAAAGATTTTATTTATTTATTTTAGAGAGAGAGCAAGTGAGCGCAAGTGCAAGTGGAGGGAGGGGCAGAGGGGGAGGGAGAGAGAATCTCAAGCAGCCTCCATGCTGAGGGTAGAGCCAATTGCAGGGCTTGATCTCATGACCCTGAGATCATGACCCGAGCTGAAACCAAGACTCAAACGCTTCACCAATTGAGCCACCCTGGAAAATGACTTTCTTTAAAGGCTATAAAAATATAGAAAATAGTCATTCTACCATGTATGTGCAGATAGTAAAAACCCCATTTGTGAGAGCCTGAGGTGCCTAATCTAACCTAGAAATATTGCCTCTCCCTTCCTTGCAGGACATAATTCAGACAGGGATCGAGCTCAACACTTCTGCTCGTTTATAAAAAATATTTATCAGGAAGACTGAACTAATAGAATGTCAGTGTTAAAAATCTCACATGGTCCCTAACTCTATGGCAGCCCTATGTTCTCCATAGAACTCACAGGTACTAGAGGTAACACTAACGAAGAATGGGTGCATGGTTGTTCTTCGTGGAGCCTGGCCCGTCCGCGTACCCCCTCTGCAATCTGACAGTTGTTAACTCGCTCCCAAATCACACAGTAGTGCTGCTCAACTTCTCTTTGGAAGCCATCAACTTAACTTCTAGGTCAGTTATAGTAAGTTCTCCTTGTTTTGGCATTTTTACTGTATTTACTAAAAATATGAGTCCATAATGGATTAGACATTTTTTTTAAAGTGGTCTTTTATTGCAGAGTTCAGCAATTTTTTTGGAGGAAGATGCAAGGAGAAAGGATTGTTCCCCCACTTTTTTACTATTCTTGCTGACTGTAGCACTGACCGAACAATTTCCTCTTGAACTTGAAGGCTCAGCAGCAACGGCACGTTCAGACATGTCCTCTGACTACCCCTTCCAGGTCAGACTCAATTGTTCCTTTCCTTATGCTCCTCTACACCTCATAACTGTATTTGCTATTATTTCATTCTGCTTTGCTTTATGGGTAGTTGTCTGCATGTCTGTCTTCACTCCACATTAGACTGAGAGCACCCAAGGGTCATGCCCTTGTTTTGTTTCTGCCTGTCAGAGAGCCCGCATGATTGGCCACCCCAGTTGGCACACTGTGATTCTGTCTCTTTTGTATCTGTCCGCGCAGGACACATAGAAGGCTCTGAGAACATCTTTGCAGAATAAATGTGAGGTTCTCTCAATGCAGAATGAATGTGCAGGTTCTCCCAAAGAATAAATGCACAGGTTCTCTCAACAACACATAGAAGGCTCTGAGAACATCTTTGCAGAATAAATGTGCAGGTTCTCTCAATTGCACCGCAATCCATTTTGGGTGCTGACTCTGTGTGAGGACTGCGGTAGGAACTGGGGAGCAAGTGACCAAAGCCCACTACGCTTCTGTCTTCATGTAGATTACACTCTCGGAGATAGGAGTGAATAAATTATAAAGTCTGTTTGAGGAATATTTGAAGAAATACAACAAGGCTCCACAAGTCACTAAGGTACCTTTCCAGCTTTGTCATCTCCAGATAGCTTCTCCTTGGCTTGGCGAGATAAGTCATCCAAGAACAGTCAGTGTGGCTTCAAAAGCATCCGATGGAGAGACTGCATAGGAAGTGCGTCAGGAATAGGCAACCGGCCACAGGACCATTCATTTCGGGGCACTGATTTTGTAGGCCCAGGCATGAGATCAGACATCCTTCCTAGCAGTCATGTCATGCTGACAATGCTGCTTGGAGAGGGCCTTATCGTGTGTCTCAGCCTCGCCGTGGGAACTTAGAGATTGTGCTGCAGAAAAGGATCATTTAGAAAACAAGATGGGGGAAGGGACAGTAACAATTGCTTCCTAATGAAAACCAGGGTCTCTATTTTGGATTCAATCCTGTCACTGCCAAGTTTAGAGTCCGAGATGCCTAAAATGGGGCTCTTATTTCACAATGTTTCAAACTGATGGCCTAAATTTGTCCAGGCAATAGCTTCTGTAATTTAGAGCAGTGGATTTCAGCTTCACTTTTTCTTAAGGAGCAGCACCCTTTATTGGATAAAAATCTTTTTTAAAAAAGGAGAAGCTAAAGTGATAAAGTTCTCTGTTGCTCTTGTGTATGCCCCTAACATCAATTCAAGCTGCTCATGGCTCAGTCATGCCCCTGGCTTCACTGTTGGGATTTGTGTGTTCCCTTGGATGTCCTAGGCAATAGCTATGATGATTATCACAGCCCTTTACAGTTTATAAAGTGCTTTCATAGCTTTATTCCCTTGATCCTCTCAGCACCAGGGCTGCCACATACCGTTGTGGAGGTTGTGTATTGCTCCCCTCCAGTGGTCACTGTTCACATCCTAGTCTGTGTGAATGGCGCCCCCTAGAGTTCTGTCCTGCACCACTTTCCACTTCCACGTAGTAGTGAACCTGTTCACAGCTACCCTGTGAGATCAGTGTTACTATCTCATTTTACAAATAAGGAAATTGGGGGCTTAGAGAGATTATTTTTTATAATCTAAACTACAAAGAAAGAGGTTTCCCAACAAGTCTGTGACTGCTTCTCATAGCCTGCCAGTTTTGTCAGTTGCCAGGAAATTACCCTGGAGAGAAGTAAACGATCAATGTCAAACTGTTTGCCTTTATTGCATCTTCTCCACCCCCACACCAAGAAATGGAAAATCCAATAACTAATAAAGAGCACGGTAAAGTCCTTTCCCTTTGTTGAAGGGGTTTAATCATTGGAGTGAACTCCACAAATATTTGTGCAGTGAATGAGGGTGTGAGCCAGCGAATGTGCCAATGCTCCGTGGAGCTTCGGGCAGGGCCTCTGGGGGGCAGGACAGCTCTGACTTGGGTGGCTCTGTCTGTTGGGAGGAATGCCCCTGAGTGAGTGCTCGGCGATCCCAGCACAAGGGCTAAGTTTGGCTCCTAGGAAATGAATGCATCCACTGATGGTAACCATGGTGCACACAGCTGCCTGTGGGCCCAGGTTCTATTTCTTTTTGCCAAGACTCATTGGGATGTCAACTGAGACTTGAACAATCCACCAGTTATCCATTCTCCAAAGGCTGTCAATGTGCACGGAAGCTATTTTCAGTACCCACAGCTTTAAATGATCCTCCTCTCCCCTTGCAGTTTGCCTTTGAGTGGGATCCACCAGGGTCTTGGCAGTAGGAACTGTCTCTCATCTTTTTCTGGCATCTGGCCTGCAGCACAGTATGCCCCCCCTCCCCCGCCCCCCCATCCAGCCACCATAGTGTCTGCCCTAAAACATAGCTGAGAGCATTCTGCATTCTGTGACCTTTGGCAATGTTAATTGCTGGGGGGGGGGGGTGTTTGGGGAATGCAAGTTTCTTAACAGAGCCTCAAAGCTCTCCATCATTCATAATCTGACCTCACTCATAATCTGACCCCTCCCTCCCTGCCTGACCTCTCCCCACTGTCCCACAGACCCCCGTAGCACCACCAGACCCTGGTGGCTCTCAGCCTGCCCGCCTCCACCCTGCTCCACCTGTTTGCTCCACGCACGGGGCACCCAGCCTTCTCTGCCTCTTCTCTGCTCCTGCAATGGCCCTTCCACTCCAACTTGGTTTGGTCAGCACCTTTTTGTGCAGATTCCATTCCAGTTTAGAAAACATCTTCTTACATATTTCATTCTGCTGTGTATTCCAGACAGTCAACTTCAATGCCTTTTATTTATTTATTTATTTTTAAAGATTTTATTTATTTATTTGACAGAGAGACACAGCGAGAGAGGGAACACAAGCAGCGGGAGTGGGAGAGGGAGAAGCAGGCTTCCCGCTGAGCAGGGAGCCTGATGCGGGGCTCGATCCCAGTCCTGAGCCGAAGGCAGACGCTTAACGACTGAGCCACCCAGGCGCCCCTTCGATGCCTTTTATAATCAGACTTCTATTAGATAACTACTGAGGGTCAGGTTCTGCGTTTAGATCTTTCTTCTCCACTAGACTGCACGCTTCCAGAGGGCAAGAGCTTTTACTGATCCATCTCCGATTCCCCCACGGGGCTCAGGCCAGGCCTGTTGCAGGACTTGCCAAATTCAACTGAATTTCTAAACCATCTCAATGTAGTACTTCCCCTGATGACAAGTGAGATCGACCTGGTGCTTTACAAGCTGGCTGTTGCCAGGAGACACTGAGGCAGTCACTCTCACGTTGCTCTTTGGAAATGAAGCTGAAGGCAGGTGGATGCTGGAGGAGGGCTTTGGCAATCAGACTGGCAGGTGACCAAAATCCAGCAAAGGCAGACAGTAGGTCTCATCAGATGTTGCCGATGTGTCTGTCTGGCTTTGTTCCCAGGACAGCGCCTGAGCAGAGGTGATACTGGGAAGCCCATAAATTCAGAATGTGATCACCGATTCAGGACAAAGCGGGAGGGAAGCCATATATCCTCCTAGCTCCTGGGATGGGGTAGGGCTGCAGGTTGAGTAGGATTCCTGTGACCTGGAGGGTGCTGACAGGACAAGGGATTCTGCCTGTTCAGGCAGGTTCCAGATGGGCCACACACTCACCCTTCACTTCAGTGATCATTTTATCTTCAGAGGTTTTCCATTCAAAAAGGCTGGATAAGGACTGATTCTGACTGCCTCCGGCCCTCGAGCTTTCCTGCTCCTGGCTGTCCCTCCTCCCTTCAGTGCTCAGGGTCCTCATTCTCCCTCTATTCCAGGCAAATGCTCTCAGGCCCCTCCATTACAAACAGGGATTATATGGGGCGCCTGGGTGGCTCAGTCGGTTAAGTGTCTGCCTTCGTCTCAGGTCATGATCCCAGGGTCCTGGGATCGAGCCCCGCGTCAGATTATGGTTAGGGTTAGGGTTATGGTTAGGGTTACCTTGCCCTTCCTACCCCTTTATGTGCCCCCTGTCTCTCTCAAATAAATAAAATCTTAAAAACAAACAAATAAACAAACAGGGATTAAACAAAAGAGCTCTCCCACAGGAGTCTGCATTCTGACTAAAGTCTTAAGCTACACAGATAGCATGTAAATGGTTGAATTCCAGGCATTAGGCATCAGAAAAAGGAAAACGGGGAGAGGGCAGCCTGGCTTCTCTGGTGTCCTTGAAATTACACCAGGGAATGTCCTCTTCTTTTATCCCCATGTGTGCAGATGTGTATCACATTTTACACCACATTGGAAATGTTCAATAAATGTTTGTTGAACTTGACTCTGTAGTTGTATGAAAATAAACCTGATCAGTAAGCTTTTATGAAGCATCGACTCTTATTGTAGTATTATCAAGGACAAAGAAGCCACAGGAAAGCATGCTCTCTGGCCCACCAACTGGACCAACTGACAAGTCAAGACAGGCAGAGAGGAAGCAATAATGGCATAATGGTAATAAGAATAATAGTAACGAGAATAATGGTATGGTTGTAGTAGTCATGGTCAGAGTGACTTCCATGTTTTGAACAGCTACCATGTGCCAGGAATTTGACATACTTCTCACATTTATTTCTCACAATGCTGTGAGGTTATTATCATGTCCATTTTACAAAAGAAGGAAATGAAACTCAGGGAATTTCAATATCTTGTCCAAAGACACACGGATGGTAAATGATGGAGACAATATTGTATTTGATGAAGCTAGTATTCTTTCTATGACACCACGATCCTGCATGAAGCATGCCAAGGCTAAGATGGAGAGAGACAGATTCTATACACATGTGTTTAAGGGATTTGGGGGAAAAGAGCTGGATACAGAGTAGGGTCGGCCCAAGTGGTCATTGTGGAAGGGTTGGCTATATACAAGGGCTCTTTCTTCTGAATATATTTTTTTGCAGTTCTGTTTATCTTCAGACTTATCCTTTTAATGATGAATAGTCAGGGAACTGTGTTCAGAAGTCACTTGAAATAATACATGAGGAGTTCTTTTGGAAGAACTTTGAGACCGAAACAAACACAGAAGTTAGCACATTGTTTGGTCTCAGCTAATGTTGACTAGATGAAAGGACAGAGAAATACGTCAAAATCAGATGAGCTATCTAGACCACCTACATTATGTCTATGGGTTGAACTTGCTTTTGGCATCAGTTTTAAACATTTGTAAAGCTTTTAAATTCAAACCTCTCAAGATCTTGCTCATAGTGATTAGTTATTCCAATTACACTGTTCCTGTTTAGGTCACAGCCCAGCATGTGGTCTCCTGAAGTGAGAAGTGCCTTCCGGCTGCAATCAGTCCCACATGTTGCTTCACTCCCGAGATTCTGGGCAGCCAGCAGATCCCCAGAGTTGGAGAGAATGTGGTTGGCTCTGGAAGTTCACTAGTTCATTCATTTAACAGATGGTTAAGGAGTCCCTACTTGGTTCCAGGCCCTGTTCTAAGCTCTGTAGATCAAGGGAAGATGAAGGCTCTGAGGGAGCTCCTGTTCCAATGGGCTGAGATGGGTAATAAACAAAGAGCCATGTCAATATGCATGTTGATTTAAGATAAAGGTGAGCACTGTGAAAACAGTCAAAATATGAGGCAATGTCAGGGAATAGTTTAAATTGGAGCATCACTGAAGGCCTCTTTAGGGAGCTGACATCTGTACAATAAGAAGACACAGAAAGAAATCAAAGGGGGCAGTGAAGTCCTGGCAGAAAATACGGCAAGTGCAAAGGCTCTGGGGTGGGAAAGAGCCTGGTGGATTGGAGAAAGTGAAAAGCTGGAGCATAAGTCTTAGGAGTAGGCAGGGGTAGATCAGGTTGAGCCTTGCCAGATAGGGGAAGGAATGTTTGTGTGTTATTCTTTTTTATTTTTAAGATTTTATTTACTTACTTGTCAGAGAGAGGGCGAGCATGCCCATACAAGTTGGGGGGGAGGGGCAGAGAAAGGGAGAAGCAGATTTCCCACTGAGCAGGGAGCCTGACGTGGGGCTCGATCCCAGGACTCTGGGATCATGACCTGAGATGAAGGCAGACACTTAACCGACTGAGCCACCCAGGTGCCCAATGGATTGTGTTGTTCTGATTGCAGTGGGAAATCACTAGAAGTTCTGAGCAGAGGAATGGCGTGATTATGTTTAAAGATCACTTTTATGGTTTGTCTCCCTCTCTGTTTTTATCTTATTTTATTTTTCCTTCCCTTCCCCTATGCTCTTAACCCTAGGAAACAGAGGGTTGCTGGAGGGGAGGTGGGTGGGGGGATGGGGTCACTGGGTGATGGGCATGAAGGAGGGCACTTGATGGAATGAGCACTGGGTGTTATATGCAACTGATGAATCACTAAATTCTACCCCTCAAACTAATAATACACTATATGTTAATTAAATTGAATTTAAATAAAAAATAAAAAAGGGGCGCCTGGGTGGCTCAGTTGGTTAAGCGACTGCCTTCGGCTCAGGTCATGATCCTGGAGTCCCTGGATCGAGTCCCGCATCGGGCTCCCTGCTCGGCAGGGAGCCTGCTTCACCCTCTGACCCTCCCCCCTCTCATGTGCTCTCTCTCTCTCATTCTCTCTGTCTTAAATAAATAAATAAATAAATCTAAAAAAAAAAAATACATAAAAAAATAAAAATAAAAAAAATAAAAAAAAGATCACTCTTGCCTGCTAAATGTCAACTCCCATCTGATTCTGATTTCAGTATCACTTACTGAGCATGCATGTTGTGCCAATCACCGTACTAGACATATATGTGCATCTGTATACATATGCATACATACATGTGTATAATTTCTATCTCTGTGTGTTTATGTATATGATATCTATATATGTATGTGTGTGTGCATATGTGTGTGTGTCTGTGTGTGTGTGTAATTACCTATCTAATCTCTAGTCTCCAGCCCACTCCTGGAGGTACATATCATCACTCTCATTTTGAAATGGAGAAGCTGGGGTCCAGACTGTGACTCACTCCAAGTCACAGGGCTATACAGTGTAGTTCAGAGCTGGGGTTTGAACCAGAACGGGATCTAAGTTCTCTACTCTTTCCACTCTGCCATGTATCTCACCCATAAAATTATGGAATTTTAGAAGTTTTGATTAATAAAATTATCTCAAGAGTAAAAAACTCAAGACACTTTTGCACCAGCTCTCATTTATGCACCTGGCTTTCTGGCCAGAGAGGCCTTGGCTTTGGCTTCACTGCTCCCACAGTCCCTGGGGCCGGTCCTGCCACCTCTGTGGATGCTGTGGATGGATGCACTCACTGGGGAAGCTGCTCCCGGCCCCTCTGGTCACTTGCGGGCATACCTGGTCACCTATACCGTGGGCCTCCCTCCCACGTCTTCCCTGTTGCACGAGATGCTGCAGGATCCACTTGGCACCTAAGCTTGAGTGCCTAAGCCTGAAGGCCTCTTTAGGGAGCTGACATCTGTACAATGAGAAGACACAGAAAGAAATCAAAGGGGGCAGTGAAGTCCTGGCAGAAAGTATGGCAAGTGCAAAGGCTCTGGGGTGGAAAAGAGCCTAGTAGATTGGAGAAAGTGAAAAGCTGGAGCATAGGCAGAGGCTAGATCAGGTTGAGCCTTGCCAGATAGGGGAAGTTGAAAAGTCAACATTCCATGGGTGAACTTCCGTGGAGCCAGGAATACATTTTTCTCACTTCTTCCTCCTGGAGACACTACTCAGAGTGCAGCAGTTTCTGGAAGTTAAGCAATCAGCTCTCAGGGGCTATGGCCTGCTTCGTAAGGCAGCTTTACATTTGCTTCCCCTCCTTCTTGGCCCCATGCTTTTTCTGTCTCTTTGGCCCCCCAGGCTTGAGCTCCCCAGGACCTGCGGGTACAGGAGCTCTAGCCTCCCAAAACCCTGCTCTACAGCTGGCCTCTTCCTTTCACTGTTTTCCTCCTGCTCTCTTCTCATGGGAAGGCCAGTTGTTGTTCTAGGTGCACTAAGACATTGTGTATGGCTCGCCAGGTCCAATAAAAGCCTTTGCCCTAATGTTTCTCTGAAACCTGAACTCCGGTCTCAGAATGGCACTTGGGGTTTTATAGAACTATTCACCGGGGAAATTGGAAAGCCCCGGAGGAAGAAGGACATGATGTACTAACATCTGTGAACCAAACAGCAGAACTTTTAAAACACTCAATGCAAGGCGCCATTTTTAGCCATATGGAGACAAAGGAGGAAACTGATATTAATTGAGCATCTGTTATGTCAAGAATTCCTTCATACCTTTATTCCCCAAGGGTTCATCTACTGCCTTGCATATGCTGGTTGCCGCCTTTGGTGAGTCCAGGGACTCCTGGCTGAGTGAGAAAGCTCTTGCCTTCATAGAACTTTCTGTCTCAGAAGCGTCAGGTTCTGTGCTGGGCAGTCGTCCTGAAGCTTCACAACTGTGCTCTGTAATTTGCTAAGTGTGTGCATATCCACCACTTCCCTGGATCCTGGCGTGGAGGGAGTGTGTCCATTCCATGGGTAAGAAAACTGAGGTGTAGTGAGTTTAAATGGCTTTCCAGAGACAGTGCACTGGGTTAGGTATTGACTTGGGTCTCTTGGCCTTGATCCCACAGCTCTTCCTAACCTGCACAGCTGACCCTGACTATACACAATTGCTAGAATGTCCTCCCAGCCCCCACCTCAGACTTTGTCCTCTGGTCACTCACGGGTCACTGTGCAGCCCTGACGCTGCTTGGGGGCACATGGGGAGTTTAGAAGGGGGTGCAGCTTCTGTAAGAATTGGACGGCTTGTAGCAGAACGTGTTTCATGGGGTCCCCCTTATCCTGGTCACATGATCCAGGTAGAAAGAAAATAGACCTTGTGCTACAATGTCCGAAATGTACACCCAAACATTCCAACAACTCTACACCTGAAAAAATGCCTTTGCAAAATTGAAATTGGGTATTAGGTATCCAGTTCCCAAACTAAAGGAAATATTAACACGTGGTTTCCTCTGGCGAAGGGTGTGGGAATTAGAGACCTTTAGTGAATGTTCCAGAAGGCTGTGCAGGGTCATCTCATTCTAGACGAGAGCAGAAGCTTCTGCGATGGCCCCAAAGCCATGAGAACAACTTCCCCCTTCACTCAATGACTTTGCCTCATCTCAAAAAATTATTCCCAGGATAAAAAAAGAAATATTTAAGCAAGATTTTCACAAGCTAACCAAATCAGATTTTTACAAATTAGTAAAATAGAAATTTAACTTAGATAGGAAAGCCACAGAATTAACCAGAGACAGAACTTTGTGGTATTAGAATATTAGTATTGTGTAAAAAATAAGACATTGAATTACTTCGGCAAAGTTTACTCAGGGAGAAAATTCATTTATTTATCAAAAGCAAGTTAATTCTCCATCCCAGGGAACTGTTGTTCCTTTCCATTTATGAAATCAGGGCTCCCTTATTAAGCCAGAGTACTCTTCCAGGACAATAATGAAGAATAATGCAGCTTTTTATTGCCTCTGGGATATGTCTGTGCACAGATGGCCTTGAAAATAAAACCGGATTTTGGAGTGAATTCAGTCTGCTTTCTTTTTTTCCTTCCTTTTTTCTTCTTCTTTTTTTTTCCTAACCCGACTCCTGTGAATGGAAGCAGCATCATGTTCTTTAGCTCCTGAGCGACCCCTCAAGATAAATGGAACAGAAATACCTTCATGCACACATTCTTTACACTTACACTGACAGCCTATAAATACATGTTTGTGCAACCCCCCCAACTAGTTATGTGTTGTGACAATCTCTAGAAATAAATCCTAGACTGCATGGATTTTTAAGTTCCCTGCTGCTGAATCTTCCTGAGATATGGCCCTTGGCTCAGCTCATCCTCAAAGGTCTATCCAGCCTGAATGTCAGAAATTTTCCTTCTTCTGGGGCTGCTTCTTCTAAAGCAGTGGCAGAGCCCACAGAATTCACTGTCCTCCAACTTCCATCTCCTTCTTCAGACAGGGTGGGTCACAGTGGCTCTGAAGAATGTTATTGGAAAGCCTCTGCATTTTCAGCTGCCTTTTCTTAACCTCTGGGGTCTTCCACCCTGGAAATATCTGGAGTGTTAATGGCAAAGGTGGTGCTGAATTCCCTCAGCCGTATTCTGGGGAAAACTGGTGAAAACTTTTATGCATGTTATTTCCAAGTTCAGAAATCTTCTGTGGCTTCTTTCATTCAAAACATGAAAATCTAGGTTCTCTAATTTGGTAGCAAAATCTCTTTCTACTTGGATTCATCTATTCAACAAATACTCATCGAGGCTTGCTCACTAAGCACTGTGCTGTGGGTCAGGAGCATCTCTGGCCTCCTAGAACTGATGTCTGTGGCAGACAATCACAGAGCTAAGTATTTACTTGCAACAGTGCTAAGTAAGTGCAGGAGGCCAAGGGAGCTTCTAACTGAGGATCCAGACTCGTGTGGGGAGCCTGAAGAACCAGAAAACAGCTGGGGCTGGAGACGAAGAGTGAGGGTGGTCAGAGTCCCACAGAGGCTGGAGAAACAGGCAATACTGAGTTATGCTGGGCCTTGAAGAAAATTCTATGAGAAGAATGTGGGTCTTTATCAAAAGAGAAGTTAGAGGCCACTGTGGGATTTTTAAGCAGGGGGATAATATGATTATTTTGTCTGTAAACCTATCACTCTGGTTGCTGTTTAGAAGTGGTTTAGATGTGGAGCCTGGAAGCCCAAGAAACCAGGGGAGAATCTGTTGCAGCATCCCAGAGAGGAATGGAGGGGGATTTTGGAAAGAGGTGAGAATGTTGGAGAAAGTGAGAAGTGAATGAGCTGTACAGTGGTCACATTAACTGCTCGTATCTTCCAGTCGAATTGTCTGCTCTCACCTCTCCCTCATTTGTTTATTTAAATGCTATCGTTTGTCTTCATTGGCCTTTATTAAGAAAGATGGCTTCCTCTTTGTCGCAGGCATAACACCATTTTCAGGCAGAAGATTTGGTTTCATTGCTTAAAGCCACTGGTCCTTAATCTCGCTCTGGGTGAGGAAGGTAAATCTCCTTTCTTGTTTTGTTTTGTTTTGACATCTCCAAGTCCCATCAGAAACTGACCTCCTCAGTGAAGAGGATGCTGGCCTCGTGGTATGGACTGAATTGTGTCCCCACAAATGTATGTATTGAATCTCTAACCCCCAATGTGATTTTGTTTGGAGATGGAGGTTATAAGGAGGTAATTAAGGTTGAGTGAGGTCATAAAATTGGAATCTTATTCTGATGGGACTGGTGTTCTTATAAGAAGAGAAAGAGGCATCAGAATGCACTCTCTCTCCCTCTCTTTCTCTCTCTCTCTCCCTCTCTTTCTCTCTCTCTCTCCCTCTCTTTCTCTCTCTCTCTCCATCTCTTTCTCTCTCTCTCTCCCTCTCTTTCTCTCTCTCTCTCCAAGCTGGCACAAGGAAGTCATGTGAGGACAAAGTGAGAAGGCAGCCTACAAGTCAGGAAGAGAAGCTTCACTAAACATTGAATTTTCTGGTACCTTGATCTTGAACTTCCAGCCTCCAGAACTGTGATAAAATAAATCTCTATTGGGGCACCTGGGTGACGCAGTCGGTTAAGCATCTGACTCTTGATTTCGGCTCAGGTCATGATCTCAGGATCGTGAGATCAAGCCCCACATCAGGCACTCTGCTCAGTGAGGAGTCTGCTTGTCCCTCTCCCTCCACCTCTGCCCCCCCAAAATAAATAAATAAATAAATAAATAAATAAATAAATAAATAAAATCTTAAAAAAAATAATTCTCTATTGTTTAAGACACTCAGTTTTTGGTCTTCTATTAGGACAGCCCAAGCTGACTTATACACGTAGGTAAAGAAGAGTGGATCTCTTGGCTAATCATATTTGATTCTTTCACTGCTTTTTAGCTGCCCAAACCAGCCTTATGGAAGCTGACCCAAACTATTTTAAGAAAAAAATCTATATAAGAAAATGCCAGTAATTTGGACCCCACTCATTCCGAATTTGGGCCAATTCACATGGGCTAGGCTAACATGGCACTTGAAAAAGAGGTTGGCAGTTTTGGGGAATGCTATGCAAATTAATACAGTACACAGTATTAGATGGGTCAAGGAGACACTGGACAAACTCGCCTAGGTTGGCTTTTTTACTGGTTACGTGCCCATTAATGTAAATTTAACATGGTAAGGCTTCAATTTTCTCAGTTATATAAAATTTTGACTGGTAGTATTGACCTCACAGAGATGTGTGAGGATTAAATGGGATGATGCATGCAACAAAATTTTCACTATTTCTGGTGTGTCATAAACACCCAAAAGATGATAGTTGCCTTTATTTGGAAATGCTCATACTTGCTGAAGCAATCAAAAGAGCAAATGCAAATTATTTTCTATTTCTTAAGTTTGGCATATAAAAGACCTAAGATGCTAAGACCAAACATACAAATCCTCACTAATCTAACTTACTCATAGAGAAACCTGGGAAGTCATGACAAGCTAATAAAGATTCTGGAATTCAGGCTTCAGGGCTGTCAGTCTTGCCCCAGTCCACACATATCAATGATGCTCACCAGTATGGCTTTTAGTCTTCCAACATAAGGATTTCTATTGTGCTTAAAATCATTGCTATTCTTTTCCCTGTACTAGGGCACCTACCTAATAGGTGGGGAGGAGATGATGAAGACTTTGGAACCAAGAGTCATGGAGTACAATCTGATTCTGCTATTCACTGGTCTATCACAGAGTAGGCTATTAGGAATATGTACTGAATGATGAATAAATGGATTGTCATAAAGATTAAATGGGATAAAAAATTAAAACATCTTTAAGAAGCGCTTGACACATACTAAATGCATAGGAATTCTTTCCTCTCTTTTAGTTCAATCAACATACCCTGAGCACCAGAAATATGCAGACAGTATGCAAGGTGCTAGATATCCATGATGACAGTGGGACACCAGGACAATTAATTGACATGATTTTCCCAAAAAACAGCTAAAATGGTGGTGAAGGAAGAGGAAGTAAATTATGTTAATCCATTCAATAATTGTCCTTTGCCTTGGTCTTTTGAGTCAGATACAATGGATTACTATTATTTTTGATAAAGTTCAAACAGCTTTTGTGTATCTCTGTGTTCAGGATTACATTTCACTCTTGACAAAATATGATTTCCTAGTTCTATGAAAATATAACTGAAGGCTTTTCTTCAACATTGTCTAGATCTTTAAAATACCATTTACAGATACTCACTTTTCTTTTCAAAATACGTGACTTGTTCTGTTACACATGGGATTGTCAGTCCTGCAGAATCCATGAGTGATTCAGAAAGAAATGTTTTCACTAATTTCATATTTATTTCTATTGATTTTTTTGAAAGAACGACACTGCCAGAACGACTCAAAATTCGATTTTGTATGACCTGGAAGGGCACTGTACATGAAATGGTAATTGAATGCAAATTACTTTATCAAACATTTATTGAGCACCTGCTACATGCCAGGCCCTGTATTAAGGGCTGTGGGATATCCAAAGATAAGCAAGAAATTGCCCTCTTACTGGACAGCCAAGGCCCATTAACACAGAATGACAAACCTACAAATGTCCACTCTTCGAGATAGCATAAGGGCCAGTAAAGTCTCATGATGTAGGGGGAGCATGATGCAGAGGTTAGAAAATGTACTTTCTGTGCACCTTCACAAAGCAGAACTAGGAAAATGTCAACGAGGTGAGTTTTTTGGCAAAAAATAATTTAACCGCAGAGACAGCTTTCTTTTTTTTTTCCCAAAGATTTAATTTAATTTATTTATTTGTCAGAGAGAGAGAGCAAGAGAGCACATAAGGGGGGGGAGAGGAGCGGCATGCAGAGGGAGAAGCAGACTCCCCACTGAGCAG
Source organism: Halichoerus grypus (assembly GCF_964656455.1). Taxonomy (NCBI): domain Eukaryota; kingdom Metazoa; phylum Chordata; class Mammalia; order Carnivora; family Phocidae; genus Halichoerus; species Halichoerus grypus. Next base: position 13,608,699 of record NC_135721.1, read on the forward strand.
GGAGCCTGATGCGGGGCTCGATCCCAGGACCCTAGGATCATGACCTGAGCCGAAGGCAGACGCTTAACGACTGAGCCACCCAGGCATCCCCAGAGATAGCTTTCTTAATAGGCAGATAGAATGAATGATGAATTTATCTTCTCAATTTCCCCCCAAAAGTTTTATCTACCAGGTAGGAGTTCTGGGTTGCAAGGCACAGAGAATCTCAAAGTAGCTCAAGCAAAGGAGAGAATTTGTGACTAATGTAAATGGAAAGCCCACTGGTGGATCTGGTTCAGGCTATGTTCTCAGAGGTGCCTTTTCTCCATTGTCTGGCTCTGACTCCTGTCATGTACCCATCCTCAGGGAGGCTCTCCCTCTGTGAGCGGAAGTTGGCTGCAGGACTTGCAGGCCTTTCATCCCCCTACCTCCAGCTTCAAGTCTGGGGGGAAGGTTAAGGGTGTCTTCTCCAGAACCCTCAGCAAAGTTTTAGTGGTGTCTTGTGGCTCTGATTCAGCGTTTGAGCCATCTCTAAACCAATCACTATGGCCAGGGGAATGCAGGACCCTGATCGGCTCTGGTCATTGAGGAGCTACTGCTAGAGCTGAGAGTGGAATCAACCCCATCCATACTGCATAGGCCCAGAGTTGGCCAGATTCTGGTGCACTTTACCAAAAGAAGGGTAAAGGAGTTTGGATGGCAAAAAGTATATTTTATCTAACTAGGCAGACCAATTAATGAAGAATGTATTAGAAGTGGTGATTGCAACAAAAAGTGATAATTTTTCCAAATTATTTTTAAATTAAAATGTGACTGGTGTACTGTGCTGGGGTTCCCCATCTTTGGTTTTCAAAAATAAAACACCGTCTCCACATCCTAATGTGTTACACATACACTGAGGGAGGCCTCATGTGGCCCAGAACCGTTTAGATGTTTGGGTGAAATGACATCGTCTCTACTCTCAACAGCTTGCCGGCCTCTGAAATAAACAGGAAACACAGAATCAGAAATGTCCAGGGATCCTGCTTTTCTCTTTTTGAAAAGGGTTTCCTTTTCATTCAATCTGAATGTCATGTAGTGAGTAAGTTGGGAAATAGACTCCGTAAGTCAATACAGAAACTGATATTGGATTGCATTAGTTGCCTGTGATAGATGAGCTCTTCAACATATCAAGACAATGTCTATCTCGAAAGCAGCTGCCGAAGTGATACTCTTAAAATAGGGATGTAATCAGGGATTTGCTCATGTGGTCAATTCCAAATTCCTAAGCATGGTTCTCAGTGGTGGGCTTATTCCCCACCACTTCCAGTTCCAACACTTGGTATTTCAGATCCAGTGCACTCCTCAGGCCTCATGGAAGCTTTCTAAGTCATTGCACATGGTGACTCCTCTGTCATATTTTCTACGTACCTCAAGTAGCAGGTCAGATGTCACTTCCTATCTGAAGAGTTCTTCTCTGATCTTTCAGAGCATTGTATAAATCTTCTGTCTCTGTTGAGCACTCATTACATGGCATTGTAGTGGTTTTTTTTTTTTTTTGCCCATCTCCCACACCTTGGGACTGTGAGCATCTTGGGAGGAAGTTTGGAATCTGCTGATTCCCTGGGAGGTGGCATCTGGTATCTAACGGAGCCCTCCAGGGATAAGGCTTTTATTTCCTGTAACACCTCAGACTCATTGCTGGACAACATTCATGTTAGAAAGTTCTCTATACTGAGCTGAAACCTGTTTCCTCTCTGTGACTTTTACTCATTGATTCTGAGGGCCCTTTGGAGTCACGAGAATAAGTCAACTCTGTTTGGGCCCCTGACCGCCCTTCCCTCATTGTTGAGACAGCTGTCATAGGTCTCTGAGCCTCTTCTTTGGATTAAACAGCCTAAACTCCTTCAAGCATCCCTCTCAGACCTCAGAGGCTGATCCCTCACCATTCAGATCATCATGCTTGAAACACACCCCAGTGTGCCTCTGTCAAGTTCCCTCGAAAGAGGGGCTGGGGGAGTATCTGGAGCAGACAGACCCAGGAAACCATGGCCTCCCTTGAGCGGGGCATTGCTTTTCTTCTCTTGCTGCCTAATGACTCAACAATTTTAGGTTTTTTTCAGATTTAGAATCCTGCTGGCTCAGCTTGTGCTTGTGGTCAGTGGATATTTGAAATATTTCACAACTTAAAATAAAAATACCTTTAAAGACCCTCTGTCAATCTAAGTCACCCCTTCTTGCACTTAGGCAATTCATTTTTTAACCCTCAATGGCAGTGTCCACATTTATCCATATTCCTCTCCATCCTGAAATACCACAACCCTCCCATGCAGCCTTTCATAGAGTAGCGACCGCAAGTAACGATCATGGGCTGAGCTATTGAATCAGGAGCGCCCCGGTGCACCCATTTAACCTTTCACTCCCTGGCCTTCCCTACTTGGCCAGCTGACGACTGCCTTGGAAGCCTATGCTATCATAACCAGCCTCAACTTCCAAAGCTATCACTGCCCTAGGGAGCCCCTTGGTTCCCTATTTATAAGAGGTACATTAGGATTCTGTACATGGTCGGTGCTCAATATATGCTAAGTGAAGACTGGGTTTCATGTGATGACTCTATCAGAAAAAAAGGAAGTGAATAACAAATAGTAGAGAAATGAGACTCTACCAATTAAATGCCAAAAACATCAGACAGTGAGACTATTTCTAGTTCAAGAGAACTTGAGGAAAGAGGCTTTACAGGGAAGAATGTGCTGCTTAGTTAAGTAAGGAGAACTTGATTTCAAATGCAAAACTGCCAAAAAAGCTGGGTAAGAAAGGATCATGTTAAGAATTTTAAAAAGAGAAGTACCTTCTTTGATTTGGTCAGACTCCCTAATCGAGATGTCAAGCCCAGTGGGGAGACTGTAATGTTTTGAGATGTGTCACTTTGGGTTGGAAAGTCCTGGAGAGAGGTCAACTCTTCCTCACTCCACACCCCAGACGTTTCAGAGCTACGTTAGGCTAAGCAGGTGTACCAGCCCTGCCAATGGATAACTCGGTCTCTCCTAAATTCTCTACAAGAAGTGCCACCACATCGTTGCTGTTATGGATTGAAAGTTTGAGCCCCCCCAAAAACCAGAATTCTTATGTTGAAATCCTAACCCCCAGTATGATGTATGAAAAGGTGGGGCCTTTGGGAGGTAATGAGGTTATGAGTGTGGGGCCCATGTGTCTATGAAGGATTAGTATCTTTATAAAAGAGACTTCAAAAAATGTCTCCACTCTCCACCCTGTGGGGATCTAAGGAGAAGATAGCCATCTGCAAACCAGAGGAAGGGGGTTCTCACCAGAACCCAATCATGGTGGCACCTTTATCTTGAACTGCCAGTCTCCAGAGCTGTGAGAAATACGTTTCTATTGTCTATAAGCCACCCAGTCTATGATATAATTTGTTACAGCCGCCAGAATGGACTCAGACACTTGTGTTGAACATAAAGCTGATCTTCAGGCATTGTGGATTTGGGTAGCCCACCATACTGCACTCAGCCTTGCTGCTCTTGGAGAGTATTGAGGATTCTTGTCCCCTGCTATACTCTCACTTGTATTGTTTTAACTATTAGAGGGATACCCCAGCCAAAGCTAGAATTAGAAACGAATAATGTTTCTGCCTCCTCCTGTCCTTTCTTTTTCCACAAGGATTTGCTGAGTGCTCATGAGAGCCCCCAAACTGACTTCACCCCGGGACAATCAGGGTGAGTTAAATAGAATCTCAGAATAATTTTAATGTACAGTAAATATAGCTGCAGGTACCAATTGAGAGCATCTGTTGGGTCAAAGATGGTGGGAGAGGCACTGTTGGAGGCAGGAATCATGTGAGGCGCATCTCAAGTGGTGGGCGTGAACATGATTAAGGGATATGGGCAACCATATAACTGTGCTCCAAATGCTGGCTCCGCATTACTTCTGGAATATGCTGTCACTAAGTATGCTATTTCTCAAAAGCATCTCACTCCTGGGCATTGGAACAAATACATGGTTCTTGAATATAATGTGTCTCAAAGAATTATTTCATATCTTGTCAGCAACAAAAATGTAATAATTATGTGCTTTAAAGAATGAACTGAAGGTGATACAGTGACAGAAAGATTTAAAAAACTCCACCCAAATGGATAAAAACTGCACATGAAAAAAGAGTATATTTAGGTAGCAAAATCATTCAGGAGCAATTTGTCAAATATTAAATGATGCCGAGAAAAGAACACACTTGCCGTATTCTTTGAAATTTGAAGATGTAGCTTCATATGCTTTATGGAACTTAAACTATTTGAATAAAAATGAAATATCTCCAGGCTAGAAATGATAGAGCTCCAGTCTGCTTCAATTTCCTTAGGACTACAGTGCAGATGGAAAAGGAGGAGATTCAAAAGGCCCAGTTTTTTGGTTTATGTTTCCTGCTGGGTCAGATGTGGAGAGGAAAACTAAGGGAAGAGAACACGGAGCAGTTTTGCTTGAGGAAAAAAGGTAAAACTTGAAGTGTGTGACAAGATATTTTCTCCTGGAGATTAGCAGTTATATTCTTTGTAATCTCTCTCTCCTTTTTTTTTTCTTTTTCCCTAAATTGAGCAAGTCACTTCCTCATGGGCAGGATTTAAATTACACAGCTTTTTAAAAGAAATCTTGACTTAGCTTGTCTGATGCTGCTAGGACTTCGTTGATAACAGTGCTCAAGTATTTTGGCAATACCAGGAGATTACCTTCTGCATAGATTGGGCATGAGTCTCAATTTCCTTATTTTTGACAACTTGTATGCCCCAAAGACTCAAAGTCATTTGTCAAATCAGAAAACTCTAGTTATTTGGAAATGGTTTTTAAAAATGTATAATCTTTAATATAATGCTAACTAAAATTTTATTTAGGTCTTTCACTAAACATGGTTTAGTTTATCGCTTCATACAATAAAAAATTTATTTTATTTTTTAATTTTTTTAAAAGATTTTATTTATTTATTTGAGAGAGAGAGAGAGAGCATGAGGCGGGAAGGAGCAGAGGCAGAGGGTGAAGCAGACTCCCCGGTGAGCAGGGAGCCCGATGCGGGGCTTGATCCCCAAATCCTGAGATCATGACCTGAGCCGAAGGCAGACTCTTAACTGACTGAGCCACCCCGGCGCCCCCCAAAAAACTTTAATAACAAATCTAAGTGTTCTCAGAAGAAGGCTAAATGCTTTTAGTGGGAAAATAAACCAAATGAGTTAGGCTTCAAATTAAAAGGTCAAAAGAAACAGATTTGGTAAAAATATTTATCCATATTTACTGAGTCATTGTTTCCATTTGAATAAATACATTGAGAATTGCTTAAAATAGATTCTGGGAATTTCACTAATTCTTGATGTCTTACCAGCATTTGATTTACTTAGAGTCATGCCCCTGACTCACTTCGGAAAGCCCTTGCAACTCTTTGCAGACTTGGCCACACCGTAAGAAGCCTGCCATCCCAGCACGTGCGAGGGCTCTGTCCTCACCACTGTTGCAAATCAGACCCACAGCCAGGGGGAATTAGGAGCAGGAGAAGGTTCCAGAAACCCAGGTTCTAATCCCAGTTCTGCACTCAAACTCAACACACTCGGATACTCTGTCTAGAGGACTGTATATGATGCTGCTCCTGTCTTTAATCGCTAGTCTTTTTTTTTAAATATTTTATCTTAGCATTTTTTTTTTTGCCATTTTAAAAATTCAAGTATAATTAACATACCGTGCCATATAAGTTTCAGGTGTATAATATAGTGATTCAACAATTCTATACATGACTCAGTGCTTATCATGATAAATGTATTCTTAATTCCCTTCACCTCTTTCACCCATCCCCACCCACTTCCCTTCTGGTAACCATCTGTTTGTTCTCTGTATTTAAGTCTGTTTTTCTCTTTTATCTTTGTTCATTTGTTTGGTTTCTTAAATTGCACATATGAGTGAAATCATATGGTATTTGTCTTTCTCCGACTGACTTATTTCACTTAGCATAATACCCTCTAATTCCATTCACGTTGTTGCAAATGGCAAGAGTTCATTCTTTTTCATGGCTGAGTAATATTCCACTGAGTCCATACACCACATCTTCTTTATCCATTCACCTGTCGATGGACATTTGTGCTGCTTCCATCATTCAGCTATTGTAAATAATGCTGCAGTAAACATAGGGATACATATATCTTTTTGAATTAGTGTTTTTATATTCTTTGGTAAATACCTAGCAGTGACATCACTGGATCATATGGTAACTCCATTTTTAGTTTTTTGAGCAAATTTCATATTCTTCCACAATGGCTGCACCAGCTGGCATTCCTGCCAGCAGAATCCCTAGCATTCTTTTTTTTTTTAAATTTAAATTCAATTAGCCAAGGTATAGCACATCATTAGTTTTTGATAGTGTTCAATGATTCATTAGTTGAGTATAACACCCAGTGCTCATCACATCACATGCCCTCCTTAATGCCCATCACCCAGTGACCCCATCCCCCCACCCACCTCCCTTTCTGAAACCCTCAGTTTGTTTCCAGGAGTCAAGAGTCTCATATGGTTTGTCTCCCTCTCTGATGACTTTCCATTCAGTTTTCCCTCCCTTCCCTTATGGTCCTGTTTCTTATATTCCACATATGAGTGAAGCCATATGATAATTGTTTCTCTGATTCACTTATTTCAGTTAGCATTATACCCTCCAGTTCCAACCATGTGGATGCAAATGGGAGATATTCATCCTTTCTGATGGCTGAGTAATATTCCATTGTATATATGAACCACATCTTCTTTATCCATTCATCTGTTGAAGGACACCTTGGCTCCTTCCACAGTTTGGCTATTGTAGACATCGCTGCTATGAACACTGGCGCATTCTTAAACGTTCTCACTGCCCTCATTCCCTCACCCTCACTCCTCACTTAACATTTGTAATCTGGCTGCCTCTCTCTGCACTCTGTTACTCAGTTTACTGAAAAGCTGATCGTGCTTTTCTATTCCTCAAAACCAATAGTCTTTACTTTGTCCTCAGACTCTGTGTTTCTATGCAGTGTCCTGCATTGGCTGGCAAAAGCTTCCTCCCTTCCTCCCAAGGCCTCGAAGAAATTATGCCATTTTCCTCCTCTTCCCACCTCTCATGGCTTCTTTCTTCCTCTTCTCGTCCCCCATGGTGGGTAGTTCCTGGGGCTCCTGTTCTCAGCCAGCTTTCTTCTTTCTAGCTTCTTCCTCTTCAGTCTTCCTGACTTTGACAATTTTAACTATTGTGTATTGCTTGTGAATGATTCTAACATATGTCTCTCCAGGGCCAACCCTCTCTTGACTACTGCATATCTCCACATGGATGTCCCCTGATATCCCAGTGCAGCAGGTCCCCAATTGAATTATTACTCTCCCTTCCAAACCAGCTCTTCTCCCAACCCACTCCCAACCCTAGCACCACCAGGAAACTACATATGCATTTGCATTCTCCCTGTCTCTTCCTTCAGTAGTTATCACTGTGTCTATATTTTCTTTTCTAATTTGTTTCAGATTACAATCTTGTACCTTTTACCTCACTTAATTCTTTTTCGTTTCCAGGAAAGTAAATATAGTCTCTGATCCATACAAGTCACATGGCCACTTTCAAACTGCTTGGAGAAGAAATATTACATTTCAAATATTTTGACTTCTATGGGCCTTCTGCAACAAGTTATTTACTTTTTGCACATGCTGTATAGGGTTACAATTAATTTGTGTGTCCTGATACATTTTGCATAGGAAAATGAAACAAATGTAACAATGAAATGCTATTAAAATACTGTACTTTCCCTAAGGGAATTGCTGAGATTTTAGTTAATATGGATATCACTTAGAAATATTTTGCATTCTCCACACACATATGATGTATAAACATATATAATATTACATGTATTGATATGATATATGATAATATAATAATATAATATAATATTACATGTATTTTTATCATATCTATCTATACCACAATTGGCAAATATACAGAGATATTCAAAACCATTCCTCTATGCATAGTGAAGGTTATATTTAAATTTTAATACTTTCGAATTACATTTAAAGACTGAAGGATATATAATTGCTAGATATTTTTCTAAACTATATTTTCAACAAAAAGTTACAGTATCTATGCCCTATTAAATGTCTTAACATATTTTTATAATTTATTACTATTATTTATTTTCACATAATTTTAGGCTTATAAAAAAAGTTACAAGAATAGTACAAAGAATTCCTGGATAATTGCCGTCACCCAGATTCCCCAAATGTTAACATTTTATTACATTTGTGTTTCCTTTGTCTCTCTCTTTTTATCTACACACACACACACACACACACACTCCTATATTTTCCTGAAATATTTAAGAGTAAGTTAAAGTATGGTGTCTTTTTATGAAATACTGCAGTGTGTGATTCTTAGAAAATAAATAATTCTCTTGCACAACCACAGTATAATCATCATTTAATGTTTTTTCTTTTTGAGAGAGTGTGTGAGAGGGGTGGGGGAGGGGCAGAGGGAGAGAGAGAGAGAGAGAGAGAGAGAATCCCAAGCAGGCTCTATACCCAGTGCAGAGCCCCCACATGGGGCTCAATCTTACGACCCTGAGATCATGACCTAAGCCTAGATCAAAAGTCTGACGCTTAACTGACTGAATCACCCAGGTGCCCCATCATTTAATTTTTCTTAAACTAAAGCAATATGTGCACATGTTGAAAATGTAATAGCATAGAAGTGCTTAGAATGAAAAGCAATACTCCTCTCCATTTTCAGTTCTACTTCCTTGAACTGGGAAATATGTTAATTATTAATGATTTCTACTTTCATCCTTCAGTTAATTTTACTCTCTAATCCTAGATAATACAATTTTACCACTATTTATTGGTTGATTCATTCACCCAATAAATATTTCTTGAGCTATTTCTATGTGGTTGGCACTATATTTTTTAAAGTTTTTTAAGAAGTATGCTAGGAAAGATGTGGATATTCAGTGTAGGAGTATTTTTTTCTTCTTTCTATTCCTAACTTTTGGCAGTTAGTAAGTTGTTGTTTTCTTTCCTTGATTATCTTTTTACATTTATATAATATACCTAAATAAAAACAAAAATAAGTAATATACTAATTTTCTTACCTTAATATTGTTCGATGTAGAATCTAATAATGGGCTGGGTTATCCTTTCTTCCCTATGGCCTATTTGTTATTTAAAAGAGAATATTTCAGGGCGCCTGGGTGGCTCAGTTGTTAAGCGTTGGCCTTCAGCTCAGGTCATGATCCCAGGGTCCTGGGATCTAGCCCCGCATCAGGCTCCCTGCCCAGCCGGAAGCCTGCTTCGCTTCTCCCTCTCCCACTCCCCCTGCTTGTGTTCCCTGTCTTGCTGTGTCTCACTCTCTGTCAAATAAATAAAATCTTTAAAAAAATAAAATAAAATAAAAGAGAATGTTGCTAATAATCAGGTCCAATGGGTCCATCCCAATCTAATAATTTCAGTTGTCTCATGCTTATACAATGTTCCTGTTTTCCTTCTCAAATAGTTTCCTAACATCCCTTTTATTAACAGAAGAAACATTCCTTCTTTACCATTCCATTAAATTTATCTATGTCTTTATTCTTTCTACCTGTTGCTTAAAATGGGTCCATTCTTGGGAAGATAGCTTTGTGGGAAACTGCTGACTTCCCATTTTAATTTGACCTGATCAGTTTCTAGTCCTACTGTGAAACTGTCATCCTGCAACTTGAGACATGAGTTAGTGACACATTTCAGGCATCCCACATCTACCTCCTTTTTTGGACTTTCATTATATTATGTTAGAGAGTATCCTCAAATTACTTCCTCCGAAAAGATACATTGAAAATGCACTTACCAGTGTTTGATATTTGCATGTCTAAGTTACCTTCCTTGGCGCTTGCACTAGATTGGGGTATAGAATTCTAGGTTTGAAATCATTTTCCCTGAGAACTGTGAAGGCATTACCTTCCTGTCTTCTGGCTATCAGTATATCTGCTGAGACGTTCAGTGAGTCATTCTCACTTGTGATTTGTTTTTTCCAGAAGCATTTATGAGCTTACGCTTATCATGAGTGTTTCGAAATTTAACAAAGGTGCTTTAGATGTGGATCTTTTAAAAATACAACGTGCTTGACCTTCGTGGTACTCTTAATCTGAAGACATGTGTCTCTCGTTTTCCCCCTCTTATGGTAGTGAGAATATGATCTTTTTCTGTTCTTCCTTTTTCACTTTTACTATTTGGAAATGGGTGGTTTGTATTGTGTCAGTTTGGCTCAGCTGGAACTTCTGAATCCCTTTCCCTGTAAGGTCTAGGTTAGATTTGCTGAAGCAGGAGTTTCTGTGAGATCTGGAGGGCCAGTGTGAAGCTGCAGACTGCTCTCTGAAGGTTGCCATACTTAGATGTGGTGACAGGTTGCAGAGGGTCAGTGGGTTCCATCCTGCACCTGCTCTCTGCTCCAGCTCTTACTCCTGACAGTTGACCCAGTAGACAAATGCAGCCCCAAACCCTCCACCAGACACGTGGTAGCAGACCCACAGATACAGAAGCTGTGCAGATGGAAGCTGGCCATAGAACCCTCCAGAAGCCTTCCGTTTGCAGTCCCATTGGGCAGCCGAGCCTGGTTGGCTTCTCAGGCTGACTTACAGGGACTGCTCTCACCTTCTGGACCCTAACTTCCCCAGCTCCTCACACAACTGGGTGAGATTTATTTTTTTTTAAAGATTTCATTTATTTATTTGAGGGAGAGAGAGTAAAGGGAGAGAGAGAGCATGAATGGGGGTGAGGGGCACAGGGAGAGGGAGAAGCAGACTCCCCCCTGAGCAGGGAGCCCGATTCAGGGCTTGATCCTGGGACCCTGAGACCATGACCTGAGCTGAAAGCAGACGGTTAACCCACTGAGCCACCCGGGCGCCCTGAGATTTAATATCTACAACAAATCTCTTATCCCATCACTCCTGGTAGCTCTGCTTCCCTGATTAAACCCTGCCTGATTATAACCACCTAAACTGAGATTTAGATCTCTTTATTTTTTCTCATTTTTTAAGTTTTTTCTTTTTGCTCTATTTTCTGGGAGATTACCTTGACTTTACATTTAATATCCAAGAGTTCCTTCTTGTTCTTTGTTTAAATTTTATATCGTCTTGCAATACCTTCCTGAATTTCTCCAAGAATACTATTTAAAGCAGTTTTTTCTAATATCTTAAATTATCTTTATTTTTGTGGAATCAGTTATTTTCCCCATTTATCACAATCTTATTTTTTCATGTTGGTAAGTTTCTTCTAACGACTAGAGATTTTAAGTGATGATAACTACAAATGGAAAAAGGACATTTTTATAGGCAGCTGGTTTTCGCCATTTTATTGGCAGATTTTTGTCTCTTCAGATCTCTTTGTTCTTACAGGATTATCCACGTTCTTTTACTCTGGGGGATATCTAGAAGGCGGACACAGTCTTGTGCTCAGGTGCCTCCTTGGACTGAAACTGTCCATCAATCCTTTATCCATGCCTCTGATCCTGTTTTCTTTCCATCTTCCCACCAATCCTATAGTTGAATGTGTCTTCCATACTTGTTCCCATGCTTTCAGTCTTCTTCCTCCCCAATTTACCCTAAACTTTCTTAAAAGATTAATTCTCCTACAGTGTTGCTGCAATTCTCAAAAACACCCTATGGCTCCCAGTTGTCTTTAAACACCAAACTTCTTACGCTGATTATGGTAATTCTCACCTAAACTTACTCATGCCTTGATTTCCCTCCTTCAAATCTTTACCTATCAAAACCTGATCCTCTTTGAACATCTGTTCAGTATCACTTTCCCATAACTGTATGACCAGTCTCTCCACTTTAATTCATGATCACGCTTTATTTAGAGCATCTATTTTACTGTAGAAGAATATCCTGGCTCAGTCGCTAAGCATCTGCCTTCGGCTCAGGTCATGATCCCAGGGTCCTGGGATCGAGCTCCGCATCAGGCTCCCTGCTCTGTGGGAAGCCTGTTTCTTCCTCTCCTGCTCCCTGTGCTTGTGTTCCCTCTCTTGCTGTGTCTCTCTCTGTCAAATAAATAAAAATTAAAAAAAAAAAAAAAAGAAAAACATCCTGTCTGATAATACAAACTATATAGCATTTCTTCCCTCCCATATTAGAATGAAATTTCCTCTTAGATAAGGGCCTTATTTTAATGTCTATTTTCTTCCCAAAGCACCAAATATAAAGCAAAGCAGGTATTCACTGAAAATGCATTTACTTAATAAATTTGTGCATGGATATATCTCTGCATTTTTAAGCATCTTTGCATTTCAGTTTCCTGAAAAATGAGCATAATAGCCGCCCTGTGTTAGTGGTGCCTGCTTTTTCAAAGGAAAGGAAGCTATCAGGCCATGAATCGATTTGTGCAAGGGTCTCCTGTTATTTTACAGAATCATGTGTTTGGATTCTAGGATGCTATCCTGTTTATCATCCTGTCTTTGTGTAAGGTCTTGCTTGCATACATATACAAGTTGGATTGGAATAATTGGATTAATTCACAGTATTCCCTGACAAGGAGTTCCATACCCACAGATTCCAAGGGTATATCCTGCATCCTTTACGATTTGCCATAAATGCATGAACTTTCATTCTAATTCCAAAGGAGAAAGCTGTTGGTTCTGTGGAAAAAGGGTCTAAAGCCTTGGGCACACTATGACTCGTTTGTGTTTTAAAGTATATTTGCTAGAAAGTGTAGTTGTATAAAAAGTGAGCAGTACTAACTCTATTCTTAACTTTAGTGTCAAATGAGGATTCTTGCAATCAAGACAATAAAATTAAATAAAGCCTATTCTTGGCAAAACTGCAAATACGTCATTCTTCCAAATTACTATAATAATAAGCCGTTACTGACATCTTGGTTTAAATTTTCTGTTACGGATCGTCATATTGATTCATCCACTCCCCTTACATTTATTCATTCATTCATTCATGCAAAAGCATTCACAAACCATGCCCCAGCCTGTGTGTTAGTGCGCTAAGACACAGACCTCAGCCTTAAGAAGCACACAGCCTCGTGGGGAGGACAGACCATCACAGAAACACAATAACTGCCATGTTAGGGGGAAACCCAAGGGAGGAGGAAGAAGATTCAACTCAGCCTGTGAGAGTCAGGGACAACTTCTTGCAGAAGTAATGCTTGCTCTGGATTAGTATTAAAATTGGAATTTTGATCGAAACTCTTGCGGTTGTCCTCAGAATGATAGCCACGTTCTTGCCTACTGTGAGTGTTTGTGAATAATTCTGTGACACAGATTCCTGCCTGGAGAAAGGTTAAGCTTGTGTGTGGTTTTTTTTTTTTTTTTAAGATTTTATTTATTTATTTGACAGAGAGAGACACAGCGAGAGAGGGAACACAAGCAGGGGGAGTGGGAGAGGGAGAAGCAGGCCTCCCGCCGAACAGGGAGCCCAATGCGGGGCTCGATCCCAGGACCCTGGGATCATGACCTGAGCCGAAGGCAGACGCTTAACGACTGAGCCACCCAGGCGCCCCTAAGCTTGTGTGTTTTGATAGGATGATGTCTTGGACACCCGCTGTGTCTCCTCAGTCTGTTCTAGGGAATTCTGCAGATGAATACTTCTCAAAATGGCTGCATGTCAGCATCCCCTAGGGGGGGTTTAAAATGGCCAGACTCCACCCCTAGAAAGGCTGACTAATTAATTGTTCTGAGGCAGGGGTGGCATTGTTTAGAAGCTGCCCACCTAATTCTAACCTGCAAACCACGGCTACAGATAGAATTTTAGAATCGTTCTGCTGAAAAGGCCCTTAGCGATCACCCAGTCCAACTTGCGTTTCATAAATAGGACACTGGGCCTGGGTTGTGGCTCGTTTTTCTTGGGAAGCACTTGTTATGGGTTGAATTGTGCCCTCTCTAAATTCATATGTTGAAGTCCTAACCCCCGGAACCTCAGAATGCGAAGTTCTTTGGAAATAGGGCCATTGCAGTGCAATTAGTTAAGATGAGGTCCCAGTGGAGTAGGGTCGGCCCTTATCCAATATGACTGGGGTCCTTTTAAAAAGGGGAAATTGGAACACAGACAAGCACAGGGAGAGAACGGATTTTTAAATTAGCCCTAGTCTGGTCAACTCGGCTGTTCTCATTCCCAGGGTGCAGCACGTTGCTTATCCCACTTCCCGTGAGCCTGCAAGGGCGGGTTGCGGGGTCCTGCTTCCCTGAGTGAGGAGGGTGCAGGTGTCCGTGGCCCCGGCAGCTGGCGTGACGCAACCGTCTCCGAGGCCTTCTCGTGCCACAGCTGCAGGCAGGCACAGAGGACAGTGCTCGGATCCCACAGGGTGTTTCGCAGTGCATTCTACTACCATTTGCAAAGCAGCTCTCAGGAACGATCGCACTTGGTGTAAAAGTGAGATCTGTGCGGAATTGGGGCGTCTCTGCGCCGGTGCGCATGCGCGCACGCGTGTTGTGGGCTCCGGAAGACCCGGCCGACCTCCCTCTTGGGTTTTGGCTCTGAGACGAGAGCGGCGCTGGGGTGAGGGAAGTTCCGATGTGCCAGGGCTGCAGGCTGTCCCCGACCTGCTGAGGTCTCCTCTCTCCATTTCTTACCCATCTGGTTCTCTCTCTTCTCAACATTCCAACTTTCAACCTTCCTTCTTTTCATTTTCCTGTGGCCCCAAATACGTCTAGAGCTTCTGGGCTTGGGAGGAAGACACTGCGTAATCACGTTCCTCCTTGATCCCCTAGGTGGGTGGGATGTGTCCAGCAAAGGCCTTCTAGGCAGTCCTCAAGTGGCTGTGTTTTGTTCTGTTCTGTTTTCCCTTTCCCTTTCTCTTTCTGTGTTTGCATGTTTGTACCATCATAGACTCATAGCCATGGAGCTCTGATTACTGCGGGAAATGGAGATCATCGTCACCAAAGTCAGAGCTAGAAACTCAGGGCTCGGAAGAGGGGCACGGTGTGGCTTTCCAACTTCCACATGTGGAACGAGTGGTGTTGGTGACAGCAACGTGGTCTTGTGACTCAGTCTGCTGCCTTGTCACCCAGAGCAGCCCCAGCTTTGCATTTACTGGGCTGTAGGAACTTGAACTAGTCTTCTGAGGCTTGTGTCCTCATTTGTAACACGAGGCCCATGTTACTTCGGGGACAGGATCGAGGACTGTGGGAAATATATGTAAAGCTCTCGTTCTGTTTCTGGGACCCACAAAACACTCGGCATGTAGCTGAGTTCCTTGTGCTGTGAGGACAGATGAGGACCCCATTCTGGAAGCCGGAAAGCCAGGAGCAGATAGAGGGTTTATACAACTTGACAATAAAAATCATTTGTTTCTCACAATAGTCTCTATTGAAGCGTGTGCTTATCAGCTTCTGAAATTATGAAGAGCCCAAGTTGTGTGAGGAGAAAGGGGAAAAAAAAAAAAAAAAAACCAACACACCCAAAACTCAACAGATCTCTAGCCAGCCAATCTACCTATCCAAGATGGTTGTTTTTTTGCTTAGCATTTGTTTATCTCGAGAAGATGGAAGTGGGGGTCTTTTATCGCTCTCCTTCAAATATTTCTGGAAGTAGCAGGTTTGAGGCAGGAGGGGAGGAAAGGAAAAGAGAATGGGGCCAAGTGAACTTGATGTCTTCCTATGTTCTGGGAAACCAAGGCGTCATGGCAGGGCCATGATGGGAGCAACTGGGTTACGGCAGAGGCTAGCCTGGCAAAGGGGCCCTTGAGCAGTGCTCGGAGGGAGGGAATATGGAGGGGGCATCTCAATCTGTGCAGGAGTTACTGTGAGAGAGAGTCAGATTTTGCGGGATCCTAGCAAAATCCTTGAGCAACTCCTTTTTTATACAGATGGAATCGGAGGCCAAGGTGGAAGCTGAGGGACAGGGTGTTTGTTGCTCCACAAGCTCCATGATAGGCCCTGATCATACATCATCTCATCTAATTTTCTCAGCAAGATTTCCTCGTCCCCCGTTTTACAAGGCAGAAAACCAGGCATGAGATCACAGATAGGAAGTGGCGGACTTGCCCGGGGGCACTGAGGGTCTTCACAGCATCTGCCTTCTGGCCTAAGCCCTGCCCAGATGTGCAGGAATATTCTTCGGAAGCCATGAGGGTCAATTTTCCTCTCTTTGGGTTGGTAGAATTACAAGTAACAATATCTACCACTTGCCACCTAATGGGAGGGCGATTTCTCCTTTTCATAAAAAAGACACTTGATACTGAATGTGGTAAGCGGACTAATGGCCCCCCTAACTACGCAGGTCCTAGTCCCTGCAATTATGAATGTTACTCTTAACAGCAAAAGGAACTTTGTGGCGTGACTAAGTTAAGGATGTTGAGATGAGGAGGTTGTCCTGGGTCATCCAGATCAGCCTAACATGTTACCACAGCGTCCTTATAAAAGGGGAGCAGAGAGAAATTTGTTCACAAGAACAAAAGGCCGTGTGAGGACCGAAACAGGATGCTACACTGCTGGCTTGAAGGTGAAGGTAGACTGCAGGTCAGCCGCTGTAAGGAAGGTGCTTCTAGACTCTGGAGAAAACAGAGACATACTTTCCCTGGGAGTCTCCAGAGCGAGCATGGCCCGGCAGATACCTTGATTTTGGCCCGGTGAAGCTGATTTCAGACTTCCGATCGCCACAACGGTAAGAGGATAAACATGGAGTTGTTTTAAACTGCCAAGTTTGTGGTAATCTGTCACAGCAACCATAGGAAATGAACCCACCAGAAGACCCCTCTTCACAGCAGTGAAAATGGCGTCTTGGAATGTGGTGGCCTTGCGTGGCTGTGGTCTCACAGGGCATGCCCATTTCCTGTCATAAAAAGGGTCATTAATGTTCGGTGTCTGGCACCTGGGCCACGTACAGAGTATCTACAGAACAGCAAGCTGTCACGCAGGGCTCTCTGGCTATGTTTCTCACTGGTTAATCTGAGCCTGGGTGCAGATGTCTTCTGATTGCTAGCCAGCTGTGTGAGGGCAGCAACATCCTCCATTGTCTGGGTTTGGGCGGCAGAGGAAGTTTGGGAGAGCCTGCCATTTGCAAAATTGGTTGACATCCCAAGCACACAGGAGAGGAAGGGAGTTAAGATTAAAATCACGACCCAGTGGGATAGGAGCGTTGGGGACAATTTCTCCCTGTTCCTTGATTGGCCTGGTGGAAACGCTCATTATCTCCTGGCCTACTTACAAGGATGAACCTAAAAGGGTAAAGGGAAGGAGAGAGGTGCATTCTGAGCATCCATGTGCACACACAAGTGTTCTAGGTGAGCAAAACATACCCTGCAGATCTGTGTAATGGCGGAGGTAGGATATGAACCCCGAGTTACCTGATTACAATGTTTTTGCCTCCTCTGTCATTCCACACGGCTTCATACAGAAGGAGACGTGCACGCAGTTAGAGCTAGGGCATGTTTCCTATATCTGACTCTAGGATTCTTTCCATTTGTCCATATGGTGCTTCCCCCCCCCCCCCCCCCCCCGCCCCCTGCCTTTGGCAACAAGAAACAATGTTACCATAATGACCTACTTATCTGCATCTAATGTATTATTTTGTTCAATCTAGCAGAGATGTCCATTTATCATTTCCACCAGGCAAAGAATTAACTGTATTAAAGGGGAAAGAAAAATGGAAAATTTGCTCAGAGGATGTTGAGTTTTTAAGAATCCCGAGGGAGAAAATGATGATATAATTCATAGAGTGTTCCTTTGTGCCTGATACCCATCTTCTCATTAATCCTTACAAGGCTTTGCGATTAGGTTTTATTATCTTCAGTTTGCCAGGGAGGAAAACTGAGGTTTGGAGGGATTAGGTAATTATCCAAAGCCGCTCCATTAGGTGAGTGGTTCTCAGACTTGAGTGTGTGCCGGAGTCCCCTGGAGGGCTCACTCAAACACGGATTGACGACTCCCGCCCCCTGGGTTTCTGATTCTGTGTGTCTGGTCTGGGGCCCAAGAATCTGCAAGTCCAGTGAGTTCCCTGTAATGCGGATGCTTCTCATCTGGTGACCACACCTTCCGAACTTCTGAGCTTGGGTGTTTTCAAAAGGATACGGACCCAGAGCAGTTTGAATCCAAACCGTGCTGTGTCAGGATTCCCTTGCTGGAGCTGACTTCAGGCTTTCTAGCGAGCAGAGAACCGTGGGGCCTTGTCGCTGCCTGATGGGGCTGCACAAAGCCGCACTCTGTGCTGGTGAGCGGTTCTGACTGCTCGCTGCCGGGCTGTGGCTGAGAGAACAGAATGTCGGTGACTGGCCGAGAGCCGGGGGCGCAGGGCCGACTGAGATCCAGCCGAAAAGTATAGCAGCTGCCAAGGGTTGGAGCTTCTCTTCTCCTTAACTCCTCTTTTACTTATTAGAAATAAAACAGATGTTTTTTTTAAATCTTGAAATCTGTATTTTTAAACATTCGTGTTGTTATTATGCTTAGCATAATAATATTAAATTACAAAAAACCCACAAAATTATGGGTGATTGCAACATTATTTCTGCGGACCGTCCGTTACAAACAGTTTAAAAATTGTACTTTCTTGGAGATGAATTCCAAATGTGGTTAATTTTAACATTACCGTATTCTGAAGGATCGGGCATGATGGAGGTTTGTCTCGGATTTCAGCTATTTTTCTTTAATTCACTTTAACTTTATTATCAACATGATGCATGCTGATTGTCAGAAGTTGGGGAAGAGGCTGTGAATGAAAAAAATCACTCGTAATTTCAACAACAGGGCAACTGCTACTGACATAAAAATATAATTTCCTTCACTCATTTTCTCTTGTGACTTTTTATTTAAAAATGTATTTAACCCACATCTCACAAATAGTAGAATTTCGACATGTAATTATGTAAAAATTATTATTCAGATATCTTACATTCTTTTTTTGTACCACGTTTTGGAAATCTGGCGTGTATTTGCACCTACAGCCCATGTTGATTTGTACAAGCTCGATTTTAAGTGCTTAGTATCACATGCACCGGGGGTGCCTGGGTCAGCACAGCAGAGGGACTCTGCTGACATATGACGGGGAGATGTAGGGGGCTTAGGGAGGCTGAGGGTTTGTTATCAGAGATGGGGCGGTTAAGAATCCGAGGTGAAACACCTGGCCGCTGACAGGTGTAGATGTGCTTTTCTAAAGTGACCTGGAAGTACCTGAATGAAGGCACTTAGATCTAAGTAGGTCAAGACAGCAAGGCCAAGGTGTTGGACAGTTCATCCACTTGAATGGAGTTCCCTCGGAAGACAGCAGTGGCTGGGAAGGAAGAGAAGGAAGCTTGGTGGTTGGCCCTCAGTGGGGGCTCAGCTTGATGCCCAGCAAGGAAGCCCCGGTGATCCCGAGGCAGGTGCGAGAGCCAGTGGACGGAGTCTGCGTGGGAGGAGGATTTCTGCCAGGCATCAGCTGATTGCAGGCAGCCCCCAGGCCAAATCCAGCCCACGCTCTGCTTTATAAAGTTTATCGGAATGCAGCCGCTCCCATTTCTTGATGTATTTTCTTTCATAGCTTTTGCTACAAAGGCAGAGTTGAGCAGTTGGGACTGAGGCTGTATGTCTCATAAAGCTTAAAATATTTACTATCTGGCCCTTTACAGAAAATTTACGGATGCTTGATTTATGCCTTGGTCTAAATGAGCCTCAGGGGAGGAGGGGTTTCTCTACAGTAAAGTGAAAAGGAAATTCTCTAAGAATATGGAAACCGTGGCCTGGCCCTTGGGGTTTTGCCCACAGTCTGTGATTCTGTTTCAGCTCAATCCCAAAGAGGCCGTTGTGCCGTGAAAACTGCGATCCCCGAGTGATCTTAAGACCAACATTAACTTCCAAGATCGTGTCTTCTCCGCTGTGCACTCTTCAGCCCTCTGTAGCCGCTAGCACCTGCTGGGGTCACTGATGTGCTTTATGAATGGAATCCTGATGCTGCTGGGTTTTTGTTTTTTGTTTTTACAAACTGGCACAGTGACTGCCCAAACCTGTGGCAGATTGAATTGTGCATGTTTCCTGCTTCCATCTAGAAATGAGAAAATTTCACTTATCTTCTCTTACTGATTTACCCATAATTAGAATCTATCATGGAAAAAGAAATTATTTTTCTCCCTGATAATAACACCTGATGAATTGCAGGATAGATCTCATTTGTCAGCAGATACATAATCCTACTATTTCTCCTTAATGTAATTCTCCTCTGAGTAGGAAATGGGACAGCATATTGGAAAGGGCAATGGACTGGGAAGCATTAGACCTGGGATTTATTTTTAGCTTTACTTCTATTTTGGTGCCTCTAGATTTCAGTCTTACCATCTATAATAATAATGGCAATCGAGTGCTGCTACTTATTGAGTAATAGTAATTACTGCCTTTTCCTGAGAGACAGTAGAGTGTAGAGACTCTGAGCACAGACTCTGGAGACTGTCTGCCTGGGTTTGAATCCTGGCACCCCGTTCGCTAGCTTGTGACCTTGGGCAAGTCACTGAAACTCTCTGGGCCTCAGGCTCCTTACTTCAAAAAGGAGGATCATGACTTTATTGAGTTACTATTTATGATACATTTGGGACAGCGCCTGGCACATAAAGAGGTGCTATTTTAGAGTGTGTTAAAAAAATAAATAAAATACTAGGTCCTTTATGTCTGCTATAATTACTAGAGTGGCAATTATACTATACTATATAATTACAAACGACACATTAGGCTTCATCCTTTCTGTGCACTGTCATTTAATGCTAATGTCAATGCTACAAGGAAATTATTGCTATCCCAAATTTTGGGCTTGAAGAGACAAGATTCATAGAGCTTAACTAAGTTGTTCAGTATCACACAGTTAGTAAATAAAGGAGCCAGAATTACTCCAAGTCTTCTTATGTAAAGTCTTTGCCAGATCTAAGGTCCTGGATTTGATCAGTTATTGCCAAATGTAAATGATCCCAGTTAAGGATTTAATGTGGGCCTGTCTCTTGGCTCTGTCCCGGACTTACGTGGGACTTTGGACAAATGGCCCCGCTCTTCCACTCTTTAGGCATCTCATGTAGGATGGTGATGACGCTAAGCCATCATGCAAGGGGTAGGTGAACATCCGTTGGTTTTAGCTTGTGCTGTGTCTGTGACCCCAGTTCTGGGAATAGCAGCTTCATTTTCCTTTGGGAAACCACTCCCTCCCTGACTCTCATTCCCATGCTTTGGGTGCAGCTGACCTCACCCGCCTGGCTCTGGTTTGGGGCATGTGACCTTCCCGTGATTGATTGGAGTACCATATCTCTCCAGTCAGAGGGATCACTGCAGAATGAGCGCATGCAAATATTTTTTGCAAGACCTCTGCCTCTATAAACAATTTGATTAAAGGTATACTAAGCACGGGCTCATGTTAGATACAGTGATTTATTAATGAAAATTTAGAATGATGGGAGAGAAAGGGTACTTACATATTTGTTATTATCCAATCAGGACATGCGAAGATTCTTCAGTTTCCAGGCACCGTCTAGTTCTGTTCTGGTCCAGAACCAACTCTTCACGTTCTTCTTTGTGGAGAATGCCATTCCAGGCTAACTCCGTACCTTCTCCTGATGAGAAAAAGATAGCAATGCAGTTGTTACTCACAATGCCATTGCTCTTCACAATCTGCTTATATTGAAACAACACAGAACTTCTCATCACTGCAGTTTCCTTTTTTTTCTCTCTGAAGTTGCCTAACATCATTTATTTAAGGGTGGTTCTACCATTACTCATGACACTGCGTCACCCATCCATTATGCTGTTTCCAAACACTGACTCTCAGTGACTCTCTCAAAGCTTGTTACTGTGCTTTGTTGATGATGACCATCCATGCAAGTCTTCCCCAGAGCATGCAGAAAAATGTAATCAGTAATCTGAATTTTGGTCATGTAAAATTTGCTGTTTAGAATCTTATAAATGCAGGATGACATATCTTCCAACCGTGTCTTTTCTTGAATTCTTTAGTCCATAATCACTGCAGTCCTAGAGTGTGAGCTCTTTCAATGTGGACCATACCTTTGCCTTCCACACGTGGTCATCAGTAATGATAGGTGAGGGGACTGTGGGCCAAGCAGGAAGAGCAGTTCCATTCACTCAAAGAATGACCTTCCTTCACCCTGCCTTGCTAGGGAAACCAACTACAACTAATCTGGGAGAGCACAATGTTACCACATTGATCAGGGGCAAGAAAGGATATTGATTAAAGTATCAGTTGACATTGTGCAACAATAGTCTGGAAAGTCCTCGGAGGAAATGGGTACCTCCGTTGCTTGCCACATGGTCTAGAGCCTGTGCAGGGGGTGGGCTCCTCCCCTGAGTACCAGAGTTAGGGAGTCAGGGATTGCAGTGGTTGGGAAAGAGGGTAAGTGTTGCTTGCTACCATCCCACTTCTCTTTGGGGTTGTAGACTACGGAAGCCATAGTAGAAACACAGATGTGCAAGAGGCAATGCCCAAGCTAGATATCCGACTCCAGCCAAGGGGGAGAACATCAGTAGCCAGAGCCCTGAACTTACCCTCTGTCTGATGTGAATGAGAGTCACCCCACATCACTGTGTCAGAACCAATCTGGGAGCCAATCCTCATGAAAGAAATACAGCACCAACCGGCAGAACAATCTGCCTGTCAGGCTGCTCTCTTGGAACAAGAGCTGGGACATAGTGTCCTTCCAGGACCCCATAGGCATGAGTCCTGGAGCTTCTCGGGGCCATGTGGTTGACCTGATACCTGAGGCAGAGCAGAGATCACCAAACTTTTATCATAAAGGGCCAGATATTAAGTATTTTGGGCTTTCGGGGCCATACCTCTATTGTGACTCTTCAACTCTGGTGGTGCAGTGTTGAAAGCAGCCAGAGACAACAGAAAATGAAGGATTTACAACAACAGTCAGTGGGCTGGATTTGGTCCTCAGCAGGTGGTTTCCTGGCCCCTGAATACAGGGTTGGAGAGTGCCTTGCAGGGAACAAATAGGGTGGGCATGCCAAGTGCTGATACAAACAAAAGACAAAGGAAAGTGGAGAAAGGGAAAAAAAACCAATTCGTATTTTTTTCTTTATAAAATGGAGAATATAGAAAAGGTCATTCTAGAAAAAAATACAACAGCATATGCAAAGGGGCAAATGAAAAGGCAGGGTAAACATGGTGAACGGCGAGTAGCTTGGCGCAGTGGGAGCATGAGAACATCAGAGCGAGTTAGCACAATGGGCTTACAGGGCTGGCTACATGCTGTGATTTTCTGGAGAGGGTTAAATGAGCAAATAGATGTGAACATGTTTTCACAAACTGTAAAAATGTCATCATATTGCTTACTAATTTAAAGGCCTGATAGGCTATGCTAATGAATTTTTATTTTTTCCCCCTCTAGGTCTTTGGAGAGCCACATAAGGTGTTTCTTGCCTGCAGTCACATGGTGAGATTTGCATTTTAGGAAGGTCGCCTGATGCCCTGTGGAGGATGGCTCAGAGGGGCTGGACTGAGGCAGGAGGGCTGATAAAGGGGCTGTAATTTGAGTGAGAGATGGTATGATAGTTAATTTCATGTGTCAACTTGGCTGGAGCAGGGTAATCAGATATGTGCTCAAACTTTACTCTGGATGTTTCTGTGAGGGCATTTCTGGATGAGATTGATATTGAAATTGGTAGACTTTGACTAAGTAGATTGCCCTCTATCATGTGAGCGGGCCTTTTCTAATCAGGCCTACATAACAAATGATTGACCTCCCTGAGCCAGAAAGAATTTGACCAGCAGATGGCCTCTGACCTTGAACCAGGACATTGGTGCTGCTCTGGTTCTCCAGCCTGCTGGTCCACCCCCAGGTTTTGAACTTGCCCACATTCATGATAGCAAGAGCCAATTCCTTAAAATAAATCTCTCTCTCTCTCTGTGTGTGTACACATCTATTGGTTCTGTTTTTCTGGAGAATTGTGACTAACACAGATGGTAGAACTTGCACCAGAGCAGTGGCCATGGGGTTGGAGAGAAGGGTAAGAACTGAAGAGCTAGTTAGGAGATTAAACTGGCCTCATTTAATGATATTTTGGACGTGGGCAGAAAGACAGTAAGAGAAGTTTCAGTGGTGATTGAGTGTTTCCTTAGGTGGGCTGCTGGATGGATTCGGATGTTCTATATCAAGAGAAGAAATCCAGTCTATGTGGGGTGCTGACCCGCAATGGTGCACGTGGATGGAATCAAGGAAAGTGGGTGGGAGCCTAGGGTGGGCTGGGTGCATCCTGACTAGGGCAATACAAGCCCATGAGGGTGGGTGGGCAACAGGAAGTCTGTGAAAAGGGCCAGATCTTCTGATTTCCATTTCCTTGGCTCGTTTGTGGGCCGATCATTGTAGAGCCCTGTGACCTGGCCGGTCAGGAGCATTCGTGTCGTGGATGTAGGGCTCCACACGTGCAGTAGGGCCTCTCTAATTTCCATGGTTATCCTAGGAAGGGTCTTTGTCTTGATGAATAAAATTATTTAAAATATACAATTTTACCAGCTATTG
This sequence comes from Halichoerus grypus, assembly GCF_964656455.1. Classification (NCBI taxonomy): domain Eukaryota; kingdom Metazoa; phylum Chordata; class Mammalia; order Carnivora; family Phocidae; genus Halichoerus; species Halichoerus grypus. The sequence continues at coordinate 13,633,098 of NC_135721.1, forward strand.
TCTGTTTCAAAAGGGTTAGAACCTGGTGGACATTACTGACCAACTTTGTCCCCTCGAGATGGATTTATCTCCCTCACTCACAGTAAGTGGTTGAGGGCCAGGCTCTGGAGCCTGTCAGCCTGGGTTCACTCTCTCCTCTGCCAGGGCGAGCATGGTGACATCGGGCAAATGGCTTCCACTTTCTGGGCTCCGGTTCCTCAACTGTACTATCACTATCCTCATAGGCTTATTTGGGGTCTAAAGGGGATAATGCATGTGACCCACTTGAAACAGTGCCCGGCATGTAACAAGCACCGTGTAAATATCATGGCAGAGTACCGAAGGCACCAGGAGAGAGGGGTTCCAACTTGTGGGCTTTCAGACTCCATGATTTGTGTTCTCCTTCTCATTTCTTCTTCTTAGCTGGTAGTCACTGCTGGACCAACATCTGATCCCCAGAATACTGCCAAGAAAGGGGATTTCAGAGGCCTAAGGTTGTGATGGGGGGTGACCTTTGAATCTCAAATTTCTGATCTTTCTTTGGGTCAGAATTATGATTTCTGCTGGAGCAGAACACTGTCATTCAAAGACTTTTGGCCCTTTCTGTTGGTTATTTTAAGCAAGTGGTATATTTCTCTTTAATTACTAATACACAGAAAGGGTATGGTGAGTCAGCTCCTGGCTGGAAAGGTGCCCATAGGCTGTCGCCTGTTCTGATGCACTTGCGGTTGGTGGGCATCACAGGCATGAATGGGGAGATGGGAGTTCAGATTTTTAAACGATAGATGGTTTATAGGAGGAAAAACCCCCACAATCCTGGTTTAGTGTTTTTCAGGGATTTTCCTTTGAAATGAAAACCAGGTTCTGGTTACCAAAGAAAGGTGGCTATGCTCTTAGACATTAAGAATAGCAGGTGCCAAGTGATGTGTGTAGGGGTATGTGTGTGTGCACACACTACAAGCATTTGAAACATACCCCGTGACCTATGCATCACAGAAAACTGACATATCACTCATGGTCCCAAAGTCTGATTTGGGTCCTATACAAAAAATAAAGGAAAATACCTTCTGGAGGCTAGATTGCCTCTGACATATGTGTGTGGTGGGGTGGCAGGGGGTGGGGAGGCGTCTGTGCTGGTAGGGAACCTGGAATAAAGAATCATCCAGAAATGTTCTGAGTGGTGTGGGGGATTCATATTAAGAACATGGTTGGGGTTGGAGGCGCCTGGGTGGCTCAGTCGGTTAAGTGTCTGCCCTCAGCTCAGGTTATGATTCCAGGGTCCTGGGATTGAGCCCCTGGTCAGGCTCCCTGCTTAGCAGGGAGCCTGCTTCTGCCCCTCCCCCCTGCTCATGCTCGCTCGCTTGCGCTCTCTTTCTCTGTCTTAAATAAATAAAATATATATTTTTAAAGATTTTATTTATTTATTTGACAGATAGAGAGATAGCGAGAGCAGGAACACAAGCAGGGGGACTAGGAGAGGGAGAAGCAGGCTTCCTGCTGAGCAGGGAGCCCGACGTGGGGCTCAATCCCAGGACCCTGGGATCATGACCTGAGCCAAAGGCAGACACGTAACGACTGAGCCACCCAGCCGCCCCTAAATAAATAAAATATTTTAAAAAAAGAAAAAAAGAACATGGTTGGGGCAGCTGGATGGCTCAGTCTGTTAAGCTGCCGACTCTTGGTTTTGGCTCAGGTCATGATCTCGGTGTCCTGGGATCCAGCCCCGAGTTGGGCTCCACGCTCAGTGCAGTCTGCTTGGGATTCTCTCTCTCTCTCTCTCTCTCCCTCTGCCCCTCCCCCCACTCACCTGCTCTCTTTCAAATAAATAAACAAATCTTAAAAAAAAAAAAAAGGAACACAGTTATGACGCTTTGAATATCCAGTGAGACAGGAAGGCACAGACAAGACTCCTGTAACATACTGAGAATAAGACAGGAGGCAATAAATGAGTCCCAGGAAAAAAGATACATAAGAATGCAGGGAAAGGACAGAAGGAGAAGGAAGAGACAGCTTCCAGGAAGAAGTAAAGTAGAAGGTGAATCTTGGAGCCTGCCTTATGCAGTGTTTTGAGCATTTACTTATCAGCAAAGTTAACCGGGCCGGAGAAAAAATGTTTGCATTTTTCTAAATGGCTTTCCCCTGCCCAACTGCAGGCCACATGATGCCACCCATTGGTTGAAACTGGGATTGTAAACATTCTCCAAGTGGAGCCGAATGTGATAAAGCAATGGAAAAATGTTAGGATCTATACTGCCCAAGCTAGACTTTGCACCAATTCTGTATTAGTATTTACATTTAGAATAAAGGAAAAAGTCTCTGCTTGCCAACATTGCATAAGCAGATTTAAAGTACCTATAACATATTTTACTGAGCACAGATACAGATGGGTATAAAGCAGCTGCGATGTATTTTTCTCCCCTGGATTAAGGATTGAATGCTAATTGTCAGTTCAGTTTCTGGAAAATATGGTAGTTTATTATCTTAGCAAATCTTCAGGCTAAATTCATTTCCTTTCATCTCCTCTGTCCTTCAGAAACAACCTGCCCTGCTTATATTAGATGGGTTGAACTGAAATCCATTGATTGCAGATTGATTGGTTTTAGAATAAATCTTGCAGTATCTCAGGATTTTCTTTGGTTTTAAATATTAGTGCTTTGGCTACTTGAAAACCATAAAAACATTCTGGGCTGTGGTAGAAAATGCAATATATGACATCTTTAAGATGATTTTGTGTGCTTTTGCATGTGTGCATGTGTGTTAAGCGCTAAGCTCAAAATTGTGGTCTCATTTTATTATTATTATTATCCAAGGTTTCTACATTCCCAGTACAGATCTTAAATAATACCCCTGTAGCATTTATAAACATTGAAAATCTCTTTGAAAGGACATTTATAGGGCGCCTGGGTGGCTCAGTCGGTTGAGCGTCTGCCTTCAGCTCAGGTCATGATCCCGGGGTCCTGGGATTGAGCCCCACATCGGGCTCCCTGCTCAGTGGGGAGTATGCTTCTCCCTCTGCCTCCTTCCCTCCCAACCTGTGCTCTCTCTCTTCGCTCTCTCTCTCTCAAATAAATAAATAAAAATCTTTAAAAAAAAAAGAAAGGACATTTATAATTCCCATTCAACAAAGACTGAAGTAACATTAACCTCTCCTTGCCCAAATCCTTAATTTGTCCTTTCTTTCACTCAATCTATTCAACGAAATCAGAGGCTGGCAGCTACAGAGAAACTGAAGCATAGATTTCGAGTGTTTGGGAACATTGAACATTTAGATTTTCAATCTCCTGATGAACAAAGTGATTAAAATTTGACCTTGTAATGGCAAATGGGCAAAACATACACTTGAAATCTATACGTGAGGTTATCTCATAAATTATTCTATTTGAGAATAAGCTGAAAAAATATAGATGTATTCCAAACTTAAATATGATTCTGGTATTTAAGAAGAGCAAATATACTAGAGAAGTAAAAAACACTAGAAATTGAGCAAGGTTTAGAAAGGTGACTGGACATGTTTCAAAGCTCTCATTGGTACCTGTATTCTACTCCTCTCCTTCTCCCTATAGGCTGACTGTAAGTGTATCAATATTATGGGCTTCATTTTTCCCCTTATTTTGGCATTTTCTTGGAAAACAGACCTTAAAGTTTGTTTTTTTGTTTTGTTTTGTCTCACGGTTAAACCCTCAACCTCAGTGTAAAGAAATTTTCTCTTGGTCATGCCTGAATCGTTCAATATTATTGCCTGGTATTTCTGTATTTTCCTATACTTAAATATATTTTAATTGTGTGAGTGTATTTTAGAAAAAAATACCACCTTTTTTGGCAGGTTGGGCTGGATAGACCTCCAGCTCTAGCATCAGGCAGGTCTGGGATCGGATCCCTTTCCAAGGAGGGGACGCCTAAGATCATCAGGAGACTCCAATCCTCTAGAAATCAGTTTCAGGAATAATAAAAATAGTTCCCTCCTTGTGGAGTTCCTGTGAGATTGAATATCATATTTGTAAAATGCTTGGCAAAGAGTGATAATGGTACTTTTAAAAAGAAAACTTACCATTCATAGTTGAGAAAATATCAACTCAGTTCATTTAAATTTATGTTCAATAAATGCTGAGAGCTCGCTCAGAATTTTGTCCGTATCTCAGAAAAGTTGTGGTTTCTTCTTCTCATTGTACTTATTGGGTCTTTGTCTTATCATCAGTTCGGACTGTGAGCCTCCGACCAGCCAAAGCCTGTGACTTCACCACCTTAGTATCCTTCACAGCCTGGCTTCCTGGTTTTCCAATGGGTCATCTGCCAAACACTGGTCCCAAAATACGCTCCTCGGGAAAAATGTTCCATGACCTAATAAGTTTGGGAGACGTTGCCTATCTGCTCTATCCCCCTTCAAGAGCTTTCCAATTCCTATTAACTCATTGACTGTGCTGCAAAGCCTGGTAATAAAGAAGCCCTAATTCGCTTTAACTCAGTGTTTCTCAAACTTATTAGACCGTGGAGAATCACCTTTGCTTTTTAATCACATCTCTTAATATTTAGAGTTACACTTCTCTTAAGGTGGCTTGTGCAGTGTTTGAAGAACAGGCCGACAGTAAATATGCTAGCACTGTGTCTTATGTATTGATATAATGTTTCTCACATTACATTTTATATAAAATCTTATTCCTCACAGCTATCTGATTCTGTCCATATTAAATAGGTCTGATTTTTCTCATTAGTTTGGGAACCCCTGGGCTTCTGGAAAGAGAACTGAATTCCATATGCCAACTGTGCCAACCTAAATTAAAACTTTAATTAAAACAATAGCAATAAGTGTGAAGACGGTGTTCTTTTTTTCTGTTCTTTTAAAATGAATTGTGTTGGGTGAGGCTAACTTTGAAAAGTGAAATTCCATTTGGTGATAGATAAGATGATTAAAGTTAAACAAAATATCCAACTCTCAGCCCATAAATGTTAGAGTAGCAACTGTTCTGATGGCTCCTTCTCTTAGGGGAACAATAAGGATAAAGGTATTCCCATAAAGGAGTATTCTAGAAAGCAAAAACTCAGCATGCTAAACACTACAACTTTTAAAAATCTCAACTATGATAAAAATATTTTCTAATATTTTCTCATTTTTATTATTACCTCATAGAGAATAGAATTTGACCCATTCTTGACTCAGGAACAATGCCATACCAGTATCCTCGCCAAAATACAAGTGTGTTCATTTTCAATATTATGCAATGAGAAGCTTAGAGCTTTTTTCTTTCTCCTCTAAATGGTCCTCTACTGCAGCTCTCTTATTTATCTGTGATTAGCACTCTCCCTCCGTTGCCAAGGTGCATTTCTCAGAAGCTCTCCTCACCTGTACATTTTTTCCCCATCAACTGGATCCTGTCCCCAACTGACTTCTAATCTGAAGATAATGGAGAAATCAGATAAACAGTTAAGCCAGCATATTTTTTTGGCTATCATCTGTAAATGAATAAGTTTATGTGAGAATCTGAAAAATGGCTTCATATCAATTACTATCAATTTTTGTTAACACCTAGGGTGGCATTAAAACCTTATTCCCTGGTAAGTTTGAGGTTCTATAAAAAGTCTCATAGCTTTGTGATAGCTATTTTCCCATTTGTAATTCATGTACCTATGACTTGACGCATTCAGTAAAGAGTTAAGGTGTTAATTTCTGTCAGGCCTTGGGATAAACACTGTGTTGCTGGTTTCTGAGAAGGCCTAATTGATAGCACCTCTTTCTTCTTCAAAAAATTCTTAATCAACTGAAATTAAAAGTCAGGGCTCAAAATAATCACTTTTGTTGTCGATAAACCTAGACAGGAAAGCGGAGTTTAGACCTGCAACCCTAATCTGGTTCCTGCCTCTGCCCCTCCCCCCACTGAATTCACCCTCTTAGCACGGATGGAGTGTCCACCCAGGAACTGCATGCTGGTCCTCCCACCCCTCCACCCAGGTGGTTACTCATCAGTTTATGTGATTTTAGGCTAAAATAATAATAGTTACCAATTATTAGCAGCTGCAGTGGGCCCAACATGGCATTAGACCTTAACACACACCATACCATGTCTAATTCTCACAGCTCTGTGAAGTGTTTTTATAGAGAAAGAAATCAAGGCTAGGAAAGAAGTGATTTGCCAAGCTCTGTCAATTAGTCAAAGGTAGAGTGGGAATTTAAGTGTGATTTTGCATGATTCCAACACTTAGACTCTTCTTAGCTCTCAGAGAGTGATCGAAGTTCCAGATTTCTCCACTGCAGTCCCCTGAATGCAAGCAAACTGCACTCATCCTCACCGTGATGCCGTTAGTTTTCCCTTTCCTCTTCAGGACTTGTCCTGTGCATACTTAATCCTGCCGGTTCACAAAGTTCCAGTTGCTATTTTTACAAAGACTCGAATAGCTTAGCAGAGTCCTGCTCAGCACCCATTTGATGAGTCAGAGAACGCTGTCCTTCACAGCATTATGGTCGATACAAGAGAAGTTTATTTGATAGAGGAAAAAATAACATCAATGCAACCACTAAGCAAATAGAATACATTACAGATTGCACATGGAGAGCAAGTCATAAGAATGCTCTTCACTGAAGGTCTTTAGGAGGTAGAGGGGGAGAAGAGGGGTAACAAGAAGCATTTACTTCCCAGGAGAGAGATATCTTTGGTAATTATTTATTCCCCAATTCCCTTGTGGAATTACCTTTGTCATTTCTGTAGCTGCCATTGCCATCTCTTGATGTTCTCTTTTTCTCAGTTTTGAGCCCTAAGTCACCAGCACTGGCTCTCCAAATGCCTCTTTACGCCCACCTCTGGGTTAGCGCTCCCTTTAGTGGTAGCTCAATGAATCTCCCATAATTACCCTTGGTTATGAAACCTATGGCCAAATCACAGAAGAGCTTTCACTTACCTATTTTTGAAATAGTCTTTATTTATATAACCTTAATGACCAGGACAATAGCTATAAAGTCTATCAACCATGATTTATTTATCAATTAGTTCAATTATTTTTTACAATTATTAAAAACAATTTTCCACCAGACATATTAATGCACATGTTTAGGTTAAATTCTCAGTAGTTGAATTTTGAGGACAGAGGATCCCATCTGTTATGATCGAGAAGGTGGCCCTCCAAATTCATATGTTGAAGTCCCAACCCTCAGTACTTCAGAATGTAACAGTATTTGGAGATAGGATCTTCAAAGAGGTAATTCAGTTTAAATGAGGTCGTTAGAGTAGGTTCTAATCCCACATGAGTGGTATCTTGATGAGAGGAGAAGAGGTAACAGGGATGTGCAAGCACAGAGGGATGACCATGTGAAGTGGCTATCTGCAAGCTAAGGAGAGAAGCCTCAGCTGGAGTCAACCTGTCTATACCTGGATCTTCAACCTCCAGCCTCCAGAACTGTAAGAAAACCAAACTCTGTCCTTTAAGCCGTAAAGTCTGTGGTATTTTGCTATGGCAGCTCTAGAAAACGAATTCACCATCCCCCATTAGACTCACCTCATGAATTCTCACCTTTCTCTTCATATTAAGTCGAATTCTTTTTAAAGGGGTTTTTGAAGGATTATAACATAGTTTCACTAACATTGGGTTTCCTATTTATGTTTTTAGGTGTCAAATGATATCTCACTTTAAATTGGCATTTCTCAGGGCACCTGGGTGGCTCAGTCGGTTGAGCAACTGACTCTTGGTTTCAGCTCAGGTCATGATCTCAGGGTCATGGCATCGAGCCCCGTGTCGGACTCTGTGCTTGTCCCTCTCCCTCTGTTCCTCCCCCCCCCCCCACTCTCTCTCTCTCAAACAAACAAATAAATAAAATCTTAAATAAATAAATTTACTTGCATTTCTCTGGTAATTAGAAGTAGACCATTGCCTGTGTTTGCCTACCATTTGTTCTTTGTCAGGGATGAATTATATATTCATATATTTTTCTGGTTAGTCTCTGAGGATCTAGACATTTGGGTATGAGCTAGATGAGTCAGTCTAGACAGAGTGATTTCTCTTTATAGAATTTAGTACTAACATTTCACTGGTCACATTTACCTGCTGTTCATCTAGCAAGACCTTGATTAGTCCTAGACTAATGTCTGTCATTCATCTATATTCTATTATTTACTTTATCACACTATATTCTACTGTCAGCTCCGTGTCTGTCTCTTGCACAGGATTACAACAGAAAATGGGAAGTGTCTGGGATATACAAAAATGTTGTGGGAAGAGAAAATTTCCTAGAGAAGATCTCCGACATGGGGCTGAGACCCTCTGACACCTTCCAGCAAAGATTTGTCTTTGTCACGAGAAGCAGATGAGATTATCTGACACTTGGCTCTGCATCGAGAGAAGAGAACTTTCGAGAAATCTATAGATTTCTAAAGACGGGAGAAACCCTCTCCACCAATGTTTGGAACAGAGTGTAAGAATATTGTACACAGTTGAATCACATCACATGGTCTTCGTTTTAGCCTTGAGTGAAAAAACAAATGGGGTCAGAACATTCACCTCCTGGGAAGGGGTGACCTCAGTTGTTGGGGCAGGGTGTAGCTGAAGTCCATGGCAGTCCTTTTGCTGTCTGGCACCAGTCCTGGGTGAGTGAAGTCCATGGCAGTCCTTTTGCCATCTAGCACCAGTCCTGGGTGAGCTGGTGTCATACCAGTTCCGGGACCCCAAAACTATTTTGAGGGGTGCAGACAGCTACCCTTGGGCAGGGGGCTAACACATTGTGATTAGCACCCAGACTCCTCTGAAGTTAAAAGGGAACATAGGCTGAGTCAGACCCCTTAACACATCTCACTCTCTGCATACATTAAGATTAGATGTTTTTTGTCTTTACTTTCTAACAGCAGTGTTAGATTTACAACAAAATCGAGGGAAAGGTATAGAGATTTCCTTTACACCTCCTGGCCCCACACAGTCATTAGCTTTTTCCCTTATCAACATCACTCCCTGGAATGGTACATTCCATTTCCTTAAGAGACACAGGCCTATTCAGAGCATCTAGTTCATCTGGGAGTTTTGGAAGAATCTGTCTTTCAAAGAATTGGTCCATTTCATCGAGCTTACCAAATTTGGGGGCATAGAGTTGTTCAAAGATTCGGTTTTTATAGAGATCAGAATAACCAAAGTGTGGTCTTACCTGGAAAGGAGCAGGGGAAGAGGCAGCCTGGTTCGGTTTGGCAGCTTCCACTGGGTAAGCACTTAGGAAATGTTAGGTAAATGAGTGGATTTAGGGGAGAAGTCTCAATGCAGATATATTCGTAGTCAGCTGTTTGGATTTTTTGCTCGATTGACCAAAGTTATAAAGTCTTAAAACAAACTGACCAATATTTTTCTTTCCGTTTTCTTTTCTTGCTTCAAAATTAAGAAAGCTGTCCATTTAAAGATCTGACATATATACAGTTCTGTGCCTGGTGGTTTTTCTACCATTGTTTTATATATGATTATTTAATTCAGCTGGAGTTAATCTTAGTGTGTGGCAACAGCCATCATTTTTCTTGAGCAGGAAAACAGAATATTCTCTCCTGTTACTATCATGCATGTTGTGAAAGAAATCACTAATTTTATGTCCTGCTAGCAAAGTTCTGTGAAGCACTATGTTTTCTTTTTGTTGCTGTTAGAACTTCAAGTTCCTCCTGGAAGCTTTTTTTTTTTTAAGATTTCATTTATTTATTTATTTGAGAGAGAGCAAGAGTGAGAGAGAGAGCATGAGTGGGTGAAGGGCAGAGGGAGAAACAGGCTCCCCGCTGAGCAGAGAGCCCGATGTGGGGCTCGATCCTGGGACTCCAGGATCATGAGCGGAGCCGAAGGCAGAGGCTTAACCGACTGAGCCACCCAGCTGCCCCATCTTCCTGGAAGCTTTTTAATGTCCATCTGCTATGGACTGAATTATGTTTTCGCCCCCAAATTCACCTATTGTAGCCTTACCCGCCAATGTGATGGTATTTGAAGATGGGGCCTTTGGGCGGTAATTAGGATTAGGTGAGGTCATGAGAGTGGGGCCCCCTGATGGAATTAGTACTGTTTTAAGAAGAGACCAGAGAGCTTGTTGTCTCTCTCTCCACCAAGAGAAGATACAGCGAAAAAGGCAGCCACAGGCCAGGAAGAGAAAACTCACCACACCCCAACCCTGCTGGCACCCTAATCTTGGACTTCCAGCCTCCAGAACTATGAGAAAATAAATTTCTGTTGCCGAAGCTCCCAGTTTATGGCATTTTGTTACAGCAGCCTGAACGAATGCATCATGTGTTATGCAACTTGATACAACAGCAATCTCCTCTTGTGATGAAAACCCCTCTATCCCCCTTTGGACACCTCAGTTTATGTGGTTTGTGAGGACCCGACCTCATCTTTGGCTCAAGGAGTGGGCAGGAGCTCAGAACTGGCAAATGCCTTTTTTGCTGCTATGGCAAAAGATGCATTTTTCCTTCTGGGCTGCTAGGCCAGTAGGAAGTAAGATGAGGATTGACCCTGGGAAATCTTTGCCATTTCTTGGGGCATCCTGCCTGGGATTGAAGCTAGTATAATGGAAGCAGAATTGAGGACAGATGTCTGAGACATCATCTGAGCACCCAGATTCAGAATGCACGAGTCTTCTATTGGACTCTTTCCATTTCAAGAGCCAATAGATTTTTCTATGGAACAGAATCAGTTGCCATTGGGTTTCTGACACCAAACCTAAAAAACATCCTCATTAGTACAATTCTGGAAGATTTTATAAACTGTAATTAATTCTAGCTAATTTGATTTCTATTTAGTTGATGCAGATCCCAGAGGTGAAGCACAAATGTTTTTGTTTTTGCAATCACTCTTAGTTTATTTTATTTTTTAATTTTATTTTATTATGTTATGTTAGTCACCATACAATCACTCTTAAGGATCAGCAGGATGTCACTGCTCTGGAGCTTAGGCCAGTTGGATGTCTACTAGGCATTTCAGAATTAAATTACCAAGGCAGGATTCCTGCTTTCCATCCCAAAGGGATTCCTTCCTCTAGTATCTCTCCTCTCAATAAATGACATTTGTATTTCACCTCGCTGCTCAAGTACCACCTGCCATTTTTATTTTTCCTTTATCTTTATGCCTCTCATGTGATCTACTAGCAAATTCTTGTCAACTCACCTCCCAAGCATATTCCAAATCCTTCCTTCAAGTCATCCCTGTCTCTAGCTTACACTCCTGGAAAAGGCTTCCAAGTGGGCTTTCTGTTGCCCCAATGTGTTCTGCACAGAACACTCCCAGTGGTCTCTTAACACACACATCAGAGCGGAGCTCACTCCCTACCCAGAACTCTCCAATGACTCCCCATTGCTTTGAAGATGAAATCCAGATTCTTTACCACACCTACAATGTCTCACATGATATGACCCCTAATTACGTCTCCAAATCCATCTTACGCCACTTCCTCCCCTACTCATTTATGCCCATCGGTGTGCTACCTAGTTCTTGAGGGCTTATTCCAAAGTTGTTATGACACATCAAACCCAAACATTGAAAAGAATGCACAACGGCTCAGCATGGTCTATTTTTCACCTGATATCCACTCTGCTGGTGATTTCCAGAGAACAATGATGATGATGTATTAAACCTCTCATAGATCCCTGAGATCCTCTATTTTATTTCCATTTAACAATACCTGTAGTTAGAGATGAGTGTGTTACTATTGTCATTGTTGACAGAAGCCAAAAGCTGCCGCTGCTGAAGCTGATGTGGGGTTTTAGCTTACCCGAAATGATAATGACCAGTCAGCTCCCAGTGCCAAGACTGGAATGGAAGTCTCTTGTGTCTGGTCATTGACTTTCCTTCTGTTACTTTCTGTCAGTAATTAGATTGGGGCCAGAATGACTCCATCCCTATTAACTCCTATCAGAATAAAAGATGTCAAACATTCAACAAGGACTTTCTTGCAAGAGCTGCATGGACTAAGTACATGATGACAATGTCCTAAATGTATAGACGCTGTCTGGACCTGTGTGGGCAGAAAGTGGCCTGCTCTCTGCACTTGGGGACAAATATCAAAGGAATTCTGTACCAGTGAACACTTACAAAGAAGACTTTAATAAAGGAATGTATAGAAATCAGAGAAACTTAACCATCTTTCTTATTACAATGAAAAATAAATTTTGCAATAGGCTTCTTAGGAATGTACCTGCATGGGGATCAATGGGTGCAAACCAGCGATGTGTCCTTGTACACTTCCACATGATGGAGACTTACTGCTTCAAGGTTCAAGGCTTATTTCAGAAGAGCAATAAAAAAGGCAGGCAGGGGAGGGGAGGCATTCCGGGAGATATTCACTTCCGGGTGCTCATTGTCTTTCCTGCAAATAACTTGGACCTTCATACTCCTGAAGGAGATCATGTTTCTGTTTATTTAAAAACAACAACTATACGTACATATATGTGTGGTTAAGCATTCTACAATTCACAGGACAGGCCCTCACAACAAAGAATTACATGGCTCAAATATCGAGGTTTCAAATCCCTGTTTTAGAGAAATTCTTAGGTGGGTCCAAATAAAACTGATAGTATTCACTGTTTTTTTACCTAACTCTTTTTTTTTTTTTTTAAAGATTTTATTTATTTATTTGAGAGAGAGAATGAGACAGAGAGAGCATGAGAGGGTCAGAAGGAGAAGCAGACTCCCTGCCGAGCAGGGAGCCCGATGTGGGACTCGATCCCGGGACTCCAGGATCATGACCTGAGCCGAAGGCAGTCGCTTAACCAACTGAGCCACCCAGGCGCCCTTACCTAACTCTTAAATTTTATATGGTTAATCCTCTAGTAATGGGTAATAGGGAGCAATTTTAGGATTTCGTAAATTGAGTAATGGTTTCCACAGGATATCAAGAATTATCTTAAACAAATGTCAATAATGATACTGTGATAAACCCTAGTCTAAATATATAAAAGCTGCCAGCCAAGCTAATATGCTTTCAAATAAAATTTGGTCTATTCCCCACCTTAAAATATATATATAAAACCCCACCAGACCAAGAACATATTAGTGAGCAAAATGTCTGCAGTTGGCCACTTAGAAAAGCAAACTGTTTACCGTAGAGGTTGATAAAACTGTGCCATAAATTCTCAGAGTAAAATTGTTTCTTTTTTCTTCATTGAAAAACCAAAAACAAATGAAAATATTTTGACATTGTGTATATCAACTTTATAGTGGCTACAAATCTTAATCTCCTGAGTCAGTGACATGGGGAAAAATCGGGTTTGTAATAGGTATATCCACAGGCCATTAACTCTAACTGGGCTTCCTGGGAGTTCTGTCATTAGAAGTCAAAGAAAGCCCTTCCACTCCCTCCTTGCTGCAGACAAAGGCAGAAAGGCAGAGGCAAGCCAGTCCCAGTGTGCTCACAGAGGCTCTCACCCAGAATGGCGGCAGCCTCCATGTCTGGGGGGATGGGGTGGGGTGTGGGAGTAGGGGGGGATGGGACACCGACAGATGGAGGGATAGAGGCTGGTGGTGCCCTTGGCAGGTCATGGTGGGAAAATGATGAGGGAGGCAGGCAAGAGGCTGTCACCAGATTATAAATCACTGGTCTCCAGGGACTCGGAGTGACCCTTTTAATACCTGCCTGTTCCCTCTTTCTCCGCAGGGCAGTGAGGCTGGATAGGCTGCTCTGATTGGCAAGGACCTTACAAACTACCCAGGAGGCTCCTGCTAAGCTAGCACTAGCTAAAGGTAATACCAGTGTCAGTCTCCCTCGACCTCATCTTTATTGATCTCTAGTTCTCTTCCAACCAGATTTCAAAATACATTATTCCACTGTATTTTATTTTTTATTTTTTAAAAATTTTATTTATTTATTTATTTATTTATTTATTTATTTATTTATTTATTTATTTATTTATTTAGAGAGTGGAGGGAAGGACAGAGGGAGAGAATCTTTAAGCAGACTCCCTGCTGAGCGCGGAGCCCCACATGGGGCTCCATCTCAGGACCCATGGGATCATGACCTGAACCAAAACCAAGAGTCTGATGCTTAACTGACTGAGCCACCCAGGTGCCCCTCCGCTGTATTTTAAAGACCACATGGAACAATGAAAAACATATGTTTTTGACTTAAATTCTGACTCCAGCATTTATTAACTCTTTATTAAGAGTTAATGAAGCCACCCACTTAAACTCTCTGAATTTCAGCTTCTAAAATAAAATTGTGGTTTCAGAAGATTTATTAAATATTCATTAAACCTTGAGTGTCTACCATGTACCAGACACTGTCTCTTGGGTACTGGGAGCCACTGTCCTCATACTGTTTACAGACTAGGGAGGGAGATAGACACTAGTCAAATAATCATATTAATGAATATATATTGAAGAGTGAGAGGGCCCCACTTGTACAGTTGTGCAGGTTTTGCACTGTACAACTCCAGGGGGGCTGTTTATATTATAGTCCATATGAATGATGTTCTGTGAAGTTGTGCAGTATGTAACCTGTACGACGGTACATGGCACTCAGTCTGAAATAAGGGCTCTGAGGGAAGGGAAACTGGCTCTATTAGAGAGTATAAAAAGGATAATTAATTTAGATTAATAAGTTGGAAAACACTTCTTTTTTTTTTTTTTTTTTTAAAGATTTTATTTATTTGACGAAAGAGACACAGCGAGAGAGGGAACACAAGCAGGGGGAGTGGGAGAGGGAGAAGCAGGCTTCCCGCGGAGCAGGGAGCCCGATGTGGGGCTCGATCCCAGGACTCTGGGATCACGACCTGAGCCGAAGGCAGACGCTTAACGACTGAGCCACCCAGGCGCCCCTGGAAAACACTTCTTTAAGGAACTACTACTTAAGATGCAAAATAAGTAGTAGTTTTATGCCTAACCTGGGCCGAGCATCTTATAGCATCTATAATATACTTTCATTTTGTGAGCACTCTTCCTGCTAATGGCATCTCTCCTGAGCCTTATTCCCCTGATTTGGGGTATCATTAGGTAGATTCCTGAGCAAGGCAGTCTCCAGAGCTAGGAAGAGCCTGGACCAGGGGCAGGTTATCAGAGACGAGCTCAAGTACAGAATAAGTCCCACCTTTTGATGTCAGGGTGGATTTTTGCCCCCCCCGACCCACTGTCTACCCTCCTCCACCCAGCATGGACTGCATCAGTGGGTCCCCTTGCCCTCTGGCTTCTAGATGCTGTGGGCCAAAGGTGACCTCCCCTGCAGGAGGTTAAAAGGAGGAGAATGAGGTCAGACTATGCATTTTGGCTCTCATCCTACAAGGGTGCCTCAGGCTGGTCTGTGTTCTTAGACCAGTGGTCGCTGTTCTTTTCCAGGTGTCCAACAATTATGACTGTCACTTTCTGAGATTTGGCATCACACATTCTTTCCAGCTGAGGGCTGGTAATAGTGCAGCATCCACCAGCCCTGGGTTACTGTACTCTCATCTGGGTTACTGTGGTTTCTCTTGCCTGTGACTTTGGAAATAGTCCCTTCAAAACAAAATCTCCTGAAATTATTTCATTTTGAGAGTGATACTCTGTTGAGAGTCTGACTGATATTAATGCATTTCTACTTCCTCTCTTACTTCGACACAGATTTCAGGTTCTAACTCGAGCACTACCTTCTTTCTGGGGCACTTCCTACCACTCCCCCCATCTCACCGCCACACACAGAATTATCTGATCCATACTCTGACATCCCACCACACCTAAGCTCTCCTCCACTGTGATTCGTACTGGATTCTCTGGGAGTTATTTCTTGTACGTCTGGTTTATCCCTCCCTTTCCATACCGGACTGTGAGCTCTTCAAGGTTGGTGTGTATTTTACTCACCTCTGGTCTCTGGTGTTTTGCTTGCTGCCTGTTTTTTTTGTGAGAGGGGTAAGGTCAGCCATGGGTTGCTGGCAAGGGTCACTGAAGTTTTATAGGATGCATCATCTTCTTCTTAGAATTGCTACTTGTGACATTTAATCCATACAGGGCACTGTGTGTTGGTTTTTCTAACTGTGTTGAGAATCTTGGCATGATAATATCTACATAATCAGGGAACAAGAGGAGGTGAGTTTGCTTAACAGGACTTCAGGAAAAACTCTGCCTTGATTTGCATTATGATTAGTAAAGCCAATCAAGTCATGTCTTATCCATCACTGTGTATTAAGAATCTACTATTGCTACCAGCTGCATTCACCCTAGTAGGATGGCATGACTTTCAGATCAGAGTTTTTGGAAAGCTTACAAAGAGCCTTGGAGACAAAAAGTAAGCAGAGACAAAACACGTTCCTCTTATATTGAGCTCACATATTGGGCAATAATACCAGCTCAAGAAGTCACAGAATCTCCCCCTCCTTCCTCCTTTACTTCCTTTCCTTATCCTTCCTAGCAGCAAAGGTCTGCAGCCTAAAATGCCAAAGTTTTATAGTAAATAAAAACTCTCTCTCTCCTCAGAATTTTCTCATGACAAGCAGAGACGTAGGAAGCCAAGGATGACGCAGACTGAGTTTCTAACTGGTGATTTAACTTGGTTATTATTGAGAATCCAGAGCTTGTCTGACTCTCCATAGCATCACAGGCATCTGGGTGGTGGCGGCTGTTGTCCACAGCCCCTTTTTGGTCACTGTCTCCTTCTGTCTTCTGTCATCTGTCCCTGTACTGCAGGGGTGGGGGGGGTGGAGTAGAGATGGATCGGTCTGCACAGCTGGAATCCTCCTGGTGACAGCACATGCCCCAGGGAACCCTGGTGCTAGTCAGGTCATCATATCCATGGACTCAGACGAACTGATCCAATGACAAGACTGGGAACTTCCAGAGCAGAAGTATTCCGGGTCTCCACTGATGCTTCACCTGCACAGTGAATATCTCCATCTATTCCCTCTTGGTGCTTTTTGTAAATTCCCCTCATCTTTCTTCTTTGGACTTTTTGATGAAAACCGCTGTCAGCAGAGCAATTTGATGTCCAAAGGAAGATGCTATTTGTGAAGCATTTTTCTTTTCTGAGTCGTTGGAATGGGAAATTCTTTTATGCTTGAAAACCTTTCTTTTTTTTCCCCATGAACATAAAGTGGAAGCTGATGAATGTGTTAACTTTTCTGTTTCTGTGTCATTCCATCTGCCTTGCTCGTGATGACCACATCTAGCTTCAGATTCCACAGGCCGGGTGGGGCGGGTTGTGCACAAGGATAGTGCTGCACTGGGCACTAGATGCGGACCAGCAGGAGCCCAGGTGAGGAGCGCCTCGCCCTCCCTGCCCAAGCGTGCCTGCTCTGCATGAAGTGACTCTAGGGACTGAAAAGTGACAGGGCAGAAAGCACTTCCGGAAGGACTGCAGGACCACTGGGCACACCAGTCTCCCAAATTGCTTTCATTAGTACTTGTCTCCATAGCAACCCCATTCCAAACTCATTTAAATATATGAATAACACTAACGGGTTTGAAAATCATTTAGTATAAAGTTACTATGTGCTTGGCACCATGTTAAGCACTGTGGGTGGAATTCATAATTATTGTCCTCAGAAAGTTCAAGTCTAACTAGGAGATATGTACGCACACCCAGCAAGCACATGGTGCCAGGGGAGCAAGGAGGAGGGTCTCCCAATCTCAGTTTGGCAGATGCTCCAGTGTAAATCCTCCCCACTGATGGCAGAGCTGCTAGGAGACAAGGTAGATGAGGGCAGTCAGGTGGATTATCTTATTCTCTTCCTCAGGTTTTAGCTCTTTAGTTCAGTGAAATTGTCCTCAGAGGTTGACAAAAATAAAAGCCTAGGGGTGCCTGGGTGGAGCAGTTGGTTAAGCACCCGACTCTTGGCTTCAGTTCAGGTCGTGATCTCAGGGTCAAGAAATCGAGCCCCACATCGGGCTCCATGCTCAGCATGGAGTCTGCTTAAGACTCTCTCTTCCTCTCCCTGCCCCTTCTGCTTGTCCTTTCTCTCTCTAATAAATAAATAAATCTTTAAAAAAAAAAAAAGCCTCCAGAAGCTTCTTATGACAGTGTAGTCTGAATGAAGACCAATACCTAAAATGGTGGCTATCTGTGTCTGAGCTTCAGGGAGGCGCTGGGGTGCATGGGCTTCTGGAGTGCAGGGACTGTGTTTTTTTGTATTCACAGAACCCATTGTGGTGCTTGGCACAGCATAGAAACTCAGCCACTTAATTATGTAATGACTTAATGAGTTAGGAGTTGAGTGATCTGAGTTCTAGCTGGATGGTTTTTGATCTATCACCTTTTCCTTATCTTGGTTTCCTCATCTGTGAAATGAAGGTTTGTGTTTAAAGAGCTCCAAAGTCACCCCCTGCTTTGATATTTTCTCAGTCCATAAGATAACATAAAACAAAACAAAAATCCACCCTCTCAGAAAGGAAAGGGTCCCAGGATGGCTGGCCATGCCCAGGAAGGGAAGAGCAGCTCTCTGAAAGGTGTGTGATACCAGCTGATGTCCTAAACTGAAATCAAATAAGCTCCAAGGCCAAGACATTTCACTGTGGAGAGCTTGAGGTTGATTGAACAGTTCAGAGATTAAATATTCAAGGTTAAAGATACATTTCCATTAAGGGGAGCTATATCCCTGTTACGCTCAAGAGGACTTTTTTTTTTTTTTAAGTGCTTCTTGTTTAGTGTTCTTTGGAAATTAATCATTACAGTTGATTGAAAGGGTTCAAGGATGAAAATGGTATGCTGCATCCCTATTCCACTCAAGTATTGGACAGAGGAACTGTTTCATGGCAAAAGTGATTGATGGGGAAAAGGCGGGACCACACCCACTCATTTCCTACCCATGCCCTGGGGTCAGTATGAAGGGCCACTCTGAATGGAGCACCTGTGTTACCCTCCAATGTTCACCCTTTAAAGAACTCACTGAAAATTCAGCCCAGAATTTTCATTTGAATCTCTGCTGACATTTGAAGAGCTCTGGAAGACAAGAGCCATTTCTCGGGCGTTGTTTTCAGTTTTCTAGATTGGGGCATGTAGGGACATGAATTTGAAGTTTTGTCGAAAATTAGATGATGAACATAGTAAGAAAAAGGAAGGCGGGATGCTGGATAAAGTAAAAAAAAATCACTCATTAGGAATCGTGCAGAAGTTGTCCCGTATGATAACTGATACGGGAGATGTCGTCCTAAAAATGTATTTTTCGGGGACAGAAAACATCACGCCTGGAGAGAAAGAATTAGTAGAAAAGGCAGTGAAGGGCTTTGGAAAGAACTGGGAATCAGGATAGGATTTTAATCCTGGAAGACAGGAAGGTCAAGGCATGCATCGATTTGGAGAAGAATAAAGAACATGGCCTAATAAGCTGGGCAAATGAACTGTTTCCACTGCGCTTCATAGCAAATACCCGTGCACTTGACTGTATCCTGTATCCTGTCAACCCCCTGCTTGCCTCCAGTATTAATCCCCGAAGCTGGCGCAGGCTGAAGTGGAAGCCAACTAGTTTCATCTTTTAAGGGTATGGGGGTCAAGGATCCTGACAGACCATTGCAATACCAGCATACTCAGGAAAGTTCTATCTCTAAACATTCCTTGTTTTCAAGGTTTTCAGAAATGTGAGCATTTTGAAATTCTTTAGAAAAGGATGAATGAAGCTCTGAGGCTCTGCAATGATTAAATCCATTTCAATTTCAAGTGAAATAATTCCTCAGGATGAGAGGAAGATTTTAGTTCTCAGGTCAGGTGGTCATTAGCTAAGCTATTGTCCATCTGCTAACTTCAAACTTATCGACTTCTTTTGGGAAATGAAAATAAAAAGCAGAATTTTCAAAGAGAGACCAGAATGAATTTCATGTCCTGCCAGCCATAAAAGATGCCATTTGAACGTATGAATAATAAATAGAAGGGTTTTCACTTGGACTTAATTTTCTTGGCTGCTACCAAACTCCCATACAAAACAAATAACCATTAACTTATATGCTGGTGATCTCTCAGGACACATTGAAAAATGCCATGGGAACTCTCGATGACGTCAGGAATCACTTTTAGTGTGAAATGAGACTTATAATTCCTTACTTATTGAGTTTTTTACCTTTATAAAAATCTCCAAGTGTAGAGAAATGCCGGAAAGCTTCCTGTAGGAGAGCATGTGCTGATTCAAATAAACGAAATGGACACAGGGGACAGAAAGTCCTCTTACCTAATTCTTCAAACTGCAATTTTACCCAGGGTTCTAAGGGAGGTAAGGGGGGTTAGGAAAACATTCAAGATGGGTTCTGGTGATGCTTTTAATAGCTGTGAGGTTTTATCGAGTCTTCTCTCCTCATTGACAATATTATAAAACCTACTTATAGAATTATTTGAAAATAAATAAGTGAATACAAAGGTACACTGTTAAACTATCAAAATGTGAATATTCTTAAGTTTAAATCCAACTCATTATATATTAGATTGTCTACATTAAAATGTGAGGGTACAACTGTGTTTTCTGGAATTAAGGAGAGTCTGGGTCTATCAGGATACTTCTGTGACGCAGAAGTTGTCAGGAAAAGAGAACATGGTTCATAGGGCAATAGAGGTTTCTCACTTTCTTTTATCGCACTTTCTTTTGTTTGTTTCCTCATTTTAAAATTGTGCCACATGAATGAGACAGGAGCCATTATTTTTCCCTTTTCTTTGAAGTAAAGGAGAGTAGGATGGTGTGGACTGTGAGCTGAAGAACCCTGGCCAGGGCCAAGGGCAGTGGCCATCCTTAAATACCACCTCTCAGGAATAAGGAGACAGGTCCTCACCGTAAAATACCTCTTGGGTCTGATCTTTGTGACTGTCAGAATTCAAGGAGCATGACCAGCCTTGGCATTGATCGAATTTGTACTTCATTTTTTTTTAAAGATTTTATTTATTTATATGACAGAGAGAGAGAACGCGCACACAAGTGGGGAAGTGGAGGGGGAGGGGGGAGAGGGAGAGGGAGAAGCAGACTCCCTGCTAAGCAGGGAGCCCGACGTGGGGCTCGATCCCAGGATCCTGGGATCATGACCTGAGCCAAAGGCAGACGCTTAACTGACTGAGCCATCTGGGCGCCCCTGTACTTCAGTTTCCAGACTATAAACTCAGATCCATAAACATGTGTCTTTATGTTTGGAATTTTGGGCAACATTTAAAAACATGTTTTAAATTTGATTATGTTTTTTTAATTTTTTATTTATATTTATATTTTTAATTTATATTTATATTTTTATTTATATTTATATATTTTATTTTATTTGAGAGAGGGACAATTTTGAAGACAAAGAATTCTGTTGGTCTTGATTTTTTCTCTGGTGCTATTCTTTCTGGGAGCACAATCCACTTTACTGACAATGTCACATTATTCCTCACAAAAAATGGTGTCTCCTGTAATTCCCTTTCTCCCAAATGTTCCTAGAAGAAATGACATTGGAGCCACTTGTGAAAAATTGAAGAATTCAAAGAACTTCCAAGATCAGAATGAAAAGAACTTAGGTCTTTCAGTTGGCAGGAAAAATAATCATCAGGGTCCCCTGAGGAACAGAATCAATTGTTCCCCTTCCTCTGAAGCAAATGTATTTGCTGAACCAAGGTATGCCATGGGTATGCTTCGAGGACTCTTTTGAAACGTATCCTGGGAGCATTTCAAAAGTAAACTAAATTTGTTGGTTTCTGATTTACGCATATCATTAGAGTCAGAGAATAATGGGGAAGGAAGGTTCTTATTTGCGAAATGAAATGTTGTTAAGTCCATGTAGTAAAAGATGTCAACTAAATTTACATGGGAGACAGAGAGAAAATGGGAATTGCGATCATTTAGGCATGAGCAATATTTTGTATTTATTATCCCTATCCTTCTCAAAGGATTTTAAGAAAATTATGTAATCTTCAAGATTGAAGGCAAGAATGATTGAATCATACTTGGGAATGATCTGTGACCTGGTCCAACCTCCCTCACAAGATCACACCTGAAAAGAGGTCATTCCACTTCAGTGTGAACATACATGATGACTGCATGGCCATATCATTGCTTGGCAGCTTCTGGGTTAGAAACTTCTTATATTAAGCCTAAATTTGTATTTAGTATAACTTCTAGCCACTGATCCTAAATTCTACCTCACCAATATACATTTTTTACAGCCTCTCAAGAATTTGAAGCTAGTTCTTTTATCCTTTCTCCACAAGTCTTCTTTGGAGGAATCTAAAAGGAAATTATATGTTGTTTCCTCCAGTACCTTAGGCATGTTTGGCATGTGTTTGAGGAAGCCTGAAAGTCTGTTTCATTCTGTGGGTGACACCTAGACTTTACAGTCTGTCCTGATGAGAGTAGGCTGTTGGAACTAGACAAATGTGCTTTCTCAGTCAACAGAGATAGTGAGACGTCTCAGCCATGGATTAAAAAAGATAGAATTGTTCCTTTCTCCTGGCTCTTCACTTTCTTAGGGCATATATATATATAATTAGTTCTCTGGTATCTCCCTAGTGCCATCATTGGAATGGCCATGAAGGTTGCAACCCCAGAAGTCAACTCTAAATTTCCCTGATACCTGAAGTTCAGTCAAAATTGAGCTTTACCTTCCTTTCTTAGTTGATAGCAATTGAAAATGCCATCAGGGCAGCCACTGATTTCATTGATCAACTGGATTGATCGATACACAAATAGCCAGGGCCTGATTTTCCTGTTAGCCTTCTAGTTTCTAAGAAACAAACAAACAAACAAACAAAAACTGTTCTTAAGGAAGACACTGGTTGGAGTAGCTGGGATCAGAAATGTAAGGTTGGTGTGTCATTCAACAGCAGACCACCAGCCTCAGAGTCCCCCTACCCCACCTCACCTTTGTGGAATGGATGTCTGCCCTGTGACAATTTTGCAGAGACCCTAATGGTTTACCCATTGTGCTGATTGTTTAAGATGCACAGTATTCTTACTACAGTATTTCTAGTGGGATACATCTCCTCCTATTTAAGTGATGAGCCGTTGGGATAATTTTTTCATATTCAGATATTTTTATCAAAAGAAAAAAGTTAACTCAATCTGGAAGGGACAATAAAGTCAAATTTTAAATTCAGAACATAATTTCTTCATATTGAAGTAGAAGATGGGAAAGAAAGCTAGTACTTAAAAAAAAAATCAACTTTATTGAGTTGTAAATTACAGTTGATCTTGAACAATGCACACAGTCAAAAATCCCACATGTAACTTTTGGCTCCTCCAAAACTTAGTCACTATTAGCCTACTGTTGATCAGAAGCCTTACTGATAACATAAACAGTTGATTAACACATGTTCTGTGTGTTATGTACTGTATTCTTCCAATAAAGTAAGCTAGAGAAAAGAAGAAGATGTTATTAAGGAAACCATAAGGAAGAGAAAATATATTTATAGTATTGTGCTGTATTCATCAAAAAAAAAAAAAAATCCACATGTAAGTGGACCCATGCTATTCACACCTGTGTTGTTCAAAGGTCAACTGTATATACCAGTATATACAATGAACCCACGTTATGTGTACATTCCTATGAGTTTTGAAAAATGTATAGACCCATGTAATCACTGCCCCAGTAAAGAAAAATACAACATTTCTATCCTGTTAGAAAATTCTAGACAATTTTGATGCCCCTAATCCTTGGCCCAAGGCAAACACCAATTGGCTTTCTGCCAATTTTACATTAGATTTGAATTTTTTTTTAAGATTTTATTTATTTATTTTTACAGAGAGAGAGAGATAGCAAGAGAGGGAACACAAGCCGGAGGTGGGGGGGAGGGTGGGAAAGGGAGAAGCAGGCCTCCTGTGGAACAGGGAGCCCGATGCGGGGCTCGATCCCAGGACCCTGGGATCATGACCTGAGCCGAAGGCAGACGCTTAACGACTGAGCCACCCAGGCGCCCCTACATTAGATTTGTCTTATTAGAGTTTCATATAAATGGAATCACAAAGTATGCATTCTTTTATGTCTGGCTTCTTTCACTCAGCATGTTTTTGAGAGAGTCGTCCATGCTGTTACATGTAGAGATATGTTGGTCATCATTTTTATTGTTGAGTTATCATTCCATTATATGGATGTCTGATACTTTGTTCATCCATAATCTGTTGATGGGCATTTATGTAAAAGGCCTTGAGCAGATAATAGGTTTTCATTTGTTTTAGGTAAACACCTGGGGATGGAATTACTGAGTGTTATGGTAAATGTTATGTTTAACTTTATAAGAAATTACCAAATTGTTTTCCAATGTGGTTGTAGCATTTTATATTACCACCAGCAGTATATAAAAGTTCCAATTTTTCCAAATCTTTCCAACACTGGTATAGTTAGTCTTTTTAATTTCAGCATTCAAATGGGGGTTAGAGGCATTTCATTGTGGTTTATATTTCTTTGATGATTAATGTTAATCATATATTTGGCATATATTGGTCATTTGCATACTTTTTGTGAAGTATCAATGCAAAAATTTTGTCTATTTTTTAAATTGGGTGCTTATCTTCAAATTGTAATTGCTTTTGTAAATTTTGGACAGAGTTCTATAGATGTTGTTATAGATGTGATTATATAAGTGAGTTTTTTATGTGCAATAGGCATGTATGCATATATAGATAGATGATTTTCAACCAGTAAATGGACTATCTTTCCACTTTTAAAAAGGAATCTTTTGAAGAACAGAAATTTTAAACTTGCTTTTTATATTTTATCTAAGAGCTCTTTGCCTACCTCAAAGTCACAAATATTATAATATAAATATAAATATGAATATTTAATTTCTAGCAGCCCCCCTCTGAGTAACACTGTATCATTTCCCTCAAAATGTAGGAGCTTTAAAACATCATGCTTTCATTTCTTCCTTCCTATCCCTAGTGTTTTTTCCATACATTTTACTTATACATATGTTAACAATTTCATAATGCATTTTTATTATTTTAAAGTTAATTATCTCCTAAGAAATTAAAAATTTTTCATTTATATTTATATACATACTTACCATTTCTGTCAGTTTTAATTCCTTTTAATAGACCCGAGTTTCTGTATGGTATCATTTTCTCTCTAACTGAAGAATTTCCATTAATATTTTTTTGGAGTGCAGATTTTCTGGAGACAAATGATCTCACATTTGTTTTGTCTGAGAGCCTTTATTTTGCCCACATTGTTGAAGGGCATTTTCACCCTGAATGGACTCCTAGTTCTTCTACTAAGGTGTGACCCCTGTAGGTCTGTTCTGAATGTCCCAACTGGTCAGGGGACTTTCCTCTCAGCTGGTTGAAGAGTCACTGTCTTCTCACTGTGTGTATCATTTGGAAATTGTTTAGCTTATGGCTCCCCAGTCATGCTTTCCTTGGCTGTGGGCAGCACAGGCTTATGCAAGCACAGCTCAGTGTTCAGCAAAGACTCAAGGACACAGCAAGCAGACTTCTGGAGGTTTTTTCCATAGCACCCTCCTCTCTAGAACCTTTTCTTGCATTTTCCAGCTGCCTCATCTTCCCTGGACTCTAATCTAATCTCTGTCTCAATTTAGAATGAGCTTGCTCAGCTTGGTTTCCCTCTCTGCACTTTGGTGCAAAATATGCTTCTGGACAGAAATCTGGGATGATTGTAGGATTTCCCTTGCTATTTTCACTTTGTGGCTCATAGATGGGTCTGTATTCAAAATTATATTATGGTTCTATTAGGGTCTGAAATGAAATTCCTCCTACATGCAACTAGAGAACTGGATAAAATCTATAAAATATTTGTTTATCAATATTGGAAAATAGGTAGCAGAAGACTGTGATCTCAGAGAGCAGGGGAATGATACTCTTGCTGATGTGATGTGGGCCAGGAGTGAATGGTCCAAAAAAGAATTATTGAAATGTCTTTGGGGCAAAAAAGGTGATTTTATTAAAGCCTGGGGACAGGACCCATGGGCAGAAAGAGCTGCACTGGGGTTGTGAGGAGTGACTGATTGTATCCTTTCAGGTTGGGAGGGCCTTAGGGATAGTGTGAGTCTCTAAGGAATTTGGAAGCAAGGTTTTCAAGACCTTGAGGGGTTAGCTGCTATTAAGATAAGGACATTTACTACTTTCTAGTAAAACCTTAGCCATGAAACCCTTCAGATGTGTATCAGTGGGCCATATGTTTGGAGGATGATTGCTAACATATATCTTGGTGGAGGGTAGAGATAAAGGAAGTTGCAAAGGATTTTTATATGGTAAAAAGACTTACAGGATCCTGGAGGTTGGGCTAATGTCAAGCTAGGGTTGCCTTTTGCCTCTCGCAAAGCATTAATATTGAAGCAGCTAAGCATCTTGAGGAGGTCACTCTGCCTATCTCAAGTACTTGTCAAAGGGGCTGCACCTTGTAAGGCAATTTAATTTTTTCTACATATCTTTTGCCTTTTTTCACCACATTATTGCCACTACCCAGTAATATTTTCCCAGAACTTTCTATCTTATATATTTCTTTTTTGTATACACTCATCAAACCTGTAAAAAGTAGGAAAAACAAGGTTTCTTCCTTTGACTCACTATCCTTCTCAGGTGCTTATATGTTCATTTGTCTTTTGGCCAATATTTTATATTGGGCATTTTTAGTAGACTAATGGTTGCAATTCAGGTTTTGAAAGCTGAAGATTGAAGATTCATACCATATTTAAAGTATAGAGTGGAATAAGTAGAGTTGGGAAAAGTCATTGATGTCAAAATGAGGGATTCTCTGGGCTGGTTATTGGATTCCACATTCTTCGCAGAGTGCCTTTTGTGAATTCATCCATTCTTTGTTTTCTGTCTTTGAATCTGTCATAACGCATAAGTAAGTATTACTATCGTTTTTAATCCTGAAGGACAGCAGTTTAAAACATATCATTCCACTGAAAGTCTGAAATGAAATAATTGCTTATTGGAAAGTTAGCAAGTAAATACTGTTTTTTGAGGGTGTGTTTTCTCTGGGTTCCTAGCATTTAGCTTTTCTTGACTCTCCATGCCTGGTAAACATTAGGAATGGGAAGGACAATTCATCATGCACTTCTAGGGAAGTAAAGAAAATTAGGTTTCTGTGAGCATACCAGAGCTTCTTGGTCACTGGTTCTTCTCCACCATAGGTTTAGGAAGGAATCTTGATCTGGTGTGACCATTTGAGTTTCTTGACTTTCCTTTGTTAGTGAGTGGCTAGCATAATAAAAAACCCATCAATTCTCAACTCTATGGATTTCTGGAGGTCGTCTTAAACCAAAGGAAAGCAGTTCACCTGGGATGGGTAACTTTGTAACAAGGTGGAAGAGCCTATGGTCTTGATAACTTGATAACTCATTGTTTCCCTAAATGTGCAAGCCTATTTCAAACCCTTATGTATAGGCCTATCCCTTCTCCAAACCAAACTTTCCACACAATGTGTTCTCTTCCTGGAATGGCCTCCCCTATTCTGTCCACCGGGACAATTATAGGCACTATTTAAATTTCAATTCAAATGCTTCTCTCTGAACTCTTATCTTCCTTTATCAAGCAAATATATTTACCACTTTTGCTATGCTTCTTATATATTCAGTACAACAGTTAATCTTAATTATATGTGGTTATTCATTTTCATGCTGATTTCCACACCAGACTGATTTCCTTGAGTCCAGGGCCATATGACATACATCTCTTTAATCCTGAGGGTCTATCAAATTCAGCTTCTAATGCTTAGGCATCCCCGCATTCTTTCTAGACATGTAGGGTTGTTCTTCAAAGTGTGTGTCATTTCCTTCTATTCTCTTGCCACCTGTGGGCCTTAAATGGTTACTGGAATGTTCTTCTCTCAGCTTAGGGTATTTTGGACAGTAAAGCCCGCTCCTCTGATCTGCATTAAGAAGAAAGAGTAATTAGTCACAAATTACTTTGTGTTTGCATTAGATGACTAATTTACATTTGAAATATAATCAGCTGAATTACTGAGACTAAATGCATAACATTTATTCATGCAGTCACAATAAGCCTTCCCAAGTTATAGAAATCATGGAGAATGTGATACTTGGTTCATTTTAGATTTCTTTTGTTTCCCTTCGCAGAATCCTAAATGTTGGAGGAAGTCATGGAGAGGACATGACCGCAGATTGACCCCCAAGCTGGCCCCGGGGCAATCAGGGCTTCACCCCTCCCCTTTCCTTGGACTGTAGTCACTCACCTTCATAGAGCGGGAGCCGTTTTCAAGGAAGAAGCCTTGAGAGGGCTATGTGTTGTTGAGGCCGTCTGGGAGGTTTATGTGACTAGATCGTTAAGGCTTCTATATAAACGTTTAAGATTCTGGTGCGAGGTGAAGAGATCATCTCAGTTTGTGGGGCCCAAGACAAACCCCCCATATAAGTTCTCTTGCTTATTAAGTCGGCCACCTACCATTCTGGAATGGTGGGGAGACAGTTTGGGATTTCACCTGGGAAGCTCCCGAGGGTGCAACTTGCACTAAAATAACAATGATGGCCTTCTATCCCTGCATTCACAGCAGTTCTTACATTTTCAAAGGCCCCTTGGGGTATGCTTTCAATTCACAAGATGCTTTGTTGCAGATAGTGAGCCTGGCACCTGTAAACGAAGAATAATAATGCAAGGTCTCTGCCCTTTAGAAGTCACAGTGAGGTGGTAAAATCCACATGATAGCTTATACAAGGCCCTCACACAGGAATACACATACCCACACACACATACACAGTGGGAACCCAGATGAGAGGGAAATACATTCTCTCTACATTTGATGTCTACTGACATTGACCCCTTCTTCTAATCCTGGTAAGAATCCTGCGAGGCAGCTAATCAATTGGTTCATGTTCAGTAGTGAGTGACGGTTATCCCCAAATTAGAGGCTTAAGCAGGATATATATTTATTTCTTTTCTAAGTAAAAGAAGTCAAGAAGTAGGTAGTCCAAGGCTAGTACAGTCACAGAGGATGCTGGATCCTTCCAGCTTTCTTCCACGGAGTCTCTAGAATGCGACCCTCATATCATCAGCAAGTTTATGGTGAACGAGCGTGGAGGAGAGAGTGGATATCCCCCCTTTCAGGAGACTTGTGGAAGTCTCTTGCAGTATTTTACTTTGGGACGAAATCTGCAGTCTGCACCAAAGGAGGCATGTCGTCGGACCTTGCAGGTGAGGAGCCGCAGGCTCGGGAAATAATGTGCAGGTGTATGGAGTTAGAAGGCTTGGCTTCCTGGGCGGTTCAGTCATTTACTTAAGATGAGACTCGGAGCAAATCGCTCACTTCTGTGCATGCTAGTCTTCCCCCTGGAAAGAATTGGTATGAGAGATACTTTGGAGAGATTCGGGGGAGATTCTCCTGCATGAGAGACACTTTGTAATGATTCAATGACAGAGCTCAAGCGGAAACAGTGGCAAACTCTGAAAAGCCATACTAATTAGTGCTCGCTGGACCTGAAATCATGCTTATGTCATCACCATCACAAGAGTCAGACAATGAAATCTAAGGTGGTGCTTAATGTTTTCAAAAGCCAGCAGAGAGAAGATCGTGAAAGACTTTCAGCTGGCCGGCTCCTTCCTTTGACAGATGTGTGATTTGCTGCCCCGTTGCCCTTCAGAGCTCCTATACTTTGTTTCCCCAGGAAGATCAAAGCATGCCTGTTTCTGGGGATGCTACTTAGAGCAAGAAAGCCGAATCCAGCTTCATTCTGGTGTGGTTTCTGAATGAGCCAGACTGAGATAACTCTGGAAATGCCGGGACCAGACAGCTCCAGAGGAGCAGGACATCTGACTAAACCCACCACCTGGTGGGAACAGCCCGGGAGCAGGGACTTTGGGGTTCTCAGCAACGGTGGTCCTGTCCTGTGCCCCAACCTCAGAACGGTGAGTTTTTTTTTAGAGCCCTGCCAGAGCATGAGGACTTGACAGGAGGTAGCTAGCTTTCTGGGGACTTCATTTCCATTAGTAGGACATAACCATTTCTCCTTGATTTATAAGCTGTTTCTTCAAAGTTATTTCCTATTTTTTGCCGATTTAATGGCTCACTTCACTGATAAAGTAGGTTCAAAGTAAATTAAGTCCCAATAATTCCTTTCTGTTGGGGAGAAATTGAGGTAGAGAAAGAAATAGCAAATGATTCTTAAGAGGATGGGATGTGCACAGTTCTGGCTGTGCTGCTTACCAGTTCTGGGGTCTTGAGTACATTATTTAGAATTTCTGAGCTTTGGTTTCCTCATCTGTAAAATGGGGCTAAGACTATGTGCCTCTCAAAGCTGTAGTGAGAGCACAGAGCCCGGCATGACAGGAGTCCGTGTCAGGGGTGAATGAAGGCACCCACGACTCCTAACTGAAGTCAAATGCTCTTTTTTTTTTTTAAGATTTTATTTATTTATTTGATAGATAGAGAGAGCACAAGCAGGGGGGAATAGCAGGCAGAGGGAGAAGCAGGCTTCCCGCTGAGCAGGGAGCCCGATGCGGGGCTCAATCCCAGGACCCTGGGATCATGACCTGAGCCGAAGGCAGACGCTTAACGACTGAACCACTCAGGCGCCCATCTTTTTTTTTTTTTTTTTTAAGATTTTATTTATTTACTTGAAGGAATGAGAGAGAGAGAGAGCATGCACATGAGTTGGGTGGAGGGAGCCGGGGGAGGGAGAAGAAGGGGGAAAGAATCGCAAGCAGATTCTGTGCTGATCAGGGAGCACGATGTGGGGCTTGATCTCAGGACCCTGAGATCATGAGCTGAGCCAAAATCAAGTCAGGCACCTAACCGACTGAGCCACCCAGGTGCCCCCTAGTGCTCTTTCTACTTCATGACAGTGCCCTTCCTGACGCCCTCGCTGTGGCCATAGTCAAGATATAGGATGCCATCCACCCCTCTCTTTGTCTGGCTGGGAGGTAGGGAGAGCGAAACGGGAGTCTGCTTAGATCATGCACGGGGTGATAGAGCGCTTAGGACAGAAAAACAAGAAGAGATTACTTCACCCTCAATTTACAGCTGGAGAAATCGAGACCCCAGAGGGGAGAGGGACTTTCTGGAAATCAACAGCTTTGCTTTTATTTTAGTGATGTTTTTTAACCTTTCAGGATTGCAGCAAAGTCCAAGTATTTATGGATTTTCCTGTTCCGCCTTGTCTGGTCTCATATGCAAAGGGCAACATTTGGCCCAGAAGGGAAGTAAAACCCAATTATGGCTGTCTGCAGTAGTTGGCACGGTTAGAATTTTAATACACACTTAATAGTGGTTTTATGACTCTCCATTCACAGCAGGCTGGCTTCTCCTACACGTCACTAATGAAATGTATTACTCTGGTTCATCATGGATAGGATGGGTCAATGAATATCGTAGTACTCTGAAGGGGATAAACCACTGCTCAAATGCTTTGTATGAAATGTCGTTGGTCTTATTAGTATTGCTACTTTGATTCTTCAAATTTTCAGCTTTGCAACCAGAATTATTCTTTGAAATGCCATTTTTGTCCACCATTCAGAAAATTAGCTTTTGATGGGGAGGGAAAGAGAAGGAGGTGGTCTGGTCCTATAGGAGTGGTTCTGCTGAAAGCATTCTAGTAATATAGTCCTGGATAGGACCCTAAAGATCCCCAGTACACCTCCCTGAATTTTTAGATAAGGAAAATAAGGCCTAGATATAGAGAGAAGAATAACTTGCTCAAGGTCCCATAACCAGGTGGTGACAGAACAGGGACCAAGTGCCTTGATTTGGAAGACAATATACAGAGCTCACATATAATTTATCTTTGTTCTTTAGAATCCTGGGACAAAGCAGAGAGTTTAGGTAACACATCACCTAACTATTTAAATTCAGAGGAATAAGTCCATGAGCAGAAAAACAAAGCAAAGCAAAAAAAAAAAAAAATCCTGCCTGGTGAATTTCAAGCAGAATGTAAGCTGGATTGTCAGCTCTTTGAAAGCAACCATTTTTACCTTTATAACATTGAGCTGAGCACTTAGAAAATATGCAAGTGATTGATTAATTTAAAAAAGTTCTGAGATGAGCTAAGTCATTTCATTTCTTGGGTAATGATTGTCTTTTTGGTTCCCTGAGCAAGCAGAGAGAGACAGGGAGGATACTGTGTATCTGCTTATCTCTATCAGGGCTCTAAGTCATGGGGTTGGGGTTGGTGACCAATTTCTGCTCTTCCTTACTGGGAGGTCAAATAGTCATGCATGCAGCTCATTTTGTGGAAGTGTGATTCCTGAAAGGGGTAAAGTTGGCTTTGCTGGGTGCTGTCTATGTTTTATGTGTTGGGCATTTCTCACCTCTGAGCCAATTACCTGGCCAGGGGCAGTGATTCAGCCAATGCTAAAAGGTTCTGTGTCCATGGTAGGGCCCAATATAGCATCGTGGTCACTTGGGAACCAGGACAGAAGATTCTAGCCCTCCAGAGGTTCTGTGGTTTGCTGAAAGTGCCTGTAGGAGGAGGCCACTTCCATGCAAAGACTTCAAGGGATGTCTTTCTTCCCAGTTAGTGGGAAGAAAGATTTCTGGTGATGCTCGTACAGAGCTGGGCTCCACTGTGGGTCTCTCCCTTGCACCTCAAAGATGTAGGGTTGATCCTGTGTGTCCCCTCAGGTTGCTGCAAAGTCAGAAGACAGTCTGCTCCAAAGACAGCCCCTGCCAAAGAAACGTAATCTCTGTGTTGCTTCTGTTCATCAGACAGACTGGTTTGATAATAATTTAGCAGAAATAATATTAATAAGAATGCAACACATACAGTAATAAAAAGAAACATTAAGTAAATTACTATGATTTTCAGATACTTTATAAACATTGTCTTATCTAAGCTTACTTAGCCTTCAGAGGGAGGTATCATTCAACCCATTTCACAGATGTGGACATTGAGACTCAGAATAGTAGACCAAGCTGCTCAGGGTCACATAAGCTAAATAAACTACTAAGGAGAAATTTCTGTACTTGAAACAATTCCTCTCTGACTCTAAAGTCAGTGTTCTTTCTATAGCATTGCATATTTGCACATTTATTTGCAGTTTACAAACCAGATTCTCTTTTACTAGCTCATTTTGCTTTTGAAACAACCCTGTGACCTAGTTTTTATTTTGATCCCTGATTTCCATAGTGCCCAAATTTATATTTCTAGGAAGTGGCAGAGCTGGGATTTAAATCTAGGTCTCTCTGCCATCAGAAAAAAAAGAAGGATGGATTTTAGAGTAGCCTGATACTATAATGACCTGGGATTCTGGGAATACTTGCATCATGCCTGGATCACCACCACTGTCGCCATGGGTTCCTGAGGAGGCATACTCACAGGGAGTTAGGAAAACAGACATGAAGAGCACCTCATTATTAGCTGAGATTTGGCACAAAAACCCAATGCAGAGTATTCTGATAAAACTACCTGAAGTATGTGGAACACTCTTTGTTAAAGTACTCTGGACCTCGGTCTAATGTCACTAATGAAATGTATTACTCTGGTTGACCAGAGTCACCAGCGACTCTGTTTCATTGCTATGCTCAATAGGTGTCATGGATTTTGCCCTGATGGGATCTTTTGAGTGAAAGGACCCTCAAAAGGGAATCAGAGAGGGAGATAAACCATAAGAGACTCTTAACTATAGGGAACAAACTGAGGGTTGCTTGAAGGTAGGTGGATGGGAGGATGGGGTAACTGGGTGATGGACATTAAGGAGGGCAAGTGATGTAATGAGCCCTGGGTGTTATATGCAACTGATGAATCACTGACCTCTGCCTCTGAAATTAATAATACACTATATGATAGTTAAATTTAAATAAAATAAAATTTAAAATAAATAAGTAAATAAACTAAAAAAAAACGGGGGGGAGGGAATCAAAGAGCTACAACCAACTCTGACTTGTAATGCACACTCACCTGCAATTGTTAGTGTAGCTTCCATCAGGGTGGGAAAAGGAGCAGAAGAAGGTGGGGAAACAAAATTTGTTTCCTTTCATTCATATTGGTCTTTGAAGGGCAAACTCCCATATTGCTTCTTCCTACTTCAAATGCCCAGAACTGTTGGGTCTGGACCCTTGTCTGCCTTTCTTCTCCCAACCAGCTCTTTTTCTGGTTTGTCAGGCTACCAGGACTCCTCACTTGTCCCCTTCCCATCTGTTGGATTTTTTTTTTTTGTCAAATCTTTCAGAATACCAGAATCTCAGATTTTTCTCCCTAGGCTTGGCTGTTGATCCATTTGTTTCTTTGAGGGCCACAGTTCTCTGTTGTTAATGAGTGACACAAAAGATGCATGCATACACCCGATCATTTAGTCCTAAGTAAAAATGTAACATTGAGTACCTTCTAGGTGTCTAATTTTCCTAGTATGACAATGACGCAATCTATTGGTGGAATCAAATAAAGAATATTTACTGGGGTAATAGCTGGGTATGGAATTAATCTCAGTGTCAGGATCAATAAAGGAGCAATAATATATATATTATATAAATATTATATATATAAATTTATATTTATATAAATATAAAATTTATATTTTATATAAATGATGTAAGTGACCACAAACTTCAACTCAGGCCAGACTCTAGCATCAGCCATAGACCCATGTTTATCCTACATGCAAATGAAATTATTGGTGGTCAGGTTCTGTTGTAATTCAGCTGTGCTAACTAAACATGTGTAAGATGAATATTTAAACAGGACATTAAGCAGACACTTGATGTTCAGCGAGTGTTTATGAGAAAGCAGATGAATTCTTGCATGGGAGCTAAGCTGTCTGAATTTTCAGCTTGGACTTGCCACGACCAAACATTGTGAGCCTGGGATAATTCCCCTCTCTGGGGTCTCAGTTTTTCCATAGAAAGATGAGAAGAGGGCAGCTCTTAAATGCTATATAGATACAGAATTTTGTGATGTAAGGTTTACTTCCAAAGGAGGCAGAGCAGATTGCCGAAAAAGCCCTGGTTTTCCTTATCTCTGAAAGTCCAATTTCAGCTCCCTTTTCAAGCCTTAGCTTAAATAGCATCTCCTCTATGGAGCCTGTCCTGATTCCCCTGATAAAGTAACTCCTCCTGTCTCGCAACCCCCAGTGCATTTCAATGAGTGCAGTTTGTGCAACTTAACACTTTGTACTTTGTATTATTACTATTATTGGTGACCATATCCTACACTTCTGTTAAACTTGTAGAAACCCTTCATAGCCAGGTAGACATTTAATCCATTTCTGTAACTCTCGTAGTTCTTAGCATAGTGGTTGGCACACAGTGGCTCGTCATTATTTGTTGTGAGGTGATTAAATAAATCAGTGACTGTCAGATTGACTGAACACATGAATGAGTTGCACATAAATGAAGAAATAGATGAATGAATGTGTGTGGAGAAGGGAATGGACTGATTGATACAATGTCTGCAAACCCAGTATTCCTCAATACAAGAGCTCTCGCTCTGTGTGAGGCATTGTGCCGAACACCTCATATACATGATCTCAGTAAGCCTCCCGGCAATACATATGGTAGGTATTGTCATTCTCATTTTAAAGATGAAGAAACCAAAATTTAGAAAAGAGAATACTAAGGAATTTACCTAAAGATTGGGAACCCAACTGCGTCTGACTACAGAGACCATGGCTCTAGCCACTGGACCATGTACCTGCCATCTTCAGGGGGTGAGTCAGAGAGCGAGGAAAGGTATTTATAAGGATGCAGTTATACACCAACTATCAGAGGTCAGAGGGCTGAGTCATCTCTTCAATAATTGTCATTTGTGTCTCTTTTCCTTTTGGAGTCTCACAGAACATGCCAATTTTATTTTCAAACAATTGGTGGTTATTCCTTCTCAAATTAGACCACAGAAGAATTTTAGGCTCCTTGGCCAACAATCCATTATATTGGCCCAGTGTCAACTTTGGTGTTCATTTTGTTTGGATTTTAGACTGAACATTCTATGCAATTGCATATAGTCTCATCACCATTATATTTAGAAGTTCCAGAATTAGCCTCCGTTTTAGTGAGATGGGCCTAAAATATCCATTGTGGTGAGACTTACATCAGCTCAACTTGAAAACATTTCCCTCATAGTCCCTAGACCGTGGGGCTGTGGAATGTTGTTGAAGGTTAAGTTTGTTTTGGATGCTGACTGTTAATGTGACATGAATTCAGGAATTAGGATAATTAGCCAAGAATATCTATGACTCACCATTGGCCTCAATCATATTTTGTAGTTAGGTACAGAGGACATTATTGTGTACAAATAATTTATTTTTATTATTTCAATTAAAAAAATTGACTTAATTTTTTAGAGTTTTAGGTTCATAGAAAAATTGAGTGGAAAGTACAACTGGTTGCCACATATCCCATATCCCACATGTATCGTCTCCCCCACTATCAACATTGCCTCCAGCTTTGGTAAATTTGTTACAGTTGTGAGCCTGCATTGACACGTCATTATCACCCAAAGTTTATACTTTACAATAAGCTTCACTGTTGGTGTTGTATGCTCTATGGATTTTGATAAAAGTATAATATGTATGCAGCAGTATAGTATCATACAGAATAGTTTCACAGCTCCAAAAATCTTCTGTGCCGTTTATTCATCACCCCCTCCCCAACCCCTGGCAACCACTGGTCTTTTTACTGTCTCCATAGTTTTGCCTTTTCCAAAATGTCGTATAGTTGTAATCACACAGTATACAGTCTTTTGAGATTGACTTCTTTCACTTAGCAATATGCATTTAAGAGTCTTCTTTTTTTTGAAGAGGGGTGGGTTGGAAGGGCAGAAGGAGAGGGAGAGGGCGCCTGGGTGGCTCAGTTGGTTAAGCGACTGCCTTCGGCTCAGGTCATGATCCTGGAGTCCAGGGATCGAGTCCCGCATCAGGCTTCCTGCTGAGCAGGGAGTCTGCTTCTCCCTCTGACCCTCCCCCCTCTCATGTGCTCTCTCTCATTCTCTCTCTCAAATAAATAAATACAATCTTTAAAAAAAAATAAAAAAAAATAAAAATAAAAAAAAAAGAAGGAGAGGGAGAAAGAGAATCCCAAGCAGGCTCTATACCCAGTGCAGGGCCTGACATGGGACTCGATCTCATGACCCTGAGATCATGACCTGAGCCAAAACCAAGAGTCAGACACTCAGCTGACTGAGCCGAGCCATCCAGGTGCCCCTAAGACTCCTCCATGTCTTTTAATGGTTTGATCGCTCTTTATTTATTTATTTTTGGGGGGTGGCTGAATAATACTGCGTTGTGTAGATGTACCAGTTTATCTACCCAACTGCTGAAGGACGTCTGGGTTGCTTCCAAATTTTAGCAATTATGAATAAAGCTGTTACAAATATCTGTGTGCAGGCTTTTGTGAAGACATATATTTTTAATTCATTTGGGTAAATAACAAAGAGGGCAATTACTGGATCTCAAGGTAAGAGTAGTTTTTTAAGTGTTGGTTGGCAATCTAGGGAGCTTCCTGAGTGAAATCTGAAATTGGCCCTTGTAAGCAGAGGACAAGGAGAGGCAGAAGGAAGAGGCAGGCCACTTCAGATTGATAAATGACAGGTTTAATAAGCGAGGGATCTTACATCTGAGGCCTGTCTTGGGTGGCTACAACATGAGTAGATCTCCACACCCACCTGCCAGAATCCCTTAACAGGGTTCAGTCACATACACCATCCAAAGCTCTCAACAACACATTGCTCTCTCAAGGCTCTGTCCTTGAAAATGGTTCCCACTGTGAGAATTGTGGGCAGAACATACATTCCAAGGACAGGGGAGGGGATGAGGAGCCTCCAGTTGTCTGGGTCTAGCTCATCTGTTAACCATTGGTCATGTTTTCTTTATAACTTCCTCCAAAGTAAAAAACTGCCAGATTGTTTTTCAAAGTGGTTGTTCTGTTTTGCTTTTTCACAGCAATGAATGAATGAGAGTTCTTGCTGCTCTGCATTTTTGTCAGCAATTAGTGTTTGTCAGTGTTCTGGATTTTGGCCATTCTAAAAGGTGTGTAGTAGTATCTAATTATTTTAATTTGCATTACTCTAATGACATATAATGCAGAGCATCTTTTCATATACTTGTCATTTGCACATCTTTGGTGAGGTGTCTGTTCAGGTCTTCTGCCCATTTTAAATTGAGATGTCAATTTTCTTATTGTTGAGTTTTAAGAATTTTTTCTATATTTTGAATAAGTTTTTTTTTTAATCAGAAATGTCTTTTGCAATTATTTTCTCCCAGTCTACAGCTTGTCTTCTTATTCTCTTGATAGTGTCTTTTGCAGAGCAGAAGTTTTTTAGTTTAATGAAGTTTATCACTCATTTCTTTCATGGATCATGCCTTTGGTGTTGTAGCTAAAAAGTCATTGCCATATCCAAGGTCATCTAGATGTTCTCTCATGTTTTCTTCTAGGAGTTTTATAGTTTTATGTTTTACATTAGGTCTATAATCTATTTTGAGTTAATTTTTGTGAAGGGGATAAATCTGCATGAATTATTTTTTTTTGCATGTGGATGTCCCATTGTTCCACTACCATTTGTTGAAGAGGCTGCCTTTGCTCCATTGTATTGCCTTTTCTCTTTCATCAAAATTGGTGATCAGATTTATGCGGATCTATTTTTGAGCTCTCTTTTGTTCACTGACTTACTTATCTATTTTTCATCATACCACACTTTTTTTTGATTATTATAGCTCTATAGTAAGTCAGATAGTATCAGTTCTTTAACTTTAGTCAAGTTAGGAGGAATCAACATCTTGACAACAGTAAATTTTCCTACCCATGAACTTGGAATATCTCTGTTTATTTAGTTTTTCTTTCATTTCTTTCAACAGAGTTTCGTAGTTTCCTCATATAGATCTTGTACATGTTTTGTTAGGTTTACACTATTGAATATACTAATTTTGGGGGGATGCTAAAGTAAGTGGTATTGCATTTTTAATTTCAAATTCCAATTGTTCATTGCTGGTATATAGAAAAAGGGATTGACTTTTGTACAGTAACCTAGTATATTGCAACCTTGTATAATCACTTATTAGTTGCAGGGGTTTTTATGTTGATTCTTTGGGATTTTCTACATAGACCATAATGTCATCTGGAAAAAATGAGAGCTTTATGTCTCCCTTCCCAATCTGTATACCATTTATTTCCTTCTCTTGTCTTATTGCATTAGCTAGGACTTCCAGTACAATATTGAAAAGGAGAAGAGAAATTCTTCATATGCTCCTGATCTTAGCAAGAAAGCTCCTAGTTTTTCTCCATTAAGTATTATGCTAGCTATAGATTTTTTTTTTTTTTTTTGGTAGATGCTCATTGTCAAATTAAGTTCCTCTCTCTCCCTGGTTTGCTGAACATTTTTATCATGAATGGGTGTTGGATTTTGTAAAATGCCTTTTCTATATCTATTCATATGATTATGTGATTTTTATTGTTTAGCCTATTGATGTGATTGATTACATTGATTGATTCTCAAGTGTTGAGACAGTTTTGCAAACCTGGGGTAAATCCCATTTGTTTTTGGCATATAATTCTTTTTATATATTGTTGGATTTAATTTGCTAATATTTTGTTGAAGAATTTGCATCTTATCATTTACTTATATTGCATCAGTTATCCTGTAATTCAAATCAAATCAAAACATAGTCTATTGTTGAATCCACTGAAAATGTCACAGAAATATTTTTATACAAAGTACAGGATAATGGAAAAGAGAATTCATATTTATTGATTATCCCTATAACTATATTGCTTAATTTAATTGTCATATGTAATATGGAAAGAAGTGTTACTATTTCCATTCTTCAGATGAGAAAATAATTTTCTCTTCATTTAATCCTCAGTGCATTTTATCTATATACAGCATTAATTGTGGAAAATAATTAAACTCAACTCCATTACCCATCTGGTAAGTAGCAGAGTGAAGACTTGAACCTAGATCTACCTGATTACAAAGTCCATGTTCTTTCCACTGTAGCATATGGAGGACAACTTACTTTAAGCTGATGAGTTCCATTATCCCTAGAAGTAATTCTGAAGTGGGATAAAGTCATCAGAATTGATAATTTATCAAATAAGAGAGGCAAGGTTCTACCTGTGCTTAGTCCTTCTGGGGGCTTCTGGTCATCTGCATAGTCTCAGGGCTTCTTAGAAGGAGGGTGCATAAAAACAATGTCTTCCACCCTAGGTGATTCCCCATCTAGGGGCAAGAATTTGTAATCTTACAGTCACTGATCCAGAGGTCCAGTCATAAACACAACCTTTCATGTGGCTTCAAGAATACTTTTAATCTTCCAACTGGACTCTGGAGGTGGGTGTCTTAGTGTGTCAAAGAGGAATGGTGGACACCCAAGTAGTCTTCAGCATGTATCTGTAGTTGGCCAAGGTCTCTGTTCATAAGGCTGGTTATCTGCCTCTGGTCCCTTTCTTAGTTATAAATAGATACCAACTATAACTTATATATAACTTATAGTTAGTATCTATTTATAAACCCTATAATGGGGCCATGATGTCCAGCCGAGTTCTTGTCAGTCCTTTTTCCCTGGCTTGTGTCTCACTCGATCCCCCTTGGCTACTGCTCAGAGCCATGTTGTATATGGATAGATTTCCCAGAATAATGGGCAACAACAATCCAACTCTGGAGCATCTGCCCAAAGTCCAGATTTCCTGCTGCTATTTCCAGCCTACCTGAGCTAAGGAAGAATGGAGATTGTGATTACCTCTCTTCCCACAATCCCATTACCATCTGAACCTCCCAGCTTCTCGTTCCAGAGCTGGCATTTGTAGTAAGTTCCTTCTTAATTCTGATGCTCTCCATATTCCTGTGGGTCCATCTTGCATCAAACTTATGTCGGAATATTATAAATGTTTATGCAGGATGTACCACAAAGTCCAGTTCTTTCATATAACCTCTCCTGTTCAGAGCTGCAAAGAACCAGTCTTGGCCAAGTTGTACTGATCAAGCTGATAGTCAGTCAGTATTATGACAATTTTCCTATTAATACTTTCTGATGTAGCTATCTCAGGCTTGGGAAGGCTGAGATGTCTGATAAGCGCAGATATGTTGTATTTAAATGATTGTATAAACAGATTTGATTGGTGATGACTACTTCACTAATCTTACAAAGTAGCTAGAACTATGCAAGTTTAAGAGCACTTCAACACCATTGCCAGATTAGTCCAGGCTTATCCTAAGACTAGACAGTCTTTTGCTGTGAGTAATGCATGCAGCTATACAAACTTGCCTCAGATCTGTTTGTTTCTTTAATCAATTGGATTCCACTGGGACATGCTTCCATACTTATACTTCTGTGATTCATGGTCATAATGATAAGCCTTCTATAATCCTGAAGCTTAAAGGGATTTGGCACCCTGGCCTGGGGAAGTCATCAGGTTTGGTGGCAACAAGGTTGGTCTTAGCATCAGAAACTCTATCCTGAAGTCATGTGGCAGCAAATCATGAAGTTGGTCTGTTCCTCCTCTCTTCCTCCATCTCTCTCCATATTCTCTTTGGAAAATTGATGAACACATAGCCTATTGAATTAAAGCTAATTTTAGTTCCAAAGCCATTAGGAAATAAGATCCTGGGGGGGGGAATTTTAAGTAATTTCATTTCAGCTGATTAAGATGTTTAGATATAATGCGTCATATTTAATGTTTGGAAACATTGTCAAAGTTGAAAGCACACTAAGTATACTGTGTCCTAGGAGCTAACAAATTGGTGGTGATACCTATTTAAAATTTTTGATTAACTCAGTAAAAAATTCCTTGAAAGCTTTCCTAATTCCTTAGTCATAAGGGAAAGGTCTAGAGTCCTGAGGCACCTGTGGGATAGATTGCCATCCATCAAAGATACTTAGATGCCTATGGTTATTTTTACAGTTTGCTCTGGACTTACCTAGTGTTGTTTCTAAGCCTGTTCTGTTTGCCATTTGAATTTAGTTTTATTCAATGACTTACATTCCCTACATTTCAAGAATGATCTAGCCATATACACAGAGTTCATTACCAGCCTATCCTGTGTAACAGGGAGTAAAGAGGTCCTCAAGAAAAGTTCTTAAGTCCACTCTACAAAAATAATATCATGTCCAGAGTTCCATAATCAGGCACTTTACAAATTACCACTAGCTAATTTTTACATACCAACCCTATGCAAAGAAGACCAGATCAATATTGTTACCCTCAGGGTGCTTACAGTCCTCTGTGAGATACACAATAAAGACAGAGAATGCTTCTTAAGTTCTTCCTATGTGTTACGCATTTCACTAAATGCTGGACATGGGCTCATTCATTTAATCCTGAAGAATAGGCACTATGATTACCCCTTGCTTTAAAGATGAGAAAACTGAAAATTTAGAGGCATTAAGTAACTTGCCCAAGATAATATATCCAGGGTGTTTTGGAATTGGGATTTGAACCAAGTTAGTGTAATGATAACCATTTGACCCTGTTGTATGGAAGGGCAATGTGTAATTTTTACATGAAAGAGGATTGTGCAATATTCTTTGGGACCACAAAGCAGACCTTATCTGCCTTTGATCAAAAAGCTAGTAGAGCTGTTGGGACAGAGCTCACCTGTGTGCCAATTAGACCCCAGCCCTATTCTGCAAGTGCTGGCCAAGATGAGGCAGAGAGAAGTGCCCAGACACAGAGCGATGCTGGGTGGTATTGGGAATTAAGGGGAGGTTATGTTCAGGGCCCCAGTATGCCCTTCCTAAAACAATCCCTTCTTATTTGGAACATTGTTCCACCTGCCTACCTTGATACAGTGTTCCTGTCACTAGAGTGTAGTGTAAGGGGCCGGGAATTTGTTGTCAGAAGGATACGAGTTCAAATCTCTGCCCCATAATTTGCCACTTTTATTACCATGAGCATATCACTCCAAATCTCTGAATTTTAATTTTATCGTGTGTAAAATGGGGATCTTAATACTTACCTCACCCTCATATTATAAGAATAAAAGACTAAAAGGAGAAATGGATGAAATAGGACCTACCCAGCTTGGTGCCGGAGAGGTAGCGTACGCTCGGTCAGAGGCAGTTTCTCCCTTTTAAACTCTGCTCTCAGGGAAATTTCTCACATGCCTCTGTTGCACTTTCATACAATCACTTTCCAAACCAGATTTTCTTTCTCAAAAGGGCAGCTAAACACCAGGTTCGACCTTTCACTGGCTTCTTCCCTTCAAGGGATTTCAAATGTCAGACATTTTACTAAGGGTGTTTTTTTGGGGGGGGGGGGTAGATTTTAGTGTGCAAAATTCAACTCCAGACCAGGTGATTTTTCTACTTCTTATTCAAGGCTTGGGGCCTTCTAATCTGTGAGATAGTCTTAAGCACTATGGGAAAAGGGATAGGACCTCTGAGTCCCTAGAGATATCCTGAAGGAAGCAAAACCCAGCACCTCCACCATAACCTCTGAGCTGTAATGGAGATGTGAGGGTCCGTGGTTATTTCAAACTCTAATGTGAAGTTTCCATCTCCCTGGACAGTGATTCAAGGCACAGTGCTGCTCTGTAAACATGCACAGAAGCCATGGTATTTCCAAAGAGCCTCCTTCCCATCAGCAAGGAAGAAGTGTTGTCTGTAATCAATAAGTGCAATTAGAGAATCAGTAGCAGGGGCC
Organism: Halichoerus grypus; assembly: GCF_964656455.1. Classification (NCBI taxonomy): domain Eukaryota; kingdom Metazoa; phylum Chordata; class Mammalia; order Carnivora; family Phocidae; genus Halichoerus; species Halichoerus grypus. The sequence continues at coordinate 13,676,376 of NC_135721.1, forward strand.
CCACCCCTTAGGCTACTCATCATAATGTCATTCGCTGATCATTGCCAGGCACACAGAAAACATTCTGATGATCATTTCAGTTATTTGAATACACTTTAGAATTAAATTCTTCCTCTTTGCCCAAAGCCCCACCTCCACAGCCAAAGATCATCGGGTGTAATTCGTCCCACTAACATCCTTTTTTTTTTTTAATTTAAATTCAATTAGCCAACATATAGTACATCATTAGTTTTTGACATCTTTCTTTTTAATTAATTTTTTCTTTCACCATCTCCTCCACTGCTTCCTCCTGCTCATATTCTACCCTCTTTCTCTCCCTCCCCCCCCCCACCTTTTTTTTTGAGAAAGAAAGGGTCAGTGTGGCTAAAAGTCTTTTTCCCCCTCTGTTTGGACTTCAGATCTTTGATGGAACTACATAAGCTGGATTTAAATCATGAAATTGCACACTGACTTAGTTTTCTAAGGTGCTAAAAAAGTTCTTTTTCTTTAAAAAATATCCCATTCCTTCAATCTTTTGGTCTATGGATACTCATTAAGCACCTTACAGGCGTAGCCCCAGGGAGGCAGAGGTGTACCGTGTGCTGTCTGCTCTGAAAGAGCGGAGAGCCATGAACGATGTGACAGATGTGACTACAACTATTAATCAAACAGAACAGAAAAAAGGAATGCAGCAAGACCAAAAGAGAATTGATCATTTTTGCTAGACAAGGCATTGTTTGAGCTAGACCTTGAATAGTTACTGAAAGTAATGAAATCGGGGCTCCTGAGTGGTTCAGTCGGTTAAGCGTCTGCCTTTGGCTCAGGTCATGATCCCAGGGTCCTGGGATCCAGCCCCATGTTGGACTCCCTGCTCAGCGGGGAGTCTGCTTGTCTCTTTCCCTCTGCCCCTCCCCACCCCACTCATGCTCTCTCTCTCTCTCTCTCTCATTCATGCTCTCTCTCTAAATAAATAAAATCTTAAAAAAAAGAAAGTAATGAAATCAACATTTTGTGGTCAACACACACAGGAGGGATGGGTAATTAGAAATCATCCCTCCTGTCCAAGTTCAAGTGTTCAGCTTGTCTTGAGCCCCAGGTGTATAAAGGGAAGTGGTGGAAAACAAAGATGGAAGAGGGAGATTAGTGCTGATAGATTCAAAGTATTGGGGGAAAAGAAGGATGAGTGGCAGGAACTCTCCTCACCCCTCATGAGTCTGTTCTCTAAACCAGTCTCTCTTTTGGGTACTCCCTTCCATGTGATCTGTAGGGGACACCTCCACAACCATATAGGATTGCTCAGTGTCAAAAGATTAAGGGGGAAATACCCAGAAGGAGAAAGAGCAAGATGTGTGATGTGGGGTAAGAGCCAGCATGATGCCATATCTCCATATCTAATCCTCCCACTCCTATGTGGTCTCTTCTGGACCTCCGTTTTTGCAATTTTTACCAAGGCTGCTAAAGAAGGGCCTATTTTGTAATAGATAAAATCTGTGATTAGGAAGAGGGGAAACTATGGTAATCTTAGGACTTTTTCTGCAAAAAGCAACACAAGCTCAATTTGATTGTCAGAACCTGAATTAATAATCTGAAATCAAAGGTACTGGAAACATTTTATGTGTGTTGAATGATGTTTTGCATTCAAGGTATAGCAACACATCTCCCAGTCAAAAAACTTTTTATTGATAGACTGATGTTCATATTGATTAAACATGTGAAACATCAAAGCCAAAATTTATGGGTAAAACTCAGTGCATTCTAGCAAAAGCACCATTTTCATAAACTAAGGTGCATTAGGGTATATATTTTTTCATTTAAAGAAAAATGCATTACTCATGTGTGTGTGTAATAAACATAGAGAGTCCAATAAACTCCATTTGAGTTATTTAACACTGTTAGTAAAGTAAAAATAGTAAACATATGTGCAAAAGAGAACAATTGGCATCAGTTGCATGTACAACTCATTTTTTGTGTTTGTTGATGAAAGAAAGTATCATAAGATCTTTATCAATATATTACTAATAGCCATTGAGAATCTGTGTATAGTCATGGACAATCTAAAACTTTTCTTTATTTAAAACATTATTTGACTTAGAATTTTTTATTATTTATTTAAGTAATCTACATCCCACATGGGGCTCGAACCCACAGCCCCAAGATCAAGAGTCGCACCCTCTTCCTACTGAGCCAGCCAGGTGCCCCTATGTAACTTAGAATTTTAAAAAGAATTTGACCTGGTTTCTTTTTCTATTAACCAAGTTGGTAAGGCTTACTACTCAACACTGTTTTCCTGTATGTAAGATGTTATTGAATGAAGAAAATAAAATTCATAAGTAAATTTAGTTTCATTGTTCATGTAGATTAATAAGTTGCCTTGATACATATAAATCCTCTGTTCTCTAAGGCTGTCAGAAAGGTAAATGTTTCTTTTATTAGTTAAGGAACTCAGTAGTTACATGACTCAATTTTGGTATAGGAAAACAGTTGAATGAGATTTCTTTCAGGCATCAGTAATAGAGAAAAAATGCTGAAGTATCTGTCACATTACTTTTTTAAAAGAGGAATCTAATAAACTATTTACTAACAGAAATAAATTTGTTTTCTTGTGACTGAGAACAAAATCAGTATTACATACCCAATGAATGTTTATGTGACCGAGAAGTAGTCTTTTTCTTAAATGAAATATTTTATCAAAGCCAATTAAAAATTTAACCTAAAAAAGTAGTTTTTGATATTCATTTGGATGAGGATAGGTAAGATTTTCACTTTTGTGCTAATACTAAGAAAAATCATGATAAAATAATAATTATGCTAATCTATGAGATAACTGAGGGGTAGGCAGAGGGAAGCCTAAGTGAACTGATTCGTAAAGAGAGAGGTGTTCCTAGATGAGTTGTGAGCTGTGACAGCTTTCTGGGGAGTGTTGGGGGGATGTGGCTCTGGGTGTAGACAGGCTGAGGAGAGGGGCTGCCAGATTGACCTGGAAGAAAAGGGGCCAGCTGGATTGTGGGTGATGATTAAAGCAAGCAAGATAGATTGAGGCTTGGAGTACCCCAAACACAGTATTTTGTGTGGCCTGAAATTCTCCTTGTTCCCTTCTAAATTTTCTTTAACAAGGCAGTGAAGAGGAGGCTGAGGAGCAAGAAGAATCTGTGCAGTCTTGCATATTCTCACTGGGTGTAGAACTGAGGACCCTCTTATGTTAAGTCTACAGGTGGAATCTCAGCCCACCTCTTGGCTCAATATATCTTATTAAATCTGAAATCCAATTCCAGATTGTATTAGTCAACTCAGGCAGCTATAACAAGTACCATAGACCGGGTGGCTTAAACAACAGAAATTTATATTTTTTCACAGTTCTGGAGGCTGGGAAGTTTAAGATCAAAATGCCAGTGGGATGATGTCTGGTGTGGATTCTCCCCTTGGGTTGCAGGTGGGCTGCCTTCTCACTGTGTGCTCACATGGCCTTGCCTTGGTTCATCTCTGGGCCATTAGCAGGGAGGAGAACTCTCTGGTGTCTCTTCTCATAAGGGCTCTAATCCCATCTGATTAGGACTCCATTCTTAGGACCTCATTTAACCTTAATTGCCTCCTTATAGGCCCTATGTCCAAATATATTCACACTGAGTGCTAGTGCTTCAGCATAGGAGTTTGAGGGGAGAGAAGTTACTTCAGGGGATCCAGAAGCAGTTCATCAAACCAGAGAGGATTTTTCTTGAACTTTAACATCTAATGGAATTTGCTTTGCCAGGTGTTGGACTTGGTCAGGACTACCACCCTTTCCTTCTTTCCTATTTCTCCCTTCGAGAATGGGCATGTCTACTCTATGCCTGTCCTACCGTTGTATTTCAGAAATACCTTCTCTGGTTTCATAGGATCACTGCTAGAGAAGAATTTTTCCTCAAGCTGAATCTTAACTCAAGGCTCACCCACATCTGATTTAGAAATTTAGATAAAACTTTGGAGTTTAGATTTGATGCTGGAAGGAGTTAAGACTTTTGGGGTTGTTGAGATAGAATGAATGTATTTTTGCATGTGATAAGGACATGAATTTGGGGAAGTGCTAGGGGTGGAATGCTGTGGATTGAATTGTGTACCCCCCAAATTCATATATTGAAGCTCTAACTTGCAGTGTGACTATATTCAGAGATAGGGCCTATAAGGAGGTACTTAAGGTTACAAGAGGTCATAAGAGTGGGCCCTGATCAGATAGAATCAGTATTCTTACAAGAAGAGACACCTCAGAGCTCTCTCTCTTGCTGTCTCCCTCCCACCACCACACCAACAGTGTATACACACTGAGGATAGGCCATGGGAGTACTTAGCCGGAAGGCAGCCACCTGCAACCCAAGGGGAAAGCCCTCTCTAGACATCTCCCTGCTGGCACATTGATCCTGAACTTCTCAGCTGCCAGTACTGTGAGAAAATAAATTTCTGTTGTTTAAGCACCCCAGTCTGTGGTATTTTGTTGTCGCAGCCTGAGCAGACTAATACACGAATCAAAATGACTTTTGGTGAACTATGAATGACCACCTCATTACTTCAGCTGCCAAAATAGGACTTTGTATTCTCTGGGAGAAGACAAATAGAACAAAGAAACCTCCCAAATTTAATATTCTTCAAATTCCACTGGTTTTCAATAGTGTCTGCTATAAAATAAAATGTTATGAGATAGAAAAAGAAACAAAAAATGTGACCTGCAATTAAGAAACCACACACAGACACACAAACAGAAGACCCATGGATGATCCAGATAATGTCACTTGCAAACAAAGACATCATAACAACTATTATAAATATGTTCAAAGTTTTATAGAAACATAAGAAAATGATGGAAATACATAAAAACTATTATAAATATGTTCAAAGTTTTACAGAAACATAAGAAAATGATGGAAATAGATGGGCAAGGAAAACTATCAGAAGAAACCTGATGGAAATTATAGACCTGAAAAGTATCTGAAATAATAAAAAAAAAAAAATATTCTGGATGAGCTTAAGAGCAGAATGAGCAGTGTAGGAAAAATCACCAGATTAATAGAAATATCTAAAATGGGAGTCTAGCAAGAAAACAGGATGAAAAACTTTTCACTTGTGTCCTGGGGGACAATATCTAATGTGTGTGTAGTTGGAGTTCTAGAAGGAGAGTAGAAAGAGAATGGGGTGGGGAGGGGATGCTTGAAGAAATAATGGCCTAACATTTCCCCAGTTTAATGGAAAACATCAACCCACACATCTGAGATATTCATCTCACCCCAAGCAGGATAAATTCAAAGTAAACCACAAACAGACACCTCATATTCAAACTGCTGATAACCACAGGCAAATCTTCCAGGCAGTTGGAGAGAAAGAAATACTTTATATCCTGGAGAGCAACAAGAAGAGTGATGGGTGACTTCTCATCAGAAACAGTGTGAGTCAGGAGACAACAAAATGACACCTTCAGAGTGCTAAAGAGCCCAAACACACAGCCACCCTGTAATTCTATACCAAGCTAAAAGTCCTTTAAAAATTGGAAATGAGAAGATAAAGGCATTTTCAGATAAATACTGCTAGGAGAATTTGTCACGAGAAGAACTGCGCTACTCAAGAGAAATGACATCACTTGGCTTGAACAGCACAGAAATAGTAAGCATGTGAGGAGATATAGATGGATATTTTCTTCAACTTATTTAAAAGATAATTGGCTATACCTGGTGATGGGTATTAAAGAGGGCACGTTCTGCATGGAGCACTGGGTGTTATGCACAAAAAATGAATCATGGAACACTACATCAAAAACTAATGATGTAATGTATGGTGATTAACATAACAATAAAAAATTTAAAAAATAAAATAAAATAATTATGACAAGAAAAAAAATAAAGTTACAACTAAATTATAGAATGAATAAATTATGGGAATAAAAGACACAGTGTGAGGAAAAAAATAAGTAAAAATACATATTCTTTTGATGGACACACTGAACACTGACAACCTTCCCCTTCCTCCTAAATAAATATATTAGTTACAAAAAAAAAAAAAAAAGATAATTGGCTATGGAAAGCAAACCCAGTATTTTATTGAACGATCTATATGATAATGTTAAAATAAAATATATAACATCAATAACTCTAGAGAAGACAAAGGGTAAATGGAATTATACTGTTGTAAGCTTTTTACATTATACATGAAATAGCATAATATTAATTCCAAGATCTAAATCTCTCCTGACATGTTGCGACTAAGACCAGGGCTGAAAAACCAAGGCCTGACCTTCATATTGATAACAGTGTATTTCTCCCATAAGACCCAAAGGGTATTTTGAAGGGCAGCTGATATTAGAGCCATGGCTTTGGGTCAGGCAGATTTGGGTTTGATTCCTGATTTCCCACTTTTTCTATTTAGTGTGTATCTTCTTTGGTTATTTCACTTCTCTGAGCTTGTACCTTTATCTATAAAATGGGTAAAAGTGTGTCTAGCTCATTGTTTCTATGAGGATTACTCCCAACTGAAAACGTATTTACCACTCTGTCAGCACAAAGTAGCCATTCAAAATGGTAACTGTTAGAAGCATGATTCTGTTCTTTGGCAGGTCTCCAAGGGGGTATTTTCTGAATATATGTGAGATGGAAGGTCCTATAGTGAGGTAGGTGCCCAGTGCCCATACTTTCCTGCTGAAGAAGGAATTTTCTGGATCTCCATTTTGAGATTAGATTTATGGCCTTAGGTAAAGTATACCTCACCAGTCCTCAGCTTCTCATGAAACCTCAGGTAGGGAACATGTGCAGTGCTTCTCGCAACCAAGCCCCCTGAATTTAAATTGCACCTGGATTGGCAGACATGGCATACAACTGATGGCCCCATCATCTGGTTCTGATCCTTGAACAAGTATGACAATTGGCAATAAGCTTTGCCATATAGTTTAACTTGGAAAAAAAATGGTTCTTTACCTCTTGTGAAAAATGGCTATGGAAATGAGTATCCGTTCATTTCTGCAATAGATATCCTCAAAACCTGAGCTGCAGTGACGTGGATAAATAATTTAGTGGTGTAATAAAATTTTTCATATCAAAGAATCTAAAGTGGTTTTCCAAGGGTATTTCAATGTGGTCTATCTACATCAAAGTGACTAAAGAAATAATGTGTTGTACTAGTGGGTAGACATAGCAAATCTCCATTCCTTTTTGCTATACCTTTCAGAGGGAAAAAAGTTCTGGATTAAGAATAAGCAAGTGAATCAGATAATGCTTTCCTCAGGAAATTCCTTTCAGTTTAAATATAACTAATTTTTAGCCAATCGAGGAAATTTTTTTCAGGTGGGAAGATTGTATTTATGAAATATGGTAAGGTAATAACTCATTCCTATGTTGCTTACAGTGTGATTAAAAATACTTAAAATATAATTATACTTTGGTCTTATAGGGGGAAATATTTCGTGTGTTGATCTGTGAGTAATTTCCTTTTCTGTGTCATCTTGTTGAATTAGATGAGTCCCCACCCCCCAACCCAGACTTACTAAAAATAATTACTGAGCACCTAGTGTATGCCAAATGCTGGAGACAGGAATGGATGAGACCTTGTCCCTTCCCTGAAGGAAGTTACTGAGAAGGGCAAGGAACCTAATGAATAACTCAAAGCTGGAAGAGGCTACACTTGGAAGACAGTGGAAGCTTCCCAGAGTGGTGGTATGTAAGCTAATTTTAAAGAGCAACTAAGACAAAGGCAAGGGAACAGTATTTCAAGAAGGAATGGCAGAGGTAAAAAGAGAAATGTCAGACTTCAGTAAATTTAGGGAATGAATGGTCATAGTTCCATTTAAAATTATGGGGAAATAGAGCTCAAAGGTAGCCCGACAATGGACAACACTTAATGACAAGCTTTGCATTTTTTAAAAATCTTCCATGCAACAAGGAGCCAGCAGCAATATGACATGATCAGATTTGTGTTTTGGGAAGGGTCTCATAGCACACGGCAGACTTGGGGGAGGATTCTCTGGGGATTTAAATAAAATTTTAAAACTACAAAGCACTGTACAGATATTGGTTGCAAATATTATCATCAGTGGTTTGGGTGGTGGGAGAGACCAGAGATGGGGAACTTCTCTGATTCCTCTCGCTGGTGGGGGCTGAGGCTTACTGGTAGGCCCCACAGAACTGGAATGGAGACCACTCAGGGTCTGTTACCCAGAGTGCGGCTCGGTGGTAGAGGGAGATGATCAGGTAGTGCCCACAGTATTCCTGAGCTGACTTTGTATAATACCCTGTAGGTGAATGGTTAAGACCAGGGACACTCTACAAGTAAACCAAGGGTTGAGACAGGACCAACACATGTCAATGAGTAAGTCACAGAAATTCGTGCAAGAAATAACATCCAAAATGGCAGAAATGAGATGAGATGTGGACTGATTCCAGAGGGGAGAGTCTGACAGCAGGATGCTATTATTATGTATTTATCCCCGTATATATTTTGTGAGCACTTCTTTAAATGGACTAGGTCCAAATAGGCAGGCCAGGTAAGAGATGATGAAGGCATGACCCACCAGAGGCACCATGGGGGTCAGAGAGGAGAGAAAAAAATTCCAGATTTATTAGGGAGACTCAATAGCTTATTATACGATTCCTTAGTTTTCAGAAAAAATTTAAAGTCATTTGCCCCAAATTAAAAACCCTTCCTCTCCCTGCGCCCATTCTGGGCCCGTCTTCCCTCACCTATTTTAATTTGTGACCCTTTCTCTTAAACGACCTAAAGTGATTGTTCTCCAGTCTTGATGCTCTTTCCTCATTGAGACCACATCGACACATCTTTTAGGACCACTGGTCAAGCTTAAGTCTCTCAAAGCTTCCATGATTTTTTGGTGTGTAAGCTGCAAATGATTTTCCCTCACTGAATTGCTACCAAACTCCTGGGGCCTTTTTTGAGGTATAATTTCCTTCCTTGTAATATATCTATTTGTGCATGATTATTTTCCCTACTAGACTCTAAGCCTCTTAAGACATGTACCATGTCCCACTTCGCTCAGCATTATCAAATTCTGCCTTCCACATAGTAGGAGCTTCATAAATATTTTTTGAGTGAGTATAAGAAGGACCATCTTGGTAAAACATATGAACCTGAATAACTTTAAGATTAGAGATTGGGTAAGTGCCTGAAAGGACCGTCTATGTTTTGGATTAATCAAAAGTTGCATTGTCCAGTATGGTACCCGGTAGCCATATATTGCTATTTAATTTCAAATTAAGATTAAATAAAAATTTTAAAAATGTGTTCCTCCTTCTCACTAGCACATTTGAAGACACATGTGCCAAGTAGCTAGGATATGGGCATTTCCAGCTTGCAGAGAGTCCTATTGGGCAGTACTGATCGAGTCCCTGGTAATTCCAAGTTTCCAAATCTTAGTTCCTGAGCTCTGTCCTCAAAACTTACTTTTTTTCTCTGGTCACTCCATGTTTGATACAGGAAGGAATGATGTCTTACCTTTTTTGTTTCCACTGAAAACACTTCATGTATTTTGCGTTAATTACAAAATGCCTTTAATTTCTCTGTGAGTTATATGAGTGATTGTATCAACATTGTTTCAGACCATAATGGGTGAAATTGTTTTAACTTAGAAGACCACTTTGGTTAAAAATTAACACATCATTGTCTAATGCTTTCATCTGTCTCAATCCCCAAATTTGTCTTTTCTGACCCACCCTGTCTGGGATGCTGGTAGTTCATTTGCTCTATTCAGATATTCTAAACTGGCACTCCTAGATAAGAAAAGTCTCCCACTGGTTGTGTGCTTCTACTAATTTTATCAAGTCAGTCAGTTAGTTCATTTATTCTTTGTTTGTTTATAAGCAGCTTTAGGGTGGTATGAGGCCATAAAATTCATTCCCTTTGAATGTAGAATTCAATGATTTTTAGTAAATGTGCAGAGTTGTGCAACCTCCAGGACAATCTAATTTTAGAACATTTGCCTCACCCTAGCAAGATCCATTGTGCTCCTTTGCATTCATTCCCCATTCATACCGCAGTCTCAAACAACTTCTAATTATTTTTTATTCCTATAGATTTTCTTTTCTGGGCATTTCATACCAATGGTATTGTGCAATATGTAGCCTTTTGTGTCCGCCTGCTTTAAATTAGTGTAAAGTTTTTGAGATTCATCTGCGCTTGTAGCATACATTAGTACTGTGTTCCTTTTTATTGTCAAGTACTATTTTTTTTGTATGGGTAGATTGCATTTTGTTTATCCATTCACCTGTTGATAGATATTTGAGTCGTTGCCACTTTTTGGTCATTATGATTAATGTACAACGATTATTTGAATACCATGTCTTTGTGTGGACATATGTTTTTAATTCTTGGGCACATACCTTTTCCATCTGATTAGTTAAAATCACTGTTTTAAGAAACAGATAAAATGTTCTCCAAAGTGGCTGCACCATTTTACATTTCCATCAGCAAGATATGGTCTTCCCATTTCTCCACATTCTCCTACATCCCTGCCACTTGTCAGTGTTTGACTCTTATTATCGTTGTCTGGTAAAATGGCGCCTCATGGTTTTCATTTGTATTTATCTCATAACTGATGATGCTGAGAATCTTTTATGTGCTTGTGGCCATCTGTATATCTTCTTTGATAAAATGGCTAATCAAATATTTTGCCTATTTTAAATTCAGGCTGTCTTCTTAGTAGTGAGTTGGGAGAGCTCTTTACATATTCTGGTTACAAGGTATACCATTTGCAAATATTTTCTCCCAGTCTCTGGTTTGCATTTTCACTCTTCTTTTCTTTTCCTTTCCTTTCCTTAGATTTATTTATTTATTTGAGAGAGAGAGAGAGAGAGCAAGTGTGGGCATGCACAGGGGGAGGGGCAGAGGGAGAAGGAGAGAGAGAGAATCTCAAGCAGACTCCAGGCTGAGCACAGAGCCTGTCACGGGGCTCTGTCCCACGACCCTGAGATCATGAACTGAGCTGAAACCAAAGAGTCAGAGGCTTAACCCACTGAGCCATCCAGGAGCCCCTGCATTTTCACTTTCTTGATGGTAAGTTTTGAATTTCAAATGCTTTTAATTTTTATGTAGTTCAATTTATGTCATATTTTTGCTCTTGGGATAGAAAATTATTTAGGAAGAACATCAAAATATAAAAACTAACCTAGTTCCCCATTTTAAATGCATTTCACTTATTCAGATTAAATCGTTTGATAAAAGTGAAACTTAATGTCTTTGTTGGGGATATCAATTTCATTAATATTTAAGAACCAATTCTGGGTATTTGTTCTTTAAAACAAGGCCTCCCCCTCAACAGTATGCAGACATGTATCCTGATAGCAATTTCCAGGTAAGTTCTTTATCTGCACTTTATCACCTCCTTTATGTCTCACAAGATGGGCAATATCATCATCACCACATGTCTCTCTGTCCTCAAATTTACTTTTTTCTCTGGTCACTCCATGTTTCATGTCTTACCTTTTTTGTTTCTATCGAAAACGCTTCATGTATTTTGCACTAATTACAAAGAGCCTTTAATTTCTCTGTGAGTTATATGAGTGATTATACCAACATTATCTCAGACCAGAGTGAGTGAAATTGTTTTACCTTAGAAGACCACTTTGGCTAAAAATTAATACATCATTGTCTAGCTACAATGTCTGGCCACTGTAACATGTATTTTATATAAAAACCTTTTCATTTAATTCAGTTAATTGTTAAGTGGATATTAGTATCCCCATCTCACAGATAGAGAACACAAAGCATGAAATTTTAAGTAACTTACTAACTATTCAACCATGGGCAAGAGGATCTGTGTACTCAAAAATCTATACTTTTGAAAACTATTTATCCTTAACAAATCTATTTGGAGACTTTGAGGAAAAAAGTGCTTATCCCATAACACATTTATTCGAATATATTATATAGTTAAAATCATAGGTTTTTTTTGAATCTAGGAGTTGAAATCACTATTCCAAGAGTACTGTGAACTTAACTGGAAAAATATGGACAGCATTTTCCATAGCAATTAAAAATAATGTACTAAGGTGCTTTGTGACTATCATTCTGTAGTATTGCATAATTTTATAAAGTAATTAAATGGTGTAATTTTGAAATGCTCATCTCATTTGTGGAATTCTTTATCATTTGTGATTTCGTTGCAGTAAGCGTGAAAAAAAATAGATGTGGCAGTGTTAATAGACTTATTTTTAGAATTCCTAATAGATGAACACTGAGAGCCTCATCAATCCATTTGAGTGTCCTTGGCATTGATGGTTCTCCCTGATGGGTGGTATTTATAACTCTCTTAACAAGCAGTTCAAGCCAAATCTGCTCTCACGTCAGTATTTTTAGTTTTTCTCATAGTTAATTCTGTATTTTAATATTTTTAAAGTTCTGTTTCATGGTTCATCACTTGTTGATGATATCTCTTGACCACTCCCTTGGTGAAACAAAGATGTCTCTTTTTCCCCACTTATCATCACTTCTACTTTAAAATTTTCAACCTTTACGTTCTTATTTGTAACCTTTATTAAGTCTTCTGTGCTTTGTCCAGAGGGTCATTCTAAAAGTTTAAAATCAATAGAGTGCATTTATTTTATTGACTAAGTAAAAGTGTTCACTGCAGAGCCTGAGTACTATGAATTAATTTGTTCTCGTGTAACGCTTTGTTTTATCAAGTTTTTATTTGAATGTAGCAATTTGTTTTCTTCCCCCTGTTGTTTCCAAAAGTGCTTTTTTTTTTTTTTTTTTAAAGTTTAGCATTGTTTGTCTTTGTGACAATTTTACATTTTCCCAACATGTCTGTAATCCTCTCCAAGCTAGGAACTCCTTTCTTTGGGGATCTTGCTTCTGATGGAATTCCTCAGTAGACGGTACTGACTTTTTAGGGCTGCCTTCTCTTCTACTGCTCTCCTGGGTCAGATACTGAATCTCATTCTTTTTCTTTCTTGGTTTATCCCCTTATTTTACAAGAGTATTTATTTAAGTAATTTCCTAAGGAAGAATTGGTGACAGAAAAATCTTCTGGACCATTCCATGTCTAAAAATGTCTTTATTCTGAGCTCGCTATTGATTCATACCTTTTCTAGGATAAAATTCTAGATTCAAAATCATTTCCCTTTAAAGATGTGAAAGGAATTGCTGTTGGTAAATCAGATGCCAGCATGATGATGCTTTTTCTCATGCAAGCTATTTTTTTTTTCTTTCTATGCACCACCCCGCCCCCTAAACATGTACCAAGTTTTAGAATCTAACCTTTATTCCTGGTGTTCTGAAATTTTGTAAGCATATCTGGGTATGGATTTTGTTTTTAAAATCTTGCTTAGTACTCAGTGGGCCTCTTTAATGGGTTTCCTTCATTTCTGCAAATTCTATTCTATTAATAGTTGTTAATTTCCTTTCAGCCATTTTCTCTGTTTCTTATTTCTCAAATGCTGGTGCTCTTCATTTAAACTTCTTTGTCTTTGATAGTTTTTGCTAATAATATGGTCTCTTCCATCGTCATTTGAAACTTCTTGGCTTTATACATACATATTTTTATGGAATACTTTGTGGCACATTCTTAATTTTTTTAATTTAAACAGTTTTCTTTTTCTCTCATTGCTTTTTTATTATAGTAATTTGCCATTTCCTTCTAATTTTATGGATACAGTGGCTTCTGAAATTTATGTATAGTGGTGCTCTATTGTGCCAGCCAGATCCCTCTCCAATTTGGAAGCATTCATTCCCTCACTCCCTCAAAGTGTTGTTGCAGAGTCCCTCCCTGGGAATTAAAAAATCCCACTCTGCAGAGTGGCCTGAATCCAGTAACTGATCCATGGGGGTGGTGGGGTAGGATTGGAATGCATAAAAGTTGGCCTCTTGCTTCAATCCTAGAAGTATCTGAAGGGCCATCCTAGCTCTGAGCACCCCTTGGGACTGTCTGAGTTACCTGTTGCAGTTGAATCACTGGCAACCTCTCCTTTTGTCCAAGCCTCTTGCCCACAATTTCTTATTCCCTTCATTTAGGAGTATATAAATCTTGCTCACAGATTCTGTTTCCCGTGAAGCCTGGCCTAAGACATTATGTGAGGATACTAATTTGAAGTTGTTGTTGTTTTAATTCTTCTGTTTTCTTTTCTTTTTTTTTTTTTTTTTTTTTTAAGATTTTATTTATTTATTTGACAGAGAGAGACACAGCGAGAGAGGGAACACAAGCAGGGGGAGTGGGAGAGGGAGAAGCAGGCTTCCCGTGGAGCAGGGAGCCTGATGCAGGGCTCAATCCCAGGACCCTGGGATCATGACCTGAGCTGAAGGCAGACGCTTAACGACTGAGCCACCCAGGCACTCCATAATTCTTCTGTTTTCTAAATGATATCTGTTTTCTTCAGCGTCATTTACTCTGTGTGTGTGTGTGTGTGTGTGGTGTATTTAAACTCTGGAGCACTATTACACTTGCCACATTTCTCCCTAGATTTTTTTTTTTTTTACAAAACTATATATATATGTATGTGTGTGTGTGTATATATATATATGTGTGTGTGTGTATATATATGTGTGTGTGTGTATATATATATATATTTATATATATATATATCTGTTTAGGGGGCTTGGGGAGGTGTCTGGAAGTGGGTGTCTACTCCTTAGAACTCCACTTTGCCCCTCCTTTCAGCCCTTCCCTCATCCCCTGCTCTCTGTGTCCCCACCCACATCTCCCCTAGGTGCCCCCTGGACACCCAGGCTCTGCCGACATCTTTGCAGGTCTCTGGGCTGTGGCTGATGCTGCGCCATTTTGTCAGTCAATATGCCTACCATGCTTCCTGTGTTCCAGAAATGTATGAAAGTATCTCCATTGATGATGATCCCCTCTTCTTTTTGTTGTAGTGTTAAATCATCTTTTTCTTCCTTTACATTCTGGTAGTGTAATTTTAAGAGGAACAGTGTGCTTGCACTCTCTCTTGAACCCAGTCTTCTGACTTATGTTTGAATTCTAGTAGGATAGTCATGATGCTGGTTGTCCTTTGGGGAGCTGAATTTCAATTCTCTAGGATGTTGTAAAAACGCCACACTTTCCCAAATTTTATAGGGGTTAGCTGAGGAAGCTAGGAGATGTAAACAAATGTATCTGGTATAATCTATTTTGGGCTTTGGGACCGGATGAATTATAGCTATTTAATTGTGTTTCTGATACTTATGTAATCAAATAATGACTGTCTCCCCGCATCAGAGTCTGAATAAGGTGCTATGAATAAGCAAAAAAGGCAGAGTTTGAATTTATAGCCTAGTGGGAGAGACAAAAATAAAGGAGATAATTTTACCTAAAATAGCAAATGCTTGTTAATAATACCAGCTAGCTTGTATAGAGATAAAACTTACCGAGTACTTACTATGTGTGGGTCTCCTACAAGTGCTTTACATTTATTAACTAATTAACGTTCACAACAAACTTATGATATAGGCCTTATTGTCTTCCCCATTTTATAGATGCGGACACTGAGGCATTTGCCAGTAGGCTCACAGCCCGGTAGGTGGGGAAGTCAGGATTCAAACCCAGGCCGTGTGGCCAAGACCTTGATGACCATTTAACTGCTTGGCTACACTTTTTCTCAAGAGAGAGGAGGGAGAAATAAGCAGAGCACAGAAGTCAGACACCTAACAGAGCTGGATGTGAAATTCTGAATACAGTGTTTTGTTTTGTTTTTACGGAGAGTAGGAGATTTGTAGAATTCTGGGCCCTTCAATGACAATTTTTTGGGAAAAGAAATTCCCATGGTAGACCCATGGTCCAGAAGCTATTCCATTTAAGCAAATGCTTGATGGTCATGCCAAGCAAAGATGATGCAGCTATGTATGGAAAAAAAAGATTTTACCAAATTTCTCTAAATAATTTTGATAATTATAGAGTGGGTAATTTCACAAATATATTCAGATGTCTTGTTACTTTCTTTTTTGTATCTTGCCTTTTTAAGAAGTGAGTAGTAAAGACATATTTAAGGATAAAATATTCTACCCACCAGTTTGTCAAAAATTAAATAGTCAGAAATGACAAAGTGTTGGTAAAGATGTGGAAATGTGGGAATTCATACACGCTGCTGGTGGGAGTGTGAATTGAAAGGAAGATCATTTGGCATTTCTTAGCAATTAGAATATGTTAATTTTTTACAAATCAAGATATTCTATGCCTAGGTATACACCTTGAAGAAACTCTTGGATACAAACCCCAGGAAACACATCGAAGAATATTCACAGAAACTTGTTAACTGTTTGTTAAAGGAAAACCCTAGGAAAGATGCAAATGCCCATCAGAGATAGAATGCGTAAGCCAATCATGATAAATTCATAAAATGAGATAAGAAACAGAAGTGAAAATGAAGGAACCGAAGTTACACACATTAAGATAATTGAATTTCAAAATCAAAATATTGAATGAAATAGCAAGTCTAGAATGATATATATATACTATATGATTTTATTTTTATGGAGCTAAAGACAGGCAGCATTAAATAATTTGGTTGTATTGTGTAAACATGTGGTAAAACTATAAAGAAAAACAAGGGAATGCTGGAAACAAAATTCAGAATAAGAATTATCTGTAGAGGGGAGATGGGGTATAGGATTAGGATAAGACACTCAGTGTCAAAAACACTGATAACATTTTCGTCCTTAAACTGGGTGGTGGTGGGTGCACAGGTATTCCTTTTATTATTATTCTTTAAAATATCATATATATTTTATAATAGTCATATATATATATACATGATATATTTTATATAAAAAATGTAAGAAAATATTTTTAAATTATCTTTAGATTTAGATTAAATAGTTAATATTTACATGAGAAATTAATATAACCTCACTTAATACAGCATTACTTAAAGTCATAATAGCAGAATTCCCTGAATTATTTCAGATATAAAGTGCAAACAGGCTTTGCACTTAAATACAAAAGGAAGGAAAAACTACAAAGCTGGTTAAATTTTCTCCTTTCTAAAATGGAACTTAATCACTAAAGCCATCTGGGTATCTGTGAAGTAAAAATCCTCACCCTTCTTTGTTTTATTCTTCAAAATGTATGCTAAAAGAGCAACTAGGAGTTAGCAGGCAGGGAAAGTGGGAAGTGCATTCCGGAAGGAAAGTGCAGCATAGAGAGAGCTCTTCTCCGATAACGGTCATGGTCTTGTTATCTAATGTGCTTTCTGTGGCTGCTTTAACCTAAGGTGGACTAATTTATAAAGTCATTTTGCTAAATCCCTAGATGTTTTCAGTAATGATAAGTGTCAAATGCATTTTTAGCACAGGCTGTTCATTTATTCGTTAATCCACTCATTCATTTAAAAAATATTTATGGAGCATTGACCATGTGCTGGTCTTTGGGTCGGGCCAACGCTCATGAACAAGACAGGCATGGTCCCTGCCATCATGGAACTTACTGTTTAGAAGAGGACAGAGAAAAAAAAAATGGCCGGAGTATCTGTCCGTCACTCCTGATGGCTTGAAATGCCGTAGAGCTGTTTTTACATTGTCTACATATCCAGCCCTCAAAATTGGTTTCAGAGATGTGAACTCAGTGAGACTGTTTATAAATAGATCAGTCACGATGGGAACAGGATGCACTATATCGTAGTCCTTTGGTCTAGAGGATGTTTTGGGACGAATGACTCTGTTAAACAATTATGTATAACATTTACCAGGGTCTTTTATGTGTGAGTCACTGAAAAGAAGAGAAAAATTAATCCAGTATAGACCTTGTCCTCAGATAGGTCATAGTTCTGGTATCAAAATCTGCCTACCCCCCACCATTTCTTGTTCTCAGCTTCTCACAGTTAAACTCACTGACCTCCTGTTGGGATACCGAGCTCTAATCTTGTTCTCAGGCCCAATTCAATGGGAGAAAGCGTCCTTCTTTCCTTCCTCTGATACCATGCTATTTTTCTGCTTACTATTAAGAAACTTTTCCCAACTTAGTGTGCAGTGATATTCATTGTCTTCCCTGTGTTACTCAAATTTCCCAAAAGAACTGAACATGCATCATTAGTAAAGGCCTGTGTCTCTGGTATCTTTTCTCTAACCCCACAACCATTCTGATATAACCATACTTGTTTTACAGATGAGGACAAGGAAACTCAGAGATTGACTAGTTTTCCCCATGATTTATGAGCCTGTCAATAGTAGAAGAAGAATTTGACCCTCAATTCTAATTTTGCCTCTCTTATAACTTTTTGCAGGGGACTCAAAAGCCATGTCTGGATGCTTATTTTTTCTTGGTATTTCTTCTCCCTCTTTTTCTGATTTCTGAGTCTCTGCTATAATAGTTCAAAGTTGACTTGTCCATTGTTGGTAAGACAGGACTCCAATGCCTAGCCCAATTTTCGTTCTGCCTCCCACACTGCTGATGGATCTAAAGCTCTCCTTTGAGTTTCGGCAATGGAGGCAACCATCAAAGTGAAGTTCTACCTCATGCTCACTTTTTAAATATCCCTGTGAACTAGTGAATATAAGTTTTACTTCTTTTTCACCTCATAAAATTCCAGCCATATAAATATATGAAATCAAAGAAGGAGAGAG
This sequence comes from Halichoerus grypus, assembly GCF_964656455.1. Classification (NCBI taxonomy): domain Eukaryota; kingdom Metazoa; phylum Chordata; class Mammalia; order Carnivora; family Phocidae; genus Halichoerus; species Halichoerus grypus. Next base: position 13,694,859 of record NC_135721.1, read on the forward strand.
CATCAAGAATGCATTGTAGACAGGTCCTCCAACCCCAAAATGAAAGAAGTAACAAGATGCATGGAAGCCTAGCACTCTACCAGAGTGAGTCCTGTGGCCCTGACACACAGTATAAGCCTTCACTTCAGTATCCTATGATAAGGAATTACTGAAAGAAGTCATGCATTAGTTAGTGACATTCACTGCTTTCATGCATGCATTGTACAAGTATTTGTTGAATGACAACCAAGTGCCAATATTATTCTGGGCACAAAGGATATAGCAGTAAATCCCAAGGACCAGACACCTATCTTTAAGGTATGAACAGTCTAATGGTGGGAGGACAGATAATACGGAACTGGACAAATCAATAATGTAATGTAGTAGTGATAAGAGCAGTGATGAAAATAAAGCAGGGTTATGGACTATGAATTAGTAGAGGAGAGAGATGTGGGCAGCTTCTTTTGTGGTCCCTTAATGATCTGCCTCAAGACCTTATATTCAGGGTATTTAAGAATTTGTTGTAATTCTCTCTTCTGGAACGTGGGCTGTCCTAGCAACTTGCTTCTCATCAATAGAAATTGGTAAAAGTGGTAAGATACCACTTCATGGTTAGGTTTTAAGAATTTGCAACTTCTATCTCACTAGCAGTCTCTCTCTGGCTTTTTTTTTTTTTTAAGATTTTATTTATTTGTTTGACAGAGAGAGAGAGCACAAGCAGGGAGAGCTGCAGAGGGAGAGGGAGAAGCAGGCTCCCCACTGAGCAGGGAGCCTGACTCGGGGCTCCATCCCAGGGTCCTGGGGTCATGACCTGAGCCGAAGGCAGATGCATAACGACTGAGCCACCAAGGCGTCCCTCTCTATTGTTTTGATGAAGTCAGCTGCCATGTTGGAGAGGCCCATATGACAAGGGATTAAGGATGACCTCTGACTTGCAGCCAGGGAGGAACTAAGGTCCCAATCTGGCAAACCTCAAGAAACAGATTCTGCCAACAAACTGAATGAGGTTGGAAGCAGGTCCTTTCTGGGTCGAACTTTTGGTTGAGACCCCAGCCCTGATCCACAACTTCATTGTAGAGAAACTTTGAAGCAGAGGTCCCAGCTAAGCCTGCATGGATTCTAGACCCTGAATTATCCCACAGAAACTGTGAGATAATAAATGTCTGTTGTTTTAACTGCCAAGTCTGTGGTAATATCATTATGCAGCAGTAACATTACTGAATTATTTATTTATATGCTTAAAACTTACAGGAGTCCCTTTTAAGTTGATTACAACAGTGTTGAGCTTATTTGTCATTCATGTTGCGCTGGTACATAATTGGGTTTGCAGTCTCTTTGTGACGATCATTGATTTTTACCTTCTGAATTGGCATTGGATCACTTGGATCCTTTTTCAAAAAGTCAGTTACCTAATTCATTGGTGCAAAATTATGTCAGTTGCTAAGAGAACCAGCTTTAAAGAGGCCTTTTTCAGTTTCCACGTTTGTTGGCTTCTTTTTCAGAGTTACAGGCTTATTCATGAATGGGTATTAATAATGTTTAAATGCACTACGATGTAACACCTTGTCATATTCCATTTTTCTTTAAAACATTTAGGACTTACTGGGATTCTTGCTCTATAGAAAATTCCATGCTTTCAAAAATAATAACAGTGCTCATGTATCGAAAAATCATACAGGGTCGATTCTGTTAGAACCCCCTGGGAGCCCACAGGAAGGGCTGTGCACATAGCCTGTGGCTGACAGCTAGGGGCTGGTGTGTAGATATTGCCATCTAAACATCTTTGGTACCATTTCCTAGAATGAGTTCAACATATGTGCTGCTTCATAGCTTCCAGGCTCAGCATCAACCAGAAAATCTTCAGTGGAAACAGCTGGGCCTTCATCTGCTCCGTCACTTAAGCAGAGATCCCTTTACAAGCTGGCTGCTGGGGGATGGGAAAAAGCCATCCAGGAGGATGAGAAGGTTGGTGAACAAGAGTGATAAGACCATATTTGCCTGGGAGGAAGGAAGGATATTTGGGCCAGCCCAAAGGTCAGTTTGGCTGAAAGCTCTCTCCAGCTCAATTCTTCTCTTCTGGGAGACTCTCAAAAACTGGAATGTAGAGTTGGTTCTTTCTTTTCTTGCGCCCCCACCTCTGTGGGGATTCTCTGTCAAAAAGCATGGATTCCTTTTCCCTAAAGGCTGCACTTTCCCCTTTGTGGATTGTCTAAGTCCCAACTCCAGCCATTCCCATTTGGAAAGAGAAGGTTAATTTTTTTAAATAAACAAATACACTTGTTAAAACAGGATTATCATATATATGTTACTCCAAGGAAAGATTTTAGCTGCTATCTTCTTCCATCCCTTGTGCCTCACTTTGGTCAGAGTGTGTTGCCCACCTGGGTCAAGCATCTGACACTTGGATCAAGCATCTGACCCGCAGACAGCAGCTATGGAAGGACATACAAGGCTGGTACCCTCTTAATGGGATGACATATGATCCATAATATTCTGGTACCCAGGCCTCCAGCCAGCATGCACCAGTATTCTACAGGAAATATAGAATAAAAACCTATCCATCAAAATGTGGTCTGCATGATCATCCACCTTCTAGGCACTGGTAAGCAAAAACAGAGATCAAGCCAAGTTGCTGCCCAGTCTTCAGACAGCAAGAAACCTCCAGGATTGACTACTGCCTTTGGAACCTTGTTTGGTATCTTAGACAGGTTGGAATGAGGAAGATACCCAGAGGTTGAGGGTGCATGTGCTATCTAAGAAAATATGGTTCACGAAGCAATTTACTACTATTGCTATAAATATACAAGACCCTCTGACCAGGGCAATCTGGGACTCTGTCTCTGTCATCCTGGGACTTCCTCAGATGGTATATCATTTCTCTTTCATTGGATTCTCTTATGTGATGCCTACAAACTTCTTTTTATGGATAGGTGATAGATAAATAGATAGATAGATAGATAGATAGATAGATAGATAGATAGATAGATGACAATGTATCCATCTCTATAGTTTTTGAAAACATGCTTTCCTCAAATATTATAAGTCTTATTTTTAAATAATAGGCATTTTATGGGTAGAACTAGTGAATATTTGGAAGTTAAAATATCTAGGTTGGTGAGGAGTGACAGTCTGACTCTTGACTTTGTATCTGATGATCTATGTACCCTTGAGATGCCCATAATTGCTCTGAACCTCAACTTTTTTATCTGTTAAATAGTGTTAGTAACACCAGCCCTGTGATTTTATATACAATTTCTTCATTTTCTTCATCTGTAAAATGAGAAAATAAGACTTTCTTAAAGGGATTTGTAAGAATGAGAAGAAATGCCCCATGTGAGGTGGCACCATTAGAACAGTGTCTCATCCATGGAAAGCACACGGTAAATATGAACTATTATTATAACCTCACAGTATTATAATATTATAATCATATCAGATCACCTTTAAAATGATGTGAATCATATGCCATGAGCTGTTATGTGATATAAGCATAGTAATAGCTGTTCACATTTATTGTTTGTGGTGCTAAACAATTTAATGTCTTCTTAATTTACTCTTTTGGGGGAGAAAGTTTAGATGCTTCATTCATATCACATACAAAAGTACATTCATAATAATCAAATATTAAGATACAAAAATAAGAACACATGAAAGAGCTGGAGGAAAATAGCAGGGTTTTTGTGTTATATTGGACATAGCATCTTCACCAGCATGGAAAAGCCCAAAACTATAAAATAAAAATCCACTCAATTATATTACACGAGTGTATATGACAGAGGATTATATAATAAAGTGAAAGGTAAATTTCAAGCAGAGAAAATTTTTCTAAAAATATATAATAGAATAAAAAATAATATCCATTATATATAAAATATATCTATAGATCAATTAAGGAAAAATGAATGCTCAAATAGAAAATGCAGAAAGGATACAACATGTATTTTATAATAGTAAAAATACAAAGCTCAACAATATCAGTAATGAGCAATGTACATTAAAAGACATATAAGTTTTTGCATATGAAATTAGCAGTGATTTAAAATATTGGTGAGGTGGTATCTCATTGTGGTTTTGATTTGTATTTCCCTGATTTGGGCAAGTGATGCGGAACATTTTTTCATGTGTTTGCTGGCCATTTGTATATCTTCTTTGGAGAAATATCTGTTCATGTCTTCTGCCCATGTCTTGTCTGGATTATTAGTTTTTTGGGTGTAGAGTTTGATAAGTTCTTTATAGATCTTGGATACCAGCCCTTTGGAGGGCACATGATGTGATGAGCTCTGGGTGTTATAAGCAACTAAGGAATCATTGAACATTACATAAAAAAACTAATGGTATATTATATGTTGGTTAATTGAATTTAAAGAAAAAAAGAAAAAAATGCAAACCATTCCTAGCTTTAAAAAATAATAAAATTAACAAAAAAGATTGGTAATACAAAATTTCAATCAGAATATGGGAAAATAGGCATTGTCCACACTCTAGTATGAATATAAGTGATTACAACCTTCTAGAGGACAAATTGGCAGTATATATGAGAATTAAAATTTTCTATGCTTTTTTATTCAGCAAATCCACTTCTAGGAAATTTTTCTTACCAAATTTTTTGTACAAGTTGGCAAAGATATTTGTGTAGTAATAATGGTCATTGCAGCATTGGATTTTAGTAACAGAGAATGACAATCATTTCACACGTAATTTCTGAATTATGGCATTGTTTACACAGGTCAGCCCTGTTTGGTGTGTGAGAAGACTAGACAAGGGTATAGAGAGGTCCCTCTTGAAAAGGGTGTTCTTTTGTTGGTTCTGGTTACAATAACACATACTCTGGTTCCTCTGCTCCTGATGGAAGCATGTGAGCCTTGACATTCATTTGGCATGTCGTGACCCTCTGAACCCCAACTTGACTGAGCAATAGTTCTCAGTGTTGGCTTTTCATTACAATCATGTGGGTAAATATGCTGATCCTTAGGCCTCACTCCTAGGTATTCATACATAATTGGTTTGGGGTTGAGGTCAGGCATTGATATTTTTTAAAAATTCCAGCTAGTGAAATGATTCATCTCACAACACACTTTCGGCCAAGCCTTGAGTCAGGAAGCACCTCTTAGATGAGGAGAACCATTATTTCTTCCAACCTGTTTTCCACGTATAGAGCAGCCAAGGTCACCTTCACACTCCCCAGAGCTCTTCACCTCCTCAAGCGGGTGACACACTGCATATAGCCTTTAGTATAAGCAGCTGACATCATCAGGCTGATCCAGCAGTTAATGGACGTTGGTGTGTGAACAGATGTGTGCAAACTTCACCAGGGCAGAACATCTCAGAAGGAACCCAGACCATTAATTAAGAGGTTTCTCAGCAGGCAACATCATCATAGAAGAAAGAAGGTGATTTATTTTGCGGATTGCTTTGTCAGCTTTTCTATCAGCATAAAAAGCAGTTGAACAAATTGACAAATTGGCAGAGGCAAATGGTGCAGAAAACCAGAACAGAAACACCAAGAGGCTTTAGTTGTTGGCAAAAATATATAGTATATAGTACAATATATAAAGTACAAATATATATAGTGCATATATATATATATATTTAAAATACATAGTACAAAATAACTCACCCTCTAGGGAGGAAGTGACAACACTATTTTTTCTAACCATTTCTCAATGGCTCTGTGGGTGAGAAGACTAGAAAATAGAATTCTAGCTTCTATGCTTTTAACATGCAGTGTGACCTTAAAAGTTGCTATGTTTTTGAGCTTTTTTCTTTCACATTTAAATTGGGGATAATGTGAAGTATGTATTTTCCAAAATTTGTTCTTATTCGAAAATACAATATTCATGCAGCCTGGGATAGGACTGCAAAATTGGAATTCAATTTGCATGTGAATTTAGGGTCTGAAGGCTTGCTGAGGACTGTTATCGGCATTCTATGAAAGTGGCACCTCCAAGCCATCTGGAAAGGACAGAGGCAGGTCATCATGTGGGATCTGGGGTTGCTACCAAGTGTTTAGGACCTGAGTTCAAACACATCCACCTGAGCATGGTGGTGGGTTCTTATGGTCGACCTATAGGCGACCTGCTTGGGGAAGGGGCTCAGGAGCTGGGGACATCTTGGATAAGAATCAGTGGGCTCTAAAAACCTAGATGTAGTCTCCACCACATTGACTATCTGGAAAACAGATAAATATACTGGACACAGACTAATAGAAGTTGAAGCACTGCAAACCCAGCACAATTAGACTGATCCTTATTCCCACAATGTTCAGAGCTAAAATGATCTTGATCATGACTGGAAAAGCAAGCAGTATTATCATGTACTAAACTTCTTATTTCAGATTCATTTAATCTCTTGGACAGCAGAGTAGAAATATAAAATAGCTTCACTGTGGAATTGGGAGATTGAAACACTAGAGAACATATCTTTTGTTTGCCATAAATCTCTATTATACTGCTATGAAACCTGACCCTTCTTGGCTTCCCTGAGGCAGCCTGACTTTATCATTCAGAACCTGGAAGTACTGGGACAAAAGGTCTACCGGATCTATAAATTCATCTAGAAGGTCTTAGCATACTGTAATACAATACCTTAAAGTTAATGATTTTGGAATAACCTGGTGGACAATTTGGGTATGGAAAAAAAATGTTCAGAGTTTCTTTCATACTTTCTGACATTTCACCCTTTCCCCCTGAGTAGCAATGTTGTCACTGTTTATATCAGTATGGATGGCATCGTGGTTGGCAATGCAGACTCTGAGAAGAGGTAGCCTGTTCGAATTCCAGTCTGTTTCTTAGCTGTATAACCATGGGCAAGTTGTTCGACTACTCTGAGCCTCAGCTTTCTCTTATTTAAATTGGGGGTGGGCTGTAATAGTACCTACTTCATAGAATGTGGTAAAGATGAAATAGAAGACCCTTTTAATAGTGCCTAATACATAGTTAACTCTCAGGAAAGGTTAACCCTTGAAAGAGTAAAAAGCTATCCAAGCTACAGAGAATGACAATTAGCTCACAGGCTGTTAATGGGGCTGGGAGGATAGACCCAGAAAAAGCCAAAGTAACAAGAAACGGTTTCTCGCTAGGTCAGACAGCAGCTATAAAATCCCATATGACCCCCTTTTTGAGTGGCTACTGCTTTCTTAGCTGTGAATCCCCCAGACCTGCTTTGTTACTCTGGTATATTACTGGGGAGATCCAATTGCAAAATCACCTTTGCCTTATGACCTACTTCCTAGTTAATCTCTGTTTTTCCTAGTACAGTGGAGAAAAGCAACCAAGGCAGAACCAGTCCCCTCTTCCTTTAGATTTTCCTCTAATCCTGCATCAGGAACCCAGATGTTTCAAAAGATGCTCCCTCCTTCCTCTTTTCAAGGGGCATTGCATGGTTCCTCTGGCTTGTCCTCCCTCATAGCACTGAATTAATAAATCTGATCCATCAGATGGCAGATTTGTGCCTGTTGGTCTTTGCCTGATAAGACTTTGGCTCTATTGTTGTTGTAGTGGTAGTAGTAATAGTAAGTGTAAGGTGGTCAGGGACTCAGAGATGCCATTGCAAATATTCTGGAGATATTTTATTCGCTTATCACTTATTTAAGTCTAACACAGATTGTGTGTGCGTGAGTGTGTGTGTGCGTGGGGGGGGGTCGGGGCTGGAATGGAGAGAATCATAAATAAATTTTTGTTAATGGACATGTTACTTTGCAAAATTTAGACACTCAAAAATAAGAAATCGGCCTTTTTCAGTTTGATAATAGGTGGGGAAGGTCATTGGCAAGAGCAAACCATCTGTAGGGAGAAAGAGAACCACTGAAAAGGTGGATTTTTTTTAAAAGGGAAGAGTGAAGGTAAAAAAAAAAAATGGCTTTATATCCAGCAGAAGGTGTTTGTGAAACCTCTGTCCTGGGGTCAGTGCTGGAATCAGAGCCAAGGTCTCTGCCATGGGCATCTTGTGGGCTGGCTGGGAGGATGGCCCACCCCACAGAAAACCTCAGTGACTATGAGCAAACCTAGGTGACCAACTGCTAAGATGTAGGTCAACTTGACCTTTGTAGGCAGGTATTGGCAACTTTTCCCCAAAAGTAATATCGACAGTCTGCCCAGAAAAATCAATGTTCCATCTTGATGTGGAACAGCATGTCCCCATGTCAATATAAAGAGAGAAAAAAGGAGAGTGGAAGTGAAGAGACAGGATACAACTCCTCTTTGTGCGTCCTGCCCCTTTTGGAAGAAACCCACTACACGACATTCTATAGGTGTGAATGTCATAGTGTTCTGGAAGGGAAAAAGGCTTTGGGAAGAAACAGGCCTTAAAATGGTCTTTGAAAGATGGGTAGATTGCGGAGGGCATTCTAATCTGGGGGAGAGTATGAAGAAGAATGGTATGAAATGAGATGGGTGTGTAATAGCGCCAATTCTCTAATCAGTGATTAGCTTTCTTTGAAAAAGTGGGAAACATCTTTTTTTTTTTTTTTTAAAGATTTTATTTATTTGACAGAGAGAGACACAGCGAGAGAGGGAACACAAGCAGGGGGGAGTGGGAGAGGGAGAAGCAGGCCTCCCACGGAGCAGAGAGCCTGATGCGGGGCTCGATCCCAGGACCCTGGGACCATGACCTGAGCTGAAGGCAGACGCTTAACGACTGAGCCACCCAGGCACCCCAAGTGGGAAACATCTTACATGAAGTTTTGGCCAGATTTAATTTAATTTTATTTTTTTTGAGAGGGAGAGAGGGGGCAGGGGAGGGGCAGAGGGAGAGAGAAAATCCCAAGCAGGCTCCACGCCCATTGCAGAGCCTGACATGAGCCAAAATCAAGAGTCAGACACTTAGCCTACTGAATCATCCAGGTGCCACCCATTTTTTTTTTTTTTTTAAAGCCCAGGTCTGGCTTCATTTCTGAATCCAAAGCAGATTTCTAGTGGAATGGCAAAGGAAATATTTTATATCTGTGCTATCAAACACAGTAACCACATGGCTACTGAGCCCTAGAAGTATGGCTAATGTGTTAAAGAACTGAATTTTGACTTTAATTTTGATTAATTCAAATTTAAGTTTATACAAGCATATATGACTCGTGGCTATCACATTGGACAACTCAAGAAAGGATTGGTTGACTTCTGAATTCTTTGGTAGAATGCTGCATTAACTTATTAATGAGTTTCCTCTTATTGAAAGCAGCATCCAGGAATACATTATTTTTATAAATCATGCTCACCCTTTTTACTAGGAATTAAAGACAACACGAGCTGCCAAATTCAGAACTCCTTTGGGTTGAATGTTTCCAATTTCTGGCTTCTGCTACACCCGAAGGTAATTCTTGGATAAAACAAATAATCAAACCAAACCAAACCAAACCAAACAAAAAACCAAACCAACAAAACACATTTTAGAAAACAGTGATTGAGTTGCTTTGGATGGTATCTGTTGATATAGGTGATCATTTGTGTACTTATTTCTGTTTTCAAGTCTCAGATCTAAATCCATTTTAGCATCTGAATAATTTATTACCTGTTTGGTTTTCAGTGATTCAATAATTTAGTCATTGAAATGATTATTCATTAGATGGAGTATTCAAGATGTGTTATTTGAAGAATCCTAATCCCCTCCCAACCTTGGCTAAATTCTGATGTTCTGTTTTGTTTTGAGATGGAAAACACTTGATTTTTCCACATTTATTGGGTTGTCTAGTTTGGAGGGATGTAAGTTGAGTCAGGACCTGTGTTTGGGGACTATTCAAGGGGCAGCCTATGGTGTTACAAGAGGCCCTTATGACAATATGCAGACAATCAAGATTGGCCTGGTCTAGAAACTACACCTCCTCTCCCCGCTATCTTCTAAGGGTCCAGGCCGCCATTTGGCAATCTTGCTCCTTTCTCTGTAAATGTTAGACTGGATTGTAATTTTGACCTGATTCACCTGAATAAAAGTATGAGCAGAAGGACCCACCTTTTACTTTTCCCACCAGGCCTAGTTTTTCAAGCCAGATTCCAATATACATCATTGAGACTAAAGATACTTATTTTCCACACCTGGGGTATAATTTGCTTCTGATTGTATTTTTTCTGAAAAGCTCTTCTTCAGTAACTATGAAAGGTATGTTTTCCTAAATGACACATGATAGATTATGACTCATCTTCTCTGGAATTAAAATAAGGCAGAGTCTGAGCAGGGCAAATAAGACATTTAGCAGAAGATACTTTTAAGCATCTACAGTATTGGTAACTCTATAGAAAACCAGATTTCTCAATTGCTATGTATATTATTATTAAAAGCCAGGAATTATCTTTATTGTTAGCAAAAACAGATTTTTATAAAAATTTCTTTTTGTGTTCTAAAAAAAAGGAGATCTTCTGCCACATAGGTTTTTGTTAGTTTTATTTTTAAAGCTGTTTAGTCTTATGTGGAAAGTAAAGAGATACATTAGAAATGACTCCCCCTCAAGAAATCTATAATCTAGTTGGGCATGACATTTTATATGATGGCTTCTACTTCTGCTTCCACATTTGCTCTGTGACTCTTTGTCAAATTTTATTTTATTTTATTTTATTTTATTTTATTTTTTTATTACATTATTTTTTATTTTTTATTTTTTTATTATTATGTTATGTTAATCACCATACATTACATCATTAGTTTTTGATGTAGTGTTCCATGATTCATTGTTTGCGTATAACACCCAGTGCTCCGTTCAATACGTGCCCTCTTTAATACCCATCACCAGGCTAACCCATCCCCCCAGCCCCCTCCCCTCTAGAACCCTCAGTTTGTTTCTCAGAGTCCATAGTCTCTCATGGTTCGTCTCCCCCTCCGATTCCCCCCCCTTCATTTTTCCCTTCCTACTATCTTTTTTTTTAATCTACATGTGTCCTCATATTTAGAGTGGGTTTCCTGTAGGCAACATATGGTTGAGTCTTGTTTTTGATGCACTCTGATCATCACTGTCTTTTAATTGTAGCATTTAGACTATTGATGTTAAAAATGATTATTGATATATAGCTAGGCTAATATCTCCCATATTTGCTTTCATCTGCTTTTTGCTGCTTTTGTTGTTTGTTCCTATTTTTGTTTTACATTCATTTCTTGCCTTTTATGGTTTTGCGTATTTTATGATTCCATTTTCTCTTCTTTCTTAGCATCATTTATATTACATTTTTTTTTTTTACTTTTTTAAATGCTTGCCCTAGAATTTGCTATATATTTACAACTAATCCATGTCCACTTTAAAGTAACACTATAGGGGCGCCTGGGTGGCTCAGTTGGTTAAGCGTCTGCCTTTGGCTCAGGTTATGATCCCAGGGTTCTGGGATTGAGTCCCGCATTGGGACACAGAAATAAAATCTGTGAAAAATAAAAAAATAATAACACTATATTCCTTCATGGTAGTGTAAGTACCTTATAATAAAATAATCTTTTTTTTTTTTTTAAAGATTTATTTATTTATTTATTTGACAGAGAGAGAGCGAGAGAGGGAACACAAGCAGGGGGAGTGGGAGAGGGAGAAGCAGGCCTCCTGCGGAGCAGGGAGCCCGATGTGGGGCTCGATCCCAGGACCCTGGGATCATGACCTGAGCCGAAGGCAGACGCTTAACGACTGAGCCACCCAGGCGCCCCAATATAATAAAATAATCTTAATTTCTCCCTCCTGTCCCTTATATCATTGTTGTCGATCATTTCATGTCATTTATATATAAATGAAAAAACAGATATCACACATATATATTTATACATATTTTATTTATTTATTTATACATAATCACACATAATTGAATATATTATTGCTATTATTATTTTGGACAAACTATTATCTGTTAGATCAATTAAGAATAAGAAAAATAAAAATTTTAATTTTACTTTCACTTGTTCCTTCTTTGATGCTCTTCCTTTTCTAATGTAGATCTCACCTCCTAACCTGTATCATTTTCCTTCTCTCAAAACAACTTCTTTTAACATTTCTTGAAAGGCAAGCCTACAGACCACAAATCTCAATTTTTATATGTCTTAGAAAGTATGTTTTTCTCTAACTTCTTTCTAACTTTTCTCTAACTTTTCTTCGTCTTTGATTTTCTGTAGCTTGAAAATGGTATACTTGGGTGTAGTTTTTATTTTTATTTTTATTTACTTATTTGTTTGCATTTACGCTGCTTGGTGTTCTCTGAGCTTCCCAGATCTGTGGTTTGATATCTGATAATTTCTGCTGTCTTTCTTTCTTTTTCTTTCTTTCTTTCTTTCTTTCTTTCTTTCTTTCTTTCTTTCTTTCTTCCTTTCTTCCTTTCTTTCCTTCTTCCTTCCTTTTTTTCTTTTTCTTTCTTTCTCTTCTTCTCCTTCTTCTCCCTCTTCTTCCTCCTCCTCCCCTCCTCCTCCTCCCCTCCTCCTCCTCCTTCTCCTAGTATCCTCATTAAGCATATGCTACACTTTTTATAGTCATTCCATAGTTCTTGAATATTGGATATTTAGTTTTTTTTTTTTTTGCAGTTTTATTTTTCTTTGTTTTCAGTTTTGGAGGTTACTTTTGAGATATCCTCAAGCTTAGAGATTCTTTCCTTAACCATGTCCCATCTACTCATAAGTCTATCAAAAGCATTCTTCATTTATGTTACAGTATTTTTTGATCTCCAGACTTGCTCTTTGGTTCTTTCTTAGAATTTCCATCTCTCTGCTTACATTGCCCATCTGTTGTACCATGCAGTCTACTTTAGCTATTGGAGCCCTTAGCATATTAATCAAAGTCTGAGGCTGGTCCTGAAGCATGCTCTAAACTGTATTTTTTTGCCAATAGTAATCATAATATTCCCTTTCCTACAAGAAAACATTGGTCAAATCCTTATGAACAGTTACACATTGTCTACCCTGATAGAAGATTTTTACTTTCCTTCATTTCGGTGTTGTTGGTTACTGTGGCTTTCACTGTTATCATCAACAAGTGGTTTTACTTTCCTCTCATGCCTGCCTGCAGGCTGTTATAAGCTACAGAATAGAAATGGAATCTTCAATGACAATAGACAGCTTTAGAATCTTGTGGAAAAAACTATGTCAGGTACTCTTAACTGTTTATACTTCAAGGAATAGTCTTGGGTGTAGGATTTAAACTGATATTGCTTAAACTGCTGTCACATAGCACCAGGGGACAAATCATATTTTCAGGCTTATTTATAGTCTAGAAGCAGAGAAATTTATGAAAGCAGACTAACGAAAGATCCAGCAGAACAAGAATTAATTACACAGAATCAAATGAATTGATGAGGGCAAACTAATTGTGGTTGTCCTGGAATTTTGTCAGTATTACTTCTAATGCTCTTTTTTTTGTGGGAACAAGAGGAAGCCTTTTAGATTTCTTTTTGATTTATCACTAACCCTCAAATTATTAGGCTAAGATTTTATAACAAAAATAAAAACACTTTTAAATGATCTTGTCTTCTTTGTATCCAGTAAGAATTTATGAAAAAAATACTTTTACTGAGTCTCTTTTCTTTCAATGGCAAAATAATTATATTCAAATATTCAATGAGAATCTTATTTTGCAATCAGGGTTATACCTGGGCAATTATGTCTAAGCAAAAATCTCATTCGTTTAGACATGACAAACCCACCGCTAAGGAATAAGATTATACTTCATTCCTTCCAGGAATTTGTGGTGAACCTTTTTGTGATAAAGAGATTATTTACTTCTTCGCTTATTTACTTTAGAGACTCTTTACTATTACTAAGATTAAGAGAAATTATTCAGGACTTAGAAATAAGTCAAAAGGGTGACTTCATGCTCTTTCAAAATGCCGGAACATTTGTGCCATTGAGCATCTTTTCATGTGTCTATTGGCTATTTGTATGTCTTCTTTGGAGAAATGCCTATCCAGGTCTTCCGTCTATTTTTAAATTGGATTGTTTGTTTTTGTGATATTGAGTTGTATGAGTTCTTTATATATTTTGGTATTAACCCTCTATCAGTTATATAATTTGAAAATCTCTTCTGCCATTCAGTAGATTGGTTTTTGACCAATGTTTTTGATGGTTTTCTTTGATGTTCAAAAGCCTTTTCGTTTTATGTAGTCCCATTTGTTTATTTAGTTTCTTTTTTAATCTCAACTTTTCCCTGACTCAACCCCTTATGACTTTCTATTCATGTTTTATAGGAGCCATGTTTCCTTTTGTTTTACTGAGATGACAAATATATTCTATGACATGTTCTGTTTATTGTAGGGTTTTTTATCCCTGAGGTTTGCTTTTCCTCTCAACTTTCAGGATATTTCTCTCCTTTTTTAGTGTTACAGAATGATTTTATATGCTCTAGATTGGCAATATTTCTTTGTTTTCTCATCTGTCAATGAGGACAGATCTCCAGATCCAGAGTTTGCCTATTTGAAAGAAGCATAGATTTTTTTTTTTTGCCTTTTATAGATTTTTTTTTTTGCCATTTTTGTGCACTTCGGTACTTATAGATCCTAGGATAGCTCTAAGTCCTATTTTTGAATTAATGTGCAAAGCCCCTAGCCAAATTTTAGTTTCTGATCATTACTCGTTTTCTGCACTTCTTTTTTTTTTTTAATTTTTTTATTGTTATGTTAATCCCCATACATTACATCATTAGTTTTAGATATAGTGTTCCATGATTCATTGTTTGTGCATAACACCCAGTGCTCCATGCAGAATGTGCCCTCCTCAATACCCATCACCAGGCTAACCCATCCTCCCAACCCCCTCCCCTCTAGAACCCTCAATTTGTTTTTCAGAGTCCATTGTCTCTCATGGTTCTTCTCCCCCTCCGATTTCCCCCCCTTCATTCTTCCCCTCCTGCTACATTCTTCTTCTTTTTTTCTTTCTTAACATATATTGCATTATTTGTTTCAGAGGTACAGATCTGAGATTCAACAGTCTTGCACAATTCACAGTGCTTACCAGAACACATACCCTCCCCAGTGTCCATCACCCAGTCACCCCATCCCTCCCACCCCACCCCCCACTCCAGCAACCCTCAGTTTGTTTCCTGAGATTAAGAATTCCTCATATCAGTGAGGTCATATGATACATGTCTTTCTCTGTTTGACTTATTTCGCTCAGCATAATACCCTCCAGTTCCATCCACGTCGTTGCAAATGTCTGCACTTCTGATAGACTGCCTATATGGCCTAATTTTCTTACTCTGGAAAATAATGTTTATCTCCAGGGAGCAGGCTTTCCAAATTTGACCCCTCATTAGAATCTTTTGAAAAACTTTAAAAGCATATAGCTTCTTGGATTCCATCTCCTCTTCTGGATTTTAATCTCTGGAGGTGGGATCTGGAGCTCGTATTTCTTAAAGGCTTCCCAGGTCCCTGCAATGTAGCTGGTGAATAGCCCCATACTTGAGAATAGCTAAATGTATCTGCAACAATTTATAGCTCTGCTTTAACCTATGACTTGTGGACTTACATCAAGAGTTCACCTACAGCACTCTACTGGGAATGACCACAAGGTATTGTTTCTTCTACTGCAGACCTTGTTGCTCAGCAGACTTGCAATCTGCAAATGAATATAGGTGCTAATGGATTGGGGGGGCCAAGGAATAAATTCTCTTGAAAAGAAAGAGGATCTATGCTATAAGGGATCAGTTATCTGACTTTCAGTTTTACATTACGTGAGACCAATAGGGGAGTTTTAATTTATCTTCATATGTACATCCTAGCTGACCAAACGGAGCTGTTTCAGAACATGGGCTTTCCATAGACAATGGAACACTACTCAGCCATCAAAAAAGAATGAAATCTTGCCATTTGCAATGATGTGGATGGAACTGGAGTGTATTATGCTAAATGAAATAAGTCAGTCAGAGAAAGACAAATACCATATGATTTCACTCATACATGGAATTTAAGAAACAAAACAAAATGAACATAGGGGAAGGGAAGGAAAAATAAAATAAGATAAAAAACAGAGATGGAGGCAAACCATAAGAGACTCAACTATAGGGAACAAACTGAGGGTTGCTGGAGGGGAGGTGAGTGGGGATGGGATAACTGGGTGATGGGCATTAATGAGGGCACTTGATGTAATGAACACTGAGTATTGTATGCAACTGATGAATCACTAAATTCTACCCCTGAAACTAATAATACACTATATGTTAACTAAATTGAATTTAAATAAAAAATTAAAAATATATGTATATACAAAAAAAAGAACATGGGTTTTCCTTAGTTCATTATCTTATGACTCCATTTAATTAATCTTCTCCTAAGATATTAGGGTCTGTCTCCCTTCCCTAGACTGTAAACTTTCTAAGGACAGTTAACTGTGTCTGTCTGATGAGTGTATTCCCATCACTGCCATAGAGCTTGACACCCAGCAGACGTTCACGAATATGTGTGAATACCTAAATAAGTGGTTGCGGTGATTGGTTGTCTGCTATCTTCAATATTCAAAGCAGTAACTTTGTCTACAATGGGTATTTTAATGGGACATTGGGAGAAGCACTACAGCAGGGTCTGTAAAGTGCTAGCCCACTTCATCCCAGAAGTTTTGTATTTAATTATCTCCTCAAAAGAACAGGAACACCAACTTGGAATGTGTACTTGAGTCAGAACAGAAGGAGGGGAAAAGTCCAGAAAACTTCATCTTTTACGTGTCATGGAGATTGAAAATGATCTTGTTTTAATGACATGTTAAATTTCAAACATTAACAGTACTGTTGTTTTTTTAATAAACTTGATGTTATAGCTTTTGTATTTTATGTCATGTTATGGAGATAAAAAACATAACATCAAATTGGTTCTAACCTCCAACATACTTTTTATGGAAACTTAAATTTGGATTAATACCACAGAGAGAGATTTCTTTCCTCTTTAGGCTCAGACAGGGTAATTAGTTTTAGTAATAAAATTAAAGGAGGAAAAAACAAAGATAGTTCTTGCCTTATGTTGGCAATTCAGTTCCTTAAAGCTGTTCTGCTAAAAAAAATATGCCATCGTTTGGAATTTTTTAAAGAATGAAGATTGCTTACCTCAATTTAAGGTTATTGTTTCTTTGGTTTTTGGCCAATCTTTTCTCTTGCTGCAGTGGTTTCTTTGGATATAAACTTTTTAATAGAAATTTGCATGTCTTTTAAATTTGAGTAAAAATGCAGAAATCCTGATTAAGACTAGGTAGCCTGAGGACATAAAACATGTCCTCTTCTCTCGTTCTTGTGAGCTAAATGATGTGTCAGAGTGAATATGGCATCGCACATGTATGTTGGATGTTGTCACAAGCCATATGTGGATTTCTGGAGTTGTGTGCTTTTGCCTTTGGCTTTGGTATTGTTTGAAGACTGAATATGACCAATACGGAAGTAGTTTTAAAACAGATTCATTTAAAATTTTTGTGTTTTTTGATTTTTTTCTGAACCACTTGGAATTTATAAAGTATATCCCCATAAAAATGATATAGATTATGGTTAAGTTTCAGGGTAACTCATACAAATTTCTTTAGCCCACAGTCTAACTGAGTTTTTCACATGATGGGGGTATCCTTAGACATGGGTCCTGGGGATAGCAGTCACGTGGTATAGGCCTAGAGGTGAGGGGAAGGCTCAAGTATGGAGTGGAAGAAAGGCAGGATCCTCCCTCATCACCATGGCCTACTCGTCAATAGGAGATACTTATTTTTTACCTTTTGCTCACCACGAGTATTTAAATTCTCACTGGTCTCCTGGTGCCCACAGAGTGCTATTGTCCTGCATTCTACTACTCTGGGCCAGGCCTTCAATCTTCACCTCTACTCACTTCATACTTCCAAATGCCTCACTCCTTATATTCCCAAATTAAAATATTCATCTCTTCAGTGTGGTTGATTTTTATTTTTTTTTTTATTGAGGCCTGATTGACATAAAACATTATTATTATTTTTGAATGTTTCACTTCTGAACTGGCCCAAACCTGGAATGATACATTAGAAGTCAAAACAAATTCTTGCCTTTTTTAATCTGATTGTAGACTCCGCTTTTGTCTTTCATCTTCAGAAAACCATAAACAGTCTCTTAGAGAGAAACCCTGATGTTAGATAAGAAGAAGAGAGAAGTACATGATTTATCTATTTTAATCTTGTAGCATCGACTCATTTTAGATTGAGAGAACCACCTTTTCTTTTGTCAAACAATGCAAACTTTGAGAAATACACCTCCCTTGACACACTGTGGCTGAAGTATTCCTGTCAGGAGTGTCTGGGGCTCTATTTCTGGGCCATTTATCAGCTCGCTGCCAAACTGCGCATCTGGAAATCTGACACTGCACATTCCAATCTGCCTTGCCATTATGAAATAAGGAGGGTTTCCCCCTCCGCCCCGCCCCGGTATCTGGGGATCTTTGCAGAAAAGCCCCCTATTTTTGTTTTGCTTTTCCTGTAAAAATATAAATATTCTGATAGGCATTTTCTCCTGAGGTATCAAAAGTCACCTGCATCCACTGATTTTTTTTCAGAGTGTCCTCACTGTTATTTCTTCATGGTCTGGAGAGGACAAATGTCCTGTCCAGGGTTTCACAGTGAGTTAAAGAAAGAATTAAGAGTGATTCCTGAGTCTCCTCGGAGACTACTTTCATTTTTAAATTTCTTCCCAGTGCACTTCATTACTTCTTTACGCAACCTGTAGGTCCAAAAGCCCTTTTAACAACTTCTAGGTCACCACCTTATTTCTTAAGAGTGTGAGAAGTTAGTTTTCTTCTGGAAAATCATACATACATGGCATGACAAATTATCTTATTTCTCTTGGAATGCTCCACATCTGTGTATTTTCCATTTTCTTTGGAAAGCTACAACATGTTCTAAAGTTATGACATACTCGTAATTGTGACTGTTTTTCTTTTCTTCACCTGCTTGGGTAATAATAACTTTTATAATTTCAAAATATAAGAAAAGTCACTTGTCTTCGTTCCACTGAGATTAGCTGCTGTGTGGCTTTTTCATTCTGCCCCATGCAGATATGCTGAGTGTGCTAGAGTGTATCATATACACCACCTTATCTGAGGGAAGGGAGAGATGAAAATCTTGGAAATGGTATTGCCAGACTCTGAAATAATCATATTTCTAGGACAATCGAGGGACAAATGCTATGAGATCACTTGTGTTTGAACATGCTAACCAAGCAGCTGCCTCAAGTTTTGCTTTTCAGTGGAGTGCTTTAAAGTCATTTATGAGCAGCCCCAGTATTTAATCTGTATTTATTAGAGTAGCTCTACCAATTGATGCAGCCGAGTACAGGTTGTTCAAGTTGTAGTTTGGGCCCTTACTTGATACACCAGTCATATATATCAGAAGCATAGTTAGATTGATTTCAGAGAGGTCATACAAGGTAGAGTTTATAGTTTAAATTGGATTAGATCTGGGTTTTTTTTTTTTTTAAGTCTTTTATTATCTCTCCATTGAGGACTTCACCTCCCCTTTTTTAAAGGACAACTTCATATTTTGTGCTTTTATTTTTTTATCCACTCTGCCAAACTCTGCTTTTTAACTGGTGTATTTCTAATTTTTATTATTTTTTTTTCTTTTTGCTTCCTGTTTCTTGTTCCTCTGTTTCTTTTATCTTGCTGTAGGTTTCTTGGACATTTTTTTAGGCTTCCACTCTGATTTGCTTGTAGTGTGTTTGAGTGTATTGCTTTGTATAGGTTTTTAGTGGTTGCCCTTGGCATTGCAATATACATATGTGACTTATGACAGTCTACTGATATCAACGTGATATCACCTGAGTGGAGCATAGAAACCTCACTTCCATTTAAGTCCCTGTACCATCTCCACTATTGAAAAACCATTGTCTTGACTTTCAGATGGTGATATGGACTGAATATTTGTGTCCTCCTAAAGTTCATAGGTGAAGGCTTAACCCCTAGTGTGGCTGCATTTGGAGGGATAAAGCCTATAAGGAGGTGATTAAGATTAAATGAGGTCATAAGGCTGGAAGCCCTGATCCAATAGGATTAGTGTTCTCATAAGAAGAGACGTGGGCGAGATTTCTTTACACACCCTGCTCCCTGCTCTCAGGCATGCGCTAAAGATGCTAAAGAAAGGTGATGTGAGAGGGTGCCTGGATGGCTTAGTTGGCTAAGAGTCTGACTTTGGCTCAGGTCATGGACTCAGAGTCCCAGGATCAAGCCCCATATTGGGCTCCACGTTCAGTGGGGAATCTGCTTGTTCCTCTTGCTCTCCTTCTACCCCTCTCCCTACTCATGCATTCTCTCTCTCAAATAAATAAAATCTTGAAGGAAGGAAGGAAGGAAGGAAGGAAGGAAGGAAGGAAAGAAAGAAAGAAAGAAAGAAAGAAAGAAAGAAAGGCCAGGGGAGGACATAATGAGAAGGGGCCATCTGCAAGCCAGGAAGAGAATCCTCACCGGAAACTTGATCTTGGACTTTCCTGCCTCCAAGAATGTGAGAAAATAAATTTCTGTTGTTTAAGCCACTCAGTCTATGGTATTTTATTATAGTAGTCCAAACTGATCAATAGAGATGGTATTATAATTTTTATTTCAATCCTCAGATAAGATTTAGAAAACTCATCAGGAGAAGAATAGTCTATTGTAGATTACTCTTGGCTAATGACTATTAACCATTTTGGTTCTTTACATTGTTGTTTTTTCCTTCTTGGTGCTCTAAGTTTCCTTCATTTGTCACTCCTTTCCATTTGAAGAATTTTCTTTAGTTTTCTTTAAGAGTAGGTCTGTTAAGTGGCACATTCTTATAGTTTTCCTTCATGTGAGAATATTTTTATTCTTCCTTCATTCCTGAAGAATAGCTTTGAAGCTATGAAATTTGCAACTAACAGTTCTTTTATTTCAGTGCTTGAAAAATACTGTGCTACTTCTGCTTGTCCTCCATTGTTGCAGATGAGAAATCTATCATTCAAATTGGTATTTCTCTGTAGATAAAGCCTTGTTTCTATCTGGGTGCTTTCAAGATACCTCTTTGTTTTAGTGTTTAGAAGTTGAATTATGTGTCTTGACCTGGATTTCTTTGAGCGTATCCTACATGGAGTTGTCTTAACTTTTATTTTTATTTTTATTTTTATTTTTATTTTTTTTTATAATTTTTGTCTTAACTTTTAAAAATCTTAGATTTATGTCTTTCTCCAAATTTGGGAAGTTTTCAGCCACTCTCCTTTCAAATATGGGACTCTGATGATATGAAATTGGATTGTTCATTATTGACTAGACTAGACCAATCTGGGTTAAAATTCTGTTTAAGCCACGTAATAGCTAAATTATCTGGGTGAAATGAATCTGTTTCTTATTCATTCATTCATTCATTCATTTACTCATTCATTCATAAAAGATGAGATATGATGCCAGTCTAAAATGGACCTTTGTTGTTTTAATCAGCAACTGCCTTCCTCCAACGTTATGGACCCTAGGAAATAAACAGAATGAGGCATCAGCAGTATCTTGTTCCTAGTGCCTAGAACAATGCCATAGCCATGAAGCTTTAACTGTTATTTGTTGCATGTATAAATAAATAATGATTCCAATCCCAATAATATTTCTTTCCCGGTGTAGTGAAAGAGACAAAACACTTAAAGATTTGTGGTACAAGTGAGCAACTGGCTCTGTGATGAAAAGCAGGAATTTACTGCATTAACAATCTAATTTTTCTCTTTATTGCTCTCTCTACATTTCTCCCTCCTCCTTTGGCTACACCTCTCTCACTCTGTGTGTCTTCATCTAGACTGCCTTGGTATTTTTCTCCCTAAGTTCCTAAGCTTCCTCCTTTCTCCTCTTTGTCTCCTATGGTCTTTTTTGTTTGTATCTGTTTGGATTCCTAGTTCTATACTTTATTCCTGCTTACCTTCTCATTTCAACCTCTTTTTTTTTGCTTCTTAGCTGCTTCTCTAGCTCACCATTTCCATTCTGTATCAGATCACAATGGGACTCTAACTTATTTGTATTTATGTAGTAATAATTCAGTATTTATTTGCTATCTCTTGGAATAAAGATTTCTCTTCCTTTGTCTAACTGGAAGAAGAGTCATTTAACCTATTAAAATTAATATATATATAATTTAAAAAGTACTATATAATCTATTTAATATTAAATATATTTAAATACAAAAATTAAATACATTTAAATTAAATACTAAAATGAAATATGTTTATGTAAAAAAGATAATGCAACTTCTTATTCATCTCTGACTAGATTAATTTTGCTTTTCTTGTAGCTTCAAGGCTGTTAATAAAAAAAATAAATTCCCAATCCCTCTTGTAAACATGGATCTATGATGTCTCTTATTAAGCCATTGCTAAAGCAACCAACAATGACCGTGACGAGCGGGTCTGATGACAATAATGTCGATTAATCTCCATAGGCCTCAGCATCTGGTTTTAGGAAACTGAATGGGAAACATTCGGGACTAACTCAGCCTCTATTCATTGACTTGCGAATACTGACTATGCACATTAGTCAATTAGACCAACTGTGTTGATAGTCCAATTTTCTGGGTAGAGAATGACCCTTCATTCATCCCACTCTCCAGACCTCGATTCTGCCCCTACCAATGGACTGCTACTGAGCTTGGCTCCACAGAGAAGAGGGAGGTCAAGGTCCCTATGTCTCTGCCTGAGGGACAGCAAGTAACATGGCTGTAGTATTACCTTCCAGGTATTATCACTGCAGCTCTAGCTGATCCGCTTTGCCATTTTTCCTCTTTATACCTTTCTTCTTTTCTGCTAACCAGTCCTAAGAGCTAAGTGCTCTGTCCTTCTCTACACTACAGCCTCAGGAAAAGGTTTGTTTGTTTGTTTTCTTACTGTGCATCAATACAATAATCTTTCCTAGGAGTATTCTCAACCTTGAACCTTGGCTCTCTTTGGGGATGAACAGACCCATTTCTTAGGGTCCTGGAATACTAAATGCCCTCAATTTATGCTCCTACTTCCACCCCCATGTCTTTGATGACATGTGCCAGGGACCTACAAACATTTAATTGGGGAGCTTAGTTGAGTATTCTTCTCATCCTTAGATTACCCTATAAATATTGAAATTGGACAAGATCTTTTAAAGTATTTAAGTGACATTTTGTTGGTGTACACACAGGGTGAATAAATTTGCATCTATTAGCTAATTATTTATCATAGTAACTGGCCCCCAATCCATCAAAAAATTTTTTTTTTATAAAGCCTAATGCTTGTAAGGAGAAGGTACTTCCTCAAATTGGGGTTCTTCTGGGACGGCTTGCAAAACTGCATTCGCAGACTGCAAATGTGCTTCACATCCTTCTGCAGTGAGTAAGGAAAAACTGAGATCTCTAGCATTAAACAATTTTATGCCACAAAACCTGTGTGTGAGTTATTGACTTTCCACTCCTATGATTACTCAATTAATGAAACCGATTAATGCACACTGTGCTTTTGTAGTAGCATCAGCAGGAATTAAATGAGTCTTTGGGGGGGAATGTTTATGGGTTTTGTTGATTTCAGGAAAAAGACTTGAGTGATAAGGGCAGCTGCTTCTGGGAAACAGCTTGCACCCAAATAGGAATAAACCATAGATTGAACAGATGTTCCGTCTTCTCAGTGCCTGGAATATGGTGTGATATTATCACCCATTTCCTTACCAAGAAAATCTAAACTAGTCAAAGGAAACTGTGGGGCCTGCCACAACATTCCCCAGCAGCAGGACAGGGTTTATTCTCCAGAAGTTTTGTAGTCATCACCTCTCGGATGTCTCACTAATCAATTAAAAAGTAAATAATAAAACAGGCAACAACTAAAGAAATATTTTGACTTAGTGGTGATAGTAAATTGACTTAGAGAATAAGTTGTATTACCTTTGAATACATTTTATACTTATTCCCACTAATTTGAGAAATGGGATGTGATGGTTAATTTTACATGTCAAGTTGGCTGAACCAAAAGATACCCAGATAGCTGGGAAACATTGTTTCTGGGTGTCTGAGAGTGTTTCTGGAAGGGGTTTGAATTGGTAAACTGGATAAAGAAGATCATCCTCACCAGTGCTGGTGGACATCATCCAATCCTTTGAGGGCTTGACTAGAATATAAAGGTAGAGGAAAGGTGAATTTGCTCTCTTTGCTTGAGCTGGAACATCCATCTTCTCCTGCCCTTGGACATTGGCACTCCTGGTTCTCAGGTCTTTGAACTTAGATGAATTTTACCACTGGTTTTCCTGGTTCTCCAGCTTGCAGAAGGCAGATCATGGGATTTTTCAGCCTCCATAATTGTGTGACTTCCACGGGGAAAGCAAAGAAAAATGGTGCGGAATAGGTCTTCTTATTTTTAGAGGGCTGACTTCCCAACTGCAGTATTTCTGGAAGACATCTCTTCTGTGCCTCTCTCCACATTATAATGTAGTAGTAGGTCTGCAATAGGAACCAGATAGAAGTGGGTTCCAGTGAAATATGTCCCCACATTGGTTGTGTGACCTTGGGTAAGTTACTTTGGGTAAGTTAATGAAGCATAATGTATCTCAGTTCCCCTTTCTGTAAAATGAGGGTACATACACTTGTTTCAAAGGGTTAAATAAAATAACCTGTGTGATAATTTTTGTTGTAATGTGAATTTTTAATATTCTAAAGTATCATAGATTAATTGACAATCAAAAGATTTATTAACTTGCAAGGAGGTGAAAGGGGTTTTTAAATGTATAGATTGGTTGTAAAGATGCTTTCTGATTTTAGGGGCACCTGGGTGGCTCATTTGTTTGGGCATCTGACTCTTGGTTTCAGCTCAGGTCATGATCTCAGGGTCATGGGATCGAGTCTCGCGACAAGCTCTGCGCTCAATGGGGAGTCTGCTTGAGATTCTCTCTTCCTCTTCCCCTACTTCTTCCCTCTGTGCTCATTCTCTCTCTTTCTCCAAAATAAATAAATATTTTTTTTTAAAAAAAGATGATTTCTGATTTTAGAAACATGAAAATGTGAAAAGAAAGACTGTGCCCCAGGTTTGAGAAAATATCATGATGGATGCTAAAGAAATATCCGCTTTCCTTCTCTTTGCAAATTAAGAAAGCAGACAACAGAGAGCAGCGCACTTAAACGTTCAAGGAGATTGGGATTGCTTGATATTTATTTATAAGATACTTTATTTCTAGGGGCGCCTGGGTGGCTCAGTCGTTAAGCGTCTGCCTTCAGCTCAGGTCACGATCCCAGGGTCCTGGGATCGAGCCCCGCATCCAGCTCCCTGCTCCGCGGGAAGCCTGCTTCTCCCTCTCCCACTCCCCCTGCTTGTGTTCCCTCTCTCGCTGTGTCTCTCTCTGTCAAATAAATAAATAAAACCTTTTAAATAAAAAAAAAAAAAAAAAAAAAAGATACTTTATTTCTAGTATGAAATGTAAAATCCAACGTACAAAGATCAAGGAATCCTGGCCTAAGATGTGTGGACATCTTGTGTGGACTTTATTTCTTATTTTCGGCTTGCAAATAAAATGAGATGGCCCACAGCTTCTGCTGTATGATCCAGACTTAATTAGTCTTGTTTTTTTGGTGGGGTCAAAAAAGAAGGATTTTGACTATTAAAAGAACATTTGTAACACAATGAATAAACCACAAACCCAAGAAAATTTACTATGTATAATCATTGTGCAGCCTATTTCTATTTTTACCAAAGTGAAGCATGAGGTTTTGGATGTGCTTGTATTGTTTTTGCTTTGGCAGGAGACTGGGTAGTAGAGACAGCTTTGAGGGGAAGAGTGTGGCTCTATAGTTGTGAAATTATTTTCTTCCTAACATAGCTGTGCTAATTTATTTCACTCCTATCCACAGATTGCAGCCAAAGAAATCAGCCAGCTCAGAGCTGGAAGAGACTGGATTTAGAAAGGTTGGGGACAGCTAGAAACAATGGAATTTTGAAGATAGAGAAAGGGGGATTATATATTTATATTAATGAATATTTTATATAATATTATATATAATATGTATAAATAGTATATGTTTTTTTCGTTTTTTCTTTTTTAATTTAAATGCAATTAGCCAACATATAGTACATCATTAGTTTTTTGATATAACGTTCAATGATTCATTAGTTGCGTGTAACACCCCGTGCAAATAGTATGTTATGTGTACATTTATACACATGCATCCTGAGAGAAATACAGACACAATGGATAGACAGACAACACAAAAACATTCTCTCTGGGAAGCCTAAAAAC
This sequence comes from Halichoerus grypus, assembly GCF_964656455.1. NCBI lineage: Eukaryota > Metazoa > Chordata > Mammalia > Carnivora > Phocidae > Halichoerus > Halichoerus grypus. The sequence goes on from NC_135721.1 coordinate 13,720,919, forward strand.
TTGACCCTGGAGGGGCAATTCAACCCCCTCACTGGCATCTTACAGTGTCTCTAAGAATCCCAGATCAGGGATCTTTGACATGTTTCTTGAATCTGAGCCACTTGGAATCTCTTGCCACATTCCTGCTTCCCTCACCCTCCGAACTGGGCTGGCACTGCCTTTGTGTTTGTCCTTTGTAATCAAGGTCTTCTGTCTTTAATTTCAGAGTTCCTGGCAATCTAAAGTATCTCTTCTTTCAGCATGGCAGGAAAGACCCCTGCCACAACTTTTTTAAATGAAATTTTATTTTATTTTTTATCATTAGTGAATACGTGTAAATAGTAAAACCTACCATTTTAGTGACCACCTGCTATGTTCTAAGCAGGAGCCTTCATTAATTACCTGACTTAGTTCTCCCCGAGTTGTATGAGAAGGATATCACTGCCATTTAGGTTGAGCAAACTGAAATTAATTGAATCATATAACAGCAAAGGTGTCCCGTCAACGAACATTATTTTTTTTACCGGCGAAGCCTGAGGGAGCTGGTAGAGAGAGATTGTTAGGAATGATTTAACACATTGTTCATTTCACAGAGCAGGAGAATGAGTCTGAAGGCAGGGAGTGATGCCACCGAGGTCTCACTGGGTATGTATTGGAGCTGGGAACAGCTCAGGACTTGCAGTCCACTGTCCTTTCTGTGAAACATGTTGCCTCATGAAATAGAATGGCAACAGGTCTATAGAAGTGTGGCCCCTGCACATCACCACACTGCTGATGTCCCGATGTGTCACCGAGGCTCCCTGTGACCTGGACCAAGAAGAGAAGAGAAGGTCTGAGGAGCCACTAATATCCTTCTGGGATGGGAGAGCCTTGTTACTCAGGCCCCTTCTCTCCTTTCTGGCCCAGGTCAGAGAGATGCCTAATGCTGTCTTCCAGAGTAAGATAATTAGGTTAGCTACAAGATAAGAAACAGGGCATTTGTAAAAGCATGTTAAAGAAAGCACATAGAAAGTAAAAGCATTTAGGAAAAGAAGGAAACACTTTCCTTTCCAGCTGCAGTCTTACTACTTACCTCTTATAGGACAGCATCACCTTTGACTACCTAAACTGGAACCCATCAGATGAGAATATGCAGATGTTAGAAGCTGGACACCATGTCCCCTAAGGCTCCCACTCCCATCCACCTCTAAGGAGCCCAGGTCTCTCTTCTAGGATGACTCCCTTAACAGGAGCACCAGGGTCTGCTCTCTGTCCTCTTGCTTAGTTGGGCATCCACACTGACCTGCACTCCCTTCTAGAACCTTCTAGGTGACAGAGCATGTGTGAAAAGCAAAGGATGTTTTTTCTCTCCTTGAAGCTCTTCAGTCTTCAAGAATTAGGTGTGAGTTTAGCAGGGACAGAGGGGAGAGCTGTGCAGGTGAGGCAGGGGCGTGAGGTGAGAAGTGCAAGTCGAGAAAAGAACAACACAGACATTCCTAAGTGGACTAGAGATTCTGCACTTTAACCTTCTCTTGGTCTCCATACCAACTCTGGATGGATTCATCAGTACTGTCTTCAGATTCACTCATTCTCTCTTTGTGTTCAGTCTCCAGCTTATCCCATTTGCTGACTCTTTTATTTACGTACATGTCATTTCCAGGCTTTTGAGTGGGTTATTTATCTTCATGTTCTTGTTTTATTTCTGTTTTTCTTTCATACTTTTGTTCCATTTGAGGCAACAAACTATTTATTTCATAGTATTAATTAGATTATCCCATAAAATTTACTATCTCTGGAGTAAATTAATGTTCTAATTGTTGATGTTGCTGGATATCTTTCCCAACAAAATTTTAATTTTTTTCATTTTGATTTACAAGCTAATTTTGGGTAGGATTAATTTTTTTCTCTCTCTCTTCCTCAATGTTCACTGCTTATGATCTAGCAATTTTTTTACTGATTCCCCGGACCTCAGTCCATACTTCGGTCTTTTGATGCCATGTTGGTGACATGGAGGAGATGACAGACTGAATAGGAGGTTTGGGTCATTCCTGGTCCCCAGGCAGCTTGTACAGCCCCATCTGTGTTTGGCAGAAGTTTTTCTCATTCTTTCAGTGAGAAGCCCCAGTGCCATCATCACTGGTTTCAAGTAGTGAGAATGGGACAGGTCCTGTGTCCTGAGTAGAGCACTTTCAGGCACTAATATCATCAAGTTTTGAACCCACACAAGGCTCCGTGGCCTGGTCTAGCTGCCACTTTATGTAAAGGGCTAACCTACCCTTTTTATGTAAACTGGGAATAACAATATCTACCTTTCCTAGTCATGAAGCTGATTAGAATGATTCTAAATGGTTTCTCTAGTTTCCATGATTTTTACCTTTGTATTTTAATCAGTGCTGCCCAATCTTGTCACGTGATATTTAACATGGAATAGTTTATTAAATAACATCAGAAAATCCTCAAATCCTGAGTTTCTTATGTATTTATTAATATAGATATGTAGTTTATCAGTACACACGTCTAAATTCACACCACTCCTTTATTTTTGTCTTTCCCAATATACTGATCAAGAACTATGTACATGACTAATGCTTTTCCAAAGCTTTTATAATTGTAATTGCATGAAGAAGGTTAAGTTTTAAAATTCAATATACTAGACTCATTTTGAAAAATTTATCATGCCAAAGGTATAATTTCACTAACTCTCATCACTGTGAATCTTGTGCTCAGTATCTCTCTAAAAATGACTATCATAGAGACTATTTATATTATGGTTTTTAAGGGATCTTTGCCTAAAATAAGATCTGTTTTCATAGATAAACATTTTGTTGAACAAGGAATTTCTTTGCAAGAGTGTGACAGATCTGCATAGGAAGAAAAGTCTCCTTATTTTGGGACATGATAATCTCTGGATTTAGTTAACAATTATTGGAAACATATTGTTGGGGAAAGGTTAATGCTAAGAAAGATCACTACATTAATTTCCACCGTATTCCACTGAGCACAGAGATTTACATACAATCATGTTGCATTTCATGTTTCAATAGCCTGATATTCTTTTTGGGTCTCTTCAAGAAGGTGTGATCTGTGCTGGGATAAGTGATCTGTCTGAGGTTTTCTAGTCTAAGATACAAATAATGCCAAATATTCTAACTGCCTTTGGGGAGATCCAGATGCCTTGTCTTGAGAAGTCTTGATCCTTGGGTTGCTGGGCTCGATGATAGGGCTGCACCTGTTAAGACCTGGGTCATAAAACTCTAGAGAGGTTGCTGATAGGGTAGCAAAGCTCTTGTTGCCTTCTCCCATGGAGGATGGAGGGGCCAAAGCTTTAATGGAAAGATGTCAGAGAAAAAATGATTCATGACACTTATTACAGTAGTCAGGCAGACTTTATTCAGGACTAGTGCAATGGGGAGTAGGGACTACTGTGGTGGGGCTTTGAAGTAGGGGAGATAGATTAGGTTGAACTCTGAACACAACAGAGAAAAATGGGAATGTATAGCCAAGGAGCAGGATGGGATATCAGTGAGTGGAAAATGACAAAGAGGAAACCTCACGGGTGAGGTGGGGGTTTCTTGTTGAACAGATCTAATGGGATTCTGGCTGAAGGCAGGCCAGGGTGACTGAATACTGAGGGTGGGGGATTCTGGCTAAAGCAACTTGACAGGATTCTTGCTAAAACTGAGTGATGTAAAGAAGAAGAACACAAAATTTCAAAAGTTGACGCCTCATTGGGAAGAGGATTCAGAGGAGTTTGGTCAAGGGAGGGACTCTGTCAGTGACACACCAAAAATACTGCAATCAGAAATTCTGAGAGTTAGAGGAGAGAAGGAATGTTTGGTATTATCAGGCCATAGTGTTTGAATGGGAGGTTACAGCTTTCCCTCTCTATGGGCTGGCCTTGTCCCAACATATCAGGTTCAGTTTGAGGCTCTCTGTCAAGGTCACTCAATGAGTGGCTGCATGTCCCTTCCTCCTGTATTCGGAAACTCAGGGTAAGTAGGCATGCACGGGAGAGGACTGGAGAGGGTCAGACCCAAAACAGTTGTGGTTTATTATATTCCTGTCATTTACAGAGTTACACATGTTGGGACCCACATTTCTCCTTACTGGCCCCCAAATGAAGGTTTCATCTTCTCTACAAGGGTAGTGAGTTCAGCCTTGAGATATCAGCAGGCAGGGCTGCTAATAAGCTAGGAAGGCTTTGTGCAGGTCGTGTACAGGAATTTTAACTTCCTCTTGGGCCAGTAAGGAAGACTCTCCTTGCTATTTCATATTTCTTCCATTACACTACATGCTCTTCGGTTTAGTGGTTTTGTTTCTACTTTATCTTGGTTCCTCTTGGATCTGGTGAAGAAAAAAATGTTATTTATAGGTTTTCATAATTGAGAAAAAGAGATGGATCCCCCTGTTGCATATATTGAAGCTTTCCATCTTGATCCTTTGTCTTGTTAGGTTGTGGTCCTGGGATCCTTCCTCACTGTGGTCACCCCACAGCAGGCCCATTTCCTCTCAATACATAGCTCGTGCTCAACCTGATTCCCTTTCAACCAACTGACCTTATGCTATATATTCTTTGCAATTCTAAAGAATGTGTAGTATTTTCGTAGGGACTGATTCTTGTCAAGGACTTTGTATCTGACCATTGTGAAGCAGTACATCATTCTGGCCAATAAGGGAAGGCCAGTGATCACCAGGTTATAGACAAGCTACTGATGTGTGAGCACTTGTTCAAGAGTCCATGCTCATAAAGGGGACTAGCAGCAGTCAGGAAAGGCTGGAGAGATGCAGGAAGATCTTTTAGGTTGGCTCATGGAGTTCATATATCTTCCAGTTAAATATAAATAATCTCACCATGAGGATCTCACTTAAGTCATGCCATTTTTTTTCCCTTAGGAAAGATATATTATGATAATTAACATGCCTCCATAGAAACTTAGATGAGTGCATTTTAAATGGGTCACTCATTCTGAATTTCTTGATTTAATGTCATTTCTCTTTTTAAAAACATGAATGTGCACGCTGATTTTCTATTTCCTCTCACCATCTGTTACCATAAGCTCATAGACAAAATATAGCTATAAATCATATTTACTAAAAATTTACTCTTCTTGTCTCATGGGATGTATTTATGACTGTGTGTGTATGTTTATATTTATGAATTCACATTTTCTTTACTTTCTGTGTGTTTTCTCTAGATAAGGAGCAGAATAATCTCTTTGCAGACATTAATTACAAGCCCCAAACTTAGAGGATGACGACTTTGAACTTCTAAGATAGTCGACAATCTCTAACCCATCATCAGTCATTTTTAAGCAAATTCTTTGTGGGTTGAATTCATTTCTGTGGCTTTGCTTTCCTCATTTTGGTAGCAGAATAGTCATTACAGAAGGGTCTATGAATAGAGTCCAAGTCTGGATACTTAGATCTGCTTAGTGACTCAACAGAAAAGCTCATGCACCTGCTGATTTTGTCTTGTTAGCATATAAACATCTTTGCTATCAGTCTCTGCATAATGCTTTGACCATGTGTTTGCAATACAGGATAGAACACAAAAACAAAACAAATGAACGGCAACTAAAAAAAATTATTTCCAGGTCTATTCTCTCAAGAAAATAACTAAGTTTTACTCTCTGACTAAAATATGTAGAAAGAACATCAAAGAAATAAACCCTGTTAACTTATCATAATGCCTTAACCCTAGTCAATAACTTAAAAACAAAAAAGGATAGAGAATTCAACTGTGCTCCAAAATGATTTATACCATAGTATCCAGGTACCTTCAGCCCCACTTTCTAGTTTGGTTACTAGCGATGGTTCTGTGTGCTAGATTTTGAGAACTATATAACTCAGCATGAATAATTACCTTATTTTACTTGGTGAGGAGAAGTGATAAGCACCCCCCCTCCGAATTTGCCACAGATCTATTTCCTCATTTTCTTTCTAAATGCTGCATGGTAAAGTGAATTATTTTCTTCTCACACCTGTAACATTCCACTATCACCTTAGCTGTACTGTGGTATTAAAGAATTTAAATCCATCTGGTGAAAAGCCAATTGTGACCTTTCTTTTTATGGAAGATGTATTCTAATTCCAATTTTGCTTGGGCTGCAGCAGCTTCTAATGCAAATGAGTACATGTCTTATAAAATGTCACTAATAAACTCCCTATCATTCAGTGTTGGAATAAGATATCACATAAGAAATCACCTTTATCTTTTAACAAAAATCATCAAGTGAAACTAAATTAAAATAACTAATTTCTTTTATTATCTTACTATATATTAAGGTAGGATCTGTGTGTGTGCGTGTGCGCACATGCGTGGGTCATGATTTATTGATGTGAATTAAACTGTTGAGTCTAAGGCCTTTTTTTTTCCATGTTGGGGAATATGGTTATTACATTTAATCTTTGTTTTTTTTACATATGGGCAAGAACACGAAATGTGGATATGAGGCCAGAAAATTAGGCATTATAGTCCAAATAAATAAGCTCTATGTTGGAATCTAGAGATCTAGGTTTTAGCCCCACCCTGGCCTTCTGTTACCTGTGTGACCATGAGCAAATCACCCTCTCTGAGCCTTCATTTATTTGTCTGTAACCTAGAGATATCAGTACTTGCTCTATTTTCTTGGTTTTTCATGTGAGGGAATGTTCTTGGAATCTGTGAACTGCTACCCAAATAGAAGTGGGATTATTTAAAGTTGAGCTAGATCATTTTTGGTCAAAGTGTAAGGCAATAATCAAATCCCCGTTTATGTAAAAAAAAATACTCCTTTATCACTAGAAACTTTACCAATGCAATCTATCATCGATGGATATTTGTTTTTACCATGTCACTTGAAGAATAACAACAGCAAAATATAAGAATTGTTTGAGGCATATATTTCCTGACTCTGAGGCTGGTTGCTGGTAGCAAATAAAAATAATAGCTCCCCATCATTGCCTCCTAAGGGCCAAGACTGTGCCCGGGGTCCGACATATTATTTCTGTTTCTCACCAAATTCTGCAAGAAACTGCTGCTATGCAGTTAACAAATATACAGGTAAGTTGAGGAAGGCTCAGTACAATGCCTTCCCACAAGCCACTGAGTTGGGTCACAGCAGAGTTAGGTCACTCCTGTCGATGTGTCAAGCATTGACGAAATCCTAACAACAGAACACTGCTGCTAAAATACCTCAAAATCTTAGATCCTGGGAGACACTCACCAACAGGCCAGCATTGTGAAGGTGAAGAAAGGTGTCTTTTTCCAGGAGAATGGCTATTGGCAGCTCTGAGAAATGCTAGTTTTCCTACCTTTTACGGGAGTATTATTTCTCAGATAAATGGTTTTGAGCCAATATTGTCCAGCAATACTTCCCTTTGGTGCCCCTGCCTCCACTTATGTTTTAGTTTTAAAGAAATTGATCTTGTTACATTTTCAAAGGAGAAACTCACATCTCTCTGATAAGTAATCAGTATGCATAAAGCTGTTTGTTTAGACTCAGTTCTTAGCAATTCATTGCTACAAGCGGTGCTGTGAAGTGGACTGCACGTAGAGACACACTTCCCGTGATCACAGTGTCCGTTGTGCACGATTCCTAAATCACATATTGTTAGAATTGTAGGGCGACTTTCACACCATCTAGGCAAATTGTGGGGTTTTCTTTAATTTTCTTTTTTTTTTTTTAGGATTTATTTATTTATTTGAGAAAGAGAAAACACCTGAGTGGGTGGGAGGCGTAGGGGCAGAGGGAGAGGAAGAAGGAGAGAAGCAGACTCCTTGCTGAGCACAGACCCCAACATGGGGCTCAATCCCAGGACCCTGAGATCATGATCTGAGCCGAAATCAAGAGTTGGAGGCTTAACTGACTGAGCCATCCAGGTGGTTTTAAGGGTTGGGAGAAAGAGTCCCACAGAGAGGAAGTGACTTGCATGTGGTCACACAGCCTATTGTGAAGGTTCCAGAGGTACCCAGACCTTTGACAAGTTATCATTCCCATTTTCTCGGGCTCTTATCTGTTGCTTTAACTGAATCCTCCAGCATAGCAACAACTGTTCTACTTACTTCTGGGTGAGCAATAAGTTGACTCCAATCCCCATCTACCATTGTTTATGAACTGGGGGGCCCTGCACTAACACCTCTCCCAACACACAAACATTGTCAACTCCTAGAAGACTACTCCATGGGTTTCTTGTGCTCATGATAAAGACTTGTATTTACCAGTTTTAAGCAGATCTTGCCCCCTCACATCCGCTCATTGTAGTGGAAGGCTAATTGGAGCTGTCTTTGAAAAGTGTGCTTCTGTGAGACTCAAGAAGCCTTGGAGTGACAATGTAAGTCTATAGAAAATAAAATTTGATTTATGCAAGATATTTTTGGATCCTCATATGTACTAAATACTATATTTGCTCCAAAATGTTTTGTCTTCCACATAAATTTTAAGTCTACCTTTTCCTCAGCATTCTATTTCTACAAACCATTGTGTTGAGAATAGGAATGATATATAGGGATGGAATTTCTTTCTTTCTTTCTTTTTTCTAAAGATTTTATTTATTTATTTGAGAGAGAGAAATCACAAGTGGGAGAGGGAGGGGCAGAGGGAGAGGGAGAAGCAGACTCCCTGCAGAGCAGGGAGCATTTAACAGATTGAGCCACCCAGGCGCCCAGGGACAGAATTTCTGTATGTAAGTGAAGAAGTTAGTTATTTGTATATTAAACAAAAAATTAGGAATACATGTAATTTCATTTTGATTTCTCATCTGCCTCATCAGAACTGCTGTCCCCTGGAGTACACACAGTCTTTTAAAATTATTTTATTGGAAATTTCTTCTTGCAATGTGATTGTAAGGATAGGTGTCTGTATGACACACAGCATGGACATATTGCAGTTAGAAGTAATCAACTCATAAATGTAAGCAGAGTGTCATGCTGGGAAGAGAAAGAACAAAACAATGTTAATATGAGGGTCCTGGTATTTCTGAAATAGAATTTATTGATTAAATGTAGCCTTTTCCTTTGGAAAAAATGGAATTATTATAATTTGCCCTTTGTTTCTGCTATTGCTACTCTTTCCTGGAGTGACTTATTGTAATCTTTTATCAGTTCTATTTATCTTTTCATGAATAAAATGTTAAGATATTTGAAATACATTAATATATTAAGGTATTTTTCTTTTCATTGTATTTAGTGTTTGAGGTTTGTGTATACACACACACACATATATTTGTTAAAAGTAAATGTGTTAAAATGTGTTAAAAATAAAAAAACAAGCAGATACTTCTTGCAACACAGAGATTTTGTGACAAATATACAAGAAGAAAAAATTTATTCAGTCCAGATATCAGTTGACAGCTAGAAATCCATTCAACACTGATGCTGCAAATCTAGAAGGCATAAGAGAGACTCATGGGAAAACTTAAGGACACTTTGAACTATCTCAAAGAAACAGAGCCATGTTGTATGGGCAAATGTAGCTAAATCCATGGAGAAAAAATATTATGTAGGTCCAGGTCTTTCTGTAATAGAATTTTTTGCTTAGATGTTTCATAAAGTGAATTTTTTATAATATTTCTTTTGTTGTAGCAGTTTCTATTAGTGGCATGGCCTAGATTCAAGAAATTTATTAAGGAATTTGTGTAGAAACATGTGATGATTATATTAGTCCAGGTCTCAAGAGTATCAGAATAAAAAAAGTCAGAGAGCTCATGCATTTTGGCTCCCTCTTTAGATGTGAATCTCTCTCCGGCATTTCCAGCATGTGGAATATATATAATGATGAAGAAGCTTTTCCCTGTCTATACTGACAGTTCCTTCTCTTGATACTGAATTCATCCATTCAACCAATATTTAGTGCCCACCATATGCCATACATGTTTATTTATTGAAACATATACAAAGGAAAAATAAGATACTGCCTCTGTGCTGGAGGCCATCACAGTTCTACTGAAGGAGAGAAAAATATAAGTAGTTTATTAGAATGACAGCTAATAAGCATATAGTAAGAAAACCTTAAAAATTCTGAATGAAATCAGAGGAGAGAATGATAGACGCTGGACTGTAGACTTGATGTCTAAAATTGGTTTTGATTCATTACAAGTTCCTATTAGTTCCCTATTCTCTCTGTCTCTTTTTTTCTTTCTCTCTCACACATACATGATAAAATTAGGTAGCCATTTTTTGTTCTTCATGGTAATAACTTCATGTCTCATTTTTTTTTTTTTTTGTATTTGCCTTGCTCATGTTCTTATCAATAACCCTAATAAGGAACTTTACCAAAAATATATCCAGATGACCCAAGGAAGCATGAATTGAGCTAATATGCCTCAAAAAGACATAACAAAGACTTCCGGGTAAGATTATAGGGCTCAGTGAAAACAACTATTTTCTAATAATCAACAATGTTTAATGATGTAATGAGCTGCTGTGGTGAGTAGTAAATTCTTCAACATCAGAGCCATCTGAGTAATGTTACACTTCTTTTGATGTGAAATCAAATTGTGTTGACTTTTGAGTTAAAGTTACAGAGTTGTGGGTTGGGTCTATAAGAAAACCTTCACCTATAAATATTTAGTCATCTTAACCTTTTGTTCTCTTTCTGGATACAATTTTATGATCCATGTCTTTGATAATAATGTTGGGCGTTCAGAACCAAGGACAGCGATTTCCATCATGATGTCATAGATGTTGATTTGATAATAAATGGCAACAGTAGCAACAAAAGATTACTCCCAAATATATTATATGATAGGTCCAATTCATCAATCAGTGTAAGTTACAGAGTTGAGAAGGAGGAAGACTTAACACTTATTAAACAACACACCATACTATCTCATTTAACAATAAATGTGTGTGGTAAATATTGTTATTTATAGATATCTATGATGTATCTGTATATGTATACATGTATACGTATGTGTATACATACACACATATACATCTCTGTATATAAGTATAAAATATTTTTATAATCTCTCAGCATATGTTTATGAATGAGGAAGTGAAAGCCAAACTTTTGTCCTGGATTTTTTGTCCACCAGCCTCCATCGACCCTTCTGGAAGGCCATGATGACTGACAATAATAAACTGACCTGAAACAAGCCCTTTATCAAGGTCACATTATTAGTAAGAGATTCAGTCCCAGTTATGATTTTAAATCTCATTGCTTTTCTACATATAGAAGAGGAAATATGCCAAAAATGGAAAGGTTGCATCTGCATAGCCAAAAATAATCATGCAATTCAACCAAATTCAAAAAGAAGAAAAATGCATTTTTTTATAGAGAATGGAGAGAGACATTACTGGAAAAGTAGCTTATTACTAGCTATATTTAGTTGTTTAAGAACACTTTGCTTTATAACATGTATATTTGTATATATACTGAAGCTTTATTTTCCCAAAATGACCCTGACCCAGCTTAGGACACCTCCTGAGACCAGGAAGTTATGGGTCAGGACCAGTGGAAGTCTGTCTACTTCTGTCAGCCTATAGTCAGATTGGAGGGTAATTCCTGGAATGGTGGGGTTATGATGTCTTTGGTACTACACAAGGAGTTTCTTGTCCTCAAGACTGAACTTTTCCATAGGAAAAGGAAAATGATCCAAACTAAACTCTCTGAATTCACATGGGAAAAATGAGGACAGTGTTTTGGAGTGAATGAAAAATGAATACAATAGTAAGATAATGTAAACAGAATTGACTCTAGGGTAAGTCCATCAAAATAATTACACATAAGTTCTCATGAAACAAATAAAGGCTTTGTAAGAATGCTGCTAGAATGCCTGATCAATATCTTTGAAACAGTTACGTAATAGCTATTAGGAAATTTGGCAGTAGCTTATACATATTTCATGAAGCCTGTATATCACCATATGTAGGCATGTGAACATATTTAAGAATGAGGAACAGGCAAAGCTTTCACTTCCTCATTTAATAGCAGTGCAAATCTGACCCCCAGATGCACTCTGCACTTCTTCAATGTGCTGTTCCTGAAAATTTATTTTCCTATGGAAAATCCTACTCATCCTTTAAGGTCTTAGACATGACCTTGTTTGTGGTTGGCAGTCAATGGTTATTACTGATGTAAACAGAAAAATAGGATGTTTGAATTTTGCACATTTCTAGTACTATTGATGAATACTTAGCTTTTGGGTTATCCAATTTTATGAACTGTAACAGATCTCTTCAATGTAAAAAGAAAAAAAAAAGAAAAGAAAAGTAAAGCTCCAAAGCCATCTGTTAAAGATACACTAAACATTAGCTCTACGTGGAGTAGTACAGAGAGCACTAGCTTGGCAGTTGGGAGATACAGGTCCTCGTCCTGATTCATCAAGGACCCTGTGTAACTTCCAGTTAGGCATGTTACCTTTCTGGTTCACACAATAGAGACTTAGTAAGCTGGTTACTACACAGCACATTTAGCTACTTGTCTTTCCAACTAGACTGTGACCATAGGCATTATTGTGTTCCTTCCCATCCCAGAAGGTACTAAGATATTTAATTTTAATAGACTTAAATGAATTGAATTTGACTTTTCCTCATGTGTGGAATATGAATAATAATCCTCTCTTTGCATATTGCATACTCTGTCCTGTGGTAAACCAGTGCATGTGAAGGTATTTTAGGAAAAACATCCCATAAACCATTATGCAAATAGAGAGATTTATACCAGAGTTTCATCCCAAGAGAAGCAGATCTGACTTACATGGCCTAAATGTGACTCCAAGAAACTGAAGGAAAATAAATCCCTTGTAAGTTGAATAATAGCAACCCGAATACCAGTTCCAGAATCTGAATGCTGAAACTTCACATGCTTCAACAATTTCCCTGCAGCGATATTGGGGAATGAGATTCTCATCTATTTCTCTGCCTTCATTTATAGGTGTCTGCAATTGATTTATAAATATTGAAAATTGATGCCCTTATTTAGAATCAGGACCATATCATCATTGTATGTTATACAATGATGTATCACAGGGGCTCAATACTTTCATTCGCATTGTTGCTTGACCTTCATGAAAAGTAAATGATTCGAGTAAGAATATGTTCCACTACTTTGGAAGACTGAGACCCAGAAAAGAAATGGACTTGCCAACATCAAAGAGCTTCTTGGTATCAAAACCAAGATAAAAATTCAGGTGGCTCGATCCCTAGCCCCTATCATGATTTCTTCCCACCATAGTGCCTGGGATGTGAGAGATACTGGAAAACCTGGCTCATGTCATCTTGATCCTCAAGATCAGAGCTCATCTCTGGTGTCCATGTTCGACTTCATATCATTGACCTGTGACTAAACCTGTTTAATCATTTTCTCAGTTTCCTGAATTTCTGTTTGATGTCTTGGTTACTTCCAGAAAAGCCACAAGATAGATGATTAGCCATTAAAGGAATATACTCTTCCAACCCAAAAACAGCTGTTCAACATGAGACTAAATCATCTGTCAGCAGGGTCCTAGCCATGTGGTTACCACTCTAAAGACTTCCAAAGATCATATTCTCTAGGCCATCCTTATTTGGAATGTGTGGTATTCTGGATCTTCAAGAAATGTAGGCCTATTTTATATGGGGTGGGTTGGGATATTAAGAGAACTGTGTTGAAAATATCTTCCTAGGAAAGGCTCCAGTCATGTAGTTTCCATTTGACAGCTCATTTTTTTTTTGTCTTTCCATAAAGTCTTAAAATTATTATGCTAGTATCAGCAATAAAATCCCTTCCTTGTTCCTTTCCACAAAATAACAGATGGTGAGTACGTCAATATTTTGGATATTTTACATTCTGTGACTCATTTTCAGGCCAAGTATAGCTTTTTCCAGATGTTCACAACCCTGATCTAGAATGGATTTAGCATTTATCTAGCATTTATCAAGCCTTTCACTGTCTGCTAACCACCAGTTCTTGCATATGACCATGGCATGAATAAAAACTTGAAAATGAAATTGATGTTGCCTATCTTGAAATATACAAAATAGTTTATTTGCATGTATTCATTGCAGGCATTGGTTGATCTGTGATCTAGATATAGCACATGCTATCTTGCACGTCACTGGTTTACCAGCATTTTAAGACTAGGTATTTGTAATAGATCTATTCAGAAATATAAAACTCACAGAGTGTATGAAATGAAACCACCTGCTTTGTAGTAGTTAAGATTGCATTACTTTTGTGATATTAGTGTGATAAACTTATGGAAGCATGGCTATGATTTTTCTTATTCCTTCTTATTTCTTAGCTGGATCATATGCACAAAATGGATTTTGATGTTTCATGATCTTTTTAATAAATAAATATGTAATGCCATACATATGTAAATAAGCATTCTAGGTTCCTCATAAGCAGGTATCAATAGTACAGAATGTATTTAACTTTATAAATAATTCAATATGCAGTTGTAATTATGCCTCATGTTTTTACTGTGTTGTGTGTTTCAGTTTCTGCCATCTTATTAACTATAAGGTCTTAAAGAAGCATGTGTTAGAGGCTGGGCTGATTGGCATTCTATGCTCTAGAAATGGTTCAAGAAGAGAGTAAGATGTAGTGCCCAGTTTTGAGGTACTTACCATTTACATGTGGTGATTAGGCAAACAGATCAATGCCCTTTGGAGTTTCAAGCCTTACACCAGGAGGAGCTTTGTGCAAGGGGCTTTCATCTTTTAGGCCTCCAAGCTTGGTTCCTGGCGCAGAAAAGCCTCTTTATCATCAACTAACATAGATGGAAGGTTGAGGGAGAGAGAGAGAAGCCTCATTCCTGAGATGGGTCAGCTAAGAGCAAGGCCAACAATTGGTCCTGGATTTTTTGGGTCACCAGCCTCCATGGACCCTCTGGAAGGCCATGATGATTGATCTGAAACAAGCCCTAGGATCCCACTTCCAGGGCCATGAAAGATGTTACTGATAATGTGATGTACTATGTAGCTTCTATGGCATATGATTCCTTGTCAGGAACAGCCACCCCAGTGTTTCTTTTGCTAAGCACCAGAATACCTTCTATGGCTGAGTCAGGCTCTATGCTCTCCTTTTCTTCATTCATCTTAGGCCTGGGGCAGCCCCTTTCCCTCATATTCATTGGCTGCTCACCCTCCTCTATTTAGGAGGAAAGGATTTTCACCTCTCTGAAATTGAGCTTCTTCTTTGGCTTTTTCTTGCTGCCCAACCCTATAAAGCTTTAGGAGTTTTGTTCCAAGGGTTTACTTTTATGGGAAAACATGAGTTAAGAATTATAAATACGGAGAAGTATAAGTTCTTACCAAGGGCTTACCAAGTTCTGTTGGTCCCTTTCTCTGGCCTGGCTCCTTGGGAAAGATCAGCATTTGCTTTTATTATCTGGGGAGTGAGATTCACTACTCTCTTCCCCAGATCCTATGCTTCTTTTATCCTACCTGTGGGAAGCTTATGTTTAGACCCTTTATGCCTTAGTGACCCTTTATCCAAGTCTGAAGATGAAGCATAGACAGAACAATGTCAATGAACCTTATTTTATGAAAGGTGAGATCAAAGGAGAAGGACCCAGTTCCTGAGAGGATATACAGCAATTCATCCAAACAACATTTACTGAAAGTTATTATATGCCACAAATCAGTTTAGTTTGAACAGTGATAACTGGATGGATAAGAAAGGGCTTAGTTCTCTAGGAATTTTAGCACTGTGGGGAATATGTGAAAAATATCCATTGAAGTAAACAATTGGAGTTATTTAAGCTGGAGAACAGAAGCCTGGAAATGGGGAAGGAAAGGGGAACATGGTGGCTGGCTGTCTTCAAATAACAGCAGAGCAGTCTTGTACAAGATGGCAGTTGTCAGGGATACCAAGGGCTCAAACTAGGACCTGTGATTAAGAAGAGCAGGGGAATTTTGTTTCTGCTTAATATAAGGAAGAACTTTCTGATAAACAGAGCTGCCTGACTTTGGATTTGGCTCCAGTGTGATGTGGTGAGTTTCATCTCTGGAAGAGAGATGATCATTCACTCATTGGCACAATCTAGGGGTCATGTGGGTGTCAGGGGAGCCCCAAGACACCCTGAATCTACTTGGGCAGTGTGTTCTACAATGTTTTGGCTTGGATTTTCAGAAGTACAGGGGCATGAGCTGGAAACTATTGAACCTCAGTGCCAATTTCTCACCTATGATTTCTACCCTGGTTTGTTCAACTTAATGCCTGCCTTTTGAAAGCAGCACTTTCATTAAGCAAAGTAAAAGCATTTCTGGGAATGAGTTTTCTTCTTAAATCTATTTGTCCAGACTCCCTTTGGTAAACAACCTTGTTTCTTCTGGTTTTTTGATATTCAGCCTTTGTTTTGACTCAGTGTATTTTGCAATGTTCTAATCATTATTTCATTGTTACTGTTTACTCCCAAGACATTGCTGGATAGAAGACTGATAAATATTTTTATCAAAAAGCTATATTCTCTAAACTTCAATGACTTTGTAATGCAAGTTTCATCAGAAGTGAGGTTTTTGAATTTTTTGTAAATATGAATGCTCACTCTCTCACTGCTGCTTAGAATTTTACTGATTACACTTTGGAACTGCATAATTGTGTAATTAATCTTGAGGATGTCAAAATGCATATTTTTAAAAGTAATTTTCTTAGGGAAATAATACATATCTCATTATTTTTTATTGTAATTGGTATTCATACTCTCTTAGTTTATAGGTATAAGCTTTGCCAGAGATGGCCAATATCAGTACCATATATTATTAAAATGGATTAATTTTTCAAACACATCTTCCATTCAATTTCTCATTAAACGAGACATTGTAAATTCTGCTGTCAAGGAATACAAATAACATGATTATGCAATCCTTGCATTATACAAAGTCCTCTCAGCTAGGATCATAAACACTGATTCATTTTTTATGGAAAAGGGCTTTAAGACGCAGTTACCAAAACTGACCAAGAGCCACCTTCAGTCCAAACCTTTGATACTCTCATTGCTTTCACAAGTAAGGAGTTTGTGATCATTCATCTGGGAACAGCATCCAAGGAGGAACCTAAAGATGATAGAGTCAAATTTGCTCTACCTATAGTTTTTGAAAAAAATGCACTCCTTATTCAAGGTCCACCATCCTTTCTCTAACACAAATGTGAACAAATGAATGGACGAATGAATGAAATGAATCAGAATAAGTGAAGGAAGAATGATATATACCAGCACTAACATGGGTAGATTACAACAAAGAGATGAACGTCAATATGGGTATCTTATCCTGCCCATGCACTCACATCATGCAGACCCATAAGGACACTGATTTATCTGAAGGCATTCAGCTTTTCAATGATGGAGGAGTTTGGTGGAAATCTTGAGGCATTAGCCCTAAATAAATGACAGGTGTTAGGCTATGCAAAAAAGAATGACAGAGTCTTGCTATTAAGGAGCTCATGATCTCATGGGAGAGGCACATAACTGGACATAATAATATCAATACAAGGCTCTTGCAAGTGCCAGCAAGATGCTTTGTGCAGCTAAGGAAGCCATCACCTCCCTGCAGGATATGGGAGATTAATAGGGAAAGATTCCAAGACGAAGGGAGATCTAAGCTTTGGCTTGAAGGATAGAGAGGACTGTGTCAGCAGGAGCGGGGAAAGACACTCATTCAGGACTGAGAGACCAGAAGGTACAGAGGCATGAGGTCAGAATGGGTCTGATGTTTGCAGGAATCAGTATTAAGCTCTATGGGCTGGAACAAGCATCTGTCCTACTCTGGGACCTATTCTGGGAGTAGTAGAATGTGCCTGGAGGCTTTGATGCAGGGAGGAGCATAATGAGACTGTTTTTTGGAAGGCCGCTCTGAAGGCAAGGTGGAGGGCAGAATGGAGGATAAAAGGGCTAAAAAATATTTTCAGTATAGTGCCGGGGAAATGGAAAGAGGAGGGTGGATTTGAAAGAGATATACATGATTGAATTCAACAGAATATTGTGATGATAGATTTGAGGCACAAAAGAGGAGGAGTGGAAAATTAATATTGGTCCTTAGATAGATTATTAGACCAGTAATGAAAATCAAAAATGCAGAAGGAACAAGACTGGTGAGCAGTGATGTTTCAGATGATAACTTCAGTTTGGGGCATGTTGAGACTGAATTATTTATGGCATTCAGACAGAGATATTGACCTAAAGAACTGTGAGTTCCCATATCCCGCCCCCACCCCAGCCTCCCCATTATCAACATCCCCCACCAGAATGATACATTTGTTGACATCACTTAACATACACTGACACATTATCATCCAAAGTCCATTGTTTACATTGGGGTTCATACTTGGTGTTGCACATTCTATGAATTTTGAAAAGTATATAATGACATCTATCTACCATTACAGCATCTCACAGAATATTCACCACCCTAAAAGTCCTCTGTGCTCTGGCCATTCATCCCTGCCTCCCAAAGCCCTTGGTGACCACTGATCTCTGCTCTATTCACTGGACACAAGTTACTAAGTCCTGCCCCCATCAAGAGAGAAAAATTAAGTCCCACTCACCTAATTTATTTATTTGTTTGTTTATTTATGTTTTTTTAGAGAGAGCGAGAGGGCACATGAGTGGGAGGGGAGGCACTGACGAAGAGGGAGAGAGAGAATCTTAAGCAGGCTCCAGGCTCAGTGTGGAGCCCAACATGGAGCCCAATGCAGGGCTCAATCTCACAACCCTGAGATCGTGACCTGAGCTGAAATCAAGAGTCAGACGCGTAACTGACTGAGCCACCCAGGCGCCCCTCCACTCACCATAATTTTTTGAAACTGTGACTAGTAAAGATCAGTACAGTTGTTAATAATAATAATAATAATAATGATTCTATTATTGTTTTGTTGTTATTACTGCTTTTTTTCAATGAAAATCTAATAGAAGTTATTAGTCGCTAAGAAGGCACTATAAAGAAAAAGTATCTTAACAAATTCAGGAATTCAGACCGACATATACTTTTTTGCCAAACTTGAAACTCTCCAGAAAGAACCTTTTCTTGGACATTTGATGGTATTTTGTAGACTGTACATCAATTAGGGGACATGATATGAAATGATTTTATATTGTTATATGAGCTCCGTCCCAAACTAGACATTTTGACTGTGTCCACTTCTTTCCCAAATTGCCAATTAGACATCAAAATGTCTGCTAAAGGGCTCACTTAGATTATATACTTGGAGTAGCACCTTTGCTTGGAGATGTTAAACCCTGGTAATAAATGAAGGCAAACAAACAAAACTCTCCGGTGAGGGTTGCTTAGATTAACTGGATTCTAATCTGAATGTTTATTCACTTCCGTGAGAGGACTATATGTGCACAGAGTAAATATTTTATGATCCATGGCATATGTTCAGACCAAGAATTAGAGTAATAAAAACCTAATTTCAAGCTGGATATAAATACAACAATGTGCAAGTTTCTAGAAAGAATAATAAGCATCCATAAGGCTGTTAGGCACTGTGTATGATTTATGGTGTTTAAGTATCCGAAATGGACTCTCTCGATGTATAAGTGCAAGCTTTCTTCTCCCTCGTCCCCCCTTCCCTTTTTTCCTTAACACCATTTGCCATATTGCAATATGCTGAGACTCCACAGAAGGAACGGCCAAACTTCCCAAGTAAACCTGCACATGCTGTGATTCACTGCTCACAGGGATTACTGGGAGAAGTGGTGGGAAAAGGTGCGGTAGGAGCACCTACGGAGGGGGGACCGCATTTTGCTACTCTCCGAACGTCCTGTTGGGCTTGCAGACCTTCCCCTAGGTCCCAGGGGAAGCGGTGATCTTGTCAGTCACATGCCTAATGATGAAACTGTCTGAGCCATCAAGCTTCCCCTCCCAGAGCATCTATGGCTGGCAGCTTCCCACATGAAAGCAGATAATCCTACTTGAGTTGAAGAGCCGTCATCTGAAGGCAAGTCCTCCTCCCTGGTGTTCTCTGATTACTGGCCAGTCAAGTAGAGCAGCCAATCCTTCTACCTTAGTTTGCTAATTACACTTTTTAAGCTACATAGTAATAAATGCTTCCCGCTGCACACAAGAATTCAATCCTAAGTATGATACTCGCTAATCTGATCAAGACTTTAAAAAGTACATCTTTAGAAGAAAGTGAATTTTTACGGAGATCCACCTTTTACAACCAAAGTCACTGCTCGGAAATCATTGTGGAGTAATACAAAGAATACAAGATTGGAAATTAAGTAGCCTGGTTTGAGTCATGGCTTCTCAACTTGCAAGCTGCATGGAGATTAAAAATGAAGTGAAACAGGAAGTGGTGTTTGTCCTGGACCTGGCAGGGTGAGGGGGGCCGTCAGCTGGGGCAGCAGCAGAACACGAGCAACGGTGTGAAGCAGGAAAATGCTGGAAAATGCCTGTAGAGGGAAGTGATAGGAGATAAACAAAAATTGGGTTATTGCCTGGTTTAAAAGAATGCTAGATGCCACGTTAAGAAGTTTGGGCTTTAGCTGTAGGGGGTGGGAGGTCATTTCTGAGGAGGACAGTGCCTGACCATGTTTACACTCTGGGAGGGTGGCCCTGGAGAACGATGCTCTTCCTCATTCTCTGTGGGAGGAAGAGGCTGGTCCAGCTCATCATCTCTCTGGAACTTTCTGGCTTTAGCGTTGAGATCCCATGTTTTCCAGAGAGGTTCCACAAGTTCACATTGTTCTCTGAAGCACTCAAGGGCTACAAGAATTTTCTGCTGCTATTGGATGATTTTGAACTCAGTTACAAGCTCCCACAAGTGTTTTTTGAGGCCAAAGATTTTCACTCACTGGAAAGAAAAAAAATGCTCCATGAGGGGAAGCCACCTCCCCCTTTGGGGAATGTAATGAGGAAAGTTGAACATTTCCAGCTAACAGCTTTTTATGGGCTATGAATAAGTAAATACAGAGCGAAATAAGAAAGAACAAACAAGTGCTTCACTGAAGAAATATTTGTTTAGTGAACCAGTCAGTACTGGCCCACTGTATCCTTCAGAAGCGCAAAGATGGGCATGCTCACCTCTTTAAAGAATTCCCAATCTAGTGGGTGAGGCAGGCTTATATGTAACTAATTATAATGATATTTGGTAGGTCTGATATTGAGACACTGCCATATACTTCATTTTCTCAGCTCTTGTCTTATTGCCATTTATTATATAAGAGTGACTGAGCATTCCTCTTCCATGGGGATATTGCTAGGCTGGAGAATAATATAAAACATCTGAAACATTTTGTGTACCTACAGTCTGTTCGCTTTGCAACAATCCTGTAAATAAACCTTTTACAATTGAGTGGCTAAGACAGAAAGAGGTTAGGTGACTTCCGTCAGATCATAATAAGTGGAAAACCTTGATATGACTTGATGTCTGACTCCAAAGCCCATGGTGTGGAGGTGTGGTCTGAGGCTCCTGCTGTTCCCAGCCCACGTCAAGGGGTGGGTGCAGGACCCCAGCATGGCTGAGGAGCTGCTCAGACATCTCCTGTTTACCCCTTGGTTTCTCCCATAGCCTTTCATGTCCACCTGGTAGATCAGTCATCCTTATAGGAGTGCTACTCGGTGCAACATGGTTCTAACTGGGCAGTGTGTGTCTGTCAGGACTGTTTCACTGGGTAACCTGGGCTCCTTGAAGATGTTTCCAGGACCAGGAATGCAGGAAAATTCAGCCCAGAGGGGTCACGATGCCAGAGAAGACACTCAGGAGCAGTTTCCTTGCTTTTGCTGAGCATTCCTGTCAATCGGGGCACTTTGCGATGGAGCAGGGCATTTTCCCTGTGCCCTGGCTTGAGATACTTCACTGGCACAGGCTCATAAAGGAAGCGCTGGGAATGGGGAGAGCCTGGATGCAGAGTCCTTCCCTAGTAAAACTGTGAACTCATTGTAATTTTGATTCAAATCCCAACTCCTGTGTCTTGAGTCTTCTCCCCCCACTGCTTCCTGTGGGTCTTTGTGTTCTCTTTTCCTTGCCCGTCTCAATGCATCGAGAGAAGCCTCTGCAGAGCATCTTGCAGCATGGCTCAGTGGAAAGAGCATGGGCTTTGGAGGTGGGCAAGCCTGGACTTGCTGCATAACTTTGGTGGGGGGCTGAATCTCCCTGAGCTTCATTTCCTCACCTGTTAAAATGAGGTCATGACACTCATCTTGAGGAATATGGTGTGATTTTAGAAGAGGAGATCGGTAAATTGCCTGGCATAGTCTTGTGATATTATAGTTTGGTTTATAGACAGCAATTCTTCCAGCAAACATTGCTATTACTATGAATTAAAAAGCAATTGAATTGGTTCTCACATTATATATTAAACTTTGCTTTTCATCTTCATAAGGAATGTTTTGTTCTCTGTTAGGGCCACTTTCATCATCATGGAAAGGTCTAGGAGTGATGGTTTAGTGCCAGGTGTCTCTTCCTCTTGTTCCTGAAGTAGAGAGATATTCAAGGAAGGGTTTGTTTATTCCCAGACCAAGTATCCATCCAGCAAAACACTTAGAGCTCATTTCCTGAGTAGCCTCAGAGCAGTGTTGGTCTCTAAGCTATTTTGCTTTCTACTCTTCCCCTCTGCCTTCCTCAGTGGCAAGAGCTTGCGGTTCTTCTCATGGGCACCCCTCTAGTGGGCATAGGACAGACAGTGGGGAGGCCTAGAAAAGTCCCCCTTAAGGACTTAATCACAGCCATGTGATGATTACAGATGGGTGGCTTCTCAAGTATTCAGTGATTTGAAGGCAAATATACAAACAAACAACATTTACTCCATTTATACAATAAACATTACTTGGGAGCTGTTGAGTGCCAGGCACTAAGCTAAGAACTGGGTTAGAGAAATAAGTTAGATATAGTCCTTCCCCTGAGAAGCTCATAGTCTTTTTTTAAAGATTTACTTATTTATTTGAGAAATAGAGAGAGAGAGATGCTGTTAACTCCTTTTAAAAATGAAAAAGACTAACTCCCGTGGCTTCTCATGATGCCCCGTCAAGGATTGAGCCAAAGGTAGGCTCTCTTTATCCTCATTACTATCCCCTGGTTCTCAAATCCCTGAAAGAGATTTTATGCCCACACATCTTATTGTAGAATCACACACACTTACAAAATGGTGTGGGCATTGATAACTAAGCACAGGGAGACCCTATGCTTGAATAATTCTCCTTCACGTTCTCTGTGCATGTGATCATGTTTTACTGTTTCACAGAACATCTCAGATGAACATATATTATGTGTCTAGAGTTCCAAAATCTCACATCCCAAGAGCAGCAGAATAAAACTCATTGTTGGCCAAAGGCTGATAGCATTTTAGGAATGGAGACTTAATGATGGTCCTTAATGCTGCTTTGGAGGTTTCTCTTCTTGCTAGCCAAGTTTTATGCTTGGGGTTCCATAAAGCCATTTTTGGCATTATGGCCTTGAGAGTTGAGTGAGGGCTGAGGCTGACATGACATAAGGTATTCTGTAAAAGCCAAGAAGGTCAGGGAGCTACTTTGCAAGCATGTTTCTAGAGCTAACAAGTTAATGTCAATCAAACCCACATTTAAAAAAAAATCACTTTCTTAGCGACATCTGGACTATTATTGGGTGAGGGAGGCAAGCTACCTGCCATGTTCTGTAGTGCGGATATGAGCTGAGGAGGAACAAGATGAATAAAGAGAATAAAGGACGGCTCAAGCTGTCATGTGAGGTACGGTGTGGCTCTCACACAAGCCACTTTGCCAACAGAGAGGTCAGCGCAAAGTGGCAGGTAACAGCCGCTGACATGCTCAGCTTACTTTGGTTTTTAGAGTTACCAGAAATAAGTGGGGAGGTTGAAGAGGGTGTTGGCTAAGAGCACAGACTCTCCAGTTCATCAGCTTGGGATCAAAGCCCAGCCCAGCCACCTAGTAGCCAGGAAAACATAGATAAGTCATGTGTTTTCCCTTTGCCTCAGTTTACTCATTTTGGAATGATGATGATAAGGGCTGTTACATGGATTAATTGAGATCATACATTTAAACAGTTAAAAAAGTTTCTGGAACATAGGATGCACTCAGTAAATGTTAACTATTACACTAAAGCTCATTTTATTTATTTATTTTTTAAGTTTTTATTTAAATTCCAGTTAGCATACAGTGTAATATTAATTTACAATTAATCACAATTTAGTGATTCAACACTTCCATACAACACCCAGTGCTCATCACAACAAGTGCTCTCCCTAATACCTTTCACCCATTTATCCCATCCCCCCACTCACTTCCCCTCTGGTAGACATCAGTTTGTTCTCTATAGTTAAGAGTCTGTTTCTTGGTTTGCCTCTCTCTTTTATTTTTCCCTATGCTTGTTTGTTTTGTTTCTTAAATTCCACATATGAATGAAATCATATGCTATTTGCCTTTCTCTGACTGACTTATTTCACTTAGCATAATACACTCTAGCTCCATCCCTGTCATTGGAAATGGCAAGATTTCATTCTTTCTGATGGCTAAATAATATTCCACTGTATATATACACCACATCTTCTTTATCCATTATCAGTTGATGCACACTTGGGCTGTTTCCATAATCTGGCTATTGTAGATAAAGCTGCTATAAACATCAGGGTATGCGTATCCTTTGAATTACCATTTTTGTATTCTTTGGCTAAATACTTAGTAGTGCAATTGCTGGATTGTAGGGCATAAAGATCATTTTAAATATATAAATACAATCTTAAATTGTGTGGGTATGAGAGTTAATGGAACTCAGGTCTTCCATTTCATAGATGAGGAAATGAAGGCCCAGAACAGATGAGACTTATTTAATGTAACATAACGAATCGATGCCCACTGGGAAGTCTGCTGATTGACTCCCATTATACAACTGCTTTTATTTTGCAAGATTTTCCTTCTACTTATTCAGAACAGGAACACAGAGTAAAGGAAAAAAAACAAGTTAATAAGAGTGTCTTTGATTTTTAGGTTTCATGAGAGTTTTTTAAAAGTGAATTGCTCTTTTAAATTACCATCTGTTCTTCCATATAGGTGAGTTAAAAATTAAGTGAATTGCTTTAAACTTATTGTTTCAGAACTCATTAAAAGTGTGTTTTAATTAATTTTGTTATATTTAGGGCCCTGGAGCAAGCTTTTTGTGGTGCTTCTGCTGAACCATCTGCCAACTTGATAAATGATCTCACTGTGCACAGGGACCTTGCGTTCCTGCAGGTGGAGACCCCCTCCATGGGGTGAAGTATCACCAGTGTGTTCTACCTGGGAAGCTCGCAACAGTGCTGCCTGGTGCTTGACTCCAGCTAACGGTTCCTTTGTCAGCAATCCATCAGTGCCAACAGCTTGCACACTCTTTTGGGTGTGAGCAGCATCTGCGCTGAGGACTGGCCTCCACACAGAGTAGAAAACAGCATGTGGTAGTTCTGGCTTGGGGTAAGTGAATTTGGGCTCTTGCACATTTCTACTTATATGGTATATTCCTCTCTACGTACAAACGTCTTCGTATTTATATCATTTAAGCTTTCGGAAACTCCTCTGATTTCTGGCTTGTAACTGTCAAGTTGTTAATCTTTCCAAGGAGACGTAAGTATTTGTCTTAGAAATCTTCCCAACATGGTGGAGGTGGGAGAGCTAGGTGCCCTACAGGGTGGAGAAAAAAAAGCACTGGAATTCAAGACAAGCCTTGATTTCTATTTTTGGTCAATGAAACTCTTCAATAAACATTTATCGAACACCTATGTGCCAGGCAATTGTGCGTCTCTGTAAGTGGGCAGCTTCTTCTCTAACAAGAGCATCTCAGACTGAAGTCCCTTTTCTGAGCTCCTAAAACCATGTGTATATAGCACAGGGCTCAGATCGTAATGTATGTCTTCCCTAGTCATCCAAGGCACAGGTTTCTGCAAGAAATGGAGCATCTCATCCATCTTCTTCTGCAGTACTTCCAACATCTGGCATGGACTCAAATTCAGGTTAACTGTTAAGAATTACTTATTGGCTGATTCTTAAAACTTATTGTACCAGACAAATAATATATTGAAACAGGTTATTTTCTCTTCTAAAATTGATGGAACTTACTATTACTCATTGATCTCGCAAACTTAAGGATGTTTGCTTGCATTTTCAATGGGAGGTTGGATCTAACAAAATAAATTGGAAACCACATATAAAAATGAATCATCTATTTTTTATTGAATACACATTTTCATGTTAAACATCTTTAATACTTAACATGCATTCCTGCTAGCTTTGGAAATCAAACATGGTTTATGGATTCAATTTAAAACCTTTCATTGATAGGAAATCTATTTTTAATTTTCATTTTAATCATTTAAATATTTAAAGATGTTGCCTTTGTTCTCCAAACTTCTTTAATCATATTCGCTGTGTTTACGTAGGGACTTCTGAGACAACACATGTTTTTATTAATAGGCTATTCTAAAGTAAATGCATTTTTCAACCTGAAAATGCATTTTCCAGCCTCTAGATTGGCTTTTGAGTTCCATCAAAGGTGTGCGTCCTTTGTTACTACGCATAAGGAATTCTTGTTATTGGTGGAGTAGATGGTGAGTCAAAGTGCCCTGATACTCAGCATTCAGTGGTATGAGTGAGGCTTCTGTTTCAGTGCCAAGCTTTTGCTCAACCCATCTCCATTACCTGCATTCACTACTCTCACAGGTGATGAAGTTAAAAGGCAGGAATTCAGTTGGAATATATTGCACTCTGGAGGTCTATCTGTGGAATCTATCAAGTATCTTCACTTCTATAGGCTTCGTGCAGACTGGGATTCCAAATTTTGGCTCTCCCACCTATTAGTTTTGTGACTTGAGCAGTTTACTTCTTTAAGATTCAATTTCCTCCTATGAAGTAGTGTCCACTCTGTAGAGTTGATGCGCAGATCAGGGATGGTACATTTGGCTCATAGCAGGTCCTTGGTAAGCGGCCCCCTTAAAATGTTTCCAGTTTCCCGTGAGAATGAGAACCCCGAAGTAAGAGATGCTTGTGGACACCCAGGGGAACCTCAATTTATCCTTCCTATGTCTTCGGACCTTGTTTTTAAGTCTGAGTGCCCATTCTGTACCTAAGTTCTGTAACCACTTGACAGCTCTGTAACCATTTGAGTGCTTACAGCACAGATATATTGAGATTCTGAAAGCAGAGGATGCTGATTTGCCTGCGAACAGTGAGTGAGATGACACTCTCCATTGTACTAATGTGGACTCACCTTTGCTTCCCCAAGAGAGAAGATCCTATGCAATGTGTGATCCTGGGCCATGGATGTCGCTGTGGCCTCTTTCCAGCCCCTGGCTAGACCAGACACAGCCTGCGCTGTTTCCACATCCTGATCAGGCCGGCCTTGTATTTGGGGATGAGGTGGAGATGAGACATATGTGTAGGTTGTGATTTCAAGGGTGCTGAGAGGGACGCCTGGGTGGTTCAGTCAGTTAAGTATCTGACTCTTGGTTTCGGCTCAGGTCGTGATCTCAGGGTCATGGGATTGAGCCCCATGTTGGGCTCTGCACTTAGCGTGGAGTCTGCTTGTCCCTCTCCCTCTGTTCCCTCTCCCTCTCTCTCATAAATAAATAAATCTTGAAAAAAAAATAAAGGGTGCTGAAAAGGTCCTCAGTCACCTTTAAACTCCTTTTATGTTACTTTTTTTTAAAAAAGATTTTATTTATTTATTTGACAGAGAGAGACACAGCGAGAGAGGGAACACAAGCAGGGGGAATGGGAGAGGGAGAAGCAGGCTTCCCGCGGAACAGGGAGCCCGATGCTGGGCTCAATCCCAGGACCCTGGGATCATGGGGGAGTGGGAGAGGGAGAAGCAGGCTTCCCGCGGAACAGGGAGCCCGATGCTGGGCTCGATCCCAGGACCCTGGGATCATGACCTGAGCCGAAGGCAGACACTTAACGACTGAGCCACCCAGGCGCCCCTAAACTCCTTTTATGTTACTTTTAAAAGGACTTTCTATTCCTTTTCTAGTCAGAAGGATGCAAACAGCTCACCCAATATGGAATTTAACCCTACCAGGCCTCGTTTCTATTATGCCTGTTGTTTTTCTAAGGAGCGAGATTGTTACTCAGAAGATATTTCTCCCTCCACCCCTGGCAGTGTTCCTTCTGGTGCAAACCATTTTCATGTTCCCTTATTTTGTAAAATGACCTCATTCGGGGAATGGACATTTATTTAATGCCCACTACACCTGCCATTGCATTAGGCAGGTTTACGTACCAAATCTCACTCAATCCCCACCACAATCCTCTTGGATAAGGGGAATAGGCTACATTTCTATATATGATAAAATGTTCGTTAAAGGTTCACTCTAAGGTTTTGAGAAGCACAGCCAACACTATACAGTTAGAGAAGAAGAAAGTTGAGATTTCAGACCAATTTTATGTAACTTCAAAGTCCGTCTTCTTTACACTGTATCATGATATTATTTGCTTTAAGGAAAAAATGAGATTCTTGGCATGTCACTCCTCCAGCACAACTTTATGATGACTTGTACTTTTGAAAATTGGCTAAGAGAGCAGAACATCTCAAAATACAATCTTTATTGCTTGTTATGCTTTTTAAATTGAAGCACTGGAGTCATTGATTTTGACCATGTATCTAGTTTACATAATTTTTATTTATCAATATCCAAGGAATGTTTGGAAATATATACAGCATTACAAAAGAGATATCAGAAACACAGTGTAGTGGAAAGAATTAAGACTTTAGAATTAGATATGCATCCATTCTAATCATTAGATGTTTGATCATGAGCAAGTTGCTTGAGCCAATTCTTAATTTCTTCATATATCAAATGGGGCCAGTGGTCAATATCTCACATGGTTATTATGAGAACTAAGTAAGATAAGAAACATAATGTCACAGAATCTGACACACTGAGGCATGCTTTAAATAACAGACCTTATTTTTAGGACTATTATCATCTCATTAATAATATAGTAGCACCAACATGTCTAATGTGTATAGATACATAATATTCAAATCTATCCAAAATGTCCCTAGTTCCCATTAGACTGTGCCTTGTCTCCACTGTATTCTCAGCCTTGAGCACAGTACCTAGCATACAAAAGGTTCTGAGTAAATATTGGTTTAACTGAGGATATTGGGGATATAGCAGTAATTTAAGGGACCTAAGTTCATGACCTAAGATTTTACTAGGCTGTCATCAATTTATACTTCAAATGTATAAAATAAAAATTGAGGGCTAGGGAATCTATAAGGCTGTTAACATTTCAAGATGGTACATTTGAAAGCCACTGAAATGAAATTTATAGGCTAGTTTTGGTTAAGCATCAATTAAGTAGCATTAAAGTCAAGTAAGAGACATTGAGAATATCAGGTAAAACCAATTTTCCTTCCTCTGATTAATCTATTTCATGGCAAGGGAAAACATGATAGCTTTTCAGGAGTGACTTTAAGGTCACCAACTATATTAAAATCACAAAACCAACTATTTGATGGATGTATAACAAAATAATGGATAACGTTTGCTGCCAGAAGAAATGATCCAAAATGCTGAAGAGGAGTATTCAGATTCATTAACCATCTCTAATGAGATGTGGGGAGGATAAGTTAGTTGGTCAGCAGTGCTGAACAGAGTGCAGACCCATGCTTGCCTGACAGGTCTGAGCTGAGGTTTTGGTAACTCAGGAATGAAAGACGATCTATCGTACCTTTGTATTTATTGTCCTCCACTTACGTTTTATGCTTCAGAATTTTATTGGGGGTTGTACTTTTTAAGTATCCTATATGTACATATCATCTTTTCCTTATTATATCACATGTTCTTTGAGATCAGGGATAATGCGAGCCATTTCATATATTCACCACACTTTTAGTGCAGTCATAATGAGACTGAAAGCTGTAATGTGGGTATAATCTTTCCCATCTTGTAGAATTTTTCTGAGGGCTGAAGAAGCCTGAAGTGCAAAACAGTTAGCTTAGTGTCTAGAAGGGGGTGAATAAAATTCCTGTCATCATATCACTATTACTTCAATTATTAGTGTGCCAACTAGATATTGAGGGTTTGTGTCCTTCATTAAGTCATCCTTAAGGAGCTTAATAGAACAGCAGAAATTAGGGAGGCATAAAATGAGGGTAATCATAAAGAATTATCTCCAGATATGGTGTTCTCTTATTTTTTTCTACTCTCGAGTATTTTAAGCCCTGGTGCTATCTCAGCTTTAAACAAATTTAAAAATTAAAAGCCCTTGGTTTGTTTCCTCCTGGCCTCCTGGAGGAAATTTTTTACTCTTTAATTTGAACCACTGAAATATTTCCTACGTTATTTCTTGATGAGAAAAATGTTTTCTAGTGAATGAAGCTTCTGTTGAAGCAGAGGGATATAATTACCTTTCCCCCATCTTAGTCGCACCCCTCATGTGGTTGAAATGAGATGGCAGTAAGCTCTTTCTGACCGGGAGATGTTCCCTGAAATCTAACTTTACTGGATTGTTTCACCTCTGAGTATTTGAAACCTAGGTATGCATCAGAAGAACTTTGCCACGAAGAGTGATGTATTTAGTACGGGCATGGTGGTAACTCACTTTAATTAAACTCTAACTCAACTCCAGTAGAGAATGTGGTGATGCAATTTTTTGAACTTTTTTTTTTCTTTATATATTAGAATCCATGTAGTTAGGCACTTAGAACTACTTAAAGGAGATGTGCATAAAAAAGAGAGGAAAAAACCAGACCGTGCAAACAGACTGTTTTGTTTAAAAAAAAAAAAAATGCATATGGGGAAATAAAGAAAAATTATGAGAAGAGAATGTTTTTCTTTCCATCACTTTCCCTCGTTTTATTGTAAATTGATACTCAAGTTGCACAAAGGATTTGGGGACATTTGTTTGCTACATAGGTGTTGTATCTATCAGAAAGCATTTATTCCTTTTTTTCTCTAGTGTTTTTGATTCCATGGCAAAAGAGTGTCATCCTTTAGTCTAGAAAGGCTCTAGATTCTCCTGGGAGAATGCACTGCTCTTCCACTCTAGTGGAATTTTGTTTAGGGACTAAAGGAAACCAATCCATGCTTCAGTCAGACAGTCTGTGTGAGAGAAGAACACCAGCTGTCAAATCCTCTCCCACCTCTTTCCCTTACATATGCCTGGGGAGCAAGGGCATTTCCAGCTGACTCCTCCCTGGGGTGAGTATCAGTAAATGGAAAGGAGGAAGAAGTAAGCCATGATGAGCTCTAATGGACAAGTTTCCCCTTACAGAACGTAGAACTGGGGCTGTGGCATATAAATGATTCAGCTGAGGTTCATAACCTGAGGCACTGATGCCTTTTAGACTTGCAGTCCTTTTGGAATCAGTCTGCTCCCGCCCTTCCACAATGTCACACTCTGAGTGATTTCAGTTTGTTCTTTTGGCATAGCTTCACGCTTCATGTGCCTCCAGTGAAACTCCATTAAAAAGCAGAATTGAGGGGGGGGCTGTCTATGGACATTCATGGTGTTTGGTGTTTCTGATTTACTGATGGGATACCAACCTTGTTTATTGAAACCTTTCCTTTTTTTAAATGCTCATTTGCTGCTTTATAGAGAATTTGGTATACATTTCGCAGGTTAAGATCTGGTAGAATCTTATAAACATTGATTCTCGTCACATAGGACCATGAAGGCCATGTTTGCAAAGTTGTAACTCAAAAATTACTTGCCTGGATGCTTCCGGAGCTAAGACCCCTACTTCATGTCTGCATACCTCAGCCACAGTAGGCTCTGCTGTCGATACTATTCACTGGGATAGGTAATAGGGGTGGGCGTGGGGACGAAATCTTTACTAATGTCACTGTGATTTATTGTTTCCATGTCCAATGTTCCATCTTGAAGCCCAGAGTTCTAATAAAGTTGGTTGAGTTGTAAGGGACAGTGATCTCTTTCAAACATCCCAGATGATAAAAATAAGAGTGAATTACCCAAACCAGCAGTCATCAGAAATAAACCACAGCAACTTTAGGGGTCACCTGCTGTGACTTTCTAACTGCATCTCTGCTTCTCTCCGAACCTATTCTGTTCTCTTCGCTCTACAGACTAGTGTCCCTATTTACTCATATTTTTTGTTTCCTTGTAACTTCTTCCCGCAAATGGCTTGTTTTCATCTTAAGTTTACTCTTGGCATCCTCTCTGCTTCTGAGCCCACCACTAGCTGAATATTTGTTAATGATTTATTATGTAAATTTCTGAAAAGACCCCACTTGTATTTTCTGTACCAGGCCCCAGGTTTCTAAGTGGTAGATTCATTTCCATCCTTGAGTTAGGTGACTTCTTCTCACTATACATTAGTTTAAATTTTCCAGAATTGTATAAAAATGCAATAGTATATATACCATTTTTATAAAAATGCAGTAGTATATAAAAATGCAATAGTATGTGTGTATGTGTGTATTTATATACATTTATTTATGTATATATATATATATATATATATATATATATATATATATATATATAAAGGAATAATACTGAGCCCTGAAAAAAAGAAATCTTTCTATTTGCAATGTCGTAGATGGAACTAGAGGGTATTATGCTAAGTGAAGTAAGTCAATCAAAGAAAGACAATATATGATTTCACTCATATGTGGAATTTAAGAAACAAGACAGAGGATCATAGGGGAATGGGGGAAAATAAAATAAGACAAAATCAGAGAGGGAGGCAAATCATAAGAGACTCTTAACTATATGAAACAAACTGAGGGTTGCTGGAGGGGATGATGGTGGGACAATGGGGTAACTGGGTGATGGATATTAAGGACGGCATGTGATAGAATGAGCACTGGGTGTTACATGCAACTGATGAATCACTAAACTCTACCTTTGAAACTAATAATACAGTATATGTTAATTGAATTTAAATAAGAATTAAAAAAAGAAAAAAGTAAAAAAAATGCAATAGTAGAGTCTGTATTCTTTATTTCTCTGGCTCCCCCACCCCTCCCCAGGATGATTATTTTGAGTTTCATCCATATTGTTGTGTGCACCTATAGCTTATTCTTTTTATTGCTGAACATCCATTGTCGGGACACGCAAGTGTTTGTTTATGCATTCAACTGTTGGTGGGTTTGGGCTATTACAAATAAAATTACTATGAATTTTCATGCATGAGTCTTTGTATGGACATGTGCTTTCATTTCTTTTGAGTAAATTCCTAAGAGTGAAATGTCTAGATCACATGGTAGGTGCATATTTGTTTTTAAGAAACTGTAATACTGTTTTCCAGCTGATTGTTATCTTTTACATTCCTGCCATCAGTGTATGCAAGCTCCATTTCCTCTCATCAGTACTCAATAGGGTGAACTGTTAATCTCAGCCATTCAAACAGATGCAAATCTTTTGTCTGTTTTTGTTGTTGTTGTTGTTGTTTTACAGATACACTACATTTTATTTATCCATTCATCAGTTGACAAACATTTGGGTTGTTTTTGCTTTTTGGCAATTATGAATAATAATGCTATGAACACTTGTGTATAAATTTTGTGTGGACAAATGTTTTCAATTCTCTTGAGTATATATTTAAGAGTGGAAATGCCAGCTCATACAATAACTCTATCTTTAATCACCTGAGGAATTGCCAACCCGATTTCTCAAGTGGCTGCACCATTTGTCTATTTCTTAAATTGGGCTGCTTGATTTATTATCATTAAAATTTGAAAGTTCTTTACATATACCAGGCACAAATCATTTATCAGATATGTGCTCTGCAAATATTTTCTCCTTCTAATCTTCCTAACCATGTCTTTTCAAAAGCAGAATTTCCTATTTTTAAATTTTAAACTTTCATTGCTTTATGGCCACTGTCCAAAAATCTATTGCTTCATATATTATTCTGGTCCTTTGGCTGTTTCAGGCAAGAAGGTGAATCCTCCATCTTGGTGAGAAGCAGAAGTTCTTGCTGAAGATAGAGAATAGATATTTTATTATCTAGTACTCCCCCATATGTAGTAAATTATCTTGTATATGGCAAATGTCCAAAATAAATGTTTGTTGAGTAGTTGGAATTTGTTTAAAAAAGGGAAGACGAAAATACGTCTCCTGTCTCAGCTGGTTTTTGTATCTGTAGCAGCTTGCTCTTGAAAGTAGAGTGCAGTAGAATGAAAATTCAGTTTGGTTTAAAGCCCAGAGTAATTGGGTTTAGTTAATCGAGGCTTTGGTTATTTCCCTCGAAGCAGATTTTTGTAGCTACAGAGCATTTTATTTTTTGTTCTGTAATTAATGGATAAATATTACTGTTTCACTGTATAAAAATCAATAACAAACTTAGCCTACATGAAAGTTTGTATCTCTGGTGATAAACAAAGAGCTCTTAAATACGTCTGGGTATTCTTTCGCATTTTCTTTTGTAGTAGTGTTCTTTTTCTAATTTAGTAACTCTTCAGTGGGAGGAATAAAATAAGAATTTCAAGCTTTTTACTTGTCAAAATTCATAAAGTTTCAGCTACATTGACCTGTTTGATGAATTGAATTAGTTTGTTGTCATGTGACACATTTAAGATCCTGGATAGCATATTCTAAACCAATCTTTTATTATTATTATTGGAATTAAGGACCGAAACCTTAACTCTAATTTTGAAACTCTCATTTATAATTTGTCACAATAGCATTGAAGGAGTAATATTTTTAATCTTTTAAGTTTCAGAAAGTTTAAGAACTTTGAAATATTTGTCTACTTTTATAATCTCTACCTTCTGTTAGTTCATCATATGGCTCACATTTAAGACCCTGGAGAGCACATTCTAAACCTAATTCTCCTCTTCCTCCTCCTCCTTCTTCTCCATTTCAATGGGATTATAGTAAGAGATCTTACCC
Source organism: Halichoerus grypus (assembly GCF_964656455.1). Classification (NCBI taxonomy): domain Eukaryota; kingdom Metazoa; phylum Chordata; class Mammalia; order Carnivora; family Phocidae; genus Halichoerus; species Halichoerus grypus. The sequence continues at coordinate 13,755,552 of NC_135721.1, forward strand.
TAAATTGAATTTTATTTTTTCTAATTTATTTTGGAGGAAATGAAATAGAGCATGGGGTGGGCCTAAATGGCATTAGGTAAGTACCAGAAGTTCAAAAAATATTTATGAAATGAAATTGTGTTGGTCAGTGGAAGCTAGCAAATTACGTGGCATTTTTTTTTTTTTTTGCTTGTGGGTTAATATTCATTTAATAAATAATACTTCAGCTGTTAATCTAAGTCAAACATGATACCAGATGTTTAGAGTTAACAAAGTGAAAAAAAAAAACTCTACCTTTTAAAGCTCACAGTCTAGTTTGGATGTGGTTAACTTGGGATCAAGGGTATGTCTCAGAGTTTTCTGTAAATTTTGTAAAGCTTTTAGGGGATGGGTTCTAAGGTGCAGAGAGAATAGGAGAAAGCTGACGTTTTGTATTACATCTAGAAGTCTTAGCCCATGCCTCCATCTACTCCTAAGGTTTAAGAACTGTTGGTCTAGGGATGCCTGGGTGGCTCAGTCATTAAGCGTCTGCCTTCGGCTCAGGTCATGATACCAGGGTCCTGGGATCGAGCCCTGCATCGGGCTCCCTGCTTGGCGGGAAGTCTGCTTCTCCCTCTCCCACTCCCCCTGCTTGTGTTCCCTCTCTTGCTATATCTCTCTCTGTCAAATAAATAAATAAAATATTTTAAAAAAGAACTGTTGGTCTAGGGGTAAGACAGACATGCAAATAAATAATTATGATACTCTGTTATAACTTCTTTAAAGGCAGTATATACAGGACACCCTGTACATAAATTAAAAGGATATATCAATCATAAATATATATGCACCTAACATCAGAGGGCCTAAATATATAAAGCAAATACTAATAGAACTTAAAGGAAAAATATACAGCATTATAATAATAGAAGGGACTTCAATACCCCACTTTAAACAATGGCTAAATCATCCAGACAGAAAATCAATAAGGAAACAGCAGACTTGAAAAACACTATAGACCAAATGGACCTAACAGGCATATGGAGAACATTCCATCCAACAGCTGCAGAATATACATTCTCAAGTGCACGTGGAACATTCTCCAAATAGATCATATGTTAGGTCACAAAACAAGTCTTAAAACATTAAAGGAGGCTGAAATAATAGTATTTTCTCCACTCACAAGGGTATGAAACTGGAAATCAATAACAGGAGGGAAATGGGAAAATCCACAAATGTGTGGAGATTAAACAACATGTTCCTGAACAAATAATGGGCCAAAGAAGAAATAAAAAGGGAAATCAAACAAAGATCTTGAGAAAATTAAAATGAAAACAAAAAATACCAAAACATATAGAAAGCAACAAAAGCAGTTGTTAAAAAGGATAATTGTAGTGATAAATGCCTACATTGAGAAAATAAAAAGATCTGAAATAACCTGACTTTATACCTCAATGAACTAGAAAAATAAGAACATGTTAAGCCCAAAGTTAAGAGAAGGAAGAAAATAATAAAGAATGGAGTAGAAGTAAATGAAATAAGGACTAGAAAAACAATAGACAAGATGAACAAAATACAAAAGGAATTTCTGAAAAGATGCAAATTGAAACTACAATGAGATATCACCTCACAGCTGTTAGGATGGCCATTATCAAAAAGAGAAGAGATAACAAGTGTTGGAAGGATGTGAAGAAAAGAGAAACTTGGTACACTCTTGTTGGAAGTGTAAATTGGTATAGTCATTGTGGAAAACAGTATGGACATTCCTCAAGAAATTAATAATAAAACTATCATATGATCCAGCTATCTCACTTCTGAATATATCCCCAAAGGAATGGAATCAGGATCTCAAAGAGATATCTACATTTTCATGGTTATTGAAGCATTTTTCGTAACAGCCATGATGTGTATTCAGCCTAAGTGTCTGTTGATGGGTGAATGGATAAAGAAAATGTGGTATATATAAACAGTGGAATATTATTCGGCCTTAGAAAAGAAGGAAATCTGTCATTAGTGACAAAATAGATGAATCTGGGAGACATATGGTAAAGTGAGAATAGTCAGACATGGAAAGACAATTACTTCATGTTCTTACTTATATGTGGAATCTAAAAAAGTGGAATATATAGAAACAGGCTGCAGAATGGTGGTTGCCATGGGCCAAGGTAGTGGAGGAAATAGGAAGATATTGGTAAAAGGACACCAAGTTTCAGGATTGCAGGATGGATACAACTCTAGAGATCTAATGTACAGTATGGTAACTATAACTGATAATACTGTATTATGTACTCAAAATTTGCTGAGAGTAAATCTTAAGTGTTCTTACCACAAACTTTTATTTGAAGGTAACTATGTGATGGATAAGTTACTTGGTTTGGTTGTGGTAATCATTTCACAATGTTTATGCATATCAAAATTTCATGTACACTTTAGATATATGCAATTTTTATTTGTTAATTATACCTCAATAAAGCTGGAAAAAAAGAAAAGAAAATGAGGCTAGAGAGGTAAACAGTGGACACATGTCATTAAAGATGGGATGGATCATGTTGAGAGGAATTGAGATTATTTTATCTTATATATGGTGGAGAGCCAATTATGGGGTGATTCAAATAATGGTGTTATGTAAAAAACTAATAACAGACAAAGTTTAGTAAGCATGAACAATGTGCAAAGCTTTGCACTAGAAAATTTACTTGCTTATCTTCTGTAATCCATCAACATCCGTACATCTCTATAAAGCTAATTTTTATAACTATATTTTGCAAATCGAGACACTGAGATTTCTAAATATTAAGTAATTTTTTAAAAAATTCACAACCAGTTGATGGCAGAGCTTAAAATCAGTGTTACATACTGCAAAAACCAATCACCTCAACCTCCATCCTCTACAAAGCAATGTGATGAAAAGAAGGAATACATTTCACTTGTATTCTGATAATTGAAATAATGTGGAACTTCCAGAGTAGCAGTTGACTTTAAATTTCTTGATTTTGCTTTTTATTTTTTGGAAGAAAGTACAGATGGAAAATTCCATGAGACATGTAACAAGTCCTCACAAAATTTACAGAGATAATTATGTCATAAATAGTCACATAAATAATTAATAAAAATATTTTTGATCATTTTGGTGATCACTTAAGATTTCAGAACTGGTTATGAGCAAATAAAGAAGCATAGACATTAAGCCTTGTGTTCCCTTGCCCAGTTTTCGACAAAATCAACCATTATTTGTGAAAATTGAAAGATGCTGCCCACACTGTTTGTATTACTAAAACAAAATGGAAAGTGTACAGATATTAATAGGAATTGATTAAATAAGTTATGGTGTTGCTATTCAATGAAATAATCCACACCTATTAAAAGATTGTAGTAAACCTATAAATGTTGACTGTTAGAAAGCTAAGAATGTATTAAGTGAAAATTTGTTCAGCACAAAATGTATGCAAACATGTTTATACTTTGGTATTTACATAAAATGTTCAGAAAGTGGCAATCTCTGATAGGACTGACACTGGGGGCAGGGAGGATGGACTGTGTTTATTTCATACCATTCTCTACTATTTGATATTTTTTTATGACAAGCACATATTATTGTTGTAATAATAATTTAAAAACTTTATTTTCCTCTAAAAGAAAAACTGTGCAAGTGCCATTGGCATTTTCTGCATTCTAAGACAAAGAATAGAAAGAAGCTGAGAGATCTCTTTAATACACAGACCAAGTGTTTACAGATTTTATTAGAGACAAAAGCAATATAAATATTTATCAGCAAAACTTTCATAATATGGAGAAGAAACCCTACTTTTGTATGACTCATATTGAATTGTCTCAAACATAAAATAAAAATGCAAGCCTTCTATATAACTTACAAATAAATGAAAAAGCCATGGGAATATATCTTTCTTGTGATTTTGCAAAAGCGGTATTATAGTGGGAAATCAGAATATTCTACAGGAACAGTTAAATTTCCTTTCTTTAATGTAATGATAAGGTTCTCTAAGAAACTTTGTAGATACCTTGAAGTTTAACCTCATATATAATTTTACTGACGTATTGATGTACCCATAAGATTTGTTCAAAATGAGGGGAAAGCTTTTCCTATTTTTTAATGGTAATTAATTCTACTTATAATTACTGAAACAGAGTTTCTAAATATCCACTTTTTTCAATTAAAAAGAATTGTTCTAAGTTTGAGTCTGGATAACTGAAACTTTGAAAGCTGTTTTGAAGGAAAATTTGGCTCAGTACTCTCAATGTCCACAGTGTACCTCCCATGATTCTCAGCTCATCACAATGTTGAAGGCATTCAGTTTTCTCACATTTCATATAGAACATATGAAGGTTCCTTTTGAGGATCAAATAAAAAGTTCATAATCATTGACTAGAAAATTATGATGGAGTTTGTTTTTTTGACAAACTCATTAATTTATATTAATAATAGTAATAAAATGAGTCACATTACTTATTGGCTACCATTATTCATCTTTTTTCTTGAGATTCATCTAGGTTTCAGATATGAAGAAAGCATAAATTTATTCTGCAGTCTACTCATCATCTCCTAGTACTACCACATGGCAGTAATTCTGGAAGCATGGAGAACAATGTAACAATGAGCATTTACTTAGCCCTTATTAAGAACTTGCTCTATGTTTAAGCGGTTTATGCTTATTTTCTCACTAAATTTCTACAACAAACCTATGATGTATTGTTATTCTCAGTGTACATTATTATAGAATCTATTTCCTCCTCCTGAGTGACAACCTATAATTGGAACTTAAAGGATAATTGTGGGAAAAAAAGAATCAATGAGTGGATGAATTTTCATAATAGTCTTCTTAGTAAAATAGAAGAATCATAACTATTCTCATCTGATAGGTAAAGGAAGCAACTACAGTTAAATGACCTGCCCAAAAGGATTCAACTAATGATAGGGCTGGAAATCAAAATCAGATCTCTACATCCTGAGGCCAGGCTCCTACTCATACAGCACCCTTCCTTCATTTATTCATTTTATCAATAATTCAATCATTCATACAAATTTTTTCTGAGCCTTCCACGTGTGAGGCATTATGCCCAAACCTGAAGATATATGACAATTATAATAACCAAACATTCTCTCATGGTCCCAGCCACACATGCTGGATTTATGACATAGAAACTTAGGGCTTCTAAATATTCTCTGTGCTCCCTTACATTATCTACTTCCCTCATAGTTAGGTTAGAGGTTCATGACTAGTTCTGGCCAATACACCAAGAGTGGAAGTAATATGTGTCACTTCCAAGCCAAGGCAATTAAAAGCTGATACATTTCCTCCAACTCAATCTTTATGTGTACCGTGTGATGTCCAGGTACTGAGATGATATGTCACAAGATGGAGGAGCCAGGGTCCCGAAGATCATACAGAGGAGAGTCCTCATTGATCTATAGTGGACTTTGTGTGAGCAAATTCTAAGCCAATAAGATTTAAGGATTTATTTTTACTACACTATAACTTAGATTATCTGACTAAAATACTGAAAGTTTCCTACCATCTTTTTGAAAAGGCCTCTCCCTTATTGATGTACTTTTAGATAATGCTTGCAAAAGTGTAGTTCAGTGAACATATTTTTCTGTTCATTATTTTTTTTAAAGTGATGCTTTATTTATACACTGCCCCTAATTAGGAGGAACTAAAATACTAAACAAATATAACAAGACAGAACAGATTTGAGGGCAGTTAAAAATTTTTTTAAATTTCCTTTTGCTTAAGATAGAGGATAAAGATACTCATTAATAAATAGATTTTGTTTAAAATGCATGGTAACATATTAAAATGAAATTTGAAAGCATGAAAATGAAATATATACCCTTCCAACCCACAGAGGGAAAAGAGGAGAATAAAGAAACTTTGAAAAATTCAAGAAAATTCAGGAAAAGGGAGGCATAGAAAATGCAGAGTAAATAGTACAATATAGGATGGCATATATATTCACATTAAAGGTAAATGGACTAAATCCATCAGTTAAAAAATAGTGACTACCAATTAAGAATAAAAGAAAAATCACCTCCATGTTCTTTAGCAGAGATGTATTTAAAGCACAAGGACACAGAATGATCACAAGTCCACTGATAGGAAAATGCTAACCAAAAATTGATGTCACTATTAATGGCATAAAATAAATGTTACAGGAAAATTTTTTATGAAGAATACAGATGATTCCAGCATAATGTTCCAAGGAACAATTCACAAGAAAGATAAATTCTAACTGCAAAGTACCTCACTTTGATGAATTCACTACCAACATGGGAGATTTTTTAAATATTTCTATCTGTCTGAAAAAGCAAATAAAAAACATTTAGCAAGGATATAAACAAGATTTAAGCCACACAACTAACAAACTCTATTCAATAGGCATCTTTGAAAACCTGTATCCAACAACTGGGTAATGGGCATTAAGGAGGGCACATGATGTGATAAGCACTGGGTATTATATACAACTAATGAATCATTGAACATTATATCAAAAACTAATGATGTACTATATGCTGGCTAATTGAATTTAAATTAAAAAAAGAAAAAAAACCAATTTGAGAATATACATTCTTCTCAAGCCCAAATGGGTATTAACAAAAACTGACCAGATTATAGATCTCCCAGAAAAATGCACTAAATTTCAAAAAGTCAAGATGTATCACCCTTTCTATAAATGAAAGGGGTTTTCAAATATCCAACAAATACTTACTAAAATTAAGAAGACCTTACATATGTAAACAGCAAAACACACCTTAAAATAATTTTAGTTTAAAAAAGAAATCATAATGACAATTAGAAAATACTTAGATCTTAATGATAATGAAAATACTGATAGTTAAATTTTTAGGATGCAACTAAAGCAGTATTTTGATGGAAACTTACAGCCTTAAATGTTTACACAAGGAAAGAAGAATGGTTGAAAATGAATGAATTAAATATGCAACTTAAAATTTTAAATAATAAAATAGAATAAACTTAAAAAAGGAGAACATAGTACATAGTAAGTATGTATAGAAACTATAGAAAACAAAATATAACAGAACAAACAACAAAAATAAAAACCATGCCTCATAATAAATAATGAGGCAATACTCGGGCAGGATTGGTCATGAAAAGGAAAGCACAAATGAACAAGACTAGGAATGAAAAAGGAGAAACTAACCTATCTATCTATAGATAGAACAAAGATTTATTTTTGAAACAACTAGAGATTACTATTAACAACTCAGTGCCATATATTTCAAATCATAGGCTAAATAGAAACTTTCCAGAAAACTATAACTTAAAACTAATGTAAGGGTCATTTGAAAACCTGAATAAGCCTATGTATATTTTAAGTAAGTTGAAGTCATTATTAGAAATAATATCCAAATACAAAAATGTCTAAATCCAGATAAGAGAATTATACCAAATATTCCAAGAACACAAAATACTTAGCTTGCCTTATAAAATTGTTGCAGAGAAGAAGGGGAGAAGGAGCTGATATCATTGTGTTTCTAAAACCACAGTCATCCAGGTGAGAGATTAGGGTGGAGTGAATAAGGAGATATTAGCAGGAATGGAGACAAGTGAATATATTTCACTGATATTTAGGAGATGTAGTCAATGATGCATGGAGAAGATTGGTGTTGTAGACTGTGAGGTAGAGATTAGTGTGCAGGAAGATTATTTAAAAGTGCTCTTGGAATTAGTATCTGTGGAGAAACGGTTGACAGCAGGACTGGGAAGAGGGAGAGAGTGGACTGCAATGAAGACATAAGAAACATATTGGTGAGCTCTGAAATTGTCTTGAGTTGGGCCTTTAAACTCCCCCATGGGCTCCTCATTGGGCACAGGCTGCCTTTTGGATGAGGTGGCTTTCTTGGGCTGAGGGGAACCCCAGAGAAGAGTGAGGGCAAGAAGCTCTCAGCCATCAGCATTCCCACCAGCTGGGGAAACATATGCTTATATCCTAGGGGGCAATGTGAAAGCACAGCATGGTGTGTACTGCATGGTGATGTTGGAGGTAAGGGAGAAGGAGCAGTGAAATGTGGCACTAGAGTTTCTAGCTGAGGCGTTTTAGTGGCTATCGGTTCTCTCTAGAGCGTAAGAGAACATGGATGAAATAGTTTACTTGGATGAGGAAGAAGAGAATAGTTCAGGTTAGTCATGTGGAGTTGAATTCATACAGATGGAGATTCCCACTGTCAACTGAATTTGTTAAGTTTGATGTCTTCATTGAGATTTGCACTGTGTGTGTGTGTGTGTGTGTGTGTGTGTGTGTGTGTGTGTGTGTATTTGTGAGTATCATTTAGATCAGGGCAACTGCTGACATATAGAATGCTTTTGTGTAAATTAGAAAAAGATACTCCCTTTAGGTGAACACCGGCCCTGGGGTACTTGACCTGGCAAGCAGCGCACAGACTGAATTTCTGCCTTCACTCTCTTTTTCAACTTAGCACATTAGGGCAGTGCACAACCTGTACAACCTTACTTAGTGGCCCTGAATTAAATAAAAAGTGAAGTCTTGGGGGTGAAAGATGCTGTCTAAAAAGAGTAGTTAAGATGAGAAGGGCACTATTCTGAAATATAGCTAAGGAAAACCAACATTCAAGAAATGGGAAAAGGTGTCCACAAAAAGATTTAGAAAGACCAGTCAGAGACATTGGAGGGGAAATGTGTTATAACTGAAGCCAAGAAAAGCTAATAGTCAAGAAACAGCTTTGAACAGTGTCAAAAGCTGCAGAGAATGGAAATAAAACGAGACAGAAAAGTTTCCATCGAATTTATCAACATTTTACTAACAAAAACTCATTAAATGCATTAGCACTTAAACTCTTGATCACCATTAATTACTTGTGGATTAAACATCCCTGTAGGGTCTTAGAAGGCTAATCTCAGAGTCATCAATATGAACATCACTTCTCAGACACTGGCTACATTGAAATGTACACATTCTAATAAAGATATATTAATATAGACTATGGAAATATTGGATGATTGAGTCTGAATAATAGCTAGCATTTATCTGGCTTCCTCTGTGTACTAGACACTCCATACATTACTTATTTCAACCTCATAAACAACCTTATGGGATAGATATCATTATACCAATTTTATAGATGAGGAAATTGAGATTCAGACTTGAGTTACTTGTTCAAGGATAAATAGTGATGAGTGAGTGAATTAACATTTTGTCCCAGGTCTGATGACTCCATAGCTCCTGACTTCTGCTCTGTCGTTGTGCCTGCAGAATCTTAAGATTCTATTAAAGTACTTCTTGCACTCTGGTATTCACTTTCTGAGTATCAAGCAGATACCAACTAACAACGGCGGGGCTTTTTGATAAATTATGTGGCCTCTTGCCGTGGTTGCCTGGAATGACCCCCGGGAGTTGAATGCCACATTCCCCATCAATCCAAACTCAATATAAACAAAACTGGGGCTTGTTTTACAATGGAGACTCTGCCAAGCAGTGTAAGTGGTAATGTTTATTTTCACAACTGTAGTGATTATTGTCCTTAAGTCAAGAATGTGTTATTGGTCTATAAATCAAAGATTAGATGTTAAATTACTGATCTACCAAGTTAGAAGTCAAGAAGAACGAACATCACTTTAAGAAGTTGTAAATTTTCCACTACTACCAGATTCTTCATGAGACACTGGGCCTTAACTTTCCTCTCTAGAATAGAGACAAGTACTAAATTTTCTATGTATGGGGAGAGCACTTAACTCCCTAGATCCTAGTACTCTGGAAGAGGTTTCTAGTATTGACCTGACACTTGATTATATGAATCAATAAATTCTCTTTTATTGTTTAGGCTAATTCAAAATAGATATTTAACAAAATAACAATATCCTTTTATGATAAAAGGGCTTAACAAATTGTGTATAGAAGGAATATATTTCAACATAACACCGGCCATATATGACAAGCCCACAGCTGACATTATACTCAGTGATAAAAAGTATCCGAAATAAGACCAGGATGCTCACTCTCACCACTCCTATTCAACATTGGACTGGAAGCGCTAGCCAGAGAAATAAAGAAAAAGAAATAAAAGACATCCAAATCAGAAAGAAAGAAGTAAAATTGTCTGTGTTTGCAAGTGATATTATATATCCTAAAAACTATGCACATGCGTGCATGCGCACACACACACGCACACACACAGAACTGATCAATGACTTCAATAAAGTTGCAAGCTACAAAATCAACATACAAAATCAGTTGCATTTCTTTACACTAACAACAAAATATCTGAAAAAGAAATGAAGAAAAAAGTACCATTTACAATAGCATCAAAAAACATAAAATACTTAGGGATAAATTTAACCAGGGATGTGAAATATCTATATACTGAAAACTATAAAACTTTGATGAAGAAATTGAAGAAGACACAAATAAATGGAAAGATATCCTGTGTTTATGGATCAGAAGAATTAATATTGTTAAAATGTCCATACTACCCAAAGCCATCTATAGGTTCAATGCAATCCCTATCAAAATTCCAATAGCATTTTTCACAGAAAAAGAAAAACACTCCTAAAACTTGTATGGAACCACAATAGATCACAAATAGCCAAAGAAATCACGAGCAAGAAACAATCAAGAAAGAACAAAGGTTGAAGCATCACACTTCCTGATTTCAAACTATTTTAACCAAGCTAAAGTAATCAAGACAATATGGTACTGGCATAAAAACAGACCCATGGACCAATAGAGAACCTGGAAATAAGCCCTAGCCTATATGGTCAACTAATCTTTGACAAGGGAACCAAGGAACTCAATGGGAAAAGGATAGTATTTTCAATAAATGGTGTTGGGAAAACTGGTTAATCACATGCAAAAAAATGTAATTAGACTCTTACGTTACACCATTCACAAAAATTAACTTGAAATGGATTAAAGACTTAAATATAAAACCTCAAATTGTAGAACTTTTAGAAAAAACTTGGACATTGGTATGGATATAATACACAAAGTACGTACAACAAAAGCAAAAATAAACAAGCGGTACTAAATCAAACGAAAAGGTTTCTGCACAGCAAAAGAAACAATACACAAAATGAAAAAGCAACTTATGGAATGGGAGAAAATATGTGCAAACCATCTGTCTGATAAGGGGTTAATGACCAAAATATATGAAGAATGCCCGCAACTCAATAGCAAAAGCAAATAAACAATCTGATTAAAAGATAGGGAAAGGATCTGAACAGACATTTTCCACTAAAGACATGCAAACGGCCAACAGGTGCATGAAATCATATTCAACATCACTAATCGTTAGGGAAATGCAACTGCAAACCACAATAAAGTATCACCTCGAACTTGTTAGAATGGCAATTATCACAAAGACAAGGGACCACAAGTGTCGGCGAGGATGTGGAGAAGAGGAAACCTTCATGCGCTGTTGGTGGGAATGCAAACTGGTGCAGCCACTCTGGAAAACAGTATGGAGGTTCCTCAAAAAATTAAAAATAGAACTACTCCATGATCCAGTGATCCACTTCTGGTTATATATATGTTCCAAGAGATATCTGCATCTCCATGTTCATTGCAGCATTATTCACAACATTCATGAGAACAAAGTCAGTGTCCATTAAACAGATGAATGGATAAGTAAAATGTGATATGTGATATATATATATATATAATTTATATCAAGTTTTGCCTTCATTTATGTTTCTTTCTTCTTGATCTTGCAGCTCATGTTTTATCTCTTCCTCTTGTATCATTATCTATTCCTTAACTTTTCTGTACTTTGCTTTGTGCATTTGTTAAATAGGGTAATTGTTTCATTAAGTTTTCTCCCTTTTTAAATCTATGAATATTTATCAGTGTCTTTTGTTGCAGGAAACAGAACTATATACTAGATGGGCTAAAGAAATATGGGTTTATTAAAGGATAGCTCACGACTCTCCTGGAGGTCTAGGGACATAGGCTTGGATACTATGCAGCCAGGAGAGTGCCCAACCACACATGGGCAATGTTCTAGTGGAACCGATTGCTGCTGTCTCCCATGCTCTATGCTTAGGACACTGAGGAACATACACTAGAAACTTGGCTCCAGAGCGCAGAACCGGAGACCTCCATCCCTATTCTTGCCCCAAGATCAGTTTCTCCATCTGCAGATCCTATTATTTGCTTCCTTCTAGAAATCATATGCGGATATTTTTGCTTAGTGGATCTTTATCACAGGCAGAACTCCAGCTACAGAGAAGTCTGAGAAATGATCCTTTGTGTTTCCCAGCCAGCTAGAAAAGCTAGAAGGGAGTTGGAGTGGACCCTGAATTAGCCAACCCGAGAGTATCCATCACATTATAAAGAAATGTTTGATCACAATTTTCATTTTCTCTGTGGCTATATTTGTCAGATATATGTTCTTTATAGATCATGTGTTTCTCTGTTTCTTTAATTCTTTTGTGGTTTTTTTTTGTTGTTGTTGTTCATTTCTTATATATCTAGATAGTGTTGATTCTGGTTCTTATTCATTATTTAACTTAAACAGTTGTCTTTTTCCTGGACCAGTTGTTTGGAGGACCTGTTTGTGGTGAATGAACATGGGCACCTGCAGACTTTTGTAGGACTGTTCAAATGGAAAGTTCCTCTTCTTCCCTGTTTCTTTGTGTGATTTTTCATTCAATGCTGCCCCCTGTGTTTCGTGATAAAACAGCACCCAGGGAGGCTCCTGTTGCTGGAGGTGTCCCCGGGGATCTGGCTATGCACGTCAACATACCCCGGTGCCCCCAAAGCGTGCTGATGGCTCTTTTCTGGTGACCCAGCCATGAGTTTGACCTTTTTTGCTCTCTCCCTCAGCCCTGTGCAACACTCCACTGCTTGTGGCACCCTTTGACGGTTTTGTGGTTAGAGCTGTGCTGGTTCCATTAACGATGTGGTTGACAACTTTCTTTTCATTCCCCTTGGTGGTTTTATGTGATTTATGGGAGGAGAGGGAAGAGGCTGATTTCACACTAACATTTTTCAAACCTACCTCCTTCTCGAAACTCTTCCTTCCCTCTCCTCAGCGTCCCCCTCTGTTACTGGCTGCTACTTCTTGGTCACCTTTGCTAGATTTTCTTCCTTTTTAACTTTTGCAATAGTACAGGATTCAGTCCTTAAAACTTCTCCATCTGTGCTCACGTCCAGCTCCCAACACTTGAAATTTACTGATAATTTCCAAATTTGCATGTGCATTTCTAACCTCTCTATAGAGCCCCCAATTCATATGCCTATCTGCCTACTCAAAAACTTTCACTTAGGTATCTACTAGGCATCTCAAATTTATCCTGTCCAAAACCGAGTTCCTTTTTTTTATTTCCCACTCAGACTTATTATGCCACTGTTTTTACCCAGTTTCTCAGGACCAACCTTGGAATGATCCTTAATCCTCCCTTTTTCTCCCACTTCATATCAATGCTATTAGAAAATGCTATTTGTCAGTTCTACCTTCAACATACATCCAGAATCCTACCACTTCTCACTATTTCCACAAAAACCCTAGTCCAATCCATAGTAATTTGTCCCTCGACTGCTATAGTCATCTCTCATTTGGGTTTCCTCTTTCCATTCTACTCTGCTAGTCTGTTCACCATACAGTAGCCAAAGTAATCATTAATGTATGTCATGTCAAATCATATGAATGTTTTTTCTCCAATGACTTCCCATCACACTTGAAAAATAAATCCAAGCCCCAGTTTATAAGGTCCTTCAGTGAGATAGATGGCATCTATCTCAGTGGCTTATCTCCTGCTACACTCTCCCCCACACCTTCTGCTCCAGCCATGCTGGCCTCCTTGGTGATCCTCAAGGGACCATATATGCTTGTGCCTCAGGCCCTTTGCACATGCTGTTCCTTCTGCCTGGAACCCTCTTCCCCTGACCTTCGCTTAGCTATTTCTCTCAGTTCCATCAAGATCAAATTTCCTCTTGAGGGGACCTTCCCTGACCATCTTATATAAATTTACCACTCTGATCAAACTTCATCCTCTTAACCTACTTTCTTTCATAGAATGTGTTACTACTTGATATAACAATTTGCATACATGTGTTTCTTAGGTGCTTTACCCTCACTAATGTGACTCTAAGAGGGCAGGAACTTGGTCTGTCTTGCTTCTTGATATACAACTCTTACCCAGGGCCTGATACATGGCAGGCTTTCAATATACATATATTGAATCAATAAATGAATAAACAAATGTAGGCCTCATGTTTCTGACCTATGAAATCTGATCATAAACTATTGTGCAAATCTCTTTTCCTTTTTTTCTTGATGTTAGAGAGTTGACCACCTGGACAAAAAGTCTATTTTTCAAGTGTTCAGATGTTTGGCAGGGGGTATAGGGCATCAGAAGTCACCATTTTTCTTGGCATCTGTGAATGACAACACCAGGATTAGGGCCCCGAGCATAAGCAGGGCTTACATGCTTATGATCCATCTTGCCAACATACTTGAAGTATCAGCATCTCTTGGACTGTTTCTGTAGCATAACTTAACACCCTACATCCAGCTAGCTTCTCCAATCCATCCTATGCCCAAAATAGTGATCTTTCTAACATGCAAATTGAATCACGCCACCTTCTTCCTGAAAACCTCAACTTAGAACCCATTCCATAGAGAATGCAATCCATCCGGAGTGGAGAATGCCAGACTTACCCCCCTCTCCCATCACTCAGGCTTCACCTTAGAGGTGTTCCAAACCTGACCGATCTCCATGCATTTTTCAGCACATAGCATCCACACACGTGCTTTCCTTCATTCTTCCTTCTCAGGGATCTGACATTTGATGTTTCTTCTGACTGTTCCTTTCTACTCCATCTGTAGCCCCTCACTCTTTGGTGCTTTATCTGTATCCCTCTCTGCCCCAAAGACTCAGCTGGAGAACCTCTATTCTAGAAAGACGTGTCTGAGTGTTCTACTTCCACATGCAGCCCAGATCCAAAGAGAAAAGGGAGAAGGAAAAGGAGAGAACAAAACCCAAGAGACAGTAGAGAAAGCTAAGAGAAGAAAGGAGGCGAATCCAGAGAGAAAAGTGGAAAGCTGAAGAATGAAACAGAGTGGAGAAAAAGAGGAAAACCTAAGCACAGCTTATACCATTTTGGAGACTGCCCCTGAGTTCTACACAGTTTGAGAAATGATTGATTTCTGAGCAAGAAACCTTCTCAGTGCTTCCATGCTGCCTTATTATAGCACCTGCCATGCCTCCCAGACTGTAAGCCATTTGGGGGCAGTGATCATTTCATAGACAACTCTACATTTACAGAGCCTGGAGTACCCCCAGCTCTATAAAAACTTCTTGACTGAATGGAAAGACAAAGTCCCATCAGAAGGATCAGAGAGGGAAAGTAGGAATTCTGCTTAAGGAGGGGCAAGGGATGGTTGTGGCTGGCTCTTTAGAAAAAGAAAGATCTGAAATGTGAATGATTAGTAAGAGTTTGCTGAGTGTGTGATGAGGGCGTTTTGGAATGGAAGTGGGGATAGGATTACAATAAATGCTAACATTTTTGAGCATGACCGTGAAACGGCCATTCCTCAAAGAACTTTAAGTGAGTTTGCACAGTAAGTCCTTACAACATACCGGGGGAGTATGTTTAATTATGATTACCTTTTTCCAGATTAGAGCAGAGAAGCAAGAAGAGCTTTCCTAACAGGCTTAAGATCACAGTGGTAGAAGGAGGTTTCAAAGCCCACATTCTATTTCATGTTTCTCCCTGACCTTCTCAGGGAGACAAGCCCCTCCTCTGCGGAGCAATGACCCAAAGGTAGGGTAGTTTGAGGGGACAGTGAGCTCATCATTGAAGAAATCAGACTAAGAACCCCTAATTTCTGTTTTCTAGGCCAGTGTTATTCCTAGTCTCCCATGCTGCCCCTAGCAGAGAACACAATATTTAAAAATCAATCAAAGGAAAGACTCAGGCCAATAATGATTATATGAGCAATGTGATTGATATTATTTACTCTAGCTAGATTAAAATGTTCCCTAGGAAAAAAAATCTATAAAGACAACAAAGCCATTATATAAAGCTATGTGGAGCCTTCCAGATAGTAAAATGTATGTCATAAATTATATCTGCTTCTGTGGAGAGGGAAGTCTCTTTTCTTGTCAATGTAGCAAACTCAGAAAACCCTGGAATCATGGGATTCATCATATCAGAGTAAAATCACCTGGTTCCAGCTTTTAATGCCCCTCCTAGAGCCCTTCCTAAGTGTTTTCCTTCCAGGTGCCACTAAACCATGCCTAAATTGAAGATCTTTGGGAAAATATGTGGAAAAGGGAAGGAAAGCTACCTTCTCTAATCCTTATGGCACCCAATATATATACACGTAATTTCCATAGGCCTTAGAACGGATATCCTGTCTTCTCTCCTGCCCCTGGGGTAGACTTCACTGCGTCTGGTGATGCAGCACTAAGCTCTCTGTCCATCCACTGGGGTGAGGAAAAGGGCATAATCTGTGGTGACAAACAGATCAGGCTTCCAAGCCTGGATCTGCCCAGACCAACTGCATGACCTTGAAAAAGTCAACTCATTTCTCTGAGCCTCCATCTTCTCATCTACAAAAAGAAAGGAACAGGTTTTTTTCCCCTCCCACATGATTATAAGGGTTAGATGAGACTTCTAATTTATGGGCCAACACATGGCAGATAGGCAACTGATATTAATCATCTTTGTTAAGATAGGTACGTGCAACATTCATCTGACCAATTCTGTATTCACCTGCTTGAGGATTGTTTCAGTGAGGAAAATGATATGAAAGGAGATGGTGATGTTTTGTGCAAATCTGAGGATTGACTGCTATCAGTCTGGGTTCTGGGGTGTTTTGTTTATTTGTTTGTTTTGCTTTGTTTTATTCAAAGTATCCAAAAGGAAGAAAATGTGTTAGAAGGAACTTTTTTTTTAACCTATCAATAAGGCAAAAGGGGCTTATCCTATTGCCAATGACTGCAACATTTATTCTCCAAATCATTAAATTCTATTGCTGAAAGTCACAATGAAGTGATCCTTACCTCTGAAGCATAAAATGTCACAAAATTCTCACAAAAATGAAAGGGACTTCTTCTCTCCTGAAAGGGTATGCATGCCCACAACACAAGAATGTGCTTTTCTGGAAGCTGCAATGCAGCTTTCTGTGGGCGGAGGTGAGTCATGCCTGAGTTGCAACCACTCAAGGGCAGTCCTAGGTGGGCAGGTGAGTGGGTAGTGGTGGAGATACTGCAAAGGGATGGCATCTTGCCCCGACTCCACCTCCCTGTTCCTCGCTGAGGCAGGGACAACCTGCATTTCTGAGTGGTTGGGATAGTGTTCCAATCAGGGATGTTGACTTTCCCAGATTCAAAACTGTCCACGGAACTCACACGAGAACCTGTGAGCTGTTAGTGTCTGGTGAAGTAAGGACAGTCTCGAGAATGTGCCAGGGCCAGAGACTATGAGGTTTTGATCCTTTTTGGGCCTCCTTAATTAGACAGATTGGCCAGAAGATACCTCAGAGGTGAGGTCTCTTGCCGGTGCAGCAGCTGCCTGATTCTAAGTTAGTAGTGAGGGTCACTGGTTGTCCATTTCTTGATCTGGTAATAATGCTTGCCTCATGCCTCCTTCTATGCGCTGAGTTCTTCGTTACTTCAAAGGCAGCTTAGTAAGCTTAGCTTAGCAAGCAGCGGGCATGGCCATGAGTGGAGACACAGGTGGCCATGGCAGAGGCCTGGCCCTTGCAGGTTCTAAGGCCTCCAAGGACAAAGGTGCTAGACCGGTGCTTTACGTAGAGGGAAGCCTATTATATACCCACCATTAACCACGTGCTTGCCACATCCATTTTCTGCAGAAGTCTTGGGCCCAGGTTAGAGAGAGGAAAGCCAAGAGACCACGGGTACAGAGCACAGACCTTGGAGTCAAACTGCCTGGGTTTGCTCTGCTTCTTGCTGGAATATTAATTAAGCTCCCGATGCGTCCTTTACTTCTTTTAATAGTAGAACCCCTCCCTCTTGGTAGTCTAAACACTTCACAAGATGATGAGACAGGTTCAATGAAAGGTTGGCCATTACCACCGCCCCGGGTCAGATCTGCAACTCACCCTTGCTCGGGCGAGTGGCCACGCCCTCCCCGTCACCCCTCGCTGCCCGCCTCCAGTCCTGCCACGTGACCTGCACCGGCCACTGCCCACACCCTGAGCGTGTGTCTTCCAACCCGTCTGGGTGAATGAGGAGTTCAGAAGTGAAGCTCTTACCTGCTTCATGTTTTTCTGCGTTTTCAAATCCTTTTTCTACAGGAAAGCCAGAGGGCAGTGGAGATAACTGCAGAGTAAGTCCTCCGAATGGGACATTTGAGGAAAGGGTGACTCTAGAGGGCAGAAAATCCTCTTTGGTCCCTTCGGCCACCCAGACAAAACCTTAAAAAGTGGTGTTAACATGAGTAGTTTCCGAAGCATACCTGGTTGGGTCCTCAGCACTTCAAATTCAGTAAATTCAGTAATCCTAGAGTTGATCTGGCTTGGGAAGGCTGACTCACCTTAATCAAGCTTATAAGAGACTGACATATAAAACCAAAATGACCATTTAGTGACATCTTGGAAAATATAGTTGCCAGTTGTAGAAGAATGTAGAAGGTTTTTGTTGTTGTTGTTGTTGTTGTTGTTTGTTTGTTTTTGGTGCTAGCCAGGTTAAAATTTTCCAGTAGTCAAGCGACATAGGAAATCAAATAAAAATTAGATGGTTGGTTGGTATGTATGAAACTAATTCTCTTATTTAGCATATAATTGAGAGATTCCTGTTTGACATGCAGTATGTTGTATTCTAAAATTACAGCAGGAAGGAGGTATAATAATAACAGAAGTAGTAATAACATCAAGAATATCAATAATATCCATCACAATATGTGATATCATTCTGATTTTATATATCTTATTACATATATAAGTTGTATGTTATATATAGTATAAGTAAGCACTCATACAGTGTTTACTCTGTCAGAAACTGTTCTAAATGCTTTATATATATTTGCTCTCTTGATTCTCATAACAACCCTATGAGGTCATTGCTATAGTCCTTTCTAGTTTTCAGTTAAGAACATGGAGCACAGGGAGTGAAGCCATAATTCCTGCATTTAACGGTCCAGCTGACAATGGGTGAAGTAAGCAACTCAATCTAATGTATTAAACGCAGAGGTGAGGGTAGGTGCTGGTGCCTGAGAGCACATGCAGGAGCATCAGCCCAGGGCTTCGGGAGCAGGGAAGGTGAAACCCACATGGAGAACTGAGGAAAATTGAGCAGGGGGACAGCTGCCAGGAGGAGAGAGGGAGAGATGCCCTCTTAGGACAGCAGGCATCTGTGCAGGGTGGCAGGAGATTATCTTGGGAGGGGAGAGCCGCTATGAAATGAATGCTGCAAGCTTGGCAAGAGTCAGCCTGTGAAGCCTTCTAGAACACATTAGCGTAGTTGAATTTTACACTGAACATGATAGGAGACCGTTGCAGGGTTTTAATCGGGAAAGCAACATAAAATTTATGATTTAGAAAGCTCTTTCTGGCTGCATGTAGAGAACAATTGGAAGGGAGATGAGAGTGGAGGCAGGGAGAGGTTGGGAGAAATCTGGGTGGCATGGACTGTGGTGGTGGCAGAGGGGGTGGTGGGAGCCGTCACAGTTGAGTTATTTAGGTGGCAGACTTGGTAGAGGATCAGAGAAGTGAACTTAAAACATGGAAACTTGGGTATATTATCAGGAAATGCAAGAGCATCAAGCTTTGAAGTGTCCGTGTCTGTGTTGGGGGTTTACCTACCTGACAGAGTAGGGAGACCCACGACCCCATCAGCCTCCCAGAGTCCCTTCTAAAGGCGGTTCCTCAGCGTCTTCTCCTTTCTTATGCTCTGGGGGCTTCCCGGGCCCTTCTGATGAAATGTGGGTGCCTTCAGGGGCCATGTCCCTTGCCTGGGAGGCATCCCACGTCCTTAAGGTGGCTCTGCATGACTCTGCCATGACCCATTTTGTGTTTGCTTCACAGTGTAGGTCCCAGGAGGCAATCATATTTTCCTTATTTCCAAAGTACTGTGGTTGCCCATGCAAGCATCTCCCACACATCCTCTCTCACTGCTCTGGTTTCATGGACACTTTGAGGGCCTCAGAATCATCCCTGCTCCATGACCAATGCACAGAATGTCCTTGTGCAAGGTAGATCCAGTGCCTTCACAGAGTGGTCCCCGCCACAAGATGACAAATGGGAAGTTGGATGGGGTCGGGGAGATCTGAAAAGTCAACTAATTTCACAAGAGAAGTGAACGGGGTGTGGCAGGGCTAGCACTTGAATTTCAAAGCTTTCGCTCATTCCATTATGCTAGATGATGTCGCCTTGAGGGAAATCTTTAGAATAGTCTCGCAATACATCAGTTGAACAAAAACTGTGCACTTAGTAAGCTCACGTTGCTATGTGTACTAAGCACACATGATGTGTGTAAATATGTGTGCACATGCACATGCACACGTGCGTACACACACACACAACCACACTTACCTAAGTAAACTCTATGAGGGCAGAGACCGTATGTGTATGTTTATCTCGTTCATTGACACTCCCTAACCTGGCGCTAATATCTTGAATAGATGATGGTGTGACAGATTAAAGCCTCAGCATTCCTTAAAGTTCTAAGTCATTTTTTTGTGAAAGATAGTCCCGAAGCTAAAGGAAATCGTGTGACAAACCAGTGCCACAGCCGAGATCTGGACCGATGCTGTTGTCACTTTGCTTGGACACTGAACTCCTCAAGGGAAAGTGCGTGCCTTCCCATGTCATTCCTTTTGCGGTGCCAGCTTAGGGTGGGCCTTAAAATCAGTGCTCCACCCTTCTACCTGACTCGGTCTGTCTCCTCTTCCAAGTCCACAGACTCCAAGTCCTGACCTTCCTGGTCCCGATCACAGACAATCTGATATGCTCCTGGCAACTTTTGTTTATTCTTTCTGTCTCCCTATTTTGGTGGGAAAAGGTTACAGGCCCTCAGCTGCCATTCATCCTGTGACAAGTCTCTGGCAGCCTCTGCCTGTCAGTCACCTCCCACAGCCAGTGACATTTATCAGTTTAGATTCCTAAAAGGTTAGGGAGACCAATAATAAGAAATGTCTTTTTGCTTCAGCCATAATGAAAACTGGGTCTGGTGCAGTTAAGACTTGGGGACATGCCACTGCTGAACCCACAGAGATCTTAAGTAACCTCAAGAAGCACTTCAAGCTGGAAGGGAATGAAAGGGGGCCATCTGCATGGGCTAGGGACCCTCTTGGGAGACTCCCTGGATGAGGTTCATAGTCCCAAGCTCACGATCACATGGTCTTTTAAATTCAGGGACAGTAGGCATAGCATTAGCCCAGAGGTCAGGGTTTAATTGTTCTGGTCCAATATCCACCTATAGGTGCATTTAGCAAGGCTCTTACTCCTCCGTACCTCCAATTACCTTTCTCTCTCTCTCTTTTTAGAGAGAGGGAGAGAAAGAATCCCCAGCAGGCTTCATGTTCAGCATGGAGCCCAATGCAGGGCTCAATCTCACAACTCTGAGATCATGACCTGAACTGAAATCAAGAGTTGGACACTTGACCAACTGAGCTCCCCAGGCACCCCTCCAATTTGCTTTATTAAATGAGGGAGTTATACTAGATCTCTAAAGTCCCATCCAGGTCTGGCATTCTACTTTTGATTTCAAAGGACCTACTGCTTGGGATCAAAAAGAAAGCAGTCCCCTGTGGAGCATTAGACCCCAGTTGGACCCTACAGGTGTAGGCTGGAATTGGGGGCCGAGAGTCCATTTCACCACACAGAGTGCTGTGCGCTACAATATCTGGATGAAAGACTGTTACCCTAAGGCTCACATCTTGCAACAGAAGGATCGTGTGGAAGCCACGTTTGTCTCCCAGGGCGTGGGGGCAGCCATTGCCTTCAGTGCAAGCTGTCAGCACAGGCTGGTGGATGGCTGCTCTCCTGTCCACGCTCCTGGGGAGAGCTGATAACTCATGTTTCCAGAATAAGGGCCAGAGCAGGAGGAGGACATGTAAAGCATTCTTTTCTTTTGGGCATGGAAATCCTCCCACACCAAGCTATGATATCTGGGATCGCAGTGGGGTACCAGGCAGGTGGCCCCAACAATGTCCTTCTGATGGACTTATTCCCTCTGGTCCCACCAACCACCATGACCCTGCTCAAGCCCTGATGGCTTCATAGCTGGAGAATTGTTTCCTGGAATTTGTCAAAAATATTTTTGAATTTGTTGTTGTTGTTAGTTTAGGGATATTAGGAGCTTCCTATTCCCCAAATGTAGGTCCAATCCTGTACCCCAACTAAGATACATTAGGAGGTCTCCTGACAGCTGCTAACTCAACGCCTAGATTGCATTTTGGCCCAAGTGTCCCAGAAATAGGGTTGACATTTTTCTTAGACCCTTAATACTACTTCCAACCTATTAGTCCTGTGCCTTGTCTGAGCCCCCTGCCCTTTGAGGTTGTTGCTGCCAGCTCCATCAGCCCCATCACTGACATCTTCCTTACAGTCATTTTCATCCTTCTTCGAGAATATAGTCATTGAAAATTTTCTTTTGCCCCACCTGTTCTTTGTTTTTATTATATTTATATTTATTTTTTTTTTAAAGATTATTTATTTGACAGAGAGAGAGAGGGCACAAACAGGGGGAACGGTAGGGAGAGGGAGAGGGAAAAGGAGGCTCCCTGTGGAGCAGGGAGCCCCATGCAGGGCTCGATCCCAGGACCCCGGAATCACGACCTGAGCCTAAAGCAGATGCTTAAATGATTGAGCCACCCAAGCATCCCTCTTTCTATCTTTTTTGGATTGAGCCTGTCTTACGATTTTATTTTACCTTCTTTGCTGGATATTAGCTATAACTCTTTGTTGTTATGTCGGTGGTTGTTTTAGGGTAAATTATATACACCTTTAACTTATAACTACCTTCAAGTGATATTATACCACCTCACTGATGTTATGAGAACCTTACAGCAGCATACTTGCATTTCTCCCCTAATGATCTTTGTGTTACTGCCATCATACATTTCACTTATGTGTAGATTAAAAATTCAGAAATACAGTTATTAGTTTTGCTTTCAGTGGTCTGTTATCTCTTACATATACTGAAATAATAAGAAAAATAGTATTTATATATACCCATTTTGTTACCAATTCGGGTGCTTTTCACTCCTTTGTGCAGAACTATATTTCCATTTAATATCATTTTCCTTCCACTTGAAAGACTTTTTTTAAGGTTTCCTGTAGTAAGTACATGCTGGTGATTAATTTTGTCAGTTTTTGTGTGTTTGGAAAGTCTTTATTTTGTCTCCATTTTTGAAAGCTATTTTCCCTGGGGTAAAGAGTTCTCAGGTCATCTTCACAGGATTTCAATGATGTTGTTCAACTCTGTTCTAGCTTGCGTTATTTCCAACAAGAAATCTGCTGTCATATTTATTTTGTTCCTCTGGGGTGGTTTTTTTCAAGTATCACTGAAGTCAGTCTGTTTGTTGGCTAGGCATTCACTTGGGTTGTAGTCCAGCTAGGATCTCAGGGTAGGAGCTCAGTTAACGATGAGGCTTAACTCTTGAGTGGGAAGGGGCTGGGCTCAGGTCACCATTTTACCTTAATACCACAGAGAAGAAAGTTTTAGTCTAGAGTCCCCAGAGTTATGGTAGAAGACTTAAATTATCCAAAGCATTTCACTTCATTTCTTTAGAAATTTCCACCTGGTGTATTTCCTGATGGTAAATATTGGCTTCCTGCTTTCTGTGTGCTGGGGAAGGGGAGGGGAATGCCCCGTAACAGTTGTCCCATAGAATGATCTCTAACTGTTCCTTCTACTCAACTTGTTACTCCTGTCCCCCACACATAGGCTGACTCTGAACTCAGTAGTTCTCTGAGGTCCTTTGGATAGACCAGCTGTGACCTCCATGGTGGCTCTCTCATCCATATTCTATGCTGTTACAATCTCCATCCATTTTAACTGTCAACCCACTCCTAACTACAATTTTCTTATAGAAGTTTTACAACTATTTATCAATGGGATTTCTATCCTCCACTCCCTTTGCTTTATCACTGGTTTATTCCTCTTTGTTCTTTTCTTTCTTATTTCAGTGGGGTTAGGAAGAGAGAGGCAAACTCCTATGCCTAGTCTTTCACCTTAAGTTCAAGACACCTCTGAAACCCCTCTTTAATTTTTCCTCTGCAAATGAGGAATTATGAGACAAGTCCAAAGATTCAGTATGGGGTATGGGCCAGAATTCTGGGCCACACAACTGGCCATCAGGGTGCATAATACATAGATTAAGTCAATGCATTGATATTTTCATAGCACTGTTCTGATCACTGAGGGTAGAGAACCTTTCTGATTCACTACTGTTTCTCTGATTCTTGCAAGATGTTTGCCACAGATTAATGTCTCATTGATAAGTTAATAATCCTCATGAGGTAAATGGCTTTTGAGACCCTTTTTAGCAGTAAGGATCTGTGACCTATTGATTCTGTTTGAGAACTAAATCAATTCTGTTAAAAGGATATTGCCTGTCTTCTCAATCTGCCTCTATGGCAGACTATTTTTGTTTGGTATGCACTGACTTAGGAAAAATCTACTGTTAAAGCAGCACATTTCCTTAACTTTGATTTTTTTTTCTTTTTTACAAATAATGGACTCTGTGTTCCTTAGTTCTTATCTTTGTATATATACAGTGAAATTTAGGGAGGACAGGATAGCCAGAAATCAAATGATGAATTGCATAGGCCAAAAAAGAAACCTCTACAATGTCCCCAATCCAGTCCTGGGCACTGAAGATATAAAGCTGTATAAGATATATATTTCCTGTCCAAAAGGAGTCCTAAGTTGAGATATGTAAAATGGTTCTTACAATATAAGGTCCTTAAAAAAAAGTCCAACTTGAATTTAAACCACAAAATTCAGAAGACACAGACAATATAACCGAACTCTTCTCTCAGATGCCCAGTTTCTCAGGAATCATCCAAGTCAATAAGAGCCACTTTGGAAAACAGTGTGGAGGTGCCTCAAAAATTTAAAAATAGAGCTACCCTATGACCCAGCAATTGCACTACTGGGTATTTACCCCAAAGACACAGATGTAGTGAAAAGAAAGGCCATATGCACCCCAATGTTCATAGCAGCAATGTCCGCAATAGCCAAACTGTGGAAAGAGCCAAGGTGCCCTTCAACAGATGAATGGATAAAGAAGATGTGGTCCATATATACAATGGAATATTACTCAGCCATCAGAAAGGATGAATACCCAACTTTTACATCAACTTGGATGGGACTGGAGGAGATTATGCTAAGTGAAATAAGTCAAGCAGAGAAAGTCAATTACCATACGGTTTCACTTATTTATGGAACATAAGGAATAACATGGAGGACATTAGGAGAAGGAAGGGAAAAATGGGGGGGGGGATTGGAGGGAGAGATGAACCATGAGAGACTATGGACTCTGAGAAACAAACAGGGTTTTAGAGGGGAGGGGGGATTGGTTAGCCCAGTGATGGGTATTAAGGAGGGCACGTGCTGCACAGAGCACTGGGTGTTATACGAAAACAATGGATCGTGGATCACCACATCAAAAACCAATGATGTATTGTATGGTGACTAACATAACATAATAAAATTAAAAAAAAAAAACATAAAAAAAAAAGAGCCTTCAGATATACTTTATATCCATAGCTTCAGAAGTGAGTAAGAGTTAGCACCCTCCCTTCCCCTGACTCCTTTCTCAGGATGCATTTCCTGAGTGCAGGCAGACGGCAGAGAAAGAGTGGGAAGGCTCCAGAGTAGCTGAGCAGTGACACCAGACATTGTTGTCTTGTGTTCAAGATTTACTTCAGATTTGAACTAAAGTGAAGTACGCACATCTATTTCTAAATTGCTTTTTTTTTTTTTTTAAAAAAAAAAAAGATTAGGTTTAAAAATGTTGATTTTAATTTTTGGACTCTATGCAATTACAGGTAGAAGGAGAATATTTTAACAACCTGTTTATGCTAACAGGAAGGGAACATTTTCAGATCACTCAGGGAAATTCCCCTCTTAGTTTTGACATTCCATAATGAATCAATTATATTTGTGATTGACCACACGAAACCGGGCTGCTCTGATTTCATTTTACCCTCCATACCTAATCAGAAATATTTTCTATCTTTGTGAAAAGCACATTCCAGAGCAATTAATTGAGCTGTGCTGAGAATACTGCTGTGGGCCCTGCTCAATATCGCATTACCTAGAAGTGTGCTCTTGTACAGTAAACATCACAAACATTTGCATTTTAATGTGCACAATGAATCTCAATTAAATGTCTTGAGTCTGTTTAAAGACCATTTTCCCTCCACATTACAGTCTCTTTGGAAACACCAATGTTATAACAGTGATAACCTTGAAAGCGCTGCTGGTGGATAGTCATATTGACTTAATTACAGAAAAAGACGAGTTACCCCTGAGGATCCCAGAACCAAAGACTTGAGAGGGAAAAGAAGTGTCCCGTGTCCTCATTTGTTGTAGTGATGGGAGGAGAAATAAAATTTGCTCTTTTTTTTTCTGAGAATTTTGGAAAGCTTTGCTTTTAGTCCAGCAAATATAGTAAAAGTAACTGTACATTTACAAAAAGCTCTATTATTCATCACACTAAAATGAAATAGGAAATCTCAACTATGCTACAACTAAGAACAGTTCCCTAATCTCTATCATCTCTGATATTTTTCTGTCAGATCCAATTTTATTTTTATCATATTGAGACTGATCTGATGTCAACAAAGACCAATACTCCTTAACATCAAAGTTGAAATTAGTGTGGACACAAGGATAAGGATTTCTGAAGGTCTCCACTAATATCTCCATGCTTGGAGGTAATAAGACTGGAGCATAAATAGGCCACATAAAGGACAGGAAAAACATTTTTTTTTTGTTTAGTTCATTGCAGTTTATAAATTAGCAGAGCTGGTAGGGTAGGAAGAGAAACTACATGACCACACTTTACCATTGTCTTTCCTGGTGCAGCTTCCAAACAAGACAAGTGATATTTGGACATTGCTAACTTTTCACCAGTAGGCCCAATTCAGAAAAATGACACATCTATCCACCAAACAGGAACACGATATGATTCATTGCTACCCAACTTCTCACCAAAGTGGGCAATTGACTCACAGCCATGTGATAAAATCTAAGCTCTAGGGGCTTCCCATCCTTGAAAGATAAAGTATATGCTTAAAGACAATGAAGATGTTCCTGCATTTACAGAGAAACTCAGAGACACAATTCCATGGTTGACTATTTCCCAAGCACTAAAATCACCCCTCAAATAAACTTTTTACTCAACATTCAACTTTTCACTTAATATATCTAAGGGAGGAGACTCTAATGACTTTGTGTAAATAAGGAAGCAAGTCAAGAATATACAACCTGTGCTATTTTGGGGGCAATAACACCCTGGGTGGTAAATGCCCCATTCAAAGATAATTAAGCAGAAATATACCAGCCTGTGGTCTGTGAATAATTCTAAAGCAAATATATATATATATATATATATATATAGAGAGAGAGAGAGAGAGAGAGAGAGAGAGAGAAAGGGAACATAGTGCAAGGCAATAATTCCATAACTGGGAAGAGTTTACTTTTCAGCCATAAACAATAAGAACTTTGAAAATACCCTTGCTTTTAGACATGAGAAATAGGCACTGCAGGAATATAATTCTTCAGAGGATTACACTTTCTGGAGGATGTATAGGGAGGGGATCGCAAATGAGAGATGTGTTCTCACTGAACAAAGGAGACAAAAGAATTGGGTTTTGGGAAAAAAAGTACTGGAGAAAAGGAAGGTATAGAGACAACATCTAGACGAGGTTCTCTGGCGTCTTTAGCTGAATACTAACCAGTACTTATATAAGTTGAAACTCCAAGCAGGATATATAAATTTGGTTCAATATAAAAAATCGATTAATGTGATTTGCTTCTATTGCTGACTGTAATAAGTTACCACAAATTTAGTAGATTAAAATAACACGAGTTCACTGTTTTCCAGTTCTGAAGGTTGGAAGTCTGAGGCCGATCTCCCTGGGCAACATTCTGTTCTGGAGGCTCTAGGGGATAATTCGTTTCCTCACTCATTGGGGTTGTTGGCAGAATCCAGTACCCTGTGATTGTCCTACTGACATCTCTGTTTTCTTGCTGGCTGTAAACTGTTCCCAGCTTCTGGAGGCCATTGCATTGATACATGTTTTCCTTTCTCCAAATCCCAAGCCAGTAATGGTGGGTCGAGTCCTTTTGACACCACATCTCTCTGACCCACTCTTGCCCTTCTTCATTTCTAAGGATCTTCCGATTAGGTTGGGCCCACCTGTATAATCCAGGATCATCTATCTCCCCATTTCAAGATCTTTGGGCTTAATCATTTCTGAAGAGTGTCTTTTGTCACGTAGGCTAACATAGTCACAGGCTTCAAGGATTAGGACATGGATAGCTTTGTGCCTACCATGCCATAATAAGAGGCTGACAGAGAAACCTATGGAATTGTTTCCATAAATGTTAAAAGAATATTCAATGACATTAAACATTCTATTATTATTATTATTGTTAAAGATTTATTTATTTTATCTTAGAGAGAGAGAGAGTAAGGGGAGGGGCAGAGGGAGAGAACCGGCAAGCAGACTCCCCACTAAGCGCAGACCCCCACACAGGGCTCTATCTTATGACCCATGGGATCATGACCTGAGCTGAAACCAAGAGTCAGATGCCCAATCGACTGAGCAATCTAGGCACCCAAAACATTCTATTATTATTTATGAAATTAACAAATTAGAAATAGGTCTTTTTTTAACCTGATAAATGTTATCTTGCCAAAAACTCCTACAGAAAATATCATGCTCAATAATAAAATTTAAAAGCATTTCCCCAAAGATACAGGGAAAGACAAGGATGCTAAATGTCCACTCTTTCGTTAACCATTTACTGGTCATCTTAGCCAAAAAACTAATATAAGAAAAATGAAGCATAATATAAGCAAACTAATATAAGAAAAATATGAGATTTGGAACAAGAAATTTAACTACCATTATTTCTAAGTAACAGTTTTTTCCATAACCCAAACATAATTATAAGAAAATTGTTAAAATTAGGGGCACCTGGATGGCTTAGTCGGTTATGCATCTGCCTTTGGCTTGGGTCATGATCTCAGGGTCCTGGGATCGAGCCCCACTTGGGGCAGGGAATCTGCTTGTCCTTCTTCCTCTGCCCCTCCCTGCTACTCGTGCTCTCTCTCAAATAAATAAATAAAATCTTAAAAAAAGAAAATTGTTAAAATTAATAATTTAGATTAATAATGCTATATAGTATAATATTAATAAACAAGTCAATTGTATTTTATACACCAGCCCACAGTTGTAAAAATGTGATTTCATAAAAACATACCATTTGCAAGAGAAATATGAAAATATAAGGTACCCAAGACTAAACCTAAGTGAATCTGTATAAGGCATATATGGAAAAACTATAAAACATTTTTGAAAGACAATTGTTGAAATCCTAAATAAGTTGGGAGACATATCATGTTCATGAATAGGAAGATTTAATATGATATAAAATTATAAACTATCCCCAAATTGATCAATAGATTCAATGGAAATCTGATCAAAATCCCAGGAGGTTTTGACAAGGAAATTCTAAACTTTAAATGAAAGAATAAAGGGCCAAGAGTAGGCAAAAGATTCTGAAGTATAAAATGGAAGAACTGACGCTATCAGATTTCAATAATTGAAATGTCGGGATGAACAGATCAATGGTATTTGTTCAAAGGATAGACAAATCAAATAATGGGACTGAATGAAAGAAAGAAAATGACATATGTAGAAACGTCATACATAACAGAGGTAGCTGGAAGATTTCTGGGGAAGGGATGCATTTAATGGTTTTGAAATAACTGGGTATCAGTATGGAAAAATTTCAAGTGGAACTCTACTCACACTCTACCAAAAAGTCAAGTCTAGATGGGATTAGGTCTTAAGTGTGAAAAGCAAAAGATTAAAATTGTGAAGTCAATGTAAAGAATATCTCTTTAGGGGGGTGCCTGGATGGCTCAGTCAGTTAAGCATCCGAGTCTTGATTTTGGCTCAGGCCATGATCTCAGGGTCATGAGATGAAGCCCCGTGTCGGGCTCCATGCTGGGCATGGCCTGCTTAAGATTCTCTCTCTCCCTCAGATATTTGCAAATGACATATCAGATAAAGGGCTAGTATCCAAAATCTATAAAGAACTTCTTAAACTCAACACCCAAAGAACAAATGATCCAATCAAGAAATGGGCAGAAGACATGAACAGACATTTTTCCAAAGAAGACATCCAAATGGCCAACAGACACATGAAAAAGTGCTCAACATTGCTCGGCATCAGGAAAATCCAAATCAAAACCTCAATGAGATATCACCTCACACCAGTCAGAATGGCTAAAATTAACAAGTCAGGAAACGACAGATTTTGGCGGGGATACGGAGAAAGGGGAACCCTCCTACACTGTTGGTGGGAATGCAAGCTGGTGCAGCCACTCTGAAAAACAGTATGGAGGTTCTTCAAAAAGTTGAAAATAGAGCTACCATATGATCCAGCAATTGCACTACTGGGTATTTACCCCAAAGATACAAATGTAGGGATCGAAGGGGTATGTGCACCCCGATGTTTATAGCAGCAATGTCCACAATAGCCAAACTGTGGAAAGAGCCAAGATGTTCATCAACAGATGAATGGATAGAGAAGATGTGGTATATAAATACAATGGAATATTATGTAGCCGTCAAAAGGAATGAGATCTTGCCATTTGCAACGACGTGGATGGAACTGGAGGGTATTATGCTGAGTGAAATAATTCAATCAGAGAAAGACATGTATCATATGACCTCACTGATATGAGGAATTCTTAATCTCAGGAAACAAACTGAGGGTTGCTGGAGTGGCGGGGGGTGGGACGGATGGGGTGGCTGGGTGATAGACATTGGGGAGGGTATGTGCTATGGTGAGCACTGTGAATTTTGTAAGGCTGTTGAATCACAGACCTATACCTCTGAAACAAATAATATAGTATATGTTAAAAAAAAAAAGAAGAAGAAGAAGAAGATAGCAGGAGGGGAAGAATGAAGGGGGGGAAATTGGAGGGAGAGACGAACCATGAGAGACTATGGACTCTGAAAAACAAACTGAGGGTTCTAGAGGGGAGGGGGGTGGGAGGATGGGTTAGCCTGGTGATGGGTATTAAAGAGGGCATGTTCTGCATGGAGCACTGGGTGTTATACGCAAACAATGAATCATGGGACACTACATCAAAAACTAATAATTAAAAAAAAAAGATTCTCTCTCTCCCTCTCTCTTTGCCTCTCCCCTCCCCCCAAAAAGAATACCCCATCAGGATGGGGAATAATTTCTTAAATAAGACATAAAAAGTACAAACAATATAGGAAAATATTAATAAATTTTATTACCATAAAATTAAGAGTTTTCCATTTTTCAAAAGGCATCATAATTAATGTACGATACATGGCAAAATATGCCAGGAAATATTTGCAATGCATGTAGTAGTCATAGGAGAAATATCCACAATATATAATGAACTACTACAAATCAATAAGACTAAAAACAGAAAAATGGGGAAAGACCCAGACTAGGTGTTTCACAGAGAAGGAAACACTTCTTGTTTTTAAACTATATGTTCAGTCTCTTTAATAACCAGGGAAATCCAAACTAAAACCATAATGAAACAGATAAAACACCAACCAGATTGACACAAATGATGAAGTTTCATGATTCCAAGTGTCCGCAAGGATGTGGAACCATAGGAATACCAACTCAGTGCTTGTTGGAATGCAAACTGTTTTTACCATGCTGAGAAAAAGGATGGCATTATCTAGAAAACTTGCAAATTTGTGCACTCTGCAATCCACCTCTTATTTTCTAGGTCATTGCCCTAGAGACTTTGCCACGTGAGTGCCAGCAAATATGCATAATGATACACAAAACACATTGCTTGTAGTAGTAAAACACTGAAAGCAAACCAAGTGCATTAATGAATTATGATTTATGTGAGCAAGAGAATAACATTATAGCAATGAAAATAAATTAACCAAACTTACTTGCAGGGGAATACATCCTGCTACTGCTGGTTTATAGTTTTCTGATTCACCCTTTGATTCATTGAGACTCTGTTTCCTCGTTTGCAAAATTAGAGAGTTTGGATAAGATGATCATAAGGAGCTTTTTAGATTTGATGCTTATGATTCTCCTTATTTGCTTTTTTTTTCTTGGAACAGAAAGAGTTTCATATGCTATTGCTTCTTGGTTGTATCTGTTCTAGCACATACTCTGAGACCATACTTTTTTTTTCTGGGATTAATCTGCTAGGCACCTTGAAAAAAAGGATGCAGATATAGTTGGTCACCACTGGGCAGTAAGGCAAGATTTCTCTTCTAAGAATATTACACATTCAGTGCATGGTACCTAAGTTAGTGAGTTTTAGGCTGTGGATATGAGCTATTGATGGGGGCCTTGCAGACCATTTGAAGTCAGGACTGTGATCTGTCCTCCTTGCTTCCTAGTGACCTTTGGCCATTTAGTGCAAGAGGCTCAAAAGTAAACTGCATGGGAAGGTGACTGACATGAAGGTGACAGCCTCGCCTCAAGTGTCAACATTTAACTCATTGGCTCCAACATTTAACTGAGGCTCTGTAGGGGCAGAGCTGAAATGCATCTTGGGTTTGATTTTTCCTTGTGCTTTGGGGTTTATCCCAGGATTCATTTTTCTCAATATTTATAGATTTTGCTTTTGCCAATTATTTCGAATCTTCACCCCAAACTGATAACGTAATTGATTTCAGTCTTCAGCAACAAGGTTCTCTGAAATTAAGTGCCCTGAGACTGGGAAATCCCAGTGTCTCTGGGATCAGAATGTGGGCTTTGCTGCCCTCTGCTGTTGGATTGGGGCAACCCTTTACCTAGGAAGATTGCAGAAGGCAGCCCCTCCTCTAACCCCATAGAAAGGCCTAGAAGGAAGAGACAGGAGGAGGAGAATGGCTCTGGCCTATGTGATATAATCTTGAACATTCTCACTATAGAATGAGGAGGAATTTCTGCAAACTTCCAGGGAATTCATGGGGGTTAGATAAGACCTTTTACCTAACAGAAGAGAATATTCCTTACTGGAAAGTGCCACATGATTTTTAAAATGTTATAGTGATATGCTCATTAATAGTTTATAGCAAAACCTGTCAGTGCCCCACCCATTTCTCCTTGGCCCACTTCTTAGATCCACCTCCTACACCACCTAGCTTGATTGATTACCCAGAAATCACTAGGAGACAAAAAGTTGGATGAAGCAGGTTTATTGCTGATTACTTTCAGAAGGTACATCTACAAAGAAGTAGGATAGGCAGAACTGGGCAGGAAGAGAAGGTGACCAATTGTGCAAATCATTACAACTGAGGCCTCAGCCAATGTAATGGAAGCTGGGATCTCATTTTAGAATGTTCCAAGTTGAGACATGGGGACCGGGCCCTGTAACTCTGTATTGGCTGGTCATTGTCCATGGACCTCCTCCTGGGAGGAACATAAACATGGATAAGGCAACTCCCTCCAGCCAAGGACAATTCCTGGTTAGAGTTATGATCATAAATCATAAAAAAAAAAAAACCCTGTTATTTCCAGTTGCTGAGACCAAAGTATCTTGTCCCTGAAGAGAGGATCTGGGTCATATAACAGGGTATCTGCTCACCCAGGATTGCCTGCTTGGGGATTATAGAATTTTGGAATTATGTAATTTGTAGTTGGAGGAGGCCCACCTTCCAATGTGAAGTTTGAATATTCTCTATATAGGTTTGATGTTATTTGAGCTGAGCTTGGGGAAATGAAGATCCTTGAGAGAAGGAGAAGCCAACCGAAGGTGTAGCAAACGTAAAGGACAAGCAAGAGACAGAATATCACAGAAAAGTACTTGCAACAGCAAGATCCCAGACTTAGAGGTAACTATTGTGAAGGGGAATAGCAAGCGGTAAGGTTGTTAAGATTACATAAAATCAAAGCAATATAAAATTAGTTTTAGAGATTGTCCATGTCCCAGTCCTGTGGCTGACTAACTTTAAGGGCATTGAGTTACTTAATCTCTGAGAGCTTCAGTTTACCCATCTTTGTAAATGGACAATAAAAATAGTACTTTCCTCTTATAGTCTCAGTGCAAATTAAGTAAGAGACCCACATCAAACTGGAACCCCAAAAGCCTACAATCTCAGTGTTAGGGATGAGCGATAAATAAAATTCACTATGTATGCACACAACCATATATATCTTTCTCTGTGTGCGTGTCTACGTGTGCATGTATTCGTATATGCATTTGCATATAAACAACTATATTCATCTACATCTGTATCAACATCAATATCAGTAGTTCTCAGTTGGAGATGATTTTCCCCTCAAGGGGCTATTTGGCAATGTCTGGAGACATATTTGGTTGCCATAGTCTCTACTGGTCCTGGGGCACCACTGGTATCTAGGGGTAGAGACTAGGGATGCTGCTAAACATTCTACAGTGCACAGAACTGGGCCCCATGAGAAAAAATCATCTGGTTGAAAATGTCAATAGTGCTAAGGTTGAGAAACTCTGATCTTTCCATATTTTCTATATCATATCTAATTTGTCATTGTGTATGGCCCAGAGTGAGAAAAAATATGTATCTATGTTTGCTATAATTCTGATGATTCCAGGCTGTGGACCATACTTCTAGGCTCCTACTACATATCTATTCTTCCATTCATCCTTAAAAACAGCTCCCATTATTCATAATGCAATGTGTCCAGCTCATTTCTCAGTTTTCTTGCAGTAAAGGTGGTCATGTTGCTAATCAACTGTCTGTAGAAGTCTCCCAGTAAAGGCGATTATTTTCCTGATGAAAACAAAGAGATAAAATAGTATACGCTTTTTTCCTTCCTGTTGTTGTTCCCATGTCTTTCTACCTACAGGGGTGATAAGATTCTTAGCAGCACAGCAGCCATCTTACAAGAGTGGGAGTGAAAGCCGATCAATAAGACTGGTAGAGCAGAAGGAGAAAAAAGAGCCATGGGAGCTCTTTTTCTTGTCATATTACGTACTAAATAAACAAGCAAACAAACAAAAAAACCCTCCCAAGAAAAACACCTCTAAAACTTTATTAAATATTCTAAAAATAAAAACTTACATCTTCTAAGCCATTGTTGATTTTACAAGAAAGTAAGGATTCCTTAAAACCCCAAAAAAGAGTGAGATGGAGAATGCTAATCTTAGCTTTTACTTCAGGGGAACTTCCCAACCATTGTTGTCTGTGAACTTCCATTGTGAGGGCTGCATGAAGCCCAGGGGACTGGCAATAAATCAAAGTCAATTCAAGGATCAATTAGGGATCACTGAACAGAAACAAACCTCCCCATAGAAAGAGACAACAAGAAAATATACCTATTTAAGTGTTTGCATTGAGGGGGAAAAATTGCTTAACTTAAGGATTTGTAATCATAAACCAGCTCTTATAAGCAGAGAACTTAAATCAAAGTGGTCCTTCACTGATAGTGCTTCCAGGGAACTGAAAGAAACAAATTCTCTCTAGAGGAACAGAACTTCAACACAACTTTGAAGAATTCCCAAAGATGAAGTTGCAAAGAATGTGAACTCACAGTCAAAAGAATGTTTCAGGACCAAGAGCCAATATCAGCAACAGATAGTAGTTTCCACAAAAGTCCAACTGATCTACAATTGTTTAATGAAAACCTTTGGAAGTAGATATGGTCCAGAATTCAGAATTTTTTGGATATTTAGAAATATGATAGAATCCATTCCTGGTAGATTCCACGCTGCCTGAATGTCGTCTGTGACAACACTACATAATCAAACATCTCAGAGCAAAGTGCATGAAATGGTAAAAACAGAAACTTTAAATAGTCTCATGGCAATGCAGTTTAGATTTTACTTGTGAATGACTGTTGTCCATCCTCTTGCTAAAAAGAAAATTACATTTTCAGAAATTTTTCAAGTCAGAATTTCAGATAAGGTGATTTTGAAACTGTATTGTGATATCAGGCATACAATGAAAATAAGTATGTTTCCTATGTTTTAGGAAATGAAAGAGATACTAGAAAATATGAACAAGGAATAAGAGAGTATTACATCAAACTTGAAAAATAATTTAAAAAACACAACATCTAGAAATAAAAATATAACTGAAGTTTAAAATACACATACAAAGGCTATCAGACACATGAAAAAAAGTTCATCATCATTAGCCATCAGGGAAATCAAAATCAAAACCACACTGAGATATACCACCTTACACCAGTTAGAATGGCAAAAATTGACAAGGCAAGAAACAACACATGTTGGAGAGGTTGTGGAGAAAGGGGAACCTTCTTATACTGTTGGTGGGAATGCAAGTTGGTACAGCTACATTGGAAAACAGTGGGGAGGTTCCTCAAAAATTTAAAAATAGAGCTACCTTATGACTCAGCAATTGCACTACTAGGTATTTACCCCAAAGACACAGAGGTAGTGAAAAGAAGGGCCATATGCACCCCAATGTTCATAGCAGCAATGTCTGCAATAGCCAAACTGTGGAAAGAGCCGAGATGCCCTTCAACAGATGAATGGATAAAGAAGATGTGGTCCATATATACAAGGGAATATTACTCAGCCATCAGAAAGGATGAATACCCAACTTTTACATCAACTTGGATGGGACTGGAGGAAATTATACTAAGTGAAATAAGTCAAGCAGAGAAAGTCAATTATCATATGGTTTCACTTATTTATGGAACATAAGGAATAGCATGGAGGACATTAGGAGAGGGAAGGGAAAAATGAAGGGGGGGGGAATTGGAGGGAGAGATGAACCATGAGAGACTATGGACTCTGAAAAACAAACTGAGGGTTTTAGAGGGGAGGGGGGAGGGGGGATCTGTTAGCCCGGTGATGGGTATTAAGGAGGGCATGTACTGCATGGAGCACTGGGTGTTATATGAAAACAATGAATTGTGGATCACTACATCAAAAACTAATGATGTATTGTATGGTGACTAACATAACATAATAAAATTTTAAAAAAGGAAAATGCAATTGAATGCATTAAACCAGAATATTAGACCCATCTAAAGAATTAGTAAACTGGTTTTGCTCAGGAGGAGGGCAAACCTATTAATTAACTTAAGATTGTTAAGTATGCAAATTAAATTATCTAAAAATAGCTACAAAAATATAACTAGAAAATTGATGGGGGGAAGAGAAAATGTAGTTAGTAAAAAGGGAAAATAAAAGAGAAATTCAATCAATACAAAGGAAGACAAAAGAAGAGAGGAAAAACCTCCTTCCAAACAAACCAGAAAACCCCAAAACAAATAACACAAAGCAAGATGATAGATAAATCTGATTACAAAACTAATTGCCCCAGGTATAAATGGACCTTGCTCACTTTCGTTAAAAGGAAATGACTTTCAGCCTGTATTTTATTTTTTTATTTTTTTAAAATTTTATTTATTTATTTGAGTGAGAGAGAATGAGAGATAGCACGAGAGGGAAGAGGGTCAGAGGGAGAAGCAGACTCCCTGCTGAGCAGGGAGCCCGATGTGGGACTCGATCCCAGGACTCCAGGATCATGACCTGAGCTGAAGGCAGTTGCTTAACCAACTGAGCCACCCAGGCGCCCTCAGCCTGTATTTTAAAAGTTCAACTCTGTGCTGTTTTTTTGAACTAAAATAAAAGGACAGAGTAAGTTTAAATTAAAAAGCTAGAAAAATAGATTCCAGATACATAATAACCTAAGTAAATCTAGTATGATGCTATTAATATCAGGCAGCTGGGGACTCAGCTCCAGGCTCTGATTTCCAGACTTGCTCCCACTGCAAGTAATCGGACAACTGGACTAACTCTATGAAGTCAGTGCCTTCACGCATTAGCCAACTGTCAAAACAGTGCTGGGACCACTGAAAGAAGGGAAATCAATCAGGTCAGCCCAGCTGGAGCGTCCGTCTCTGGGGCGGCGGGGAGACACTTTTTGGGCAGCAGCAGGGAGGGAGAG
This sequence comes from Halichoerus grypus, assembly GCF_964656455.1. Lineage (NCBI taxonomy): Eukaryota > Metazoa > Chordata > Mammalia > Carnivora > Phocidae > Halichoerus > Halichoerus grypus. The sequence continues at coordinate 13,793,572 of NC_135721.1, forward strand.
CCCATGCAGAGCCCAGCAGTGTCCTGAGACTAAGATACAGAGTACTAAGTTCCGGGAGGCTGAGGTGGTAGGAGTCTGAAGGCGGAGAACAGGAAAGGAGGAGTCAGAGAAAGAGACCCAGAAGTCCACTTAGGGGTTCCCTTTGGTCTTTTGCTAAATACTAAGCCATGAACACATAGGAGCAAACTCCATGAGGTTGGGCAAGGAAGGGATACCAAGTTGCTGTAAGCTGAACAAATGACCTCACACAGGGCTGGGAAGTGTTGGAGGTGACACCTGTCAATGTAACAAGTAGAAAATCGTAAGGTTCCAGATGACCTGATGAACACTATCAAACATGTTGTCTGTATTGCTATCCATAGGACAATGCATCAACAATAGTGAAATATACATTCTTTTAAAGAGCATACGAAGCATTAACCAAGAAAGATAATATGCAAGTATAAATCAATGTTAAAGGGATAAAATCATAAGGCGTATTTCCTCTTGTTTTTATTGTTCTGATTTAATCTTTACAGCAGCTGTGTTTAAATGAGTAAACCAAAAGTCTGAGAGTTAAGGAATTTGCCCGACTCAAACAGAAGAGCTACTGGGGTAGGAGGGTGGGGGAGAATTTTTTGGGTCCCTGAGGTCTCCTTAGGGTTGGTCAGTGGTGAGTGGAGAACAGGTACATGCAATGACAGCAAGTGCCACTAGAGGGAAGTACTTGCTCATGGAAACAACAACCTAAACAGTCCCTAACAGACTAGGATCTGGGATGCACCCGTGTATTATGACAAGAAATCCGAATTGAAAGATGTCGATGAAGTATGAACTGAAAGGTGCTGCAAAGAATCTTTGCAACAGTTGACTATCATCTGCCTTTACGTCTCGCTGTCACAGTGACTGCTGACAGGGTCACGGATCCCTGGCTGGCACTCAGGAGCCTAGGTCTCTGGGTGAGCCCTCTCCTCTCAGCGAATCTCTTCTTCCTCCCCAGCTCATGGGGCCACACTGTCCAGCTGCTGTTAGGGAAATCTCAAAGGCGACAAACCTCTGGCCCAATTACTACCTTTTGGACAGCTTTATAAAATGAATCTCTGTGACAAATTTCAGACTCTGATTTGTCTTTTCTCAGTTCTTAGGGAATAGGGCAGATTCAAGTTCAAGTTTCAGCGCTTCTATTTAACTTGGGTATATTTCTTAACTCTTGGACTTTTTTTTTTTTTTAAGATTTTATTTATTTGACACAGAGAGAAACAGTGAGAAAGGGAACCGAGCAAGGGGAGGGGCAGAGGGAGAGGCAGGCGCCTCACTGAGCAAGGAGCCCGATGCGGGACTCGATCCCAGGACCCTGGGATCATGACCTAAGCCAAAGGCAGACGCTTAATGACTGAGCCACCCAGGTGCCCAACTCTTGGACTTCTGGCTTATGTATTTAAAACAGGGAGCAGCTGTGAATATAAAATCAAAACAATGAATACAGAGCACCCAGCACCTAGTAAGGGCTCAGGAAGTAAGTTCCCTCCATTCTGTTCAGTATTTTCTTAACCAACCAGACTTCTTTTATTGTGCCCAGACTCGTGGTGATTTTTCTGGTGATGGAAAGGATTATAAAATGTTTGTTCATTCCTCAGGCCATTCATGTGGAGAAAGACCTTGTCGTTTTTATTAGAGCGTTGCTTCTCCAACTGCAGATGTTCTGATACCAACGTCATAATTTCTACCGTGTTTGCTATCCACCTGTACCATTATTTGTTTAATGTTTTAAAATCGGCTCATTTCTCAAAACCCTTGAATCTACTTTAAAGGAAAATGGAATATCACTTCTGTAAATGGAAAACTAACATCACTGGCCGTAAATATAAGGTCAGCCTAAAAATAAACATTAAACTAAATCAAGTCATTAAATAGTGTAATAACATAAATAATATAAAGACCACTGTACCAAGGACTCCTGAGGGTCTACAGTAAGCCTTATTAGTTCCAGGGACCTGGATAAGCCATTTTTAATACATACATAGAAGGAGATAGTGTCTTTAATGATCATAAGCGCACAACTATTCACAATTGTAATTGAATGTGTAAAGAGAGTGTATCTTCGTTTTTTTATTATTCCTCAATAACTAATTTGACCTCATTTACATGCTCTTGTCTGGTAATTCAGTCCATTCCCAAAACCGAAACTGTCTCTCTTTTTTTTTTAATTTTTAAATTGTTATGTTAATTACCATACAGTACATTATTAGTTTTTGATGTAGTGTTCCATGATTCATTGTTTGTGTATAACACCCAGTGCTCCATGCAATACGTGCCCTCCTTAATACCCATCACCGGGCTAACCCATCCTCCCACCCCCCTCCTCTAGAACCCTCAGTTTGTTTTTCAGAGTCCATAGTCTCTCATGGTTCGTCTCCCCCTCCGTTTTCCCCCCCTTCATTCTTCCTCTCCTGCTACATTCTTCTTCTTCTTTTTTTTTTTTTTTTAACATATATTGTATTATTTGTTTCAGAGGTACAGATCTGTGGTTCAACAGTCTTGCACAGTTCACAGCACTTACCAGAACACATACCCTCCCCAGTGTCTATCACCCAGCCACCCCATACCTCCCACCCCCCACCACTCCAGCAACCCTCAGTTTGTTTCCTGAGATTAAGAATTCCTCATATCAGTGAGATCATATGATACATGTCTTTCTCTGATTGACTTATTTCACTCAGCATAACACCCTCCAGTTCCATCCACATCGTTGCAAATGGCAAGAACGCATTCCTTTTGATGGCTGCATAATATTCCATTGTATGTATATACCACATCTTCTTTATCCATTCATCTGTTGATGGACATCTTGGCTCTTTCCACAGTTTGGCTATTGTGGACATTGCTGCTATAAACATCAGGGTGCATGTACCCCTTCGGATCACTACATTTGTATCTTTGGGGTAAATACCCAGTAGTGCAATTGCTGGATCATATGGTAGCTCTATTTTCAACTTTTTGAGGAACCTCCATACTGCCGAAACTGTCTCTTTAGAAAACAATGTCTCTAGTAAACGATCCACATAAATCCTCAGTTTTCTGATGTCTCCCTCCCTTCCCCTGTTTCTCTTTCCAGCAGGCAGCCAGGTTAAGGTAGAGTTGTGGCTTCTGTGATCTTGTGTCGATACATGTGGGGCATGATACCCATGCGGTGTGATGTTGACACTCTTCCCGGGCCCAGAGTTGGGACTGTCTGCCTCGAGTCTCAGAGTGAGGAGAGATCAGCTCAAGAAAATGCAAAAGAGAAAAACAAACTAATATACATTTAAAAATCACTTATTAGGGGCGCTTGGGTGGCTCAGACGGTTAAGCGTCTGCCTTCGGCTTGGGCCATGGTCCCAGGGATCGAGCCCCGCATCGGGCTCCCTGCTGAGCAGGGAGCCTGCTTCTCCCTCTCCCTCTGTCTGCCGGTCCCCCTGCTGGTGCTCTCTCTCTCTCTGTCAAAAAATAAATAAAATCTTAAAAATAAATAAATAAATAAAAAGTACTTATTACCTACTTTCTGTCTTCAGTAGCTTTAAGTGGATTGGGCATGGGTGATGTCTAATATTCATTTTAGGTGATACTGAGATAACTGCTTTTTTAGAGGAAAACTAAACTAATAATAACCACAATAATAGTATTAATGAACCCACACTGCCTATTAATTATGTTTATTGTGCATAGCCAATAAAACATGTAGTAGTATAGCAAAGGAGATGTTTCAAGATTAGATACATTTGTAAATATAATATTCCATCGTATTTTTTAAAAGATTTTATTTATTTATTTGAGAGAGAGAGCACGAGCAATGGAGAGGGGCAGAAGGAGAAGCAGGCTCCCGCTGAGCAGGGAGCCTGATAGGGGGAGGGTGGATCCCAGGACCCTGAGATCATGACCTGAGTCGAAGGCAGATGCTTAACCGACTGAGCCACCCAGGCGCCCCTGTATCTTAAGAGTATGTATGTATCCGGGACGCAGAAGCAAGAGTCTCCATGCTAATGAACGATTGATTTATTGTTCCTGGTCTCCACTACCAGTGCAGGAAGCCAGTCCTCCCCTAGCTGACATCAATCCCTCAGTTCTGCCAGAAGGAAATTCTCCTGATGATCTGCAATGCTCTCAGTAAGCTTTGCCACGTGCCCGTGCCAGAAGCCAAGATTCCAGGGAGCCAGGGTTCCATGGTACACTTGGACCTGGAGTGTTTGTTTCCTCTACCACGGGAGTTCTCCACTGAGGGTGATTCTGCCCCCTAGAGGATATTGGCAATGTCTAGCGACATTTTGATGGTCAGGCCTGGAAGGTTGCTACTCCCTAGTGGGGAGAGGCCAGGGATGTGGCTACACATCCCCCAATGCCCCGGACGGTGCACAACAAAGATAATATGTTGGTATTGCCAAGGTTGAGAAACTCAAGTCAGCTCTACCAGAAAGCAGAAGGAAGAATAAGGAAGACGTTTTCAAGCCATTAAATGGCAGAAACATGCTTGTTGCTTTCAATGTTTGATCTCAATTCTCTACAGGGACTTTTGGAGCCTCGAAAATGAAGACTTTGTCTAAAATCTGTGCCTCTGTGCATAAGAGAGTGTCAGCAAATGAGTTTGTGAATCCTAATAAATGATATTCCTTTTTAAGTATTTCTTCTTGAGGACTGTTGCCAATGGGAAGGAACTGCTGAGGACGAGGCAGGGTCAAGTGGGGGTGGTGGTGAGAAGTGAGAAAAAGAAGGAAATTTGGTTAGAATGAAACTTTCCTTATGAATTATTATTATAGTTATTATTATTTTGGTAAAAAAATATTCCCTAAGGGAACTTGGAACACCTGATGAATCTTAGCAAATCTTTCTTTGTTCTTTTTCTCCACTCAATCTCCCTCTCTCCCAGCTATCACCATCCTCCCTGCCTCCTCTGCAGGCTCACCTGGGAGGTGCACACCTTTGCCAACTCTTATTGCCACTATTAATTCATTAAGACTTTTACTGTCTCATATCTTTTATGAGGATGAGATAGGATTTGTAAAATGTCCTTCATGGTTTCTCAAACCTCATACTTAAAATTTTTTTTCTAATCCACCAGGAGCATATTCTAGTTGGATGATATAATTTTGAGGTTCAATCACTGTATTTTTTTAAGGATGAGGAGCTAGAGGCCCATGATGGTCCCATTTACCTCATTACTGATAACTAGGAAGCCACCTTCCATCAGGACACTATTGGCTTTATATACATTTTTTACTCAATGGACTGTTGATTTGAAAGAAGTGCATTTTTTTTAAGAAGTGCATTTTTTAATTTAAACTTTCTTTACTTAAAATAAGTATACTGGTTTGCATGCAGTTGCAAGAGATAGTACAGAGAGGTCCAATGTACCTTTCACCCAGTTGATACATTTGTTTTAACATTTTGAAAACCATTGCCTGTTACCCCAGTGTGATTGGAGAGCAGATCACTTTCATTAATTGGATATTGAGAGCTGCCTTACTTTTAGAGCATAGGTTCCAAAGACCTAAATAGAAGAATACACTAAATTACATATATGTTAAGACTAGTATGTGATTTTTTTTTTTTTTACTTGTTTCTTTGAATGACTCAGAACATTGGGTATTCATCAATGTATTGAAAGATCTGGAAGCTTGAGGATGAGAGTATGTTTATCCTGTGATGTGACATAGTGTGAAACATCTTTGGGAATATTTTTGAAAATATTGAGTGAATGAAGAAACAAATCTATGATCTTGAGAGAAGGACTAGAGGTCTCTAGTACCCACTGACAATCAGTTGGCCTAGGGAGAAGCCTGGGTGCTCTTCTCTGAGGGACCCACCTCGTGTCAGCCAGCCTTGCGGAGAGGAAACTTTATTTCATGTCGTTATATGGGGAATATTTGGTTTTCAATACATCTTAATTTCATCAAACAGGGCCTTTAGGAAGAGCCATAATTCAGTTGTGCTAAAACCAACTAATAATTGACTCTGAGTGGAAAATATAAGCCACATAGAATGCGCTACCCTAAATCAAAATTCATTCTTCGTCTGAAGTCTACAGATTGTAAATCAAGAATTAAACTAGGGTCAGTAAATCCAAGCAAACACACACAAACCTGAGTGTCCGCACAACTGAAACAGAAGCTTGAAAAGTAAACCTGCATAAATCAAATCTCTAAATCAAAAGGGAAAACAATGATTTTTCTTGTCCCACGGAGCAAGAGAAACGAACCCTCTAAACCCCTCAATGCAGATAAAAGTTCTGGTTTGTATAGAGCTTGATATATTTATATATGGAGGAAGCACTGCCTGAAATTAAGCAAGAAGAATGAAATATTGTAATGATCATGCCAGAGACGCTGCCCTGCCCACAGTTTCACAGCTGGGTCATTAACAAGAATGTTTGAGCAAACACTCCGCCAGCATTCGGCTGCTCTTTGCCGAGGGATGGAAGGGAGTGAAACGCTTTCAGAATCTGCCAAAGGTGTTAGTCCAAGCAGCTGCCCAGTGGTGGAGAAGGGAAAGGTCTTCTACAGCTTCAGGATGAAGCCACTATTCCTGACACATTGTACCTTCCATGTCCCAAGAGCAGATCTGAGCGTTAGGTACGGCATTGATCCCCACTTGGCTCAGGGGCTCTGCAGTCCTGAGGTTTCAGGACTCTGGAATGTTAATGTCACTTTTATAATGTAATTTTCCCTCATTTTAGAAAATTTCTTAAATCTAATTTACTGCCCTGTGTTTTCACAATCCCCTTATTAAGACAGCCAGGCCCTCAAATCATTCCAGTTTATTGATTAAATGTTAAAAACCACGTGCATAAAGAACTCGATTTTGTTTTGGTAAAAGGGCACTGGGATAAGCCAACAATATTGCTTAGCTTACTTGCTTTAATTGGAAAGACATTAAAGAGAAGGCTTTAGTATTTCATGTAATACACAGTAGGAAGCAGGGTCCCTTACAGTGCTTCCCATGTTACATTTAATTTTGGATTCTGAACTGATGTGTGCCCAGAAGGGTTTCTAATTTAAAATAGAAAACCCTGTGTAATAGCATTTGGGTGGACCCATGCACCACACAGAGCATACCAGTGGATGTGGGGTTCTTTGCACAACTATTCAAAGGAGATAGTTGGAGGTGTATCTCCTGGGTACACGCATGTTTGTGCATACAAGTAGAAATCTGTTGCAGCACCTGAAAACCAATTATAGCTTGTTCATGATTATTCTTTCATAAATGACTCATTTTGAGGCAAAATATTTAAGTGTTGCAAAAACTGCCTCCAATTGCCTGCATTTATGCCCATTCTAGAGACCTCTAAGTTATCCAGAGGGAGATGTGTATTTGCTAAATTCATTCATTCATCCCACAGATATTTAGTGACAGCTAGCTACTTCTAGTGCCAGTCTCTGTTCCAGGAGCTGGAGATTGAGAAAAGGCCAAAACAGACAGAAAGTTGAACCTGGAATCAATTTAATGAATCAAATTAATTAGGTCAAATTAATTTCCTGATGGAATCACTTTAGCCTGAATGTTTGCTTAATACCCTTCCATTCCTGTACAAGGGTGAAGTCATTCTTACCATGGTTTTTAGGGTCATGTTTTATCCCAAATTCCAAAAATTCATTTTATTTGGTGAAATTTTATCTTTGAGTTACACTAACCTCTAAGTGTATATCATGGGCATGGGATAGACCCTTTATAATTGACAAGAATCATTGAAATGCAAAAATTTTATATACGATAGGATAATATCCATATAAAAAGATGCTATTATGTAGACAGAGTCTTGGAAAGAGTAAACAAAAAGAGAAAAAGTGTTAGGATAGGGTCAAGGACTCAAGAGTGTGACCAGTGACATCTGCATCACTGGAGAATCATCCTTAATGCAGATCCTCAGGACCCACCTCAAACCTACTGAGTCAGGAACTGTGGGGGTAAAACCCAACCCCTGTGCTGGAACAAGCCGTCTAGACGATTCTGGTGGACCCTAGAGTTTGCATCGAAGATTCTTTTACTTTAAAACCCTTTCATTGTGTAGTGGAAAGTACAATTCTTTTATAAAGCTTTCAGTGTCCCAGAGAAGACCCATCTATTATTTAAGGCAGATCTACACAGGCAAATTTGAATTGGTGACTAAGCCATCAATTTGAATTATTTTGGTTCAGAAAGTTGCTCTCTCTGAATCAGAAATGCCCGACTCACCGACTCATTGGTCAACATTGGAGTAGGGGTCCAGACATAACTGTTCTTGTGTCTATGTTTCTGGGACTGGTAAAACCTAAACCTCATCTTAAGCTGATCAAGGCTCAAGCTTTGAAACTTGGTTGCCTGCCCACTTGCTGATGGAATCACAGCACATTAGAGAGGGCCACTGAAAGAATCAATCAACTAACTCGATTCTGTACAACAACTTCCATGTGCTGGGCACTGGGCCTGGTGCTGTTGGAGAGGAGAGGTGGATAGGACAAGGTGCCTCTGGCCCAGAAGTGGCAGGGAACTTTAGGCTTTTGTCTGTGAACAAAAGCTCTCAGCACCCCAAGCTTTGTGCTAAATGACCATGCAAAGAACAAGAGATTTCAGTGGCCCGGGGCAATCAGGGACAGCTTCGCAGAGGCCAACCCCTTTGCAGAGGTTAGGCAAGGGGTTGGTAGGAATCAATCATGTGGATATGGTGTGGATGTGGGAAACATCCATGGCATGTTTGAGTGAGAGTTCTGCCTGCATAGTTTAGTAGTGGTAGCGAAGGTTGGAATCATCTGAGCCAGATGGAAATGGACCTTGGATAATATCCCACGGACAAGACAGAACCATTAGAGGTTTTTCAGCAGGGGTGTGCTAAAATAAGATGGAGGTTGAAGACAGCAAGTTGGAAATAATTGTCTTCACTTGCCTTCTCTGCCACAATGAGTTAATCTAGACTTCCTCAAACAGTCATGAGTCACTCAGGCTGCAAAATGGGTCCATTTGTCAGTAAAGGGGAAAAGGTGACAACAGCTAAGAAAACAGAGAACAGCAGGATCCCAGTCAGAACCTGGCCCCGGAGTGAGAATGCACACGTGTACTGCTCAGAGATGAAAAATGCTTTCCTTGGCCCATCCATCATCATCATCCATTGAGACAGCTCCCCCATCTAAGGCACATTTCTCCTGAAGGGAGAGGCTGGGCCCTGGGGATGCTGTGATGCCTGGCCCTCTTTGGACAGCCACATGTGATTGATGGTCTTGGGCTCTGGGCCTCTCCAGGATGAGTGTACAATGTGGCTGGGAGGTGTGGAGGGCAGGGAGCCCTCACTTCTCAGCCAGCAGCAGAGAAGTGCAGACAAAGGCTCCGAGTCACAGGGAGAAGTCTTGCCTATTTCCCTCATTCCTCTGCAAGCTCCTTAAAGATAGAATCATCTTCTTAACCTCGTCATCTTTCCTTTTTCCAACAAGACTGGCACACATTGGGCTTTTGGTTACTGTTTGTGGAATGAACATATGAACCTAACAGGTAGCAGCTAGAATTTTCTTCCCCTTCTCGATGTGCTTAAGTCAGAAATTGTAAAAACCAGAAGTGTTCTCAGACACCATCTAATCCAAACACTTAATCTGAAAATGGAGAGACTGAGGACCCAAGAGGACTGATGGCATGCCTAAAGACTCAGATAAATTAGTACAGATTGTAGGTTAGTATTATATTAATAATACCTTGTTTTCTATAACACACAGACTTCTAAAGGACTTTTTTTCAAATGGAAGATCCAATATGAATTGCTTCTTTCAGGTCTCTGTGTAATTATCATGCTATCAGTGAGGTCTTCTATGAAATCCTATTTAAGATAGCACCCCCTTTCTCTATACTCCCTGACTCCCAACTCACCACCTGGCACTCCTTCCTTCCCCTCCCCCAGCCCCCAACCCGCCCCACTCTATTCCTCTCTATAGCTCTTACCACTGTCTGATATTCCAGATATTTTATGTGCCTATATTTCTTTTGTCTGCCCCAGCCCCCAAGAACATGATCTCCATGAGGGCGGAGACCATTTCACTCTGAGAATGGAGTGAATCTCTATATTACATACAACATAGCTGGTACATGGTTGGTATTTAGTACACATTTACTGAATGAGTGAAGAAACTAAATTAATTTTCCACAATGCAAGCCATTCCCTTATCATCTTGGTCAATTATGATTTATTTCTGTACACGGTTTAGTGATTATACCATGACATTGATTCCGAGAGGCGGGAAGCTTCGATGGTGAGCCCCTCCAGCTGTAGTTATTGGGATGGTGTCTGGCAGGATGGGGCAGAAGACACCTAAGTATGATAGGGCACTTTGATTTTCTTTGCATATCTGTCTCTACTACTGGGCTGAGAGAGCCTGGAGGACAGAACTGTGTCGTATTCTTTGCTGAGTCCCCAGCACATAGTACAGTGCATGCTAAACTCCAGATCAGGGCGGTCCACTAGAACTTCAGTGGTGATGGAAATGCCATTGTCGGTGCTGATGGAATGGTAGCCACTGGCCACATGTGCTTAATAAGCCCTTGAATGTGACCAGTGCAGCTGGTGAACCAAACTTTTCATTTTCCTTAACGTCAGTTAGTTTTGAGTATGAACAGCCACATGTGGCCAAAGGCTACTGCGTTGCCTAGAGTGGCTCTAGATTTTCAATATGTTTACTGAACGAATAACTGCAACTGATTTAATTTAAAAACTCCATTGTCTATAAAGTAAAAACCTCAGTAATTTGGAGTAGTTGAGTGAAAGATTTAGCAATGAGTTAAAAATGAGAATTGTTTGTTTAAAATGATTGCTTTTTTGCCAATCCCAAGCATGTACTTGATGTTTTTCCTTCTGGCATAATCAATACACAGAAATCAAAATTCTTTTTAAATTATTCAATATTAAACAGTGAGGTATTTCCCATGGCCTTTTATATTCTTCTGGATCATGATTATGAATATTGCAGTTTTTGAATGTACCAAAATGTATTTAATCACTCAATTGTATATTGTTAGACATCTATGTTGACGTCAGCTTTTTTCCTAATATAAACAAGAGTGTAAGAAATACTCCTTTACATCACTCTTTGTGTAGACTCGGGTTCTTTATTTTGGCTAAAATAATATAAGTGGAGCAAAGATAGAAGTATTTCTAAGCCCTCCGAAACTCAGGAACATAGTTTCCATAACATCCTCTACCACCTCCTTTGATGGAATTATCAGATGGGTTGGTCCTGGGAAGTCCTAAATTGTTGGCTCTGTGCATTGGCCCTTTGAAGCTGTTGCAGGAATCCTTATCACTGTGGCTTTGGGATTTGCAGAGGCATTCCTTCAGCCACACCTGGGGTTGGATAAATGCTACACAGCTCAAAGGATATATAAAACCACAGGGGCTTAACTAAGACAGAGGCATGATTCCTTCTCATGTCAAAGTCAGAAGGGAGCCCTACCATCCTATAAATGTAGCTGCTAAGATTGCCCCCATCAGACAGCTACCAAAAGCAGACACAGCAGAAAGGTGTGTACAGAACCCAGGGTAAGAATTCTGGAGGAGATGACCTGAGAGTTGCTTGTATCCCTTCTGCCTTCTTTTCACTGGCCGGAAACCAGCCTATGGCCACACCTGGCAACAGGGAGGCTAATTATCAGGTCTTGTTAACCATACGTCCTTAATATGGTTATACCTTAAATCAGTCCACTTATCTGTATCCTTACTGCCATTGTCTTTTTTCTGGCCCCCATCATCTCTTGCACAGATTAGCAGAACAACCTTCGAATCGGTCCTCATTCTCAATCTTATCCTCTTCTGATCCATCCCCCCCGCATGTATGGCCGGCGTGATCCTTTTGAAATTTGGATCTGATCACATCACTCCTCTGCTTAAAATGTTAAATGGCGAAACATTGACTTTGGAGAAAAGAAATTTTAAAAGCCAAACACCTTCCAATGACATCCAAGGCCCTTCTTTTCAACCCTCCCCAATTATCCCTCCTCCTATTGCTCAAATGTCTGGGATGCAGCCATGTTGGCACATATTTGGTCTTTTAGGGGTGGAAGAAATGGGAGCTAAGAGCTGAGACTGACAGCTAACTGGGATATGAAGTGAGAAAACACATGTGTTTTCTATCACTCTAACAAAATTCAACATTTGTCCTCTCTTCAAACATATGTGGAAACTACCTACTTGAGGGCTACGGTTTCTTAGGGCTTCCAGAACCCCAGCTCTTTACTCCGTAGGACCTGTTGGGATTTTAGAGATTACCTGTGGGGAGACATACGTCCCATCAGGGTTCATTCCTGAGACCAGCCTGTGGAACTGACCTGATGTACCCTCACAGAATATAAAGTAGGGTTTCATGTATATTTATTTTTATATGCAGGTCTCTGGTATTATTTCAAACAAAAGAGGGTTCTAAGGGGCAGGTGTGGAAGATATTTCTCACTGCTCACTGAAATGATTCTGGGAAAATAATGATTCCTCTCTGGGCTTCTGTTCCCCCATATGTAAAATGAGGGTGTTGGACTAGAATGATCTCAAAGGTTCATTTCAGTACCATAAGGAGATCAATTCATTCAACGCTTATTTTTGTTTGATTTTAAGCCCCCACTATGTGCCCAGATCCATCCTATGTCTTGAGGATAATGTGTTGTAAAAGATGGACAAAGACCCTGCTCTAATAAAGATGATATTCTAGTTGGGAGTGGAGTGGTCAAATAGACACACATTCTGACAAATAATACAGAAGCAATCTGACGGTGATGGTGGCTACACAGAGAATAGTTAGTGGGTGGGGACATAAAATGAAAGGCTCTCTCTGAGTGACATTTAGGCTAAAAGGCAACCATGCCAAGATCAGACGGAAAGCATTCCATGCAGAGAAGCCATCAGAATCACTGAGTTTGGTGTGTTTCATGGAAAGAAAAAGATTTAGGGAATGAAGCGAGATTGAAAATGGTCCTAGAAGAAGTAGAGAAGTTCATTTGGAGCCAGATCATGTAGGATACTTACACCAGAGTCAGAGATTCATCCTAAGTGCTATCCGGAGTTCCTGGAGGACCTGAAGCTTGGGGAAGACCCTTATTTCAGTTTTGAAAATATCACTCTTGGAATTGTATGCAGTATGAAATGGGAGGGAGTGGGAGTGGAAGGGCAGGCTACTGAGGTGATCACTGTAGCAGTCTGGGAGGGAGCTGGTGGGGGCACGGGTTAAAACAGTGGTAGTAGGTGGAGAAACGTGCACACACACAAATTGTGCTCATGGAGTGGTTGCAGAGAATGAGGAAAGAAAGGGTCAGGATAGCCTGGGTGGCTTAGTTGGATGAGTGACCGACTCTTGGTTTTTCGGCTTGGGTCATGATCTCAGGCTCATGATCTCAGGGTTGTGAGATCAAGCCCTGAGTGGAGACCTGTGTTTTGGGCTCTGTACTCCGGAGTCTGTGTAGGATTCTCTCCCTCTCCCTCTTCTTCTGCCCCTCCCCTCACTCATGTGCATGCTCTCTTTTGCTCTCTCTCTCTCTCTCTCAAATAAATAAATAAATAATACCTTAAAAAAAAAAGAAAAGTGGAAGGTATCAACTAAATAAGGTGGGGCCATTTTCTGAGTTTAAGAGAACGGAGAAGAGGCTTTTGGTTTTGAACATGTCAACTTTGAGACACCCATTACATCTATAAGTGTAGATGTCAGGGAGACGATTGAGAGAGGTCACTGCTAGAGATGTAAGTTTGGAAACTATCAGCAAATGAGTAGTTTTGCAAGCTGCAGACTGGAGGAGATCATGTAGCTGGAAAGCATAGACAGAGAAGACAGTGGGTCCCTTAGCTTTGGGGCACTCCTTCATTTAACGATATGGTAAAGGAGAACAATCTAGCAAAAGACACTGACATGGAACAAGGAAAAAGGTAGGAGGAAAACCAGGAAAGAGTGGTTTCACTAAAGCAGAGAAGGGAAGTGTTTCAAAAATGAGGTCATTTGTCCTGAATGCTTCTGAGAGGTCATGTAAGGCCAAAACCTTGAAGGAACTATTGGATGTGACAACATGGAGACCATTGGTGATGTTGACAAAAGCAACCTCAGTGGTATGGGGGGACAGAGTACAAATCAGAGAATATTAAGGATAGACTTTGACATGAGAAGGACGGCAGAGAAGCAGTTAAGTAAAATCATTGTGCACTGGTGCAAAGATATGATGGGGACGTGGGGATGAAGGGGAGAAATTACAGCATCGTTGTAAGATGATGGCAATGATGTTGTAGAGAAAGAGAAATCGCTGGTGCCGGACAGTGAGAATGATTACAGAAGAGAAATCTCAATTGCCAAGTGGAGGCAAGGTTCAGTACACAAGTTTGGGTGTTGTCCTTGGACAGAAGCAGGCACCCTTCTTCCAAGGTGACAGAGGGAGACTGAGAGTGTGGGCTTTGATACAGGAGGATGAGAAGTCTTGGGGAGACAGATGAGTTCAACTCTAATAACCTTTCTTTTTCAGTGAATCATGGGGCAGGTCATGGAGGACGAGTAGATGGGGAATCAAGCACACTGGGGATGGAGAGCTGAGGAGAGCCATCTGAGGAACAGATTAAAGGTTTTTCCTCATCCGTTCTCATTATTTATTTATAAATAAAACCAACAATGTGTTCAGAATCTAAATACCTGCCAGGTCTTTCTCATATATTATATCTAATTATCCCAATCCCAATCTAAAAGGGCAGATGTTGTTTCCACTTTCCAGAAATGTGGGCTCAGCTTGATTAAATAACAGCAAAACCTTGTCTTTCTTCAAAGTCTTGCTTTTTGAAGCCTTACTACCAAGTGAGAATGCTGGCAAGGTCAGTGTTATTGACTCATTCACCAATTCACTGCAGCAGGCATTTCCGACTACCTACTATGTGTTAGGTTTCAGACTCCCAGGGCACACTTTATACCTCCTGTGACACCACCCTTGCGCCTGTTTCTAATCACTCTCCATGACGAATCCAGGCTGTAGAAGCACAGCTGCGACTAAGCTACAGCCCTCATTTCAGAGAGCACAAGTAAACGAGCAGGTAGAAGGGTGTGTTATTACCATAGTGAACCCAGGGAGTGGTGGACACGGCCTTGAGGGGCTCAGTGAAGGTTCCCAGAGGAGAGACAGCCAAGCTCCAGGCCCTGTGGCTACTTTGGCTCATGTCTCCATTTCCATACAGCCCATATATGGAGGCTGTGCGCCAACCTTCATTGGTCTTCTGCACGGGAGCCCCCCGCTCCACCCTCCAGGGAGTCACTGCCCTAAAAAGCTAACACAGTCACTGAACTCCAATCGTTGCTCCTTAGCCCAGAAGACCCTTTCTTCCCAATTCCCATATGGCTTCCTTCTCTTTGCTCTTCAAGACTCAGTTCAGGTGGCGCCTGGGTGGCTCAGTCGTTGAGCGTCCGCCTTCGGCTCAGGTCATGATCCCGGAGTCCTGGGATCGAGCCCCGCATCGGGCTCCCTGCTCTGCGGGAAGTCTGCTTCTCCCTCTCCCACTCCCCCTGCTTGTGTTCTCTCTCGCGCTGTGTATCTCTCTCTGTCAAATAAATAAACAAAATCTTTAAAAAAAAAAAAAAAAAAGACTCAGTTCAGGTGTTACATTTTGCTAGGATGTCTTGCCTTGACGATTCTATCCCCCCAGAACATGCACACCCACTCTTCTCACCTGAACCACGGAGCTCCTGCAGGACTCATTACTACCTCTGCCTAAACCTGAACACATTGCAGGGAAATTCTTCGATCTCCACCTCCTTCACTGTACTGCCAATTGCTTGATACTGGAGATGGGTCTTAGGAATTACTCAGAAGCATACCCAGCATACTGTAGGAGCTCCATATATGTTTATGAAATAAAGAAGAAATGAACAAATCAATAAACAATGCTTATTGTTCTTCCAAACTTGCTTTGCGCTCTTAGCCTCCAGCCCTTTGAATATGCTATTCCATCTACTGGAGTACTCTTTTCCCTTCTCATCTTTTGCCAAATCCACTTGGCATACTCTTATTCTTCCCAAGACTCAGAAAATTTGCAATGCGCCAATACAAAGGCTTCTCAGCGAAACCAGTCTCTTAAAGCAAGTATCACCTTATTATAAACTATCCCTGGATCATTTTGTTTGGGATCCTTGGAGAAAGTGGGCTTTATTAAAGTGGTTTTGAACACTGAGTTTCAGTTCTATTGGGCTACTGTTGCAGAAGTTTAGATGTGCATTCCAGAAGGTCAAGGATCTTTTAAGTGTCAGTACATACTTCCCTTCCCCCACCAATCACTCCCTTGAGAATATTCTATTTTACAAAGCATTTTTTTTTAAACAAACCTACACTTCTGGACCAATTCATCTGCAATTTGCTATACTTCACAGGGCTCAAAGCCCCCGCGTGCCTAAACTACTAGGAAAGATTTCTGGACACGTCAATAAAAGTGTCCTAATGAACAACAGCTGCAAAGAACATGTCTTTAAATAAATTGATTCCAAATTTCCCTGCATGTTTCTGTGATTTTCCTTTTTTAAATGGGCACCACTGACTTTAAACTTGGCTATCTAAAAAAAGGCTGAAGGAAAAATATCATATATTGTTTCAAAAAATGTTCATTGTCTTGCTTTTCTTCACCATTCTTTGTTTGAAGAGGTTAATGTGCGTTCACACCTCTGCGTTTTCTACCTCACTTCTGCTGGGAATAGCCCTTTGGAGCAAATGGAGGCAAGTTATGTATCTTCCCCATTTTGAATTTGGTACAGAAAGTTTACAGACTTGTCCAGATTGGGGATCAGGATTAAAACTCAGATCTCCTGATCTCGAGGATTATGTTCAGACCCTGGGCTCCATTGTTTCTTAAAACAAAACCAAACATATCCTTCCCACCAGCAGAGAACATGTATGATGAAAATGTTTAGGCTCCAAGAACTTCACATTTAACATATATGAGTAAAACTTGGTTCAAAGTTTGTGTTCAATTATAAAATGAAATGAGATCTGAATTTTTTTCCTCCAAGGAGTAAACCTTACAATTTATTAATACTCAATACTTTTATATCAATTACTTACCATCTGAAACTGTATTTAAGCTTTCAATTATATTTAAACTTTTAAAACAATGAACTTGTTTTGCTAATCATCAGTAAATAAAGAAGTGGCACTTGGAAGAGGATTGTGACAGATACTTCCATTTTGGGTTTGAGCAGCATGGCAGATGGTCATTTTTTTCTTACACAGGAGGCTAGAAATCAAAATTTGGCTCTACGGCCACATGATATCCCCTCTCTGATCTACTACTCTGGACATCTGGGTTTCCTGTGGATTGTGTTCAATCAGCAATGTTAAGGTAGTAAATATTTCACCATCCAGGTCCCCTCTTTTATTCTTGCTGAATGGAAGGGGAGAGAGCATGGGAGATTCCTACCTTGAAAATTCTCCTTCTGTCACCTTGTACATGTTGCCCTTGCCGATTGAAAAAGCAGTTTGTGACACTGTTTTGCTAGAGCAAAAACAAATGCAGAGTAGTGGGAGGTAGGATGGAGGGAGGGAAGGGTTGAATTAGGACCCAGAAATTGTTGAATAGAACAAAATGAAAAGCTGTTCCCAATTTGAAAAGTGAGTTGACGTCTGTTACTCTGGTATGCAGTAAAACATGTTTTTCATCTAGGACATAATAAAAGCTACAAGCATTTTACACTGTGCATTAAGAGCTGCATCTTTAAGGGAACATCTTTTCATTTAGAGCACGTACAAAGTTCTCTATTTGATGACACTTTTGAAAGTTTTATTTTTACGGTAGATGAAATATCCTCCAGTCCTGGCAAATCCTAAATGAATTGACAAAAACACCTTTGCAGAAATGACTGTGAGGACTGTATTGTATTGCCATTGTATTTTTTTCATACATTTCTATAAAATTTCTGTTCAAGCTGAGTGTGGGCCTGTACGACATCATCAGGAGAATGTTAATAGAGGAGCAAGCTTCCATGACGTGCAAACAAACCAAAGGACCCCTAGGCTTAGTGTGGATGAAGAGTCTGAGGTGACAGTGAAAGGGAGGTAGGGGCAAGGAGGTCATTCTTGATATCGTCTATGAATTCGGAAAAAATGTCTCTGTGTTAAGCATGAGGTCAAATGGAAAAGGGACCTGGGGAGCCATCCCATCACAGAGTTGCACAGTTCCTGAAGGGTCCATTCACGTATATTACATAAATGGTACCCCCTAGGGTTGTACAAATGCAGTGTCCCTGTTGAGAAGAATGACAAAAATTTTAAACATCTGTTGTGTGGAATAAGAAAGACAAATGTCTAGGGACATTTCTTTCGTCTCTGATATTACTTACTTTTAAAATTCCTTCTTAGTCACTTTCTCTGGCAATTCGTTCTTCACCTGTCTGCCTCCATCCCCTAGCTTTATTGAAGTATAATTGGTACCTATTGCTTAAATATTGGTGTTCTCCTGGGTCCCTAAGAGATTTACTTCTCTTCCATCCTGTACATTCTTTCTACATAATATCATCCACATGCACAATTTTAACTACTACTTATATATTGATGATTTAAAATATTTATCTCTGGACTTGCCTCTCCAGGAAGCTTCAGTTCTGTGTATCCACCTGCCTCATGAATATTCTCTGGGTCTTATCCTCAATATTTCCTAAATTAAATTAATGATCAATCCAATTATCCTGCTCTTCTTTCTGTACTCCCCAGTAAATTGCCCCATCGTCAGATTAGTGCAGTCTGGAGCCCTAGACTAAAATCTTGGGAGTTATCCGGATCTGTTTCCTGCCATGTACTCTGTACTCTGAATATCTGATCAACAGTCAGGTCTAGGAGATTCCTCATGACCGTGCCTTCTTCACACGTTTGGCTGTCACCTTAGTTCAGGCGTGCATTATGTCTTGCCTCATCTGTTAAACTGCCTGGGGTTCTCCAATCTATTTATGATTTATACATTTATACATAGAAGCATTTTATTCTTAATGGCTGGCACATAGCTAACATTCAGTCATTGTTCGAACCAATGACTGACTAAATTAATGATGTTTGTATTGAGTGCTGCGCTTTTGATGATTCCATAGCCAAGAATATTTGACAATTAGATAACATTCTTTGAACACGTGTTTACTGAGCACCTGAATAAATATACTTCCTCTTGACTCTCCATGTGTTACATGCCTCATTGTAGAGGATGAAGAAGTGTATAAAAATATATGTTTCATGTGAAATGCAGAATTCATGTTAAGAATACAAAATAGAAAAAAAACTAGAATAATGACTAATAAAAACAATAATTTGAATCAAAAATGAAATGTTTTGTATTGATAGGACCAAAGCAGTCCAGAGATAAGAGGTTCTCGAGGTTTAAAGTAGCCAGGCAGCTCTGTGGAGGAGGCTAAACTAAAGAAAAGATAGGATTTTTAGATGAATGGTAGCAGGAACGGGAGGGTACTTCGCAGGAGACTCAGGAGACTCTGTTGAGCGGGAATATGAAGACAGCCAGGATTGATGTCTGGCACTGTTAGGAACTGGGGCAGTGGCAACATGTGTGTTGAGATGATAAAACTAACAGTGTGTTGATATTTTTGGGAGAGATGAGCATCATATAGTAAAAGAGCTCTGGTACTGCACAAATTTGGCTTCAAACTCGAGCCCGTTATTTGTTAACTAGGTGACTGAAAGAAAAAACTCCTCAAACTTTCTGAGATTTTACTTTCTTATCTGTAAAATGAGGATAATAATATCCATGCTGCAGTATTTCATGGGGATTAAATGTGAAGATATAAAGAAGTCATCTCCTAAGATACTTGTCATCTGACAAGTCATCTGAGCTCCATCAAAGGCCTGGCCCAATATGAATATTATAGCTCCTGGGCATGGAGGTTCCAAGGCCACCAGATCTTAGGCAAATGTCATTTGAATAAAGGTCAAGCTCTTATTATAATATGATATTGACAGTTCTAATGGTGGATTTGAATAGAGTGCATACTTGAGCTGCTTCTTTCTCAAAGCATAGAATCCTAGACTGTTAGAGGTCACCAAGTCCAGCCAATAGGACTCTTCTTTTCAGCCGGTGTAGCTTTGCTAATCCCTGCTCACTGCTCCATGCGGTGGGTATACAAAGGGTTCCGCAGCTCACCCAAGTTTGGAAACCATTGATCTGGTCCAACTCCATCATTGTATTGAGGCATAAATCAAGATCTATGTGAAATTTATTATGTTTTTACAAGTAATTATAAGTGGCATTTGCAAATTACCTACTAGTCTATAATCTTCAAGTTAAGACAGTGATTTCATGCACATGGGCACATACATATAATGGTATTCTAAACAGTTAAAATTATCCATGAAAAATGCTATTCTAATCAAAGTTGTGTCAACTATAGTGTTTTTAATGCACTAAAAATTTGGTTGCTTCGAGAAAACCTATACTGAACATTCTATCAAGTAAAGAATTCTTTTTTTAAATTAAGTAATTTATCAGGTCAGAATTTTAATGTTTACATTTTTTTTAGAATTTAGATGTTTTTCTTTTTATCTAAAAAAATACTGGGAAAGAAGTTCGCCTATTTGAGTATGCTTCCATCTACACGGCAACGTGAAATTTGTTTTTCTCACGAGTACTTGGTCTAAAGGAAATTTTATAAACCTTTAATTGGAATTAAATTTTAAAAAGATTATTAAGTAAAAAAGATTTTGTAGCCTAAAAGGAAGGGTGGCATGGTGTAAAGAAAATGGGCCTTGAATTTTCACAAAACTGCATTGAAATTCCAGCTTGGTATTTTAAAGTTTTGTGGCTTTGGGTGACCTTTCTTTTCATCTGTCTCTTTTTATGAGGTAAGTACTACTACTCCATATGCTAAAGAGGCCACTGACACATCTAAGGATTCTATAACTTTCCAAAAGTTGCAAGTTTAAATTCAGATAAAATATTAAACAGATGGTTACTGGCTGAGTAATTTTGACCCTATTAATTATCTTCTATCAAATGGGGATGAAATACCTACGTTCTTTAAGTTTAAAAAAAGATATGAAAAGTACCTATAAGAATGCCTGACACATAATAGGAGCATGATAAATATATACTGTCCTATTTCCGCATTAGAATAAACCCCAACAGGATGCTACTTTTGCAGTGGCAGTCACTGAACATGTTATTTCTGATAGAGGTTCTGGCACTTACATAAAAGCGCGGAGAAGAAGTCAAGGAAAATCATAATAATAACTCGATGGCACAGGGAGAAGAAGAGAGTCTCAGAGCCTCAACAATTTTTTTTTAAGATTTTATGTATTTATTAACAGAGAGGGAGAGAGAGAGAATGAGCAGCGTGGAGGGGCAGAGGGAGAGGGAGAGGCAGACTCCCCGCTGAGCAGGGAACCTGATGCGGGGCTCCATCCCAGGACCCCGAGATCATGACCTGAGCCGAAGGCAGAGGCTAAAGCGACTGAGCCACCCAGGACCCCTCAGAGCCTCCGCTTTTGAAAATGCCTCCAAGCCGTTCACATACAGCCTCCTTGACACCAGGATCTCTTTTACCCACAGAGAGGGTAACTTAGCTCTCAGCATGACATCAGAGGGTGCTTCTTCTTTGAGTTTTTTGCCAGCCATCAGTGTATTGCCTATCAGTTCCGAATTCAGCCACCATTGTCTCTTTTGTGAAAATATGGAGAAATACCTTTTCTCTTGCTATCCAGCATAATGTAAATCTTTGTCAGACATTGCAGGAAGAAGGAGTCGCCCCTGGTTCTAGTGTGCTCTCTCAGCGGACTCCTGCATCATGCCCAGCCCTGTCAGTACACCCTTTTCCTCTTTTCCTTGTGCCTGGGCTTTGCAGCACAGAGATTTGCCAGTCCCGGGCTCTTGGAATATGCGCCACTCCTCCAGCTCCTTCCTGACTCCAGAAGCCTGAAGTGCACCGGCAAAGAGCGGCAGTCAGCAGCCTACTGCTTTCCCAAGTGATCCCCTCCAGGGATTTTATAGCACAGCACCTCCAGCAAATCGCTTATCCTGGAGAGCAGATTGGAATGCCCCACAGAAACTTCTCTGCCACCCTGTGAGCCAGGACCATGCCCTTCAACAAGCACCTGATCTCAGCCCTGGGGTTATGGATGGGAGGCTCTTCCTTTGAGTTCTATGGATGATGGTTGCTCCTTATATCTGCTATTCCTGTATTCTTTAGAGTTCTCTTTCTTATGAGCTAATTCTTCATTAATTCAATCCCCTATTATAGCTATTAGGTTCCAGTAGATTTTCTCTACTCAAATTACTGTGTGGTTCCTGTCTTGTGATTGGACCATGACTGACGGAGGCTCTCACATTTGCCATTACGTAAATAATGTTTAAAGCGGTCTCATGACCAAGGTGTTGGGGTGGCTCAGTCTGTTGAGTGTCCGACTCTTAATTTTGGCTCAGGTCATGATCTCAGGGTTGTGAGATTGAGCCCCGCACTGGGCTCTGCACTAGGCATGGAGCCTGCTTAAGAGTCTCTCTCTCTCTCGCCCCCTAAGAGAGGTCTCAGGACCAAATCCTAGGCTGGTAGCAAACACTTTAGGCTCAAAGCAAATCCTTAAAGCAAGTTAGTTAATCCTAGACATTACTAGCAGTTTCTATGACTCCCTCAATCCACTGACTTTCTAGCTTCTTGGGGAAAAGGAGAGAATTGAATTCTGTTTCTCAGGATGATTAGAATGTTCTTTAGTTTAGTTTATGTTGCAACACTAACTTAGCTTGATCTGCTTCTTGGTTTTTTGTTTGTTTGTTTTTAAGATTTATCCATCCATTTGAGAGAGACAGAGAGAAAGAGAGAGAGAGAGAGCATGGTGGGGAAGGGTAGAGGGAGAGAGAATCTCAAGCCGACTCCCCACTGAGTACAGAGCCCTACACAGGGCTTGATCCCACAACCCTGAGATCATGACTTGAGCTGAAATCAAGAGTCAGACTCCCAACTGATTGAGCCACCCAGGTGCCCAGATCTGCTTCTTTGTTAAAAGGGAGGAAGTTAGCAGGAAACACTAAACAAAAACTCAGTGACCTAAGGGTATTAAGGCACCCTCTCTGGGCTCTGTAATTCCAGCTGGCCATGTCTTTTGGCCACTGAGAAAATCTGGCTTTGCATTTCAGTAAAATGTTGAAATTAAATTACTTTTAGCTAATCTTAAAGTTGGAAACTTTTGTCATACCAAGTGAGTAAATCATTGTAAAATGCTCTAAGTACCTCCTAGTTTTCATTTCTGTGGCACTGAAATAATCCATATAGGTTTTTCTGGCTCTTCCAGGAGTGAATATGCCAATGTACTCTGATTAAATCTTTGGAAAATGTAAGGAAAATCCCTTCTTTTGGAAATAAGTTTATTGGGGCAGATTCTCATCATAAGAGATCTATAGGGATTTTATATTTAGAAAAGCAAAGCAAAAAAAAAAATTGTTTCATTCTCTAAGTTGTAAGTCCATCATCTTATGTAGTCTCAAGGAATGATTAAATAGAAAATACAGAAACATATGATTTTCCAGATAAAAACTTGATAGGGCAGGATAGAACAAGGGCTGAACCTTCTGTTTCAAAATACGCACTTCAGTGTAAAATATTGAGTCACTATTAGAGGAATATGTATGGTAACTCAATTAGGGCGATTACTATTTATTTGATAGTGATATTTTCTCTTTCAATTGGAGGATTGGAGTATAATTTAAACTTTGAAAAGTTTAAATTCCAGTTCCTCTATCATTATATGACCTCTTTCCTTCCAAAATATTTTTAATTAGAAGATTCCTAAAATTCATCGTATAATATCTAGGTTTTTCCCTGTGCCCATCCCATTCTCTCAATGCAAGATTGGATCTGCTTTGAAAAAAAAAATGGGGGTTCTTTCAGACCACATTACCACTAATAAGAACATTTTTAAATAATATAAAGCCAGCACAGCTAAATTTCAGTGTAAGGGTTATTTAGTGCAAGAACCCAGGCTTGCAAGCTTGAAAAGAGCAGGATCCAACAAGTTATTGAGTTATTTTAAAAATGTTAAATTATATTGAGTATCTTCTGCTTATGAAGGTACAAATGTGCATAAAGCATTTTTAGAAAGATTTAAATTTGAAGTAATGATTTTTTTAAGTTTAAGTGCTTAAAAAGATAAACCCTTAGCTACTGCATTTTAAATATTTACTCACATAAGTCCTTTATGACCTCACTAAATATGATTTCTATTTTACCAGTTTAGAAATTGAGGCTCAGAGAGGTTAAATTTCCCAAAAAGCATATAGCTGCTAAGTGGTAAGAATGATATTTGACACAGAAATATCTAAAAAATAGGCACATCCCCACTATCCCACATTGCTTTTTTTATTTTTTATTTTTTTCATTCCATGGCCAACATGGTTCCTTTGGGACCATAGTGATTGATTCTGTACTTTGGGGGAGCTTGCTTTCTCTTGAGGAAGGTATTTAAATTTTAAAGCAATGAAATTAGAATAGAAAGAGTTCAGGGATGCCTGGGTGGCTCAGTTGTTTAAGTGTCCGACTCTTGATTTTGGCTCGGGTCATGATCATCAAGGTCATGGGACTGAGCCCTGCTTTGGGCTCTACACTCAGCAGAGTCTGCTTGTTCCTCTTCCTCTGCTCCTCCCCTTCTCTCTCTCTCTCTCTTCCTCCCTACCTCTAAAATAAACTTATAAATAAAATATTTAAAAAATAGCAAGAGTTTTAATTACCCACTCCCTCTCTCTCTCTCTCTCTCTCTCTTTTTTTTTTAGCTTATTTTTCAATTAGCTTCTCCAGTTTGGTAATCACACAGATGCGTAGCCTATGCTAGAAAAATCTGACAAATCTCTCTTTTTTAGAGGAGCATTTCCAGTTCATCATTTTAAAAAGTTAATACATGCTTTCATTTTACGTTAAAAAATATCCCTGTTTCAAGATATATTGACTTTTCTAATGTAGCTTTGAGCCCTTCTTGAAACAGTCATTTCTGGAAGCCTTAAGAAGTTTTAATGCAACTTCCAAATGGGTCTCACCCTACTAGGGAGTAGTTTTGGCACTGGGAGAATTTGGCTCAGCAGATTTCAGCAGAGTCCCAGCTCAGGAAGTCAATTAGCTTGGAAAGATGAAACATCTGAAAATGTAAATTATTAGTTCAGTTGCAACTCTATGTGTTACATGTGTAGAAATGCAAAAACACATTTGTTCAAAAGATTTATCGTGAGCTGCCACATTGGACAGTATGAACACTTAGATATGCTTACATAAACACATGAGTCACCTTTTATAAAATACAACTTTCCATGTAAGCAAGCTATTGATGAATGTGGAGTCTAAGACATTTTCTCTTTGGCTGTTGTAAAATTTTCTACAAATGATAAGAAAGAACATCTTTAAATGCAATAAGTTCAAGAAAATAACTTGTCACTGAGGGGAGGGAAGCCAAGGGGTCCCAACATCCCTCACTCCCATGTCCTAATGCAAGCGCGTTTGCCAGAAAGCCTTCACTGTCTGAGGTGAGTCAAGGGTCTTGAGAGCTGCCTCCAGTTTAGAAAAAGAAAGGCACAGCCTCCTCCTGATGTCTTCTGAGGTTGGCACTGTTTAAATATCTTTTATCTTAGAATTTGGAGATTTTTTTCCCCCTAAATCAGAATAGATAATGAGATGCAAAGTAGCTGGTGTTTTGGGAATGTCCACTCTGTGGGTCTTATTCCAGGTGACTCATGTTTCTGCCTCTTTCAAAACAAGCTATTAGCTGTACGTATTAGTTGAATTAAGAAAGACGGGAAAATTTTGTTGTTTTTCAAAACCTTTAATCTATGTTTCTTTCTGGAACTAAAGACTGTCCAACAAATATCACTCAAATCCTGATATCAATTGCAGCTTAAACGAAATGCTCTCCGGCCCCACCCTAACCTCTAACCCCTGAAAGTAATTCCTTAACAGTTCTCTCCTCCCCCAAACTACTCCCCCCCACCGCTTCTTTGTTGCCTTTCTATTCTCAATTTAGGATATATTTGCATTTGAGCATACTAGTTTGTAATTATTTGTCATTTTATCTGCGCCTCTCCCCTACTGGGCTATGAGGTCCCCAAAGGCATGGACTTTGTCTTAATACATTTTTAAAAAGCCAATCCCTAGTACTAGGATTGCCACAGAGATGGTACTTAATAAATATCAGTGGAATATTGAAAACTTGAATTAATTAACTAATTAAGCATCTAATAATAACGTTAGGATAATTTATGATACTAATTTGATTCTAAACTTCTTTTAGAGTTGAGAATTCTGGATTTTGTGCGGGTAGAATATTTCTAATAAAGATTATCTTCAGGCTAAATGCAATTACCTTTTCAGGGGCGCCTGGGTGGCTCAGTCGGTTAAGTGTCTGCCTTTGGCTCAGGTCATGATCCCAGGGTCCTGGGGTCGAGCCCCGCATGGGGCTCCTTGCTTCACGGGGAGCCTGCTTCTCCCTGTCCCTCTGCCACTCCTCCTGCTTGTGCTCTCTCTCTCTGTGTCTAATAAATAAAAAAATCTTTTAAAAAAATCAATAAATGCAATCACCTTCTCAAACAGACAGTTCTGGACTTAATGATGGCCCAACTTAGTACTTTTTGGCTTTACAGTGAAAGCTATACACATTCAGGAGAAATCCTACTTCGAATTTCGAATTCGGATCTTTTCCTGGGCTGGAGATACGGGGTGTGATCCTCTCTTGCGATCCTGGGTGGTGGCAGCGGCGAGGTGGTGGTGGCTCCTATCAGTCACATGATCATGAGGGCGAACGACAGACACACTTACCAATCATTCTGCCTCCATACAATTGTTCTGTTCTTCACTTTCAGCACGGTTTTCAGTAAGTGACATGAGATAATCAGCACGATATCATAAGTTAAGCATTATATTAGATGATTTTGCCCAACTGTAGCCTAATAGAAGTGTTATGAGCACATTTAAGTCAGTGCTAGGCTAAGTTATTATGTTCAGTAGGTTAGGTAGAGTAAAGGCATTTTTTTTACTGATTTATTTTCAACTTATGATGGGTTTATCCAGACATAACCCCATACAGGAAGATCTGTATTATCATTTTTTTCGAATAAAATTTGACTCAGTGTAAATGCTATGACAACATATAATAAGATTTTTTTAAATAGAGAAAAAGTCACATAATTCAACATCCTAACAGCATTTCTACCAATATCCTTATGGGATACATTCTTGAATTTTTGTCGTAAAAATATTTCTATTGAATTACTGCAGACACAAATAACTATAACCATAATTAAATAAATGGTGAGAAAAACGCTGAGCAGTAATTGATTACATTGCCAGAATTGTCCTTTACCATATGGAAAATAACAGTTAAATGTTGACCTTAGTTGATATATGTGTACTTAATATACATTATTAGGAACATCTTAGTTTTTTTTAAAGCATTGTATTTTTCCCATTCTAAAAGAAAAAAATTCATCATTGAAAATGTGAAATGTGACAAAGTAGTATGAAAGAAACCAGAAGACACAGAAATGAGTAAGCATATAGACAGAGACAATTACTATTAATGTTGGATAAATTTTCTCCCATACTTTATATATTTTTAAATAAAAATTGGTATTGTATGTAAAACAAAATTTTTTTTTGTCAGTTAACATTAAATACGGAAATTTTTTACTATATCATTAAAGATTCTTAGAAAAAACTATGGTTTCATACTATTTTATTATTTAAAGATATTTGTAGTTTTACTACCCTTCTAGTTTAGACTGTTTCAAGATCTGATTTTTTACTATACATAATTAGTTTTGCAATCCACCTTTGATTCTATATAAACCCTTGAATGGATTTGTGACTATTTCCATTAACTGTATACTCAGGAACAATTTTTTTTTAAGATTTTTATTTATTTATTTGAGAGAGAGAGCATGAGTGGGGTGAAGGGAAGAGGTAGAAGCAGACTCCCCAATAAGCAGGGAGCCCGATGCAGGGCTTGATCCCAGGACTCTGGGATCATGACCTGAGTTGAAGGTAGATGCTTAACGGACTGAGCCACCCTGGTGCCCCTACTCAGGAACAATTTTAATGTTCTTGCTACATATCACCAAATTCATTTCAAGACTATGGAGAAAAGCCTGCATTCCCATCAGTGAAAGCATTTCATTTTCTTGTATTTTTATCAACATTAAATATTATGATATATATTATTATGATATACAGGGCTTCTTTTTTAGATTTTTAGTTTATAGGTATAAAAATATACATAGTATTTTCTTGTAATTAAAAAAAAACTTCTGTAACTATGGTTGCAAATAGACTCTTGTTCCCCATAATGCTTATTTGAGCTTCTCTGTTGTTTTCTCTAAAAATTAGTTTACTAAGAAAGTGCATGACATGGCTAAAAAAATTATGCACACTAGAAAATGCATACATAAAAAGAAAACATCTCCCTTTACTATCCTACCATCACTTTTCTTTCTTTTCAGAGGTTATCACTATTAATGGTTTCTCAAATATTCTTCCCAAAAAAGGTAATATACCTGTGTATTTATGCTATAAATATTTTAGCATGATAAATAAAATGAAATGAATATATGTATATGGTATCATTTATATAAAATTCACGTATATGTAAAAATTTTAGAAAAAAATAGCAGTTCTATATTACTGACTTGTAGGAGTAGCTATGATATATTGTCAAGTAGAAAAAGTAATTGGCTGACTAATATGTATAATATAATTGTATTTTAACAAAAAACAATCAGGAATACTTGAATGTATCTATAAATATTAGGGTGGTAAAGGATTGAAATATGTTGCATTTGTATATATATAACATCATTTGTTTCAACAACAACTAATTATCATAATTTTAAAAACTAAATACAGAAAATGTAAAAAAATTAATTTGGTAAGGCCATATTACATATTACAATAAGAGCTGTAAACCACTGCCTTTCACATTTGGTGAATGTATTTTCCCAGTTTGAATTATATCTTTTAATTGTGTGTGGTATAGAAGTTATTTAATATAATTATATGTATTACATATATTATTATCTTAAATATATATTATTATTGGGAAGTTACTTCTATTATGTTACTTATATTATTATGTATTATATTAATATATATAATACCACACACACTTGCACGACACACACATATATATACATATCTTTTTGCATTAACTATTGCCATGTTATCTATGACATTCAAGATTTTTTGGTTTCTTTAAAATGGAACAAGAAATTAAAAACACCTGTACAATGACTTAAGTGAAAAACTCCTATGATTATTCCCCTTGTGGTGGGATAATTGTAGTTCTAACCCAGATTCGTTCTCATTTTTTCAATATTCATGCTCTCAAACTGACAATAGGCCTAGACCATTGCATTGGCCAATGGCACCATGAGCAGCAAACATGTGAACAGACTTGAAAGGCACTTGCACATTAGGGCTTATCTTCTGGATGCTTTTGGCACCTTGCAGCCTCATGTAACAGCTTGGGCTAGCACGTGGAGGATAAAAGACCAAGACCATGTGGAGAGAGGATCCAGTCATCTGGATTGTCTTCAGTCAACCAACCAGCTGATTGCGGCCACATAAACAAGCCCACCCAAGATCAGTCAACCTGACGCAGGAGAAATGCTACTTAGTCCAAATCAAATTATTGACTTGCAGAATAATTAGCTAGGTAATTGGTTGTTGTTTTAAGGTATAACATTTTTTTGATTTATTATATGGGAAATTTAAATAATATACTTCCCCAAAACACACACACACACACACAAACACACACACATTCTCTTTGACATTTGCCTTGAAGATACTGAACTCAACTGAAGTTTTTTCAGTAACTCTCTTTTATCTAGTTTTCATAGAAACAACAATTTTCCTTTTTCATTGATATTTTATCATTTTATATAACCTTTAATTACATTATTTAAGTATAATAGCAAGTACAACTACCATAAGCAGGTTTGAGAAGAGAAACCACAGATTCATGGTAATCATAGAACTCAATGGAGAACAGAAGTATAGGATGAACTACAGAGTGTGAGCGTCCATCATATTGTTGGCATCGGTACATGGATGTATCCTGGACTATAGTAGCCCTTTAGGAAGTCTATCAGGCTGGGACAGCATTTCCTGTCTACCTTCACTATATTGCTGACTTTTTAAAATCTTAAAGTCATTATCTCCCTTGCTCCAACCAGGGAATGGGTTTTCTTAATGACTTCAAGATGATCAGGATCCCATTCATAATATATGTTAAATCAATATGCACTTATACATGTAAATATAATGTTAAAATATTAAATTAAAAATTTGAGAGATACATAATCTTACTGTATTCCAAAACATTTAACACCATGGTTAATTAAATTGTTATTACTCATAATAAGAAGACACTTGCATTGAAACTTCTTAATATATCCTGAAATAAAAATATCCATAATTCTAAACACTGAACAGAATCAACCCAAGGAATCCTATTAAGTCACTTTATTTATATTAGTAAGAACACAAACTATAAAGCTGCTATAACAAACAATACCAAAATGTCAGTGACTCAAAATAATAGAAGTATTTTTCTTGCTGATGTGGAATAGTCTAATGCTTGTCGGCCATAGTTTCTGTTCCATGGACTCATTTTGGGACCCAGATATCTTCCATTTTAAGGAACTGCAACCATCCACACTTGGTCTCTAAAGTCCCCAGGAGAAAAGAAGTAGGAGAGAGGATTTTCTGAAGCTCTTGACTGTCTCAATCTAGAAGTGACACATGCCACTTATACTCACATTCTATGGTCAAACACTAGTACTGGGGCCTGACCTTTTCTAAATTAGAGCCAGGAAATGTGATTTAGCTGTGTGTCCAGAAGGGGAAACAAGATTGGTGACCATCCATCCAGTCTCTGTCTTATTTTTTTTTCATTCCACAAAATTGAGTATATCAAATTTGTGTTCAAATTGAATGGAAAATTGAAACAAAGGATTGAAATCAGTAGCAAAGGAGTGGTTCTCACAGAAATTAAAGTGGCCTGGGGATATGGATGCAGCATATGATCTTATCTTCAATCTGGTGCTTTAAGATATTTGAACATATTGATGGCCTTCTCTAGAGTTCAGATTCCTTTTTATACTGGAAGTAAGGAATTAATCAATTTCCAATTTTAAAGAGAGATAGGCAAATTGTTCTAGGAATGCTCTGGGATGATGCCGGTGACTGGGAAAGGACTAACACAGGACCTCGGTTTGGCTCTGTGACCCTCCAGATCACTTTCTCACATATCTCCTGATACCCTGGGCAAAAATTCAATATTCTGGTTTATTAACAACAGATTTTTTTCCTTTCTGTTCATATTTCTTCCCAACTTCAAAGTCATAAAGGAAGAGACTTATAAGCATGAGATATATATATAAAATATGTTCCTAATTTTATTCATTCAGCATCCACACAATGTCTATTAGTGAGTCTGTTTAATTTATGTGGCTTTTATTGAGAATCTACTTTGTGACAAGCTCTATATTGAGCCTTGAGAATACAGATAAATAAGCTTTAAAGAAGTTAGAGCCAAACCCATCTATTCATTCATTGAACAAAGATTTAATGAGCTTCTACTTATGAATCAGGCACTGCTCTTATGATTCTGGTCAGAGGAGACAGTTCATCAAATAAATACATCAATCACATTGGAGAGTAAAAAGTGCTATGAAGGAAAACAAAAGCAAAACAGTGATGGGAGGCTAATTGGATTAGGTGAAAGATATCATTGGTACTTGAATTAAAAGAGGAAGACACCCCTGCCAAGTTCAATAGCCAGAGGGATCATTCCATTAAGAAAATAATCAGGAATGGGTTAAGTAAGTTCAAGAAAGAAAGGAAGCCAGAGAAGCTGGACGTGTATGCTTGAGGAAAGCTGGGCAAATGGATGCTTCAAGGAGGGGGTAGGTTCTCTCCCTCACCTAATCACTGCTCCCTATCCTCTTACCCAGGTCCACATGGAGACCTGAATGCTCCTGGCTAAAGCTGGGTAAGCATTTGTCAAACTATATTAGTTTGCTAGGGTTGTGTGGTTGTTAGTTCTATGTGTCAACTTGATGGGGCTAAGGGATGCACTGGTCAAATGATTATTTTTGGGTCTGTGTCTGTAAAAGTGTCCCAGAAAGAGATGCACATTTGAATCACTAGACTGAGTAGAGAAGATTGCTCTCACCATCACTCATGGCTATCATTCAGTCTGTTGAGAGCCTGAATACAACAAAAATGTGGAGGAAGAGAGAATTCACTCTCTCTGCTTGAGCTGAGGCACCCATCTTCTCCTGCTCTAAGACATGGGCACTCATGGTTCTCAGGCTTTCAGACTCAGACCAGAACTTACGCCATCAGCCCTTACCCCCTATCCTCCCATTCTCAGACTTTAGACATAGACTGAATCACACCACTGGCTTTTCCCGTTCTCCAGCTTGTAGGTGGCAGATCATGGGACTTCTCAGGCTCTAAAATCATGTGAGCCAATTCCTATAATAAATCTCCTCTTATCTGTCTATCTCATATGAGTTCTCCCTGTGTCCTCACATAGTCATCCTACTGTGTGTGTTCTCTGTGCCATAATCTCCTCTTCTTGTAAGGACACCAACCATAGAGGATTATGAAGTACTCATAGAGTGTCATTTTACATGAATTTCCTTGTTAAAGGCCCTCTCTCCAAATACAGTCACATTCTGAGGTACGGTATGTTAGGATTTCTCTATAAGATTTTGGTGGGGAAGGGCACAATTCATCCATAACACATACTTTAAATAAAATGTGCCCATTGAAAGTGGGCGATTTATTTTCTATTGTAATACATAACATTTAGATAAGGGCTGGGTCATCAGGGCATCATAGGCTATGAGATGAAGTATGAGACAAAATGGGAAACCATTGGCAGTTTGTCATAAGATTTTTTTAAAGATCATTCAGTTTATTGTGTAGAGAATGAATTCTCTGACTACATCAAAAAGTGTAGGTGACTGGGATTAGGATCATAACAGAGGAGATGGTATGAGATGCTTAGATTCAGGATCTATTTTGAGGTAAAAACCAGCAGAACTAGCTGATGGATTAGACGTAAAAAAAGTAGGGGGAAAAAGAGGAATCAAGTAGGAACCAAATAGTTTATGCCACTGTGAAGTTGATGGATCCTGGCATGGGCTAGCTATGTGGTCTCTAAGAAGTAACTTTATCTCTATGAGTCTCCATCTCCTCATTTGTAAAATGGAGCTGATATTATTTCCTCCATAAATCAGTCACCAGGATCAAATTACATAATGCCTATAAAATACCTTGCAAGTGCTTGGCATGCAGTAGGTGGCCAGTGGAGGGTATTGTGAAGCGTCAGCCCTTCCAAGATGAGGGAGATGTGTTCACAGACCAGTGGAGCAACATCTCTTTAACATGTCTAACTGACAAGAACTGATGAGGAGTGCTCTCCCCATGTTATAAAAAAGGAAAATCGATGTGGACCAGGATTAGAAAACCTCTCTTGGTAGGGTGATTGTTGGGGTGAATGTGGAAGACTTGAGAAAAAACTCATTTCACTGAGGAAGAAGCCCTAATGTTTTAGCTGGCTTGCCCAAAGTCAGGGAAAAATAGTGTGTCCTACAGTAGAGAATCCCAACTCTGCTATTCCCTAGTAGACCTTGAACTTGTGAAGTAAGCTCTTTTGGCTATGGTTGTCTTACAATTACAATGGAAGTTATGCTAGTTGGTCTGTAACCTGGAGCCAGATACTCAATGCTTAAAAAAATACCAGATCATTAATTTAAAAATTTCAATGTTACTTCATAAGATAATAAAGCAAAGTTGCAAATTAATGATTCTAAAGTAAGTCATGCTTTAAAAATTAATGAATTTCTTAGAACATTGTTAATGATTCATTTAAAATTTTGAAAAATGTTTAAAAAGATCTAGAATAAGATCACCATATTAGTAGTCAACAAATATCACATCGTTGCATCTAAAGGACTCTATCTGCAAATTTAACTATTGTATAATTAATTATCTAGTCACCTGGAAACCATTGTTGGAAATGGTATAATATCAATCACAAATATTTAAGGAAACATAATAATGAAGTACTTAAATAAGGATCCAGAATTCTGAAAGAATTAAACCTAACCTACTGCACACGTCACCCACCTAACTACTTTGTTACTTTGTCCCTTTGAAAATGATTTGATTTTAGCTTCCCTGACAACTCTCAAACTTAAGGGTCTGAGTGTTTGTCTACTCTCCCCAAGTGCTAACCTGGAGGGTCCCCTTTTCCTCACCTGCCCTTGGCCTGATGATCGAATCAGCCTCCAAAGGCAGCACTACAGCTTCTAAACGCCAAGTCCACACCAGGGGTCCCCCTCTATTCACTTCTCCTTGGTCCCAGGCCAAGTGTGAGCTGGAGCTTCTAGGCACCAGGGTGAGGCAAAGACATGTAATATGAACCATACTGGAGGTCAAGTCTTATTTTCCTCTGACTACATGCTTGCTGCTCCTCTGGAAAGTGCTGCAGGGAGGGTTTTCTCCCTCACCTAATCATTGCCCCCCACCTCTCTCAGCCCAGGTCCCCGTGGAGACCTGAATGCTCCTGGCTGAAGCTGGGAAAGCATTTTTCACACCTTAAATAAAATGTGCAGATTGAGGGTGGAAGGATTATTTTCCATTACAATATGAAACATTCTGGCCTTTTTCCCAGAGTTTATAATAGCCTTGGAAAAGGCCTCACCCAAAAGTATAGTCCTAGAAACCAGCTAGAAATGAACTGGGAAGTCTGGACTATGGACTTGCTAGGGAGGGAGAGCCCATGCTGATGGGAAGGTTGGAGCACTGGCCTTGTTACTGCCTAGACCAGGACTGCAAAGAGCTGTCCATGGGTACAGACTCCACCCGTGCCTTTGTTCCTACCCTCAGAGCCCCCAGGGGTTGATATGTTCACTGAGGTTCAACTTGAGGATCCTGGTGCTCTCAAAGACGCTACACACAGCAATGCGAAAGGTCTCCATCCATTGGTCCTATCTCTTTAATTATCTTTGATACCAGTTAAAATTCAATTTCCCTATAGACTAACTGCAGTAATAAACCAAATCCCAGTGACTAACATTACACAGGTTTATTTCTTACTTATCCCACAATGAGACGGTTGTGTGATGGATGTCCTTCCACAACATGTTTAGCGACCCGGTATCCTTCCATCTTCCAGGGCCTTGGAGTCTTCCATCGGATCCTCTTCATTCTGTCTGAAAACCATTCTCTTGGAAGGACCTTGCAGGGGACTCTAGGAACCAAGTATGGAAGTGTACACTTTACCACACCAACACACCTTTGGCCAGAACTGTCACATGGCATATACTCCCACTTTTGGGCAGTCCGCAAAATTTCTATACCACCTGCCAAAGAAGGAGAGGGAACTCCTAGATATTGGGGAGAACATTCCTTACCCTATCTTGTGGGAAATAGAAATGTCACTCAGGGTTGTCATCAATCCTGACACTTCCATGGGAATGAAGGGTATGAGGAAAGGGTGGGGTACAGGGAAAGGAGCCTTTGAGGACAGGGGAGAGGCAAGTGAGTCACTGCTCTTTCTTGTCTTTCCTATTCATGGTCATAAACTTAAAAAAAAAAATGGTATAGAATGCATTACCCTGCATTGACAGTAAGGGAGAACATTTCTAGAGTCAGTCTTCTAGCAAGACAGAGTCTGACATCCTGTGAGTGGCATCCCATCACTTTTACCATATTCTATTGTTTGGAAACAAGTCGCAGGTCCCACCCACACTCAAGAGGAGGACATTACACAAGGGTGTGAATACCAGGGGGACAGGAAACATGGAGGCCTCCTTAAAGTTTGTCCTCCATTGGAGCAGATGTCTAATTTAATAAGTAGATGGATGGCTGAGGAGGAAAGACCTCAAAGAAAGAGGCTTGCTGTAAAATAAAATGCACTTTGCTCTGAATCTTATTCTTATCACTTATAAAATGACAACAGTGATACTCACCTCATAGGACTGTCGGGAAATTTAAGATAAAAAATGTTGGTAAAATATCTAATAAAATGCCAGCAAAACAGGGTCCAAGAAGCCTTCCTTTGTTTAATTTGTTGATGGCCTTGGCAAGTCATTTCCTCATGCTGAGGCTCAGTTGCCGCCTCTGTAAAGGAGCAATTCAATTCCAGAAGACATTCTGGGGGTCACTGCCAACTTGAAAACTCACATCACTGGACAAAGCTGACTTGTACACAGTCTCCCCATAAAAACAAGAACTTAAGAAAATAAACTGAAGACAAAAGATAAGGGAATTCCCTCTTCTCACTTAATCACGGACTTGAGGGCAATGAAAGTATTTCTTCTTGATCATCCAGTTGGAGACATTTTGGAAGTTGGAAATGAAAAGATTAGCCGTTTAAGATTGTGTATGAAATAATCAGAGATTAGATCATCTAGTTCATTTTATGGATTACTATCTTTCTATCTTTGGCTTATTTCTTTTTTTGAGTAGCTGTTAATAAAACACAAATCTCTTTAACCACAACAATGGCAACTCTAGCTCCATTGAAAATTAGAGGAATTTCTAACTTCTTAAAAAAATCTAGAAATAGAAGCTTACTTGCCTGGGTAATTTGCATCAATAAGAATCAGTTACTATATTTCATTGGGGAGCTGTTGGGAGGAAAAACAACTCAGGACCAAGTCACCACTTGGACTGATAACCATGCTGGCAGAGGATGCTCTGCATTTGCTGGGCTCTCATCTATAAATTTCTCTCTATCCAACACTTTTCTGGGCTTCTCTTTATCACCCTCCAAAATTCCTGCTCTTTCCCCAGCTCTCTTCCTTGCCATCTGTGTTTGGCACACCCAGGAGAATCAAGGGGAATGCTAACAGAATTACCATTCAGCCTGAGATTGTTTCTCTTTATTCCTTTCTCAAAATGAGGTGTCTGAATGATTGGAAATTGTAGCCAACCCTCTGAACAGACTCTCCTGGGGGCTTGTTGTCTCTAACGAGGTCTCTATGAACATTTATTTGTAGGGGCATATTGAGGTGTCTTGATTCCCATCACAATGCCTCAACTCTCTTAAATTGAAAATATACCTGTAAATTTGTCTTGAATTCTAAACATCAACCCCCTCCGGGGACTCCCTTGGATAGTCTCTGGGGCTGCAGGGGTAGGAGAAATGCGCATGCTCGAGTGAGTGCTTCCTTAAATTTTGTGCTCTGGGTGCCTCACTCACCCACTGGACCCTAATCCTAGCCCTGCTAGACACATAGAAGATACTCACTGAGCGCTTCACTGAGCTAGATATAAAGATTGTATATTCATTTCCTAGGGTTGGCATAACAAATTACCACAAAGTTTGTAGCTTAAAACAATAGAAACTTATTGTCTCATGGTTCTGGAGACCAAAAGTCCAAAACCAAGGTGTCAGCAGGGCTGTGCTTCCTCCAACGGCTCTAGGAGAGAAGCCTTCTTTGTTTCTTCCAGCTTTTAGGTATCTTCTGGCTTCTGGTGTTCCTTGGTTTGTGGCAATGTAAGTCCAACCTCTGCTTCTGTTTTCACATGGTCTTCCCTGTCTGTCTTCTCCTCTTCTTATAAAGACACTTGTCTTTGGATTTAGGGACCTCCCAGATGACCCACGATGATCACATCTTGAGACCCCTAATTTAATCACATCTGTAACACCTTTTTTACAAATAGGGTCACATTTACGAGTTGGGGGTGGACATGTATTTTGGGGAGTCATCATTCAACCCACAACAGATTGGAATCAAGAGGTTGAAATCCAGAAATCCAAACCATAAGATAATCCGAATAGAGTTATTTGTTCAACAAATCTTTGCTGAATGCTTACTCTGTCCTTAACACTACTAGCTCCAAGTCAGATGAGGACAAAGATGGCAAAGAGGAAGCTGACATGGTTCTGTCCTGCACCTCCCCAAAACAATAGCAAAACAAACAAACAAACAAAATATTCCTCCCTGTCTCTGACAAGGAACCTACAACCATTGGGAAAGACACAGATGATCAGACAGCATGGTTTAGGGGAGGGAGTGCTAATGGAGACACTCAGCACTAGCTTTAAGACTAGGGTGGCTAAAGGAGTTAAAATAACCCAATTAAGTGTTCAAGGAGTTCCAGCCTGTGAATTCCTTGGTACAATATTTACTTTTTTCCATTATTATCATTATTTTTAATTGAAATTCGGGTTAGTTAACATATAGTGTATTATAAGTTTCAGGGTAGAGTTTAGCGATTTTTCAGTTTCCTATAACGCCCAGTGCTCATTACATCAAGTGCCCTCCTTAATGCCCATCACCCAATTACCCCACCCCCCACCCAACAGTATTTACTTTAAAAAAATATTATTACTTAAGCAAAAAGAGGAGGGTTCAACTAAGGAAAACTTATGACATAGAAGTACATTGGATATGGCAAAAAAAAAAAAAAAAATCACAAATGGCTGAAGTTGGTGAAGTCACACTCCAAAATCAATCTCAGCAACTCATCATTAAATACATACGCAAATTTTTCCCATTCTTAGAGATCCAGCTCAGGTTCACCTCTTCTCCAAAACTCTTCCAAACATAACTCTGAGTTCATGTGGCTTCCCCAAATACTGCATTTCTAAGCCAGTTCCTTCCGACCGATCCTGTCTCAGAATGTGGCACCACTATCCGATTCTACAGCAAGTTTTGCAGGCTGGAAGGTTCTACTGCCTAACGTACCCGATGCTGTCCACTTAACTACTAGCATCCAGCCCAGACAGCACAACTTCTTGCCTGAGGCATTCACACCCTCCCCATTAGTTCCCTCCTTCTACCCTTCTTATCTCTGCCATCCATTCTCTGCAAGGCAGTAACTGTGATCTCCACACATAAACGATGTCACTCCCGGGCTTCAATCTCTCCAGTGGCTTTCTGCTGCACCTGAAATAAAATGAAAAGTCCCTACCCTGGCTCCCTGGCTAAAGGTGTTTTTTTGAGGGGGGCGGATGAATAGTGGGGCTAGGGGCAGAGGGAGAGAGAGAGGAGAAAGAGAGAAAGAATCTTAGACAGGTTGCAGAGCCTGAGGTGGGGTTCAATCTCAGGACTCTGAGATCATGACCTGAGCCAAAATCAAGAGTGGGACACTTAACCGATTGAGCCACCCAGGTGCACCCCCCCTTTTTTAGAGCCAAAAGGTCTTAATATGACCTCACCTTTACGCACCTTTCTGAAGTAATCTTCCACTCTCTCTTCCTTGCAGCCCAAGCTCCAGTGACTTTATTTCTGTTTCTTGAAGAAGCAAAGCCAGGCCTTGCCATATGACGTTTGCATGTACTTTCCCTGCCTAAAAACACTCTCCTGCCTATCTTTACAGGACTGTCCAAACAGTCCTGGTTGGAGTGTCTCTTCCTTAGTGGGACTTCCTCTCTGATCACTCAGTCGATATGGCTCCATCTTCACTCACCCTCTGCCAAACCAGTCTGCTCAATTTCCTTCACTGCTCTAAACAACTGAACCAATTTTCATTTACTGTTACTTGTTTATTGCCTATCTTCTTGCACTAGAATACAAATTTCATGAGAACTGGGACCTTATCTGTTTTCTTACCATTGTCTCTCCATGTCTAGATCAGCCCCAAACATATAGTAGATGCTCCCCAAATACTTGCCCAATGATTAGATGCAATATCATCTGTGCTAGTTGTGTTTTTTAAATAACAAGCTGTATGAGAAAAAGCATCATCTTATGCTTTTCCATGCACAACTGAACACAATTTTTAACACATATAAACATTTATTTAGTTGTTTTGGAAAGGGGAACGAGGAATGATGTTCTAGGGTTTCTGCTGAATACCCTTTGGGTCTCTCTTGTGTTTTAGAGATTCTATCCCTGTTTTTTTTTTTTTTTTTTTTTTTTTGCTGGATTTTCAATAAGATAAGACAGTGTATTGTGGATAGTTTCTGTTTCTCCTTCAGAAATCTCAGATTTGGCCAATATCTAAGAACTCTAGGATGAGCAGTTCTCCCTCTTTCCTCTGTCTCTCTGCTTCCCTGGGACCACCTCCGCTTCTGAGTCTCCTAAGTATCGCAGAGAAATCCATCCCACAAATAGCTTCCAAGCTCTTACCTATAAAATAAGAAACAAACCAACAAAAACTGCAATGACTATTATCTGGAAGAGCATACTACTTTATTGAAAGACACCCAACTAGATAGCTTGAGTCTTGACTTTCTAGAAACATTCGACAACTTTCTTTAATAGCCATTGTCTTTGCATTTTATGGTACTTTGGGTTCTGTCTCTTATGGCCAAGGAGGTCCTCTCCATATCTCTTTTTGCTGTCAGTGTATCCCTGAAACCAACAAGATTTGTGAATGATGTACCTCAGGGGGCTCTGCTGGGGAAGCCTGGGTCAGACAGACTCTGTTCTGTGTGAAGTAATCCTATCTGTGTGTGCTCAAGTTTTAAAGTTGACCCTCATTAATCATGGCTCTGGTTCTCTTAGACATTCCAGAGCTGATCTATCCCCTTTTCCCCCAAGCAACAATCCATATAGACCCCCAAATAAGTTATTTATTCCTGAAATGACTTGATCTGGCATCGGCCAGCCTTCTATAACCTCCTGTGTATGAAAGAGAGAAATGGATGGCTTGGACAACATCAAAGTGTTGTTTTACTTTCCATATAGTCATTAACTTTAAATGTTCCCAAACTAATAATCCAAGACATTGTAAAGAGGTAATAAGTTCAAAGGAACATGAAACATAAAGCAGAACTCCAGAGTCATTTGAAAGTATTTTCTGTAAATGTGTGCAAGCTTTCAAGGCTGCTAGGCAAAGGAACCTGGATCGGCATTTTGGCCAGTGCTGAAAAGAATTTTCCCCAAGTGGAGTGTGTAAGTGAGTTGCCAGGCCAACCTCTTTGAGAGCAGAAGCATGTCTTTAGAGGATCTGCTGTTCCAGAGAATGTTGCACTGAGCTGGCTCATTCTTCCTTCAATTAAAGAGCAATTTGTCTCTTTTTAAAAATCTCTCTTCCCTTGTTTGGATCTAGGTGCTCCAGGTCACTTAGGGAGGGTTGGTCTACTGCTCTGCAAAATAGGATGTCTCTGTATAAGAGAAAATTACAAACGGATTAAGTTATATAAACTGAATATCCAAGTTCCTGTTATAAAATTTCTAGTCACTGAGTTAAAGAGTGTGGGCTGGGAGGTCAGAGCCCTCCATATTGCTCTGAGACATCAGAGCTAAGACATCGTTATTTTTATTATTTTTTTTTTAGTAGACAAAACACATCCTTTGAGAAAGCCTCCAGAGAATGGAGTTTTCCATGAGCAGACTTGCTTAGGACACCATCCATGGAGATGAAGCGCTTCTGGTCTTGCTCCCACCTTTAGATTCTCAATTTCCCATCACACCGGACAACTGTGGGTCTTGCATTCTAGCCTCACATCCTCAGGGCAGAGATTTGCAACCATTAGCATAGGTTTCTTTTATTTCAAATAAAAAACAACGAAATTCAAGACTATTTTGTTACATGTTTCTTTACATATTTCCTTTTCCTCTTTCATCATGTGCAGACTTCTTTTATGTGCTCATAATCACGAGAAGTCAACTACGTCTTAATCCACTTATTTTTCACTCACCGTCATGCCGTAGGCATTTAAATCCTGCTCTGTAACTTTCCTAAGAGTTAAAGTTTTCATTGAGTGTATATCCCAGAATTTAGTTAACCACTACCTACAACTGGAGTTTTAAATTGTTTCCAAACTGTTCACCATTAATGATAACTCAATGAACATTTTGAGGCATGAATATATTTCTTCTGTCGAGGGAAGGATGTCATTAGGATGGACTGCTTCTAATGGGATTATCAGGTTGAAATACATAACCATTTTTACGGCTTTTTTTTTTTAAAGATTTTATTTATTTATTTATTTGACAGAGCGAGAGAGGGAACACAAGCAGAGGGAGTGGGAGAGGGAGAAGCAGGCTTCCCGCCGAGCAGGAGCCCGATGCGGGGCTCGATCCCAGGACCCTGGGATCATGACTTGAGCCGAAGGCAGACGCTTAACGACTGAGCCACCCAGGTGCCCCCATTTTTATGGCTTTTGATAGTAGTATGTTTTTTGCCTTCCAAAACGCTTTTGTTCAGTTACAGTATTTACCTGGCATTGTTCAAGTACCATTTCACTATACCCACACCCACATGGGACCTGGTGAAGAGGGAAATACTAAGAATCCCAGAGACCTTGAACTCTAGTAGGAGCTGACCAAAACCAAAAATGTATGACAAGCTGAATTCAGTCAAATTGAAAATTGTGTACAGATGCAACCTAATATGGGTCTTGTTTTTATTGTTTTTTTAATCATCATTTTATTTCTTAAAAATATACTATATAGGAAATATTTGACTCATTACAAAAGAAAAAGAAAATAAATATCACTCATACTGTTGCCACCTAGATAAGACATCATTAATATTTTGGAGTAGCTCTGATTATTATTCTATGCACATATTTTAAAAACAAAAATAGAACATGCAAGTTTTCAGTCTTCCATTTTTCACTAAATACGAGAATATG
The DNA here is from genome assembly GCF_964656455.1 of Halichoerus grypus. Lineage (NCBI taxonomy): Eukaryota > Metazoa > Chordata > Mammalia > Carnivora > Phocidae > Halichoerus > Halichoerus grypus. The sequence goes on from NC_135721.1 coordinate 13,836,097, forward strand.
AACAGTACATACGTGGTAAACATTTTTGTCACATAACAATTGTAATGACTATTTAAATTTATCATATGAATATATCAAATGTCCTGTGATTAGTCATGTAATGTGTTTCAACGTTTTATCTATCACAATTAGTGTTTCAGTGGTCGTTACCATTCTAATAGATACAGCTTAGTACAAACCTGTGGTAATATCCTCTAGACATTTTAAAAAGAATTTCTAGATAAAAGTGTAAGAGCATTTCTAAGGCTTGTGACAAGTATTCACGAATTGCCCTGCAGAAATACTACCCTGCCCAGGAGTATGGGATGATCTATTTTCTAAATACTCACGAACATGGCCCAGTGCCATTTTACAACTAGTCATTTTAAATTTGATGAACTAACATGATAGTGCTTGACATTATTGCACTTTTTGATCACTTGTGAATTTAGCCAACTGTTTTCTCATATTTATTTTAGATTATATATTTTGTGTGTGTGTGTTCGTGCTCTTTCTTGCTTTCCTATTGCTCACTTTTCTGCTATTTAACCTTCTACATAACCACAGAGCAGAATGATCTTCAGGTTGTTATAAACACGTGGTGTCCTACATAATATGGTTATTGGATATTGGGATACCCCCTGCCTTCTCACATTTTTCCTACTGGGATTCTGGCCCCTAATCCCTCTACTGTTCTGTGATTCTCCGCTGGCTTATTGCATTGAATTAATGCTGGGCTTGAGATTGAAGAGGCAGGAAATTCTGAATTTATACTGGGGAGTGGCGCATAATACCCATGTAAGGAGAGTCAGGAGGCCTGAAAATAAACTTGTGCTAGATCATAAAAAGCCATGAATGCCAGGAATTTTAGACTCCTTTCAGTCAGCAATAGGGAGCCATTGAGGAGTTTTGAGTGGAAGAGAAGAAAAGATGTGTTTCAGACTGTATCCAGAAGATGGCACCATTGTAACATGTCTTTTGCCTGAAAGCTTCTAGCTGCTTGAGCTTTGCAGGTAAAGTCCACATGTGAAAATGTACCTTTTCTGAAGCATTCAGACTAAAGAGGTCTAGATTATTCTAGTGGACTAGACTGGGGTGGGTTTTCCTAAAAGGTGAAAGAACTGTTACACAGCAGCTCTGTCCTTTTTTTATATTACGTATTCGTTTGACCCCTCCCCACCCCGAGCCTGTTTTCAGATTATGTATATCCAGATACTCATCTTCTGCCATTAAATTCTTAAAATGATTCAGTGGTAATGACAGAATATTGATTATTGAGTATCTTGAAGTATATGGGAAAATTCGATAGTTCCACCATTACTCTAAGAGGCTTTTAAATGTTTTCATTCTCTTGGTCATTTGATTCAACTTACTTGAAACATCTCTACTTCCATGAAAAAAAGAAGACTCAGTACAAAATACGAGAGTCCAAATGTTTTTCACTGAAGCCTCAGTGGCTCCCCTATGAGAGACAGTAAGGCACATGTTTGTAGTTGGGAATCTGGCAGTAAGGAGCTCAAGGGCTGATGGTCAAGATGTTCTGGTTCAGAAGTTAGAAAATAAATAATTCCTGAGAGGAAGGATTCTTAGGCTCTGGGCAGCTGATACGGCAATAAAATAAATAGGCAGTAAAACACACTTCCTGTTTTGAGAGTTCACATTTCATATTGGCAAAGCGCATCTCTTAAATTCAATCTCATGCTTCCATAAATAAACCTGGCACCTTTTTAAACACTTTTCCATCTGCTTCAGAATGAGGAGTGCATTATTGAATACACCTCAGGGAGTCTCAGAAATGGGAATAGACTACTTGTGAGGAACACACCATTGTAGTTGGCCTTGGCCCAGAGAAGCCATCAGGAGATTGTTTGAGTTCAAACCATTGTAACAAGACCCCGAGGGTGTTTCCCCACCTCTTTTGCTTCTACTTGAGGTTGTCACGGTGGGAGCTTCGCACCAGGAGGAGCCAGGAACCATCTCATGTTGAGTCAGGGTTAGACATGTTTGCAGGATTCTTTTCTATAATACCTGGGCTAGTCCTTATCCAGTCCCTGACACCTTGTTCCAACATATTAATCCAGTTTCCTAGGATGCATGGAAAAGGCCATCATTCACCTTTCTTAGAGCCCAGAGGTCTGGTGTACAGAGCATGGAAGGATTCTGGAAACTCCTAGGGTTCATGGTAATCAACTGCGCTCATCGGCTTGATGCTAGGAAGCATGGCTTGTCACAGAGAAGAATTCAAGTCCTCATTTTGTCATTAACTGTGGGATCTTTGACAGGTAGGTGTGATCTCTGATGTTGTATCCTGAGAGCATGGTAAGACAAAGTGAAGTAAAGCCCATGAAATCAATTGGCACGCTGCCTGGCACCAAATCAACAATCCACAGATATCAGCTATTTTTCCTATTTGACTTTCCCAGGTAATCTTTGTGAACCAGAAACTGGGAACAGACCTTGCCTGGCTCGGGCGGCCCGCAGACCGAGTTATCATTTAGCATCTACATTTACCATTTGAGGCCATTCTTAGATATTGGGTACTTTCCTAATTTTTTTTTTTTTACATCATATAATCTAACCCTTACATTAAACCTCAAATATTAAAATTTTAATTTAATATTATTTTTATCTTATAAACAGAAGATGAGAAATACTACTAAATGTTATCAACTGTGAAATGCCACTGGTTGTAAGGCATGTCATTTTTTTTATTTACCATCAGAAAAGGAAATAAAAAAACTTTGAAAATTTTAAGACTCCACCAGTTGCAAGACACATTGGAATTTCAGAACTTTTAAAATGGGGGGGGCAGAAATGTGCCTTTAAAACCAATGAACTGTAGTAAGGAATTTGCCCGACCTCATGCAGAGTTAGTGGCAGAACCAAAATTTTAGTGCAAGGGACGCCAGGGACTCGCAACGTTTTTCTCCAAGTCAATGCTTATTCTCCCTTATCAGCCACTCTCCACACCCAGCGGGTCTTGGAGCAGCTCTGCCCTCCTCTGGCAGCCCTGTTCTGCTGCCCTGGGGCAGCCTTTACAGTCCTCCAACTTGTACCACCGCTCGCTCCATGACCCTCCAGCTCTGAGCTCCTTGAACACGGAGAGCCAGACACATAGGAGTTTGGATCACAGGCGCCAGTGGCTGGGCACTTCAGAAGTGAGTTTGGTCCTGCCTAAAGTCCTTGGGGGGCAGGGAGTGTTCAACAAATGATCTCAGTATTGCATCACTGTTGCTCAGTTTGCAAGCCTGCAATTAGATTGGACTGTGATTGGAGTGGGTTTTCGGCACTGTGGGATCACCCTAGCTCTGGCAGACACAGGCCTGTCCTTCTCGTTTGCATATCTGGGTCTGTAAATACTCTCAAACTCAATGTGACTCTCAGTATCCCATCTCTTTGACTTTTGTGTTTCAAGGAAATAAGTTGCTTCCACCCCCTCATTGATTCTGATAAGATGGCAGGAAGAGAATTAGAACTTGGGCTGCAAGTTCCAAAATAGGATGTCTAAGATAAAGAAATTGAAAGTCTTATTAATATAAAATGTCAATGCAGAAACAGGTTGTATGCTTGCATTTCATCTCACTCACATATTTTACTAAAATTGAAAAGTGAGTATGAAATTATATTGCCTTTCAGAAAAAATACAGCTAGATTAAAACTGACTTCCGGTTCTACCACTAGCCAACCATCGCTTGGCAAGTCAGTTCCTGCTAAGCCTCAATCTCACCATCTATCATTCAGGGACTTGAATTAGATACTCTTTCTAATCCTTCTCAGCCCTGACATTCTGATTTTCTGACATGCCTCTCCTTACTGGGTTGGGCACCAATATTATCGATTGCATTTGTTTCTGCCCACATAAACAGGAAGTGATCTGGGGATCACAACATTTTTACACCTTTCATGGTATCACTGGAATCCTGAAACAGCCCAGGATCTCTTCTCAGGCCCAATGTTCATCTTCCCTCTGGGATCCCACCACACCTTTGCACACAATTCTATCCTTGTGTGTGTGGTTGTCTGTTTACACATTGGTTTCCCCAAACAGGTGTCAGCTACTTGCAGGTTCAGAATGAACCTGATGTATCTGGATCCTTGAAGTGCAGGTTCGAGTGAGTACCTAAACATGAGATTTCCTTTGGGGGCATCATGGATGGGGAGAAGGGGTTTCCTCAGGGGAACGTCGCTGTGGGGAGAAAGCAGAAGACCTCAGAAGAAATTCCTAGATTATTTTCTACCTTTTTCCTACCTGCTTTTGTGTCCTGTGTGTGTGTGTGTGTGTGTGTGTGAACTTGACTGTGAAGTTTACCTTGTGCTCTTGCCTCCAGGATGCCGTGAGTGCATGTAGTATGCTTCTCTAGAATTCATTATCCAGAGTTGTGTTTATGCTGTAGCTCAGAATTTGTCTTTTGTCTTACTAAGTATTGACATCATGCTTCCCTGGAAGGAATTATCACTCCCTTTGAGAAGTTGTAGTAAAGGTCCTTTTTTTTATAGCCTTGGATCTTCCTTTACCTTCTTTCAATTGGCTTCTCAAGCAATGCTTAAATTATCCCACCATCTCCCTCTTTGACCTCTGCTTGCCTTTGTTTAATTTTTCCCTTAGATTTTCTTTGAGGATAAGGAATCCCATTGTTTTATCATCAACTTCTTTAAAAAATCTTTTTTGATTAACTTGGTTATTTTAAATTTGAGTCATCTTGGCAATTCATCATTTATCCATGCTGCAAGTTCTTCTGATTTATTACTAGCCTTCGTCAGGCACATTTTCCCTTGCTCCCCACCTCTAGATTAATCCAAACTCATCTGTGAAGCTTATTCCCAGAGAGTCGGGTCATTCCTATTTACTTGCTCCCTTTTGGGGCTGTAGGCATTAAGCTCTGGTACCCTGGCAACCTCGCCCAGAGTGGCTGGTCAACCTACTTTAGCCTTCCCTGGAAGCTGGCACTGGCAGGTGTGGGGAATATGAAGAGTGGAAAGAGTGAGCCTCCTGGGTAGTGTGCAGATTCTCCAAGGTCAAGAGTGAGGGCAAGTTTCGGGGTCAGAGATATACCTCAGGCCATTGGCTGCAAAGCCTGTATGATGCCAGCATCCGTGCCGTTCTGTGAGCACACCCCACCCACAGCCCATAACATACAGAAAACATCAGCCCTTTTGATCCAAGAACTGCATCAAATCATTTTGACCCTTTGAGGAAGATATGTAACCTGGGCCAAGTGGAGCCAGATGACTTTTTTTATTACCAGAGCATAAAGCAATATTAAATGATTTCATGAGTTGTAGCCAGAACATCTGTTATTAAACATTAGAAATCTGATTTATTCAATTATAACAAATTGGCACTCAGCCCTCTCTAAAGTAATGCCTTGCCTTTGGGGCAAGAGAGTGTTGTTTGTCAGTTTTCTTTGTGAACACACCATCCTTTCCACATGTCTTAGGACTGCTCCTCTTTTCTCTGGGATGAAATGGCCCAAGATGATGGCCCGATTGAGGACAAGAACTTCCCTGGGCAGAGGGGTGGCAGGGGTATGTAATGTGGTCTGCTGTTTCAAGGGGCATTGCAGTAGATCTGGAGCCATAAGGCCCCAGAAGGCAGCCAGGTTGTCATAGGCGGGAAGAGAGCACAAAGTAGGAGACACTCATATGTACAACTCCGAAGGCTATAAAACTGACCCACAGAGCAACTGGCCCAATTTTTCCTTCAGCTACTATTTCGGCAGCCTTATTGGGGCACACTGTTTTATTCCATATGCAGCCATCCCCAGACTTTGGGGAAAATTCCACTCTCGAGTCCTTCATTTATCATAGATAATATAATATTTCTCCGAGAAATGTGGGCATCTGATCCTTGGGACATGAGCCTTTTGCATTGACCAGAGTAATGAATGGAAATCATGGCATTCTGTTGGTGGGATGACAGACTTTAGTCACCAGGTGTGTGTGTTGGTGGGCACTGGGGCAGGCAGAAGGTGTAAAAGGAGAAAATCTCTGGGAATATAGAGGCTTCCCAAAGTAATCCAAAGTCATCCATTCATTTTATAGCTTGTTTGCACATCACTCACTAATTGGCTTTTAGATATTTACCTGTGCTAGTCATTGTGTTAAGTATTGGGAAATGGGCAATAAAAAATTTAGAGAAGAGTTGATCCATTAACTCAAGAAGTCCACAGTCCGATAAGAAAAGTACGATGCTGGCACAAACTGAAGGAGAAAGTTATGAGTCATGGGAGAGTCACAGATAAAGGATCGGGGAAATTTAAAGGGGAAAGAAAGAATACTGGAATGTTCCAGGAAGGGTTTCGTGAGGGATGTGGAATTTGGGCTGGGCCTCAAGGCAGGATAGGGTGCTAAAAAAGAGAAAGGAGAGACAGTAGTTCTTTTTCTTTCTTTTTTTTAAATTATTATTATTATTATTTTAATTTTATTTTATTATGTTAGTCATACAATACATCATTAGTTTTTGATGTAGTGATCCATGTTTCATTGTTTGCATATAACACCCAGTGCTCCATTCAATCGTGCCCTCCTTAATACCCATCACCAGGCTAACCCATCCCCCCACCCCCCTCCTCTCTAAAACCCTCAGTTTGTTTTTCAGAGTCCATCGTCTCTCATGGTTCGTCTCCCCCTCCGATATACCCCCCTTCACTTTTCCCTTCCTTCTCCTAATGTCCTCCATGCTGTTCCTTATGTTCCACAAATAAGTGAAACCATATGATAATTGACTTTCTCTGCTTGACTTATTTCACTTAGCATAATGTCCTCCAGTCCCATCCATGTTGATGTAAAAAGAACTCGTGGCTTGAAACAAGGCGTGGTATAGGGCCGCATGGAGGCATGTTCGAGTATTGGCCAATACTTGGTTCCCTGAAACCCAAGTCCATATAGAGGACTAATGGGAGACAAAGGTGGAGGGCAGACTGATGCCCTATCTTGAAGGTCTCTACGTGCCTTGGCAAAAGCATATTCAATTGGCTGAAGCGTTCCAAGTGTGCAAATAGCACTGTAATTCAGGAAGATTAATCTAAGACCATGAATAAATTGTAGTAGGGACACCTGAAAAAAATGCAGTTGAGAGAGAATAAAAACTTGCACTGGAGGAGTTGGGATGGAGACGAGGAAGTGCATAGAGATACACAACAGAGGCACTGATATGTGTGCGGGAGCTACGTGTTGTTAGAAAAGGAGTGCGGTTTTTGGAATCAGACAGACTCTAGCATGACCTTCACGTTTTTCTCACTTGGAACTACCTGGAGGCAGTCCCAGCTTCTCCAGGCCTCCCTGTCTTCCTCCCCAGCAATGTCCACTCGCACGTGTGATTGAAGGCTCATCTAATCCCTCCTGGGTTATGGCGAGGCTCAGGTGAGATAATAGATGTGGGAACACTTCATAAAGTCTGAAAAAAAAAAAAACCCAGAAGTTTATTGTGGTTATTTAAGTTACTACCTGGATTTATTGGATGAACAGAAGTGAAGGATTTCAGATGAACCTCGGGTTTTTATACCAAGATGACTCTGAAGGTGGAGAGTCATGGGCTGGAAAATGAAGAAAGGGGAAAGGGCCAGGAGGGGCCCCACTCACCTGCCACCTCAAAATAAACTCCAGCTGGGTAAATATTACACTGTTAACTGGAAACCACTGAAGATATAACGTAGCCACTGAGAAATTCTGTCTAAGAATTCCAGGGAAGCTTGAAACCAAAAAGGAAAACTATTAATACATTGGACTGCATTAGAAATTACAACTTCTTTTTTTTAAAGATTTATTTATTTATTTGATTGATTGAGAGAGAGAGAGAGAGAGAGAGAGTTAGGGGGAGGGGCAGAGGGAGGGAGAGAATCCTCAAGCACACTGCCCATTGAGCACAGGCCCCTCGAAGCTTGATCTCAGAACCCCGAGATCATGACCTGAGCCTAATGGGCCCCTGGGTGGCTCAGTGGGTTAAGCATCTGACTCTTGATTTCAGTTCAGGTCATGATCTCAGGTTTGTGATATGGAGCCCCACATGGGGCTGGGCGTGGGGCCTGCTTAAGATTCTTTCTCTTCCTCTCCCTGTTCCTCCCCCTCTAAAAAAAAAAAGAAAAAAGAAATTATAACTTCTATTTAACAAAAAGTAATGAATAGGATCGGAAGGAAAATAGCAAGCAGGAAAACTTGTTGGCCAATCATGTGACTGACATGGATGGATTTCTAAACACCCGAAGAGCTTTACAGAACAATTAAAAACACAAATGAGTGGACAGATAGAAAAAGTGGCAAAGAGTATAAATGAATAATTTATACAAGGAGAAATACAAATGATTAATATATAAGAGAAAACCAATTATATCTTAATCAAAGATATTCAAATAAAGGATTTTTTTTTACCTGCTAGATTGGTAATTCAATTAAAAAGATTGAGAATAATGTTTTTATGAAGGGTTGAGAAATGATTACTATTGTGCATTATTTGGGGTGGGGATGAAATATAAAATATAGCAGTCTTTGTGGTGTTCGATTTGATAATTCATATTAGTAGGTATAAGTGATATGTCCTTTCAGTTATCAGACCGACATCTGGGACTTTACATGAAGAAGATAGATATATAAGTGTGAAAATATAAATAAATAAAGATGTTTCTTACATTGTTTAAATTGGCAAAAAAAAAAAATAGAAATAAATACACAATAAATTAGGTAAATAAACTGTGATATACCTAAAATTTTCTTTAGATAATAAAGTTGATGACATGGATCTTTATTTATTTAAATGTAAAGCTGTTCACATATTATTGAGTGAAGATGTGTAGTATTATCGCACTTATTTATAATATTATATACAATAAATATACCTAAATATACATATGCTTGTTTGTTTATGCATTGATACAAGATATATCTAGAGAGATGTTCACTAAAATGTCACCAGTGTTTTTCTCTGGATCATAAGATTTCTGGTACATTTTTCTATGTTGTTTCAATGTTTAAATTTCCAAAGCATTTTTTTGCCCAAACAGTTACATTTTTAAATAAAATACATAAAATAAATTAAGAGAAGGACCCAAAGAGGGAGAGAGGAAAGAAAGGAGGGAAGGTGGGAGGGAGGAAGAGAAACATGGGGAGAGGGAGGCATATTAAAAGATATCCATGGGGTTTTAATTTATGGAGCTGACTAGATGCCTATACAGAGAGACCAATGGCATTGAAAGAAAAGCTTATTACATATACTTTTCAAGTCAAGGGGGCACACCATGCCACACAAGGCCACACAAGGAAGCACCAGGTTTTTCCTAGGAGCAGAAGGAGCAGTGAGGAGAAACTATGATCCAGAGGCTTTCCTGAGCTTTCTGAGAGTAAGATAAGGCAGGGCAGGGGAAGCAGTTCACGACTGGCTTATTGGACTAACGTCTGCGGGCTCTGGGATTAGAAGTGGTCTCCAGCTCCTGGGTACCTGGCCTGGGGTTGATTCAGGGCAGGGGAAATGCTAGCTTACTGCATGTGAGTTAGATGAAGGAGGTGGCTGTGGGGGGATGCATGTGAAAGGTGTGTTTGCAGGCAAGTTGTTTACTAGCTCTAAGAATTAACTAGTCCTGGGAAGGGCAGCCTCTCCCTGGCCAGCTAGCCAGCCCCTACACACACCTGTTGTCAAAGCATGATTAATACAGGAGGGAGCGAATAGAGAAAGGGAGAGAGGGAATAGTTGGTGGGGGAAGGCCCTGAGAAGGGGGAAGTGATGGATTCTGAGGATAGATGGGGAGGGAGGGTCCTGTTGTGGTCTGATAGAAAGGCAGGGCTTCCTCCAAGGATGAAGAGAAGATATGAGAAGCTACACCGACCTCTGCTGTAGAGAGAGGCAAAAGGAACCCACCCTCAGATGGCCTCGGTCTTAGCAAAAATGTAGTCAAAGCTATTTCTAGAAAATGACCAGGATGGAGTCTGGAAAAGAATTAGAACAAAACTGGGGTGGTTTTAAACAGTTGTTGGAGAAAATTCAGCATGTGATTTTCTAGGTGTGAATAAAAGAGCATCCATTAGGTCCAGGGAAGGTTATATTCAGGCACACACACACACACACACACACACACACACACACACAAAACAAACCAAAAAACAAACAAACAAACAAACAAAACCCAATGAGTTTGACTCACGGTGAAGCTTGGATGTTTGCTCATTATGGAATAGACTTCTAGACTTTTTAGCCTTACTCTTTTTTTTTTTTTTTTAATTTTTTATTGTTATGTTAATCCCCATACATTACATCATTAGTTTTAGATATAGTGTTCCATGATTCATTGTTTGTGCATAACACCCAGTGCTCCATGCAGAACGTGCCCTCCTCAATACCCATCACCAGGCTAACCCATCCTCCCAACCCCCTCCCCTCTAGAACCCTCAGTTTGTTTTTCAGAGTCCATCGTCTCTCATGGTTCTTCTCCCCCTCCGATTTCCCCCCCTTCATTCTTCCCCTCCTGCTACATTCTTCCTCTTCTTTTTTTCTTTCTTAACATATATTGCATTATTTGTTTCAGAGGTACAGATCTGAGATTCAACAGTCTTGCACAATTCACAGCGCTTACCAGAACACATACCCTCCCCAGTGTCCATCACCCAGTCACCCCATCCCTCCCACCCCACCCCCCACTCCAGCAACCCTCAGTTTGTTTCCTGAGATTAAGAATTCCTCATATCAGTGAGGTCATCTGATACATGTCTTTCTCTGTTTGACTTATTTCGCTCAGCATAATACCCTCCAGTTCCATCCACGTCGTTGCAAATTTTAGCCTTACTCTTAAACCTCAATTCCTTGAATAAGAAAGTTTCTGCATCAGGGATTAGCTTCTCTTTTGGACCTGCCAAGATGATACAAGAACCTATGTTGGCTGCCATATGGGCCACTGTCCACCATGGTGGGTAGCTCTTGAATCATTGTTAGCTGGAAGACCCACCTTTCTATGTGCCAACTCCTGCCCCCTACATATGCAGTCTAGAAAATGATTAATAAAAACCCACCTCCCAATTCCTGACATGACTCGAGGAAAGGATAAAAACAAACACGTTGTCTTACCACTTTCCCCAACATTTGATATCCTGCATATTTTCACAGGTCTGTTTGTTTAAATCCTGCTCCCTAATGAAACCAGCCCCCACATGAGACTCGCACAGGCAGGAAATAAATTTGTTAATGAATGAATGAATGAATGATTCCATTCTTTATTTCAATATAGTTTTACTATGTGCGGTACAATATAGAAGATGACCTAATTATCACTGCTTTCTCTCTTCATGCTTGGTTTAGTAACTGATGTCTCCAAATGCTTGAGTGAGGGCAGATGAAGGAGAGAAACATGAAACAGCCCCCAGATGTCAACTGATTGCACATGACAGCGCCTGGCTATGTGAGGTGATAAATATATTCTGCCGACATCAGGCTGAGCAGCGCCAAAGTGGACACATATTCAGAAAAACAACAAAGCCAACGTGGTCATTTCTCTGGGCCTTGTCTTCGTTCTTTCCAGCTCAACTGCATTCTTTACTCCTGATTTGGAGGCTATTTACAGTATATCCCAGGGAGCCAGCCCGCGGTGTTGACTCTACTTTCTTTTGGAAATATTAGAATTTGTCTCCTGAGGGAGTCAGAAGGATTGTTTGTTAGTTTAAAAATAAGTCATACATTTGATCATGATTGTGCAAGACTCTCTCCTCCTCCATGAAGTATCCATCTCAGGGTTGGTGGAAAGGAAGATGTCCACAGGGAGACCAGAGGCAGGACAGTTGTCTATGGGGCACGGTGTCTCTTATCTGGAGATGAAAGAGCCAAGAAAAGAAACATAACACTGAATGCTTTTTACCAAGAAATGAAGTCAAAAGGGAGAAGAATTCCCCATTAGTGGGAGGGGATTAATACCTAAGCCAAGTTTTCCCATAGCTTCTTCAGTGGATTCTTTGAAATGAAAAGAGCAGGAAAAGCAAGCAGGACTTGTACAATATCTACAGAGATCCGACACAGAGATTTTGAAAATTGCAGCCCAGTTGAATAACTGTCTCATTCTGTGTCATGTCATCCATACACTGGCCCAAACCTTCACTCTGATTGTATGAACATTTCATGTTTGAATCATACAGAAAATTCCCGCTTTTTCTCCAACCATGCATTCTGTCTCTGGACAATCTCATTCAAGCTCATAGCCCAACACCACATGCGGGATGATAAACCTAACTTGTAAACTGTAGACTCATCTCCTTTCTGAGCTCTGATCATGTCTACAAAGACATTCCTGATTGTCTCAGAGACCCCTTAAGCATGTTCCCCAAACCTAACCCATCCTGTTCTCCCAAAACCAGTACCTCCTCCATCCTGATATCTTAGTAAATGGTCCCCCATATCCAATCTTTCAAAGTCAAAAAATACCTGTACCACTAACCAGAGCTATTGTCCTGAAGGCTTGATCATATCAGATCTCTTTGAAAAAGAATGAAATACACATCTGAGCTTAGAATGAAGTCACAAGCTGTGCAGATTGTCTTTATTATCTCATTTGCATCTCCGGGACATTCAATGCCGTTGGCTGCTGCCTCCTTCTTGGAACGCCTCTTTCATTCCTGTAACTTCCTACTCCTTCATCCATTCTCTTTGTGAGTTTCTTGCTTTGGCTCTTCTGCCTACTTCTTTGTGGTGAAATTATTCCCTACTAAAGACATTAGGTAATCTCCTCTATTACTCTATATTAGAGTGCTTAAAAAAAATAAATAAAACACCCTGAGAGCTTCCTATTCAGTAGATCCTGGATCTGTATTTTCAAGAAGCTCCCCAGGTGATTCTAAGTGGTTTGTGTAACACCATTTTATATATAATTTGCGAGGTAAACAAGTGCAGAGTGTTGCTATCTTTATAGACAGAATGTATATCATGGCTGTAACTTGTATTTCTCCTAGTGGGACCAAGTGGCTGAGACTGGCTAGATGTTCACCAAACCTATTTCCTCTCCTTCCAAGACTTTCAGCTCCCTTTCATTTCCTTAAGGTCATGTGTCTGAGTTCTGGCTTGTGAATGGAAGTTAATATGCCCATAAAAACCTTCCATATGTACTTCTCCATGCTCTTTTCCTTTTCCAGTTGTCTGAGTCAATACCCCTAGAAACCTTAAAAGTCCTGAATTGAAAGTGGCACAGGCTCTGTCATTCTGAATCATTGACATACTGCGGGGAAGAGGATTTCCCTGCTGACCTGTTCACTCCTCCTGGTACTGGGACATAACCAAGAAGCAGACTTATACTGTGTCAAGCCACTGACATTTAGGGGCTATTTGTTATAACACCTGACACGTCACTAACTAATACAGTTAGATAAAAGGTAATGGTGAATCAGCCATTCCCATGGTATATCTCAAGAACATCTAGGTACTCTTTGATCTCCTATACCTCATGGCTTGTTAGTTACTGTAAGATTGCCTAGCTGATGGGTTCTTAACTTTTCTTGTGCCATGGATACCTTTGGCAGCCTGGTGAATCTTATGGATAGATTTCAGAAGAAAATACTTTTGAATGCTTAAAATTAACAATACAGGGTTACAAAACGAACTCTTTTGATTGAAATCATTGCCATAACCTTAAAAAATTAAAATTGAGGGGTGCCTGGGTGGCTCAGTCAGTTGAGTGTCCAACTCTTGGTTTTGGCTCAGGTAATGATCTTAGGGTCATGAGATCAAGCCCCGAGTCTGCTTGAGATTCTCTCCCTCTGCCCCCCCTTGCATACTTTCTTTCTAAAAATAAATAAATAAATCTATCTTAAAAAAAAAAAACTACCTTTCAAAAATAATTAATTTTTTTATTATGTTCAGTTAACCAACATATAGTACATCATTAGTTTTTGATGTAGTGTTCAATGATTCAGTAGTTGCGTATAACACCCAGTGCTCATCACATGGCTACCCGGTGATGGGCAAAAATAATTAAAATTTATGATACTGTTATGAACATGTTAAAGAGAAAAACAACACCTTAAACATGTAAGCAAGTTAGAAGTGGAGTTTTTACAGACCCACCAATACGTGAAGTTTGGCTAGTGTCGCTCGCCTTGAATAAGAATATTGAACTGTGGGGTGGCCTTTGTCAAGGCAACACGCATGTCACATTTAGTCAATGTTGACTTTTTTGTTTTGATGGTTGCAAGTGTAGAAATCCCAATTCACAGAGATATATTGAGGCATTTGGAATGAAAACTTCCGTAGATGGTATTAAAAGGCCAGGAGGGTTTTCTCTCAAGGAATACCAGAACTCTCCAAGGACTTTTGAGTTAGACTCTGATGTAGTAAGATTTCACTTTTGTGATCAATGAGCTCATATTTGGCTAGATCAACATCTTTGATACAGTTTATATTTGAAACTGTTCAGTAACACATAATGAAAATGACTCATCCTTTTCCACGTATTGATCAACAAACAATTGTAGAGAGAGAATGTATTGCAGATGTCCGGGTAACTAGTAGCTGGTGGCTGAATGATACCTGGATTGGGGTTGCCCGAAAGCAATCTGGCAGCACTGCCCAGGAAACTGATCATGTGAGATCTTAGGTCTAATAACTACAACAGTTTTAAAGAATTTTGAAATATCAGCAATAACTGTAATACAACAGGGCAATATCTGATTTTTACTGGTAAAAAGTCATGAGTTCTGCTAATGTTCCTGTGGCTTATTGCCTACATTTATAATGAAAGAAATGTTCAATTTCAGTTAAAGTTATTGGGGGGAAAAAGGAGTTTTTTTCCCTCAAACAAGTTTAAGAATCCACTGAATTCTGCCCATGGATCTCTTGGAGAGAATTGTGGGTCCCAAGTAGAAACCCCTGCTCCAGCCCTTTGAGATAATACGGTGCAGATATAGAAATCTTCTGTCTTGCAAAAGGCTGTTCATGTGGATGTGGCCTTATGTGGCCAAGCATATGTCCTGAAATAGGACATAGTTCACTCTTCCACTTCTTCCACTCAGTTGGCACCTTCTCTATTTTTCCCTGCCCTGTCTTGTGGCTAGAAATCCCCACCAAAGGTATAGATTGCTAGAACCCAGGCTCTAAGCCAGGCCACACACACTACAGTATTGCCAGACATATAACATTCCATTGTCTGTTCAGTGGTGGCATTGGGGAAGCGTCTTCAATTTTCTATCTTATTTCTCCCCTGAAGACTGCCTTGTTTTCTCATAGTTTTATATGAATACCATATAAAATATAAAGGTAACTATAGAAAAATGAGATGGAAGTAACCTATAGAGACACGAAAATACAAATAAGCACATGTGTTCACTGTGTTTACCTTTCCTTAGTTAGGATAATTTTCTTAAGCATTAGGTTTAGTACACACACGCGCACTCATACACACACACACACACAGTGAGAAAGAGACAGAGAAAGAGAGGAGGGAGAGAGAGAAATCGGCATTATCAGTGAATCAGATTGCTCATGGAAGACATCCACTAGGGGAGTGGAACTGAGTCCTAGCATCTGTGAATTTCTGCTACCTGGCTCAATGAACAACATAGAGTATGTAAACAGGTAAATGTCTGTTAAAGTGAGCTAAAGCCTGCTAGTCTAGGGATGGTTTGTAAATATCTTGGATAGACGTGTATCTTAAATAACTAACACAATCTGTTTTTTTTTTTTTAATTTAAATTCAATTAGCCAACATATAGTACATCATTAGTTTCGGATGTAGAGTTCAGTTATTCATCACTTTCATATAACACCCAGTGGCACAATCTGTTTTTAACTGAAGTGGGTTCACTTGAATGTAATATAGTTTTTCAGGAATCCTGTAATCTTGGAGAAGTTACTTAAACTCTCCACAGCTCTCTTACCAAGTTGATAAAACAAGGATAATAATGCCTACCCCTTAGAATTAAAGGATTAAATGAGTTAGCACATGAAAAGAGCTTAGAGAATAATGCTTGGCACATAGTAGGCACTCTGTGTGAACTATTATAATTATTGCTAGATGTAGTATATTCATGGTAGCAATTTCATCACTATAAGAAGTGCCAAGGAGTATGGAAAGGCTCAGAATTTAATGTTCTACTACAAATTCTAGATCTTACTGCTTATTCAGGTCTTGTATCTGTGTTTAAGTTTGCTTTGTCCTTCACCTCATTGCCAGCCAGTTAGCTATCACCCTGAGTCACTCTAAGACTCCCTACCCCTAAAGATCCCCTCTAAATTGTAATTGACTATGAACTTGGAATCAAGATAATGCAAGACTATTTGGATTGTGTACAAAATAGTATTAAATAGATGTGTGCATCTCATAAATGCTTCTGTTCGCCTGATTGACTTTTATGACAACTATATCTAGATATCTGGAAGGATTCATTCTTTGGTAAATGGATGTGTCCACCTCGTAAGTAAGGCACTGCTGTATGCTTACATGTGTCCTGGTATCACCTTCCTTTTCTTCCTTTTATCATGATTACCTTCTCCATCCTCACCCCTGGACATACGCAATAAATTCTCTCAAAGCAACACCAGGTCATGGGTGGAAAACAGTGAACTGCGTGAATTTCAGGGTCACTGGCCACTAAAATGTTGTATGACTTATGCACATGACCAACTCCAGGCCTCAGGTATATTTAGAGATGAGCAGGATTGGCTAGACCCAGCAAAGGCATTTCTTCTCATGCTTTAGATTCCAACTTTAAAAAATGATGATATTTCTTCTTGTCAACACGCGGACATGCCTGGTGTGACTGCCGGCTCCTGCTGGTGGGTGAGGCAGAGCTGTGTGTTGGCCACATTGGTGGATGTGCATTCAGCTCCTGTTTCAGTGGAGGAGCAAATACCAGAATTTTGAGCTCTGCAGGTGGTTGTGTCATTCTTGATGTATTTCTTGCTGTCTAACCAGTTGGTAATATAAAGTTTATAAATCTAATCCTATAGTGGAGACAAGTTGGATGGGAGATTTTGCATTTAGGAAGAATATACCTATGGGGCTTTTAAACTGAACAATATTGAGTTGTTTGTGTCACTGTTTTATGGTTCTGGATAGTCCATTCTAGCTGGACAAGATTTCAAGATTTATGGTAACATCAGGCTAAAGACTGGTGTATTTTTAACATGCTCACATATCACCTTGTAGCTGAGGGAGACTTACCATGGTTCCTACTGCTTTGGCTGGACCAGTTTTCCTTCTGGCTTCTTGATCAGGTCTCTGTCTTGGGAATTAAAGCCTTCCCAAGATAAAACTTAGCCTTCTTAACGCACATCAACAGAATGGCCAAACAAGAAGCAGATTCCAAAGCAACAGGAGAAGTATGCTTTGGGGAAGTATGGTACAATGGGAAGTTCAAGGACGTAGGAGTGGAACATGTTGACTTCAGCTCTCAGCTCCACCATTGAGCTAACCATGTGATTCACCTTCTGCAGGAGCCAGGACCACTCTAGACATCAGTGTGGTCACCATGGAAGTGCATGACTCAGATCTTTCTCAGGGAGAAAATCTCCTGTGAGGATTGTGATTAGCTGATACCTCTGGCTGCCACACATTCAAGGTCTACCATAGCATTCTTGCCAAGGCCACACTCTTCTTGGGATGCTCCCAGATAACAACTGAGCACAGCAGAGATATAGAGCAGGGCTATCTTGTTTCAACACAGGACTGGTCTAATGGGCAGTGGGTGCCCCGGGTTCCTTCTTGCCTGGCCAGCCTGCTCAGAGCTACACTGGAGACTGAGCTTCTCCCTGCACAACCTTCTTCCATCTTTTCTCTCCCTTTGGAAGTGTCAGACCAGCATCCCACTCTGAAGACGCCTCTTCTTGCTCATGCTTCTTCTCCCCCTTTTTCTTCACAGGAAGTGTCCCCCATAAATCTCTTGCATCCTGATTTCCATTTTGGCATTTGATTCTCAGAGGACCTGAACTGACAGGCAGTGTGTGGACATGTGCTATTTTTGCCTACACTGTACATTTGACCCCTTCTTGTCATAATGCAATCCCCACATAAACACAACCACCTTACTGATGAGCTGCTCTTCTCCAGCCCCAAACATGGAGTTATGGTAGACTATCAAGCAAATATCCTGCTTTCTTGTTCTACTGCCACTGGGCCAGCCACATGAACCAGGTCAGATTAATTAGTGTTCTTATCTCTGGTTTAAGTGGTTCAAGTGGGCAAATCATTAAAACAATCCAATCAGGCCCTCCCCCATGATATGACACATGGACACCTAGGGACTTTCTCTCCTTCCTATTAGAGATGAGCTAAGGGTGTGAACAGAACTTCTAACAATAATGCAACTCACTATAGAAATGAGACTAAACAAGGAATCCAATGGTCAGGGAAGAGTAGAGGCAACAGCCTCGGGGTCCAGAGTCTCCAGTCTGGAGGCTCTCAGAGCTATCCTCCTTTCTGTCACTTTTCCTTTGGCCTGAAATCTACTTCTGAATTCTTCAACTCGTTCTCTTCTAATTTTTTTTTTTAACTTAAGTGGGTTGAATTGGGTTCTGTCACTTATACTTGAAATACTTTTCAATAACAGAATCGGTTGCTAGTAAACCAAATCTATAAACTAGTTCTATACACTGACGGTGATCCTGCCTCAGGAATAGAATAAAATGTGGAACGGTAGGAAATTTCTGCAAAGTTCTTGACACAGAACAGGCCACCAATAAATAGTTTTGAATGAAACTGTAGAAACATAAGAAAATGAGAGAATAAGGAAATTTCGGGACCAGGAATAAGGGTATACTTTTCAAAAAGATATGATAGTACACATGGTAAGCACTCAATAGTTATTTTTGTTGAATGAATCTAAGATGAGGAAAATACTTAGCTCGACTATAAATCTGTTTTGTTAGGTTATCTGTGCCTCTTAATGACGAGTCAGGGTGCTGGAGTTTGACATCCCTTCTGAGACTATGATTCATCTTCTGAGTCCAAGTCAAGATTCACTGGCTGGAGAGGAATTGTGGAGAGAAGGGTAGTGAGCAAAGGGACCTGGAGATATTCAGGGACAGTGGCAAGAGGCAAAGAGGAGTGTCATGTGGGAGGTAAAGAGCAGGACATTTGGAGAAGTTGGGGACCCCGGGGCTTTTTTATTATTTTAGTAAGGGAGCCTCTACGCAGGACCAGTCTGAGACCCATGGCTTCTCCAGGCAGACCAATAATTTGGCTCCCCACCAAACCAGTATTCTTTCAATATTTGTTCATCACTTATTTAGAGGGGGGTGAATTCATATCAGCAGGGAATTTTGTTGCTATTCATTATTACCATCCCAGGCCACTTCCGGGTTTGACAAACTAAACTTACGTACACTTGATCAGTATGTTAGGAGTCCCACGGACAGAGGAAATTGGCACCACGTTTGTAACTTTGTTGGTGTTAGCATATCTCGAGGTAGGAAATATGACACTAATCTGTGGGTTCATCAGTTTCCACCCATACAAGCAGTAGTAACTGGAGAGGAGAATGGAGGAAATATTTCTCAGACTGACTGCCTGAAGACAGCGCAGTGCCGAGGAAAGACTAGTCTGGAGAGCATGGTCAGGAGGGCCAGTTCCCTGGTATATCTGATATATTTCTCCACCACAGGTCATTCAGCCTTTTATCCACTTTACATGGAAATATCCACACAAAACTGCCTTTATTTCTAATCCATGAGTAAACAGATACCATATAACACAGCCCTTAACTCACAAATGCTCTAAGTATTTTTTTTTTTAAGTTTTTGGGAGCATTTCACTGAAATGTTTGGGTGGGCAACTGACTGTAGTAAATAACAATCACGTAGCAAAGAGGAGGGCATGATGGGAAGACGTGCGAATGTGGTGATAGAGCCAAGCATGCGTGACCTGGAAGATCACACGGGTGAAATGGATCCCACAGATTCCACCACCGGCACCAGGAGGGTGGAGAAGCAGCTCCTCAGAGCCACAGAGTGTCTTCTGGGTGAGGACCAAGGGAAGGACAGCAATCCCTGAGCTGAGCCCACTGAGCATTCCCAGACCCCATCTTAGAACCCACAGGCTCATTTACCTCAAGAGCATATTTCTCCATATGAATAGAAACTTGGTGATTTGCTCAGGGAAATAACATTGCTTTGTCATAGGGTTGTAAGAGGACTTTCACAACAGAGGGGCCTTGTGAGAACATTCCATCCCACTGCCTTCCCACTGTGTTCCAGAGTTAAATGTTTGATGGCCACCTTTGTCTCTCCTGCTTTTGACTTGTCTGGAGTCACGAGGCTCAGATCTGAGACCTCCCTTTCCTGTCCCAACACGTGTTTCTTATTCCCACTTTCATCTTGGAGAAAGTGCTCCCCACTCCCCCTTCGAGATGATCTGGCCCTCACAGCCAGCATTGTCCTACCTTTCATGCTCTGGCAACCTAACTCCCAAGAGTCTTAGCTAACCCCAAACCCTTTTGTCTTCCTTCCTCTCCCCAAAGGGAAAAAAAAAATCACTTCCTTGTTTCAGAATAAATGCAATCAATAGTCATATCAGTCATTTGACTGATAGCACTTGGTACATAAAAATGATATAAACAGGGCTCATAGGCCCTTCTCCAAGGGAGCACACATCCTAATGGGATTAGATGGAGGTACACCGGGGTGCCTGGGTGACTCAGTCGTTAAGCGTCTGCCTTTGGCTCAGGTCATGGTCCCAGGGTCCTGGGATCGAGCCCCACATCGGGCTCCCTGCTCCGCGGGAAGCCTGCTTCTCCCTCTCCCACTCCCCCTGCTTGTGTTCCCTCTCTCGCTGTGTCTCCTGTGGTGGAGAAATATATCAGATATACCAGGGAACTGGCCCTCCTGACCATGCTCTCCAGACTAGTCTTTCCTCGGCACTGCGCTGTCTTCAGGCAGTCAGTCTGAGAAATATTTCCTCCATTCTCCTCTCCAGTTAC
Source organism: Halichoerus grypus (assembly GCF_964656455.1). Classification (NCBI taxonomy): domain Eukaryota; kingdom Metazoa; phylum Chordata; class Mammalia; order Carnivora; family Phocidae; genus Halichoerus; species Halichoerus grypus. The sequence goes on from NC_135721.1 coordinate 13,856,944, forward strand.
TTTATTTTTTTAATAAATAAAATCTTTTAAAAAAAACAGATGGAGGTACATTGACATGGTCAAGGCAGAAGGAATGCAGGAAAAGGGTCAGAGAATCTGACTGGGGAAACTAAGGGAACTGTCATGGAAGAGGTGGCACCAGGGACAATGAATGACAAGTTCCAACACGTAGGAGAGTAGGAAGTGCCGTCCGTGCTAAGGGACCAGCACATGCAGAAACCATGGGGCCATGACAAAGAACAGGGGGTTAAACCCCACAGGCTGGAGCTAGGGAAGCAGGAACCGGATGGGCAGACCTCCCCCTTATTGCTACATGATTTTATGATGGTACCTGGATATCGAACATCTGTTTGTAACCTTTCTCCCCGTTTGTCCCTTATGGTGGGAAGCTGGCATCCTTCTCTACTACCTGGAGCAGAGACAGGAACCTGACAGGTGCTCAGGGAAAGCCTGATCTGTGAATGGCTGTTAGTCTGCAGAAGAAGCAGCAACAATGTCTTCATCCAGCAGGTATGAGACTACTCTAAGCAATCTGGTTTCCTCAGAGGAGATCCCGGTCTCAGAAGGGATGAGCCACTGTAGTACAAAACTTTGGGGACCAGCCTCACAGCTGCCCTGTGTCTGTTGGCCCATTGACTTGGAGGGAGAAAGTTTCTACTTTTCAGTTTACTTTTAGTCTGTGGACACGGAATTAGAGCTTGGTTGGTGGAAACACCACAGTTCACACTGACTCTCCCCAGCTAAATGGCTATTAACTCCAGCGAGCCCATACCCTTGCTCATACATTTAACATGAATGGAGCCTGATTCTTTGGCTCTTTTTTTCTCCAATAGGTTCTTGGTCACTTTTAGAACTTTTAGGCTGTGTGAGCTTTGAGCTTGGAAGGAAACTATCTTGTCTCTCTTCTCTGGAAAAATGTGCAGTTCTTTGAATAAATTAACAAGGGAGTTTTTACAGACAATTCTGTCCTCTGGTTGAAACTGGACTCTGACTCAGTCAGAAAAAAATCCTGATATTTTATATCATGGTTTTCGGTCAGTTGATATTGTTAATACTGACACATAATAAGTAATACGTATACATTGACAAGTGATTGCTTAACTGATGGGCAATGGAGTTGTCCTAGGGTTTGCTTTCCTTTATTTTCAAAACCACTCCCTCATTCCAAATGCCCCAGATGACCACCCCGAGAACAACACTACTTCAATGTCCTCTGAGGTCCCACTGTTTGTCATCCATGTTGCCTCCACGGCTCGGGAGTGGAGAGACTGTATTCTCTGCTGTTCCCTCTGATTGGAGTGGTATTTACTTTGTCCCTGCCAAAGAGTTATGTTTCAGTCAGCTGCTTTTCTTCATTTTGGCAAATCCTGCTTGGTATTTCTCAATTACAAACTAATGACTCACATTGCAGCATCTTCTGATTTAAAATTAGCACAGCAGATTGGATTTGTTAAATCGAAGAGAGCTGGAAAAGCAAGCTAATCCTTCATAGCAGTGACAACTTGTGTAGCCTGTGGTGCCATCGGCAAACTGAAGGAAAGGCAGAGGGACCTAGAAGAAAAGTGTTTTTAATCCATTTGGAATTTGACAGGTTAGCCCGAGTTGGGTGAGTAATTATGCTCTATAAGATTCGGTGGGACCGTCATGACACTTGTCATAGTAGCCTTGCATTATGTGACAGTAACAGATTAATCCCCCAAATCTCAGGGCTTACTACACCAGGGTATGTTTCTCTGCTTACATGGCATGTCCAACATAGCCCGAGGGGGACCCCCAACTGCACAAGGACCCAGTGGACAAAGACCCCCTTCTCTGGTCTTTGTGGCAGTGAAAAAAAGAAAGTAGATAATTTCAGATGGGCTTTTTACTGCTTCAGCCAAGAAATGACAATTGTTACTTCTGCTCATATTTCTTTGGTCAGAGGCAATCACATGGTCCACCTTAGCTGAGCAGAGAAGAAATACAATTCCCTGTGAACTTGGAAGAAAGGACCCAATATTGGTCAGTACTGACAATGTCAATAACATCTTCCCTCTGGTCATCAAATGATTGCTTCACTTTTGTTCCCGTACCGGAAGCCCTTATCCTCCTGCCCACAGTACAAAACCCAAAATCTCATTTATTCATCACAAATCTATCAACATCCAGGATGTCAGGGGCACGAACGGAAGTTTCTACATTAGGCCTGGACATTTTTTTCTTGATCCGAGACTTATATACCAAAAAAGCAATATGCAATCACAGAATAGGGGCAGGGTTACCATAATAAATACTACCACATAGAAAGGCGAAGAATGAGAACACTCACCAGGCACTGAACTGACAATTCTGGAATCCAACTGAGGGAATATTCTAGAGCCCCCTAACCTGAGGAAGGAGAATATTCCTTAATTAGGTTCTATTTTTTTTTAATTTTTTATTGTTATGTTAATCACCATACATTACATCACTAGTTTTTGATGTAGTGTTCCATGATTCATTGTTTGTGCATAACACCCAGTGCTCCATGCAGAACGTGCCCTCCTCAATACCCAATTAGGTTCTGATTCTGCTCTCTGCAGGGGCACACCCTAGCTTTCTTCTCTTTGGCCTCTGGATCTACCCTCTGGAAGCATCTTTTCCATTTTTAGCTTTCTTGGCCACTCTTGACATGGGCACTGAGTGACCCACCCTCTTTGTTAACTTAGTTCTTCTTCCCATTATTTCTGCCTTTAAACTGGTCAACTCTTTTCTGAGCTGTCTTTCCGATAACACCTTGCCAAATGCTGCCATTTTGGACACACTATTAACATCTTTATTTCTCACTTCTTCTCCTAGAGCCAGGATTTTATTAATTCACATTGTAATTGTTAATTATTTTAACATTTCCACATGGCATGCCATGAATCACCATTTTTACCACCTCCATATGAGTATCCTCAGGCGCCTCTTCCTACCATCTGATGTGTAAACCAATGCTACATATTTGAAGTTTCTTTTTACTGCTTCTACCTCTTGTTGCTAATTTTATAATAACCAAATTAAAGTAGATTATGCCACAATACAACTCAGTCCTATAATCTTAGAAGTTTGATACATGAATGTTTGTTTCTCTGTTCATGATAAATGCCAGTAACTAACTACTCATTAAATATACAGACCGTGTAACCCAAGGCACATTGTGTTAGTGTCCCTGGACTTAGGTGAAAATGAGGAAAAGGAGGCCACATACTGCATGGAGCACTGGGTGTTCTACGAAAACAATGGATCATGGATCACCACATCAAAAACTAATGATGTATTGTATGGTGACTAACATAACATAATAACATTTAAAAAATTAAAAAAGAAAAAAAAAGAAAATGAGGAAAAACAAAGCTAACATTTATGGAGCACCTGATATGCTCCAGAAATTGATTAAAGTTTACATATATTAACATATGTAACTTACTCAACATCACTGAGTCAGAACTGGAACCCAGTTCTGCCTGGTTGCAAAGCTCATGCCTTTTATCCTTCCTTTCATTCTTCCAAATTTGCACATCTGCCTTTTGGTAGTGATTGGCACAGGAGAGAGGGTGCCTTAAATGCTTCTAGAACTTGTATGTACATACGTATCACCTGAGGATCCAATTAAGGCAAATTCTGATTTCTGGTTACAGGCCAGAGATTCTGTGTTTCTAACAGGATCTCAGATGATACAAATGCTGCTGATCTGTGGACTGCTGTTTGAGTAGCAAGATTCTAGAGCATTTTGGTAATAATTGGGGACAATCTTGTGGGGAACCTTTGCAGACATGAACAGCTATCCAAAGCAATGTCTTTTCTGATGATCTAGAAAGATCTTGTTTTAAATCACTCTCAATCCAATCCCTATATGTCTGTTAGATTCCTGTCACTTGCTACAAGAAGGGTTACAACTAACACTCTCCATTACTTCTCAATAACACAGCTTATATTCAACTGGAAGATTTAAATAAGGTCTTTCTAAGAGTTAAAGGACTATCTCCCACTTTGCAAAGGGTTAAAGGGAATTAAATGAAGAGCAATATCCAATTAAATAGTCTGGCTTACATATTATAACTCCTTCATATTTATTCTACTATCAATTGTATCTCCTTGACCAGGATTCATATATCATAGGACAACAGTCGTCCTTCCACCAGACAACCCCAAAGAACATTCCCAAAGCTGGACCTGAACTACTTCTCTGGCTTCATCTCCTGCACCAACCCTTTACTACATGCACCTCTACTACACACACCTGAGGCCTAATTGCCCTGGTTCACCTATAATTCACTACACATGCTACAAACTGCCAAGCTTCGAAACCTCAGTTCATTTTGTTCCTTGACAAAGTTCTCTCCTTGACCAAACTCTAGCTAGGCTCCTCTGAGCCCTTTCTGGATGAAGCCTTAATCTTGGCTTGTAGAAATTTGAGCAAAACACTGACATAATTTGTAACAGCTCAAGGCCACATCCCTAGCATGACTCTGGCCTCCATTAAAGTGCCTGCCTGAGAAAACTCAAGACTATCAAAAGAATTCACTGTTCCAGCCAACACCTGAAGATGGGTCCCCCATGTCCCAGCATTTATGGGAAAGTAGGAGTCTAACCTCAATAAGCAACAGGTAGCAAACTCAGTTGGGTTTCACATGGACCAACCCCTCCTTTCCACTTTTTGTAATTCTTCACTTCCCTGACTCTACTGAGCCTCCACTCACGCCCCTCCCTAATCCCTCATTCTGCCTTTAATACGTCTGGGCACTGCTGTGCAGATGGAAGTAGGGTTCAGTTAACTCTGGACTCTCTTTCCTATTGCAATAGTATATTACCGATTGAAATCTGCCCGCCTTAACTAGTGTCTGCCTTGTTTATCCCTGACACCCTCATCCTGGAAATCTTTCTTCACCCTGTATTTTTCCCAACTTTAAGATCCTACAAATACAGCTTAAAAACTCTCACGTTAGTTTCCCTAAATCTCTAGTCTGTGTCTTTCTCTGTATTCCCAGAGGATAGAGCTGATACTTTATCTCAGCCCTTACTTACCTCCAGGGTTTTTTTGTCTGCCCCATTGGTCAGTTAGCTCTTTGGGAGTAGGAACTATATATGATTATCTCTGGATCCAAAGCACAGCTCAGCTCTTTTTGTTTGTAGTGCCTGAATCACTGCTGTTAGTGCCCTTGTCCACAGCTTTAAAACAAAGTAGTTTGGTCAAATGTCTAGGCTCCTGCCTCTTGGCCTCTGGTTTCAATAGAAAGATAAAATCATTTATGCCTTAATGTGGCAAGAAGCTATGATAAAGGAAGATTGTCTCCTGAGAAGGCTGGGGTCTCTATCACATGCATTACTATCCTAGAAGGTTAGCCCCCACTGGGTGGGGCTCAGTGGCTGGAAAATTTTGTCACATTTCTGCCTAGTTCAGTTAAGGCCCCTCCACATAAAACATGTATATCCAAGCACAACACATGTTACATCATTGCATCCCACCATGCCCTCATGTACATATCACACACCAAACACTTGCCATCCACACACAGATAGTCAGACTCAGTGCATAATGTGCATGCATACATACTGGGAGAGGAATAAATTGTGATAGATTTGAGACACATTGTCAATAATTATCAACAAGGATGTGGACTACTATACTCAATGTGTTAAATAGAAATATTGAGGTAGGATAAAATCAGCAAATCTGCCTTTTCGTCCTGAATTCCTCTGGTCCACTCTAATCTTGACCCTCCAACCATTCTTGTCCTCTTTTTGTGCTTGAAAGTAACTTGAATTCTCCCATACATATTATTTCATTCATATGTTTAGTCAAATATTTTCCTTAATTTTTAAACTCCAAACAAACAAATCCAATATTCAGGGCCCTTCCCAAAATATACTAAGTTCAGAAATTTCTAAGAATCTCAGTCTACTGGGAACTGAATTCTTAGAGAGCAAATTAAATATCCATTTAAATGATTCATGATGTATTCATGTTAGAGCAGTTTGATTATAATGCCTTGAGTTTAGGACCTGTGTCTTGTATGTATACACTCAGTGCTTAATGCGGTACTGCACACATACTAGTTACTCAGGACATCTGTAAAGACAAGCCATCTATGGGAGAGGAATGTGTGGCCTCCCCCTCTATTATGGTGTGTAATTCACTGGCCCTTCGCCATAGGGCCTTCCTTCTTCAGACACCCTCTTGGAAGAATAGGTTATTAAAGCCATAAACCCAAGATCATAAATAACTTACCCGAGTCCCAATAAATCTGTATTTCATATGAAGCATGTTATTTTTGACAACAGGCCCAATTCCTTTAGAAATCACGTAGTAAGAAATAAGGGAGGTATCTTCCACATAATCACATAATGGTTTCACATAAGGCTCTTGTCAGTCCTCACTCAAAATATAACACATTAGCCAATCAGATACCACAGTCTTGGTGGCTTCAGCCCTTGCTACAGAAAGCTCATTTTCTTCCTCTCTCTTGGGGCTGGAATTTCCACTGCTCAAAAGCCATTTGTCTTGAAGATTTCATTTTCAACATCAGCATAGGAATAAAAAAAAATGTCATTTTAGCCCTGAACAAGATTTAGATAAATCAGGCTTTTTTAAAACATCTTTGGGACTTCCTGGCCCTGGTGACCCTATAATGGTGGGTGTAGGGGGAGGGCAGCTATTTAAAGACACTAGGTTTCCCATGACTGAGGAATATAGGCACATTTAATTGCTTTCTGGGCTTTCAGAATGGACCAACTGGTATCGGTTGTTCCCAGAGTTAAGTTGACTCTGGGAACAATTCACTGGACTCTGATACTGGAGTGAGTTTTATACACTTTGTCTTTGGAAAATGACCTTTGATGCCAATTCCAGAGTCAGGAAAAAATCCAGATGTTCCTATTTTATTTTGAAGTATCACAGACCATTTATCCATTCATCCATTGATTTAGCAAGTATTTACTGAGCAGATACTTTGTGCCTGGGGGCTATAGACACAGATACAGATCAAGGTCGCCTTTTGGGTATATGGGGCTCCAGATAAGTAATTTTCTTTATAACCATTTAAGTCACAAATATCAGCATGGAAGCAGCACCTGGCAACACAATTTCATGCCATGCCTTGAAAGAAATACTATGCTGGCCAGTGAGAGATACTTCTCCCCAGATTACCTCCCAGAAATCTTGAACCAGAGCCTGGCCATGTGGCCCTAGCACAATTCCATCCACCAAAATGGAACTGCTGGCCTGAACTGGCCTTTGGCATTAAGTCTCTAAGGGAGACTTAGAAAATATACAGGAAGCCACTCCAAAGCCTGAGGCTGCTTGACATGCACGCTGTGGTAGGCACCCCTCTGCCTGGGTCTGGGGGTGGTGTTGACATCCATTGGCCACTAAGTTATGATTCCTGGTCTCAAGGAGATCTCCTATCGTGTGAAATGTTCTTCTAATTCCACACGCCATGTAATATAATAAGTTCACACAAGTGTTATAGATGCCACGATAATGACATATGGATGATGTAGTAGAAAGTCCAAAGAAAAAATAGTCCCTATTTGATCAACCTAAAGAGAACAAAGTAGAAATATATTGATGTGATTATACAGTTGGGGATTTATTGTCCTGAAATGTCATTTAAGAATGATTTAGGGAATTCTTTTGTTTGATTCATCATACTAATCTGATGTCTACAGAAACTTCTGCATCTGAATTGAGAATCTGAAATGGATGGCACTGGAAATGAGAGATTTGGATGTAGAGAATATTGCCCTTGTCCAGTCTGTCCCACCACTTGCTGGCTGTATGGTGCTGGAGGAAGTAACTCCTCTCAGTCTCAGTTTCCTTGCTCATAAAATGGGAGTTGTCATATATATTTCAATGGGTTATTTTGAGGTTTAAATTACAGATTTATTTGTAAAATCATGCCCATGGCACACAGGTTCATTTGTTCCTAGAGTAAAAGCAATTGCAGAAGATATGCAAAAAGGAAAATGTTTCTAGAGAGAAGATCAGTTCAGTCTAGGTTAGGAGACTTTCCTACAAGCTTATTATTTAAGAGGCACGGCCCCAGAATGTTAGGTTCCAGGCCCTGCAGTAGAGTCAGGTTACATCAACTAGTTTGGATGGATTTCCAGGTTGGATACGCATATTCTAAAAGCATATTGGGATATCAATGTCTACCTGAGCCTCTGAATTTCCTCTGTGTCTCAGTTCAGGCCATGTTATAGATTGAATATTTGTGTCCCCTCACGATTTATACACTGAAATCCTAGCCCACAATGTGATGGTATTAGGAGGTGAGGCCTTTGGAGGTGCTTAGATCATGAAGGTGGAGCCCTCATGAATGGGAATAGTGCCCTTGTAAGAAGAGCCATAGACTTGCCCTTTCTCTTTGTTCTCGGCCATGTGAGGATACAACTAAAAGGTGGCTGTCTGCAACCCCGGAGGCCTCACCAGATATGGGATTTGCCTTTATCTTGGACTTCCTAGCCTCTAGAAATGTGAGAAACCAATGTTTGTTTTATAGGCCACCCAGTCTATGGCCTTTTGTTATAGCAATCTGAACTGAGACCTCATGACCTCATTTAAACCTAATTATCTCCCAAAGGTCCCATCTCCTAGTATCATCACGCTGGGGGTTAGGGCTTTAACATATGAATTTGGGGGGACACATTCAGTCCATAACAATTTCTAAGTACAGACTCAGACCTGTGGGGATGTAGGTTCCTGGGAATCAGAGGGGTTGCAGGAAGGCTGGCCCATTTGACTTCTTTCATGAGACGTCAGCAAAGCTCCCTCAGTGCCTGCTTCTGCCTTTGGAAAGGCTTGGCTTCCCACTGAGCAATGCTGGAAGCCCCAGTCCTCTCAGACTAGCCTAAGAACATAATCTACCACTCTCCCAACTCTTTTTTTTTTTTTTCAAGATTTATTTATTTGAGAGACAGAGAGACAGAGAGAGAGCACAAGCAGGGGGAGGGGGAGAGGGAGAGGAGACAGAGAATTTCAAGCAGACTCCCCACTGAGTGCAGAGCCTGATGCGGGGCTAGATCTCATGACCATAGATCATGGCCTAAGCAGAAATAAAGAGTTGGACACTTACCTGAATGAGTCACCCAGGTGCCCCAATGCTTTTTTTTTTTTTTTTTGAGAGAGAAAGAGAGGGATCACATGTGTGAATGTGCACGCAGTGTGGGGAGGAGCAGAGAGAGAGGGGGAGAGAGAGAATCTTAATCTTAAGCAGGCTCCATGCCTGGTGCAGAGCCCTGTGTGGAGCTCGATCTCACAACCCTGAGATCATGACCTGAGCCAAAACCAAAATCAAGATTAACCGACTGAGCTACCCAGGCACCCCACCCCCTCCCTGGCCCTGTCTCCCAACTCTTAGAGCAAAGCACAATCCAACCTTGGGGGTGGAGTGGGGGATAAGGGTGGGAGCTATAGATGAGAATCAGGGCTTTGGGTGAAGGTTGAAGATGGGCAAAGGGGCAGGGGGAATAGATAAGAACCAGCAAAGTGGGAAAAAATACTATGTTTGGGGAACATGGAAGAAGCTAATCTGACTCAAACTAAGGGTGTGCTCAGAGAAGGTTGAAGGGATATTGAGGAACTTGGGGAGTGAGGAAGGTCTCTGGAGATAACATTGCCACCCCAGAGTTGGGCTCATGGTCCTATTCTCCCCAGGGTTTGCTTCTTAGCAAAGAAGTCAGGAGGGAGCCATCTTTTTAGCACCTCTTGATTTTGCAGTTGGAAGCCTGAGAGCAAAGCACAAGGAAATTAAGAGAAATGTTTTGCACATTTGTATAGAAGGGGCCACTGTTTTGGAATAGAAACATCCGTTATAATAAGTCTGCACACAGAAACAGATGGAAGGAGATAAGTATCAGCCTCTTGCCTCCAATTCTGTCAGCCAAGAGAAAAGGAAATTTGTGCTGTTAGTTATGGAAGCTTCCTCAAATCCAGGCCAACACTTAGTTTCTGCTATTGAGTTACTTCCCCTTTAATCAGAGACCCCCCATTTCCGAGGATGCAAATATTTTGGAAGAGAAAACCCCTTTAAAGGAAAAGAAAGGGAACTATCATTTTAACTGAAAGGCTCTGCCAGACTTATTTGCATTTAAATGCTCATGTTCATAAAAACCTTGAGACAGGGATTATTACCATCTCTGTTTTTACAAGAAGCAGGCTCTACACTGAAGTGACTTATCTCATATCCTACAACTTTATAAGGGCCTGGCGCAGAGTTGCTGAATGCCTGGATCGACGTTCAGCACTTAGACAATACAACCTTTCAGGCTGTGGGCACATTCTTTCAAGTACAAAGACACAGTGGCAAGAAAAAGGAGAAAGGACATAAATCTGTAAATAAAGCTACAAATTAGACCAGATCATCAAAGCCCATGGCCAAAATCAAGTCTGGCGTCAACTCATCAGATATGGGAAGTGCCAAGATCCGGAAGAGGACCTGGGGTCCTAACCTTGTCACTCAGCCTCCATGGCAGTTACTTCAGTGTCCTACTAGACCACTCCAGTGGGAAGGCTGGATTTCTTGCAAACTAAAGGCTATGAGGGATGGCTGGATCAGAATCCTTTATGGTGCCTTTAAGCCCCAGGTCTCTGTGGTCCCTACAAATAATCCAACCCATGTATGTGTGTGTATGCATGTGTGTATATTGAGGGGCGGGAGAGAGCTGATGAGTCCAAGGACAGCAAAAATTATTTTGTACAATGTTGATAACTAATGAGAGTCGATGGCTCTAACTACATTCTTTTGTACAACGTCATGCTCCACATTCAAGATAGGGCATTGAAGGAATGCTGAGGTTGGCGGTATGGGTGAGTTAATGATGATAAAGACAGACATGAAAGAAGACACTTATTAATCCCTGGTACTTTTGAGTAGCATGAGGCCCATGGGGTTTGTTGCTCATGCCTATGTTACAACATGAAGAGGTGATGGCTGGAGCTCTAGTAACCATTTGGGTCATGAGGACAAAAGCACACCCTGGGTACTGTAGAATGTTCTTTGGAATCTTTTGGGATGGAGTCCAGTTCCTACAGGATTATGACATGGTCAGGCCACCCCTGGACTGCCCCAGACTCTCCTCCCACTCACCGTCCATCCTTCGACTAGGTTCAGTGCAGCTCCACTCAGCACCCAGCTGGATCACATCTTCCAATCATACTAAATTGAAATCGTCTGTTGACTTGCCTGGCTGCCCCAGCAAACTGTGCTGTCCCAGAAGGCTGGGACCTTCAAGCCTAGACACGTCTGTTATCTAGTGAGTTACCTGCCACCCAATAATGTTTATTGAACAAGTGAATGAGTGGTCATTGATTGAATTAACGAAAATTTTGTTATGAGAACATCAGGGGTGCCATTGCATGGGAGGTGTTCTAGCTAATAGAATCCCATGGATATGGACAGCTGCAAAGAACAGAACATTTTGGGTGCATTTTGGGCCAAATTCATGCTTTGAGGGGCCTTCTCTGTCTGCCAGGTCCCTCCCCTCCAGCCCTGGAATACACAGCAGGAATCGATGATGACACTGACTCATTCTGGAATGTAAGGTTTGGGGGGGAGGCTGATCAGGGACTCGCAGTTGATGAGGCCACCTGCTGGGGTGGTTACTCTCTCCCTCTGCTTCCATGGCTTCTGCCCAGAGGCTGCCCTTCCCGACCTCATCCTGCCCTCTCTGGCCACAACTGATGATCACACAGACTCCCTCCTTCTCGCCTCTGGAAGGCCTGGGTGAGAGTCTGTGGCTCTCTTCCACTCTGCCACGTCCCCCAGGACCTTAGTCAGCAGCGTGGGTGTTGTTCATCTTCTCATCCACCACCCAACCCAGGACACAGTCTGTGAAGTGAAACCCGGCGGTCAGCCCAGGAACTGCCGCAGTGGACCGAGTGTTTTCTTTCCTTCACACCTCTTTCTCTTTAACCTCTGGTCTTTGGCCTTCTCCTCCACATGTCTTGCCATAGACTTCTCACCACATGTCTCTGTTTCCCTCTCTGCTCCCTGAGAGTTCTGAGCAATGAAAACTTCTTTGGTGTATCACTAGAAGAGTGGCTGCTGCTCCCCTCTTCCGTTCTGACAACTGGGCTACGAGAACCTTCTTGCCCTCATTAGTTAGATGACACCAGGGACTCCTAAACGTTTCTGAGCCTCCACGTACTCATTCATAAAATGGGATTGCAAGGGCTGACTATACAGTGGGCTGATCGTGAGGAACATAATCGTGGAGAAAGTAGAATGAAAGGTCTGAAAAACTGTACATCACGGCAAGCAGGTCATGATGGTGTGTTCATTATTTATAGGTCCAGGAGAGAAGAGACAAGGAGGGCTGAGGTACACAGACGCCTGTTCTCTACCACTCACCACTACCTCCATCTCTTCTCCCTCATCTCCATTTGTTCGCCTTCCATTTGTCTACTACTTTCCATTTGTAGCCATCCGCCAGGTATTCTATGAGGGTTGACCTTGCATGTTCTGCAGTGGGTGTGCTGCACTAGCCTCTTCTCTTCCACAGGCCAGGCCTGCCTGCAGTGCCCAGTAAGATCCAAAGACCTGGAGCAGCCTCCCACACCGACCCCACTCCCCCAACACACTGCAATGACCCTGGGGACTAACGGCGCTCCAGGGGTAGAAGCCAACCAGAGGCAGTGCAATGAACTACTGACCTCCGAATTCTTCTAGCTGCAGTAACCTGATAGCTCCATTTTGTTTTTCCTAGACAATTCACTGATCCCTAATTTTCTTCTCTTCCTTTGTGGCTTACAGAGGAGTCTCCTGACCTGTACCCAGCAGAGATTGAGGGAATGACCATAGTTGTGCCCAGTTGTGCCCTCTGGGCCCCTTGTTTTGTCCAGCCATGGCTCCATGGCAGAGTGGATTGGGGGACCTTTTTTGAAAGGTGGATTCTGATTCATCAGGGGAAACTAATATCATCAGATGATGGAGTTGGAGGGAGGCGGGTGGGGAACAGATCCCTCCTAAGAGCCAAGCTTGCCTTCAATCATGCTATTTCTCTTTCCCAGTCTGATCTAGCTTTTCAGAATACCTGAGTACTCCCAGTTACCCCCACAGTCCCCATACTGGGGAACACTATTCAGTCTTGTCCTTCAAGGACATTGAAGGTAGGATAAGACTTTGTCTACAACCTTCCTGTCCTCACTTTTCCACCAATAAAAGAGTGACCTATGGCTGGAAATACATCCAAGATATTGTGAAGCCAAGTGCTAGGCATTTCTTTTCTGTGGTCCCTGAAAACCAAACCCCCTGACATCTTAGACCAAAAAGCCTAGAGGATAGGGTAGGAGGAAGAAAGCTCTTCAGTTGGGAAGCCCCTGGCTTGTAGCCCCTAAAATTCCAACAGTATGCCTTTATGCTGGATATCTTTTTTCCTGTTTGGCATGTTTCCAATTCCTCAAGGTATTTTATTCAAATAAATTGTGAAAAAAAATCACTTTGCAAATTTTAACAACTAAATATTGAATCCTTAGTGTGTTTGAAAGCAAATGTTTTAAATCAAGGCTTTGAGTGGATAATGGTTTATAGACTCACCTTTTCCCCACTTGTCTTCCACAAAACCATCTTCAATTTCCTATGAAGAGCTGGGAAAGTAAACATCAGCATATTCATTTAATTTCCCCTTGGCTCTCCAGAACTTGTTTCTAGAAATATCTTTGATTCCCTCTGACAACTCTACTATCTTTCTATTTCCCTAATCTGACATCATCCCTGAATGTTCCCTCTTAGCCCTCTTGGCTTACATCATTACATTTTTCAACTTGTCTCTACTGGTATCTTAACTCCTCTTTTGATAGTTTTCTGATAGTTTGTGTTAGGATGATGATGAGGATGATAATGATGGTGACGGGTTGGAGTGGGGGGGGAGAGAGAGAGAGAGAGAGAGAGAGGAGAGGGGGGTGGGAGAAAGAGAGAGAGAGAGAAGAGAACTTGTTTTGTCCTTTCAACCTAGGAGTACATGTGAACCTGTTCATTCATTTGGCATACTCCCTCACTACTGCATAAATTTACATGACTCATAAGTAAATCTATGAGTTGCTATATTTTGGACATTTATGCAGCCTCCAGATTCTTCCTCAAGATCCTCCTTCTCTTCTTCCTCTTATCTTTTCAGAAAGTAGAGGTTTCTCACATTCCTGGTAAGAGCAGTCCTATCTGTTAGTTGGTTCTGGGCATCAACTCTTCTCTCAAATCCTAATCTGTAAGTTGAAGGGTTGCATATGATGGTCTCTGAGGTCCCCTGTATGAGAGACTAAATGAGATTGTAATGCATTCACAGAACAATGTAAGGGAGGAACAAAGAGAAATCAAGCTCTAATGGACATGCATGATAGAGTCATTGATGGTTTAGGGGAAGAAATATCAGAGAATAGAGAAAGAGGGTTAGAATCTTAGGGAAGGCATTAAAATATGTCTCAAGACACTGCCGTCTCTCCTTTTCTCAATGCCCTTGAATGTGTCCTTGGCATCTAATGTGTTATGTCCTGTGCTCTTTAATGTACATGGCACAGTGGGAGCAGCTACAGCACCAGCACTGGGGGTTAGCACATGTCTTAAAAACAGCTCTTGTTGTTGGTCACAGCACTAATTCCATTGGAATTTGGCTTCAATAGCTTTTGAGGATCTGGCATCTCTGAGGTTAAAGAAGTATTTGGTAAGAGGCAGGGTACTGACTTTACAATATGGGCAGATGTCCACCTGGATGTAGGGGGAAAAATACACTCTCCTCTGCTAATAACAGCCTTCCCTCGTTAAAAGAAGATTGCAGAACTCCAAAGCAAGACTCCAGATACCCTATGCTTTCCTTCAGCCTTACCCATTGATCTGGAAACCTCTGACGTTCATGTTGGATCATCTGATGTAGACTTGTGATTAAAGGGGCAAAATTGACTTTTCTATACTAGGTTATTAGCTAGCCATCATCCTCCTTCTCCTCCTCATCACACACACTGGATGGAGTAGGTGCCACTGGGAACATTTGTGTTACTGGGAACATTTGTATCCAGGTTTGTATCTTAGGTATGAACCAACGTACCACACTATCAGTGGCTTTCAGGTGTCATAGAATTTCTATCACATATAAATCTGAAAATTGAAAATATTAACCACATTTAGAATACAGTAAATATCGAACAATATTTTAGTCATTTCTGGGCCCCAACAGTGACTAGTACAGAACTTTGTGGGAAGCAGTCACTCAGGAAATCATGTGTTAGTTTTAATGATCATGATCGTGATGAAGATAAATGATTTAATATAGTAATATGTTTTTCTTTCTTTTTTTTTTTTTAAAGATTTTATTTATTTATTTGAAGAGAGAGACACAGCGAGAGAGGGAACACAAGCAGGGAGAGTGGCAGAGGGAGAAGCAGGCTTCCCGCCGAGCAGGGAGCCCGATGCGGGGCTCGATCCCAGGACCCTGGGATCACGACCTGAGCCGAAGGCAGACGCTTAATGACTGAGCCACCCAGGCGCCCCTATAGTAATATGTTTTTCAAATGGCTTTTATATATTGACAGTTATATAAAGTTAGCTGTATTTGAACCTTAGAACCATGTTAAGGTAATAAAACATTTCAGTGCCTGAGTATGAGCCTATGGTGGGCAGAGACTGTGTTTTATTCATCTTTGCATTTCTAGCCCTTATTGTAGGACCTGGCAAGAGATACATGTTTAACATTATTGTTGCACACTTAATTTGTGCACGAAGAACTTACTAAGCATTCATTGTGGAACAACAAGGCTGCCATATATGTCACTAGAAAGATTGCATCATATGGTGTAAGGGGGTGCTATTAACATTCAATACGTTGGGAACAGTGTACCCATAATTGGTGTCTAACCATATTGTAGTATCCATGAGAATCAATCAAGACATGAGTCAAATTCCTACTCTTTTGGAACCTACAGTTAAAAAAAAAAAAGAAAAACAATAATCTCATTAACAAATAAATAAATCATATAAATTCAGATAATGAAAAGTGCTCCAAGAAAGAAAACAGGATGATGGCATCAAAGCAATGGATGACGGGGGAGGGGCAGGCTATTTACTGGAGTCTGGAAAAACCTCTCTTGCCGAGGAAAACTTGGAGTTGAGACAAATGATTAGGCAGAGGCAGGCATACATTAGCTGTTTCGTCCATGCAACAACTTCATTAGGTATATATTATATATATATGTATATATATAATATGTGTATATATATGTGTGTATATATATGTATATATATATCTCCCCATTTTATATGGGAAAAGACCCAGCCCCAGAAAGAATTTTGCTTCAAGTCACACAAAGTAGTAAGTGGCCTCCCAAGAGTTTGTGCCACATTTGTTCAACTCCAAAACCACTGTGTGTAAACATTATATCATGTTCTCGCTTGTAGAAGAGAAAGTGAGTGGAACAAGGATCTTATGCATTGTAGAACATGTTTCTAGGTGTATGGTACTGGTCTACACAGTGGGTGCTCTAATACATTTTTGTGAGATGTCTAGGATGAAATTCTTAGCAGGATTGATGCATGTCACAAAACTGTCTTCAGCAACTTAGATATTCTTTTCTTTTTAGGTTCAAATTAGGGGACTATTAAAAGCATAGCACAAAGATTTGATGAAGAATCAGGAAGACCAGCCTTAGTGCCAACTTGACCACCAGGTATCTCCGGGACCTTGGGCAGGTCCCTTTTCCAACCTGAACTTCAGTTTCTGTGTCTGAAGATGGATGTGCTATTTGCCCTCCTTATTTCAAGACCATGGTAAGACTCTAATGTCATAACAAATGTGATAATGTTTTAAAATATATAAATCTAAATAATTTTGACTGTATTAATTTGACAATCCTTCGTATTCCTTTTCTTACCAAAGCCAAGATCTTTATGGGGTAGAATCTGATAAAAAACTGGAGACATATCCACATATCTAGGTCTACCTTCCAAAATTAGGCAAAGTCACTTTGCAATTGAATTATTATTCATGCCCAAGAAATACTGTTGCATTAATTACCCAAATAATTGATCCTGGAATTATTTGGTTATAAGTAGCTGAATTTTTAAAATAAGTTTCCCATTTATTGGCCTAGTGTAGATTTGTTATGAATCTTGCCTTGGAGATAAATATCTTATCTCCATCAAGGTTTTTGTCCTAGAAAAGAGTTTCGTGTTAGATCTGTTGCTGAGATCATGACATTTGCTTTTCTTATGCTGCTCACTCAGAACTTTCTATTGTAAGAGCCAGTCCCATTTTTTCACGCTCCTTAGTAAATACTTTATTATTAATAGTACAAATCATAATAATCTGACTTCTTCATGTTCATAGTGCTTTTGCAGCAGAGGAACTATCTTCATGCACATTTTTTTCATTTATCTTTATCACAAATCAGTGATGGAGGTTTTAATTCTCATTTTCAAGATAGCAAAAGGAAGTTCAGAGATATAAAGTGATGTCGTTAAGGTGGCACAGCTAGGATGGGGGGAACATGGCCTCAGACGAAAAGGCTACCCATTCTCTGAGTCCAGCCCCTTACCCCCACATATACTCATGTTGAGAGAGCTTGGCCCTAGTTGGATTTTAAACAGACATTATTACATTAATATCTTTAAGTATCTTAATTAGGTCTTTCAGGAAGGAAAAGAAATTATTTGGTCACCAAAAACAGCCTGAGGGTTCCAACTCGAAAGAGTGAGTCTGTTTCAGATCACTCGATAGGGTGGTGGCTCCATTTGGCCAGGAAACTCTAACATCAACGATGAACCATGTGTAGCAGGGGATGCTTGGATACAGCCCCTGGCCTATGAGGAAATGTGACTGTTCGTGGTATGTGCACCCAACACCTACAGCAAACACTCCCACGGCCACCAGTGTTGGATTCAATTAAACATTAAATTCATCATCTTTAGCAAGGAAAGAGAACAGCAAACAGTTGCTCTCTCATGGCTAAACACCCCTCGGATTTGCTGGCCTTTGATTTATTGGAAGAAACCTGCTGGGAAGGACATACTGTGTAGCTGATTAATGTCAGCTTCTGTCATCAGTTTCCACTTAGATTCTTGGCCAGCCCTGACATCTCCTCCCTTAAGGATCCAGAAGAATTTGAGGGCTGATCCAAGAGCTTTACTGGCATGGGATTTGCAGAATGTGGTGTTTGCAAAATAAGGAAGATGAATGGAAGTGGAATCCCATGTTCTCCACTGGACTTGTTTCTTTAATTCATTTCTCCAGAGGCCCCACTCCATGCCAGGACCACACTAGCAAGGGGACTGAGGAAAGTGTGTTCCCAGGCCCCAGTACAGATGTCTTGCATTTCCTGTGCTGCTTTATGTGCTGGCTTCTTGGAGCTTGTCAAACTGGGAAGGGGTCCGAGGAGGAATGTAGTACACATTCACCATCAGAACCTTCGCCGGGACCCTTGGACAAAGCCTGTGGAACAGTGAGCCCACAAGGAGCAGGCCCCATCCACTGAGCAGCTAAGGCTGAGGGAAGACCCACTGCTCCACTGCTCCCCAGGCCAGGCACGCAGGCCTGATGTTTCACAGGGTCATACAACACCATCTTGCTTTCTCCAGTGATAAACCATGATGCAATGGCATTATATTTAAAGCAAGCATATGTTGGCTAATTGAATTTAAATTTAAAAATACTTTAAAAAAATAAATAAAGCAAGCAGAATTTCCTATTTGTATTATTCTTGGTTTTCTGTTGGAGGAAATGCCCATTATTTGATTTTTTAGAAATAATTTTACCTTTTTCCCTTTCTTCTAGTATGCAAAGGATCTAGAAAGACGTGGCAATTTTGATAAGACTCTAAACCGTCTCCTTCCTGAACTCATTGCTGCATTCAGGAAGAAAGATAGAAAGAAAGAAAGAGAGAAAGGAAGGAAGGAAGGAAGGAAGGAAGGAAGGAAGGAAGGAAAGAAGGAAGGAAAGAAAAGAAAGAAAGAAGCAAGGAAGGAAGAGAGGGAGGGAGGGAGGGAGGAAGGAAAGATTTCAGTTGAGAAAGAAAAATCTGTTCTGATCACCTGTTCATATTTGACAAATCATCACAAAACCTGGTGGCATCAAATAACATTCATTTTATTTTTTTATTATTTTTTTAACATTCATTTTATTATATCTCAGAATTTTTAAGAGTCAGGAATTTGGAAGACGACAGGATAGACAGTTCCGGCAAGGGGAATGACATGCAGTTGTCATCAGGAGCTAGAAAAGCAGGAGCCGAAGGAAAGCCAATGGGGGCTTGTTGGGGGGCATCCCTTTCCCCTCTCTCTACCTCTCCTTCTCCCTCTTCATATAGTCTCAGGGACTTTCAATGTGGTCTTTCCACCTGGGTTATTTTGGGCCTCATAGCATGGTGACCTCTGGAAAGTCAAAGTGCTTACATGGTGACTTCAAGAGTGTGTATTCCGGTGGGTTCAACTGTTGTGCTATTTTTAGTATACTTGTGTTTGAAGATACACAGAGGCCTTCAAGATTATTTTTAATGGCTTAGAGTTACTTCCTTATCCTTTCACTAATCAATCATAAAGATCTGGTAGGAGGTTGGACCAAATTACTTCTATGTTCCTCTTCAAATCTATTTGTCTACTGTTGTTGATTTTAACTATTCTGACAGGTGTGAGGTAATACCTCATTGTAGTTTTGGTTTGCAGTTCCCTGATGATAAATGATGTTGAGCATCTTTTCATGTGCCTGTTGGCCATCTGTATGTCTTCTTTGGAAAAATGTCTATTCATGTCTTCTGCCCATTTTTAATTGGATTATTCATTTTTTGGGTGTTGCGTTTTATAAGATCTTTACAGATCTTTGATATTAGCCCTTTATCAGATACGTCATTTGCTAATATCTTCTCCCATTCCATAGGTTGCCTTTTAGTTTTGTTGATTGTTTCCTTCACTGTGCAAAAGCTTTTGATTTTGATATGGTCCCAATAGTTTATTTTTGCTTTTGCTTCCCTTGCCTCAAGAGACATAGCTAGAAAGAAACTGCCACAGCAGAGGTCAAAGAAGTCACTGCTTGTGCTCTCTTTTAGGATTTTCATGGTTTCAGGTCTCACATTTATGTATTTCATCCATTTTGAATTTATTTTTGTGTATGATGTAAGAAAGTTGTTCAGTTTCATTCTTTTGCATGTAGCTATCCAGTTTTCCCAACACCATTTGTTGAAGAAACATTCTTTTTCCCACTGGATATATTTTCATGCTTTGTCAAAGATTAATTGACCGTATAATTGTAGGTTCATTTCTGAGTTTTCTATTCTGTTCCATTGATCTATGTGTCAGTTTTTGTGCCAGTACCATACTGTTTTGATTACTATGGCTTTGTAGTATAACTTGAAGTCTGGAATTGTGATGCCTCCAGCTTTGCTTTTCTTTTTCAAAGTTGCTTTGGTTATTTGGGGTCTTTTGTGGTTCCATACAAATTTTAAGATTGTTTGTTCTAGCTCTGTGAAAAATATTGTTTGTATTTTGATAAAAATTGTACTAAATGTGTAGATTGCTTTGGATAGTATAGACATTTTAATAATATTTGTATTTCCAATCCATGAACATGGAAGTTCTTTCCATTTCTTTGTGTCATCTTCAGTTTCTTTCATTGGTGTTTTATACTTTTCAGAGTACAGAGTGGCTAAAGTCAACAACACAAGAAACAACAGATGTTGGCAAGGATGTGGAAAAGGGGAATCCTCTTGCACTATTTGTGGAATGTAAACTGGGTGCAGTCACTCTGGAGAACAGTTTGGAGGTTCCTCAAAAAGTTAAAAATAGAACTACCCTATGATCCAGTAATTGCACTAGTAGGTATTTACCCAAAGAATACAAAAATACTAATTCAAAGAGATACATGCACCTTGATGTTTATAGTAGCATTATCTACAATAGCTAAACTATGGAAACAACCCAAGTGTCCATAAACTGATGAATGGATAAAGGTGTGAGATACATAAACAACACACACACACACACACACACACACACACACACACACACACACACAATATGGAATATTACTAAGCCATAAAAAAGAATGATATCTTGCATTTGCAATGACATGAATGGAGCTAGAGTTTATTATGTTACGTGAAATGATTCAGTCAGAGAAAGACAAATACCATATGATTTTACTCATATGTAGAATTTAAGAAACAAAACAAATGAGCAAAGGAGGAAGAAAAAGAGAGAGAGGCAAACCAAGAAATAGACTCTTAACAACAGAGAAAAACTGATGGTTCCCAAAGGGGAGGTGGGGGGATGGGTTAAATAGGTGATGGGGATTAAAGAGGGCACTTGTGATGAGTACTGGGTGTTGTATGGAAGTGTTGAATCACTATATTGTACATCTGAAACTAATATTACACTGTATGTAAACTAACTGGAATTTAAATAAAACTGAAGAAAAAACAACTATTTGTCTGAAATCCTATGGGGTATTGTTACTAGGTGTCTAATTCTTAAAAGTAAAACAATAGTAACTTTACTATTGCTCACTGAAGTGTCAG
The DNA here is from genome assembly GCF_964656455.1 of Halichoerus grypus. Taxonomy (NCBI): domain Eukaryota; kingdom Metazoa; phylum Chordata; class Mammalia; order Carnivora; family Phocidae; genus Halichoerus; species Halichoerus grypus. The sequence continues at coordinate 13,878,434 of NC_135721.1, forward strand.
GTACTATTCTGTATACTTTTCATGCATTAAATAATTTAATTATTGCAAATATACTAGAGATTGGCAGTATTTTTTTTTCTTTTGCAAATGAGAAAAAAAGAAGTACAGAAAGGTTGAGAAACTTGTCAAAAGTCACACAGCTGGTAAGAGGATTTAAACCCAGGCGATCTGATTTAAGAGGTCATCTGCTTAAGCCTTATACTTAACCTGCCTGCCCCAAAGAAATCAGTCAGTTGGCTTCACATTTAAGTCACAGAGAACTTTTGGCATGTTTGTTCTTTACATGCACAAGAGATAAGACCCCTTAGACAAGCATCTGGCAGTCTAACTGAAGAAACAAGCAGCATGTGACAGATCCTAATGAGGACCCCAGGCAAAGGCTATAGGAGTCATAAGAGGAGAGAACTGGGAGCGAGCTGGGTGTCAGGAAGGGCTTCTCTTTGGAGGGAGGAACATGAATGGGGTGTTAAGAACAAATAGAAGTTAGGGCACAAGAAAGATGGATTTGACATTCTAGATGGTGGAAGGAACTGTCTTTGCCACATAGCTGGTCATATTTCCAGTTCCAGCCTTAAATAAGGGGTTCCTCTTTTAACATGACTGCACTGGATTTCTTTGGGTCCTGAACATTAGATTGTCCCCTTAAGGGAGAAAATAGGACAGGGCTTCTCCCTAAGGATGGGTCAGGGACGAGAGGCCTCTGGTACCTGGAGTACCCAGTCTCTTTCTGGACTCCCCCACCAACCCCAAAGAACTCCTGAGATCAGAGGAGATCTGGCTTCCTCTAGGGAGAGGGGTTGCAGAGCCAGAGCCTCAAAAATAAATTAATTGCCATTAATTATCTGTCTTCACCCTCACTTGTCAGGAACTGAAGACCCTCTTTTCCCAGCCAGGAATTATGAAAATGGAGAAAGACCCATTGCCCTCAGACCCATAGTGTTGTCCAGATGCTGCTAGGTGCACCTAGAGCTTCAGGAAGCAAGGATCATGCCCACCTTCTTCACTGATATGTCCCCAGTAAGTGACATGTGATCTGTGTTCAGTAAATATGTGTTAAAGAAATGAATGAGTGAAGTAATTGATGACTAAATGAACAAGTAGGGATTTTTGCATCTGTGCTCATCAGAGATATTGACCTATAGTTTTCTTTTTGTAGTGTCTTTGTCTGGTTTTTGTATCAGGATAATGCTGGCCTCATAGAATGAATTTGATGGCTTTCCTTCCTCTTCTATTTTTTGGACTGGTTTGAGAAGAATAGGCATTATCTCTTCTTTAAATGTTTGGTAAAATCTTCCTGTGAAGTCATCTGGTTCTGGACTTTTGTTTTTTGGGAGTTTTTTGATTCCTGATTCAATTTCATTGCTAGCAATCTATTTCAGTGTGTCCATCCATAAATGAATGGATAAAGAAGAGGTGATATATTATATATATATGTGTGTGTGTGTATATGTGTATATATATATATATATATATATATGTATGTATTTACCCAAAGAATACAAAAATACTAATTCAAAGAGACACATGCATGCCCAGAATGCTATTTTTTTTTTTTTTTTAGGAAAAAAGGGTGCCTTTTTAATTGCAATTAAATATCCTGTCTGAAGTCAGCGTGCTCCCTGAGCCTGGCCCGGGGGCCAGGCACAGCCCAGAGCAGATGGTGTGCCTCATTGCACCATTGGGGGCCAGGGCGTGGCCACTGGGCTTAGCCCCATGGTGTCTCCTCTGCAGGTGGCCCAGCCTCTGGTGTCTGGGACAGGGGAGGTGGGGCAGAGGGAGAGGCATGATATAATATATCACCAAATAATATAATGTCTCACCAAATATTACTCAGCCATAAAAAAGCTTATATATATCAAGCTTATCTATCTATCTATCTATCTATCTATCTATCTATCTATTGGAAGAGGTGATATATATATATCACCAAATATTACTCAGCCATAAATAAGCTTATATATATCAAGCATATATATATATGATATATATGTGCTTATATATATCAAGCATATATATGATATATATATGATATATACCTATATATATATATATATATATATCACCAAATATTACTCAGCCATAAAAAAGAATGAGCTCTTGCCATTTGCAAAAACATGGATAGACCTAGAGGATATAATGCTAAATGAAATAAGTCAGACAGAGAGAAATAAATACCACATGATTTCACTTATTTGTGGAATTTTAAGAAACAAAACAAATGAACAATCAAAGAATAAAAGAGACAAACAAACAAACAAACGGCAGACTTGTAGAACAAACTGGTGATTGCCAAAGGGGAGGTGGGTGGGGGGATGGCTGAAATAGATAAAGAGGATTGAGAGTATATTTATTGTGATGAACACTGAGTAATGAAAAAAAGAAAGGAAAAAGGAAGGGAAAGGAAAGGAAAGGAAAGGAAAGGAAAGGAAAGGAAAGGAAAGGAAAGGAAAGGAAAGGAAAGGAAAGGAGAGGAAAGGAGAGGAGAGGAAAGGAGAGGAAAGGAAAGGAAAGGAAAGGAAGAAAAACAAGTGAATTTGTATGGGTAGTTTTGGAAACCAACAGGATTCTGGAGCATTAGAATGGAAATGAGATTGTCCCTCCCTGCTACCTAAAAAGGCAGGTAGTCTGAGGTGAGAGTCCTGTGTCCAGAGACCTGGCTTTCTCCTGGGTGGTACAAGTCATACACCCGTCTAGAAGCACTGAAAAAGTGTGTTGGAACACTTAAAAGACCAACCAATGTAAAAGTTACTACATTTAATTCTGAAACCCCTTTATTCAGGTACTCAGAACTCAGGTTTGAATCTATTTGGGGGTAAACTGAACTCATAAATGATCACAAACATACAGCTCTAGATGCTTCTATTTGAAGCATTCTTACGTGGTACCAAAATCAACTCAATGTGATGTTATCTTTGCTAGCAGGTGGCTCAATCTGAATGACCCAATAAACAGAAAGCCCATTATCCTTGTGATAAACTGCTTCTTTGTTGTATAATAGCATTTATTATAAGAAAGGATTTCCCCAAAAGGAAACAAGCTGTGATCTCCTGGTGCAAAACATTAAAGCAAACTTTAGCCATCTCAAAATAACTCTTCAAAGTAAATTAAGATTCTGGATGAAAAACTAGTTTGCCCCAACTACCTGTAAATGATAATTTTTGATGAATTGGGAAAGTAGAAAATTTGAATATGGTCTGGATATTAGATTTACTGAAAGCTTACCAAAATGAAAAAAAAAAAAAGGGAGGTAAATAATTGACTGGAAAATAAAGGTTTCCAAAACAGAATGTATGGTGTATATAAAGCAAGATCTTGTTTTTACAAATATAATACAGTTAATATAATAATAAATTGTAATAATAAAGTATACCTAATAATAAATATGTTATATGTATATCAATACATATATATTAATACATACATAATATACATACATACGTATGACTCTGGAAGCCTACCAAGGACCCAGTGAAATGGATAATCACAGAGTCACGGATCATTTCTTCCTTAGATTTTAAGGTCAGGACAGGTAGTCAATAGCAAATCCTGAGAAAAGCCTGCCCGATAAATAAAAAAGTATTTAGTTTAAAAGTCTTGATTGGGATTATAATTTTGTGTTTTCCTGCATATAGACACTGTGCTAGAAGTTAAGGACTCAGAGACATCTAAGGCTTGGAGGGGTCCCAAGCTAATAGGGAGATAACCTTGCACTTGATGGACCATAAAACTAGTGAGAATTTAGAGGACCAGAGTTGGATTTGTCTGGATATTCTATTTGGTTACTAAGTGTTCAACTGAAGGGACTGAAGGAAGGCTCACAGATGCCTTTTGAATATTATCATGGCTTCCATATCATGTCCATGGCAGTAGGCTCTGTGCTGAATGGTTTGCATATGTGACATTATTTAATTTTTATAACATTCTTGCAAAGTAGCTTCATAATTCCTATCTAAAGTTGAGAAACAGGTGGCTCAGAGAAGTTGAGCAACCTGCTTTTGGTTATACAGAGAGAAACATTTCCCAGCGGCTTCATTTCACACTGGCCTGGTGCCTCCAGGTCCTTTATCTTCATCCATCCTGGCTCCCTCCCTGTAGGCCAACAAGACTGCCCAGTGATTCTGTCTTGGGAAGGACATTGGGGCCCCCATTCTGTCCAGCTCCTGATAACTCTGGGCACTGCTATTCTAGTAATACTCAGAAAAGATGAGCCTAGCTGGGGTGTGGGCCAGTCCAATAGTCTTACTATCCTTGGTTTCACATTTGGAATTGTTTTCTCAGATGAGGATCAGGAAAACAGATTCAGAGCCACAGAACTAAAATGAAGGCGGGATATCCCATGGTCATGCACCTGCTTCTTGACCCAGGTGCCTAGCTCCATGGCAGTTCTTACTCTATATAGCAACATGGAAGGCAGCTGGCAAGGTGGCTTATGGCCGTCCCAGGAGGGTGATCTCTCCTAGAGCAACTTATCTAAAAATAACAGACTGGGTTCTCCACCCCACTTCCACCTTGGCCACACCGGATGCCTGGGGAGAGGATGAGAGGCAACATCTCTGACTTTGAGGATCTCACTTGCTAAAGAGAAGGTGGTGGTACCAGAGGTACGAAGAGTAAGTCTGGGCAAGTCAGTGTGGAGTCCAGACTCCTTTGCTGGGCAGTCAACACTCTCTACAATCTGACTTCAACCCACTGTTTCAATGCATCTACTCATTTCTCGTCACCACACACAAAGTACTGGACCTGTCTGAGCTGTTTGCCATTACCTAAGCAAACCAGTCCCTTGTTGTGCATTCTCTTAGTGCTTGTGCATTCACCTCAGTCCCACCCCACCCTTACCACCTCTCTTTGTGCACCACCGCTCACCCTCCAGGACCAACTTCAAGTCTGCCTCTTACAAAGGGGTGCCAGAGCCCCACAGAGAGCTTCAACAGGCAGCCCTGCCTCCCAGACACTCCTGAGACAGGAGGGAGACACAGGCCAGGGCTGTAGACCCATGGACTCACGGAGGGTGTAGGGTGGGCCATTCAGGAGCCCCCAGCAACAGCCGGTTCCCTGAACCAAGAGGAAATGGTGGGCAAGCAGGGAGGGTGTGCAAGTCGGTGACAGTGGTGGGAAGACAGGCTGGAGGTGCTGGATGCTGAACCCAGCATGGGGCTCTGTCCCCTACCCTTAAAGGTGCTGACCACCCAGAGGAAGTGAGAACAGAGGGCAGAAAGCGATATGCCCTTACAATGGGGCAGACTGGGGACAAGATCAGTTTCTGTTGCTAATCAGTGGTCTTTCTTATTGGCACTGGGAGAACGTTTTGTTAAGGTTTATTCAAGTTTCTGTTAAAAGCCATGTGGAATGCCTTAAATGTTCTTCAAGTCACTGGGTAGAAGGATGCTAGGCAGAGCCAGAGTTGGAGCACAGCTGGCCCAGCTTTCTCCCTGAAGCAGCAAATGAGGCAGCAAGGAGTCCTCAAAGGATATGGCTGAGAAGGGCCCAGAGGCTTGCCTGCCAGCCTTCTACATTAACCCTTTGTTTGGTTGCTCATAAGTCATTGTGCCTTAGTTTCCCTCAATCTTGGAATGGAGTGTGGAATTGAGTTAGATCTATTGTAAATCCTGAAACATCCTTCTAACCTGGAATGGAGACTCTGAAAAGTAATGAATGAATTTTTTTGGCATCGACCTCCAAATGGCCGATTTTCTCATTAAAACCAGAGAATGGATAATTTTAAAGAGATTATTTCCCCCAAAGATAGTAATCTGCAATTTAATATTACAATATCATTTCTTGAAGTCAGTGGTTAGAACAGCTGCTCAGAGAAATTATTAATTTCCTGCAGTGAGCTGTGAGCTGTGATCGGGAACTCACGGCCAGAATGTCATTATTTTTTAAGATGTGCGTTATGCATAGAAATATCGCTTGAAACACAAATGCATTGCAAGTGATAGTACTTAACTGCAGACCATGTTGAAGAGGAGTGATTTTGTGGAGTTAGATTTTATTGTGTTGCAGAAACACATGGAAATTGATCAGAGGTCAGGCTGAGGCACGCAGAGTAAAATGCACACAGCACTTTAGGTCAAGTATTCGCTTGGTCACTTCCTCGGCTAACTCTACTAAATCTGGAAAATAATAGAGGCTAGCATTGGGGTCATTGGGTGTCTGCATCCTACTCATCTACTCCAAGGGCGGCCTCCTGTTTTTTCTTTCAATGAGGCAGGCTGTCTCAGCCTTGGCACTTGATATTTTGAGCCAGATAATTCTTTGTTGTGGAGACTGTCCTATGTATTGTCAGATGTTTAGCGGCATTTCTGACCTCTACCTACAAGATGATGGAGCATGCTTCAGTTGTGACAACTAAAAATATCTTCCTACTTTCCTTGCCAAAGATTCTCTGGAGGTTGGGGGCTGGAGCAAAATGACCCCCAGTTGAGAACCACTGCAGGAAGGGAGATCTGTATCTGTTTAACTGGAGGTCCTTCCAGAGGCCAAGGATGGGCCCAACAACCTCCCACTTATTTCTTAGCTCCAGCATCCTGAAGTTCATCTAAAATAAACGTATTTCATTGTTTATTCAGTTTAGTTACAAGCTCATTTCCAAATGAAAAATTGCCCCATGCTTTTCTTTTTGCAATTTACAATGAGTAATGGACAATTTTTAAACTTCCTTGTAACTTATGAGAACAACAAAATGTACACAGTTTCATTCTTACAGGGTGACTAGTTGGCTCTAATAGGATAATGTTTAACAATTTGCCGAAAAGTGTGCTATTAAGCAGTGAAATAAATACCAGTACAAATTACCTTTGATGCCACTATAAAATAACTACTTTAGCCATTTTCTTGGATATCCTCACCCTGATATTCAATTTTTCCATCTCCTCCAGCTCCACATAGGCCCCACTAAGCCTAAAACATGTTCAGACGAAAACCATTCTCTCAACAGAGATGCTATGTCTATCCTCACCACAGCCTTAACCATTGGTCTATATTGCCCCCCATTCAGCTCCAAATGAGTCAGTTGACTATAAGCATCACATTTGGATGGACCTGGTTTCTAATGCAATTCTGTCATTCATGAGTTCTGTGCTTTTTGATAAGACACTTAGCCTTCCTGGGTCCAGTTTTCCCTCTTCCTAAAGTGAGCTGGCAATGTCTACTTCCTTGAGTTGTGAGAAATTAATGAAATAATGAGTAAGAAGGCCCTTAACATGTGCCTGGTACACACACACACACACACACACACACACACACACACACTATGTTTGTTTCATTCAAAGGGTGGTCACACTTGTATAGTCTGGACCATGTCTGTGGGGCATTTCCTTCAGTGTGATGATGCCCAGCCATAATTCCCAGGCCCATTTTCTTGGCTCCTCACTTCACTTAGATTGGTACCTGGGTTCTTTCACTCCAAGGCTCCATTTGGAAGAATAACATCTCCAAGCTGCGTTCCCTATGGGGCTACTCAGGACAGTTGGAAGGAGTCCACTGGGCTGAGCAATCTTTCTCTAGGACTTGCCCATTGTGTGGCCAGCTTGAATGGGGATTCCAAAACTAAAGTCTATGTGATGAATGACGGTGCTTAGTAGGCTAAGACCCAAGGCCTTCCCTGGGGGAGAATGGCTAAAATGTTACTCACTGTTAACCTCCATGACCACCTGGCCTACCATCCATTTAGATTCTAAAAGAACACTGGAAAGGCTCTTTAACTGGGGACACTATGAAGATGACAAGAGCATTGTGAAGAACTGAGCCCTCACCATAAATGGGATTGGACACAACTCACGAACTGGGACAACACATGCATCACATTTGAAGTAAAATATCAGGAATTCTAGTACAAGCTTTGAGATACTGCTCATTGCAATTCTTGTGGGAACCCCTAGTCAGAGAGTTGGAAGAACTGGAACTTATCTGCTTGGATCCCTCTTGCTTAACCTAGGTTCTCTGCTCTCTGCGATGTTATTTTCTCATTTCCTTGTTACTGCTTGCAGAAAAATCTTAATTTTTTATTCAATCCTCCCCACCCCAAGAACTGTCTTTATTGACTGATTTCCATAGCTCTACACTGCCCTCTTTTTTGGGTTAGCCTCAGCATGGCCTTCTTTTATTTAATTGGTTCCATAACTTCCTCTCAAATCTGACCACTTTGCTCCATAACTCAGTTCCCTTTCTCTCTTTCTCTCCCTCTCCTCCCTTCTATTCCTCACATTTTCTGTCCCTTTTAAATCTGGTAAACAATTTTAAGATACAGAAAATAATAGAAAATTCACCAATGTACTCAGGACTCAGAATTAACCAGTGTTACTATTATATCATATTTGCTTTGGAGTTTTTAATTTTTAATTTTTTTTTGTTTTTTTAAAATTTTTTAATAAAAGAAAAAACACTAGTAAGTAATATGAAAACTTAAATTTACATCCTAGCAAACCCTAAAACTAATATCTCATTCTCCTAAATAAGACAGGAACCTTAGAAAGGTTTAATTTCTCTCTCAATTTATTTCTCTTGTCCTCTGTGTATTCACTTCCTTGTAATTACATCACATTCTGATGTTAACTTCCCCAAATATTACTGATATTTGTGGCTGATAAAATCTTGACATGCCGCCATCTTTTTACCATCATCTCTTCTCATATTACTTCTTGTTCAGTCCCATTCTTTCCTTCTGGGCTTATTTTTCTTCTTGCTTTAAGTACATGATTTAATATTTCTTCCAGAGAGAATCGGTGAGCAGCAACCTTGTTCTTATTTCCGGGGTTCCTTTTTAACCATTTAATTCTTTGCCACTTTCATCTGGGTGAGGGCAGCACATGTACCTGACCTCTAGTATACTCATTTTCTACAACTGCTCTTGTATGAGCCCCAAAGTTGAAATACTACTCATTGAAGGCAAGTGATGATTAGCTATCCCCGAGGCTATTTCTCCCAGTATTGTCTTAAGGATTTATGACTTGGTTGGAATTAGGTCTCCTTTGATTCAAATAACATTTTACATAACACATTTAAAGAGGAATACAATCACATTACATTACAGAAAGCGTCCTACTAAGTGCATCTTGTAGGATCTTATAAGAACTCAGCAGGATTCCCAGATCTCTCCTGTGTTCCTGCCCCCGAAGGGCTGGAACAGGACATTCTGCTTCCCTGGCAGTCTCCACTGCCTTCCACACTCTCCTGTTATTGCTTGCTTGTAGACTACTCCCTGTCCCCAGGGAGGCTGATCATTTGAGTTAGTCTCTTTCTCTGCTGTCCTTGGAAAGCCTCTTCCCTCTGCTAGCAGTTTCAGGGATCAATTGTTCTTTGGCAGAGAAAGAGGCTCGATGACAATGAAGAGTTTCCATTTCTTCTTCCTGCAGCTGCTGACCCAAGAGAGCAAAGCCAAACCGTGCACTTCATCACAGGAGAGGAAGCAACGTGAGCCCTAGAGGTTAAATGGATTAACTCCCCCAATCACCTGAGCAAAAGAGACCAGGGTGCCTTCTTCTGTTGCGGCCACCTGATGAAAACAGATGACCTGTCTTCTCATGTGTATGGATATTAGGCTACACAATTGTCTACATCTATGCAAGTATGGGGAAGTGAACCCATTTACTGATAAACCGATCAGTCTCAATTTCTGGGGAAGAGCTGATGACATGCAGAAGAAAGCAGGACTGTTGGTTTAAAAAAAAAAAAAAAAAGGCAGCAAAGCTAAAAGGAGGAGAATATAAGCTCTTTATCGATTTGCCAATTTTTCCCTATATATCAATGTATTTCACAGTTTTTTTCAAAGCTTTGAAACAGACATTGAAGCATTCTGCAACATCTCTTCTTTTCCAGGTATTTTGTTGACTGTTCTTTCCTTCAAAGAATAACTTCATTGCCAGATGAGGTGAATTAAAACCAAATTTGCTCTATGTGGGTTGTGACAAAGACTGCAGTTGGAATGCATCTCCTGTGAAAGGAGAGATGGTCACATCATCTCTGTCCTGGCCCCCAAGGACTTCATCCGCTTCCTCTTCTCACTGTATCTTTTTCAGAACGTAATGGATGAAGGGTATAGGAGAGTATGTGACCCGGTGTACTTCCAAATAAGTGGTGAGGTACAAGCCGTCAGATGGGCCTGCTGCAGCTCTCTGGAGCTCCTTCTTCCCTTGGGGCAAAGGTGCTTAAGACTAAACCTAAAACTGAAAAGGAGAGGAAATCCTAACATAAATATCACCTCTCAATTACAGTTCATTTTCCTTTCCCTACTTCTCTCTCATAAACACATGCATATTCGCTTAAAGCAGGCTTACATTCCAGAAGTGAAGACATTCTTAAGAAAGGGAAGTTTGAAAATTCAACATTCGGTTACATTTGCCCTGATTGCTGTGTAAGTTCTGGTGAGTCACTGTTCTTTAAAAAATGGGGGTGAGCATCTCAATGATTAATGAAGGTTTTCTAGGCTGGCAGGGGGCCTTACCGAGATGCTAATAAAATTTTCCACCTACATCTTGGTTTTAGAATAAATAGTAGAAAAAGACAAAAAAAAATATGCAATTGCATGCAGATTTTTTTAAAGCTCCCTGCTTTTGGACACATTAAGGATTTGTGTAATCATGGTGATTACCACTTTTCACTTGACTGTTTTTCAGTTACTAAATCAAATTTTTCCTTTTGAACTTGGATTTGACCTCTTCAACATTTGTAAATGAGTTGCAAAGTAGGAATCTTATTTTTCAGAGTGCTATACCTTATATTTTCAAGGCCTGATTTGTACAGTGCCAGTCTCTTATGCTAAATTAACTACCACCACTCATGGAAATACCCTGGATTGGCAGTGGATGTCCTCTCTCAGGGGTCCCATGGCGAAGGTTGCCTAGATGGCAAAAGCAACTCTGTTTTCTAATGTATTGCAAGGGAAATACCACACTGCATGACCCCCATAGAGAAAGAGAACAGTTGCCTTCCCAGCTTTGGGACAATAATGAGAACCCTAGAGTCTGTGTTAACTTCCCAGCTGATGATCAGATGTATGAAAAAGATGGCAAAGCTGGTCTTTCCCATCATCTCATTTTCTCTTTTAGTCCCCTACTCCTGCCTACCACACTCTACCTAAACCCCAGACACATTGTCCTGTTTGTCATTTTCCTGGGGAGACCAGTGCTTATCCAGAAATCAATTGATTCTCTTTCACCTTTAATAGAAATTTGCTTATTGTGGTGGATCCACTAGCTGTGTGCCAACATTTATTCTCCCCATTTTTCCTGAGCACAGAGCTAGACTACATTTCCCAGATTCCCTTGCTTTAGCTGTGACCATGTGATTGAACTCTAGCCAATGAAATCATGAGTGCCCCTTTCAGACATGGCCCATTAAATTTCTCATTTTTGCTCTTTCATGCCTTTTTACCTTTAAAGCTGAATGGAATCAGGACCTTCTCTCCCCTCAACTTTGTAAGCACCATGTTCACAGTTTGAGAACTGCTATCATTCTGAGGTTTCTTGAATAGACACATGGAGCAGAGCCCCCTCACCAGCCACAGACGTGGAGCCATCCCAGGATGTTAACTGATTTAGAAATAAACTGCTCTTAGGTTGAATGATCCATATATGGAATTTTTTGTTCCCTCAGCCTAATCTACACACACAAAAAATTATGCTTTAGTGCTCCCTTCAGATGAATTTGGATTTTGTAATGCATTCTCTGAAAGTTTGCAAGATACAATAAAAGTGGCTGTCCAGTGGTGGTTGGGGACTCTGAAGATTGATAAAAGGGAGGTCCTGGGCTTGAAGGTTTGTGCTCATCAAAGAACAACCACAAATAAAATAATCAGTTGTGTAGGGATAGCAGCTCTGTTATTCAGTTCATGGCAGCCTTTCACCACTGGCTGGCACTCAGAGGAGGTGGATATTTTTCTACCTGTCTGTGCTGGTTTTAGATATGACTTGCTGTAGGAAGGAAATGCTAGAATTTTGTAGGCTTCACCTGCTGAGGAGTCTTGTTTGAAAACTTTACTTTCTGATTCCCTTTCCAAGGGGCAGGATTCAGGGTTCCAGTGTCTGGAAAAATGAGCTTGGTGCCAGTGTGAACCCCTGATGTGCAGAGAGATAAGTGAGCATCTGGGCTATTACCAGGAGCAAAGTCCTTCAGGGTCTCCTCTCAGATTGCAGATACAGTGCCCAGAACTGGATCACTATGTCCAAATAGGGCCAACGAAATGGAGTGCCAGCCCACATAGGCAAATGAGCAAGGATCTGAGGGATGCTGGTTTGTGAGGGTACCAGGAGAGCTAGGTGGGATGGTGAGCCAAGAAAGATGAGGCTCCTGATCTTGCAGAACCAGGTCCTGGGCAATCAATGCAGAGGTATAGTGTGTTTTATGCTTTTTCATGAAGAGACTATGATTTTAAGGTAATAACCATTTATCTGACAAACTTCACTGGACTGAAGAATTTTCTTTTATTGCTGTTAGCCCAGCGATCTCTGTTTCTCCCTCCCTCTCTCTTCCTTCCCTCTCTTCTTCCTCCCTTCTTTCTCCCTCTTATTCCCTTCCTCCTTTTTTTTTTTTCCTTCTTCCTCTTTTATTTCATGGGGCACATTCTATGTCATAGATATTGCATGCAAAGCACTGCAGTTAAAAGAATAAATAAGACTCACTCCCTATCCCCAAGGGGGTTCACAGTCTCATGGAGAAGAATAAGGGTGAAAATAGATAAGAACACAATGTGGAAAGTTGCAAGGAACAGAGTGCTAAGGAAGCAAAGAGGAAAGACATCTACATCTGACTTTAGGCTTCTCTTTCTAGATTCTTGACACATGTCTCTCCATTTCAGAAATCAGCCTCCTTCTGGCTTTGGGTGTTCTGTAACTCTGACATGGCCCAGGAACAGAAGAATCTTGAAATGAATCAGAACCTTATGGAAACCTCTACTCAAAGAAAACTTTAAAGAATCCAGCCCCCTGAGTGTTTGCCCTGGAAGCCCTCCCCAGCCCCCTGGAAGAAGACCACTCTCCCACTCTGAGTGATGTCCTATTTGAGTTTGGTAACTCAGAGCCAAGGTCAGTCTGGTGTTTCTCACTTTATAAATTCTCATCTGTCAAGAGATGCTAAAGGCACCACTCACAGTCAAATGTACCCCAAGGCCATCAACATTTAAAAAACAGCCATTGTTTACCAAGTTCTGTCAACCAGAATCATGTATTTCTTGCATTTGTTTGTTTGAGGAAAAAGTTATTTTGCTCTCTCTAACCACCCACCCTGCAAAAAAAGGAGAAAGTGTTTAAACAAACACATTTCACAAAATAGCCCTCTTCCTCCAGTTGAGGGAGGACAGGACGTCCACACAATGATACATAAAACTGACTTGGTCAATAGAATGAAGAAGCTACAAACACAGACAGCTGCTTTAACCTAACACATATGCTTTCAAACCCTCATTACAAATAGTCCGTGAGGACTTTAATCTGTTCTAATGGTGATTTGTAAACTATAAAACAATCTTTAAGACATTTTGCCTCATTTAATTCTTATCACAACTTGCTGAGGTAGGTAAAATTATTTGCATTTTACAAATGATAAAACTACGCTCTTCAGAAGAGTTTAAAAACTGTGCAAGGTTACATAGCCAGACGATAGATGGGATAAGATTGCATTTAGGTTAGCCTGACTCCAAGCTTCGTGCATTTTCTACTGATCCAGTGTGCTTTAGCTACAATCTCCCTTTCGCCCAGATTTAAACAGCCAGGGCCATCTAGACAGCCAGTGTGGGGCTGGGAATAGACGGACAGATGCAGATGGGGGAGACTTAGAGCTCAGACTAACTCTATGTCCCTGCGCATGTGGCCTTTGGGATTGAGTTGTTCAAAACTAAGACACTCTTGAATAAGAATAGTCCACATGAAAAACCAATGCAAGTGTCACCACAAAGAAGAAAACCCAACCATCCTGAAACACAGAAAAGATAATCCTGAAAATACAAGCTATGACAGCTAAAGATGTGGGGGATGTGTTACAAGGTGCTAGTTTCCAAAAGGTTCCTCTTACCACCACCTCCACCCCTCCTGGACTTCTGCAGACTCCAGAAAATGCCATGAAGGGATTTGGTTTTGTGACTCTTTGGAATGTAGAAATCACTCTTTCATGGATGCTCCCAAAACTTCACATTCCAGCTCTCTGTTCAGTATAGCAACTTAAAATGGAAAAAAAAAAAAAAAAACATTAAAACCCCAACAGATTATTTTAATTTGGGGTTTCTCAACCTCAGGACTATTTACACGTGGGAATGGATCCTTCTTAGTTGTGGGGGCTGTCCTGTGCAATGAAGGATAATTAGCATCCCTGGCTTCTGCCCACGAGATCCCAGTAGCACCCCCAGCTGTGATGACTAAAAGTGTCTCTGGACAGTATCAAAGTCCCCCTGGGTAAACAATCACTCCCTGTTGAAAACCACTGAGAGGACACTTCTTTGCTTTTTTTTGTTTCTCTTAATGATCTGGAAGACATTAAAAATATCACATGCTTTAGCCATTGTTCAGGAGACAGATTTTGGATTCTTTATAGCTTTCATGTGATCCCTCTGTTATGATAATCGATCAATAGTTAAATTCTTTCATTGTTAGAGAATGTTAAGGTTGTTTTTATTTGCAGAGCTTGAGAAAAAATGCTGTGACCAAAGACCTTGCAGTGGCCATATTTGATGGTGAGTCCTGAAACCACCATTTTTCAATTGTGTGATCTTGAAGTTAATTGCTCTGGATATGCACTCTTTATCTAATCCTTTGGAGAGCTGTTGCCAGAATTAGCAGGTAAAACACAGGACATTCAGTTAAATTAGGATTTAAGATCAAGAATCAAAGTAAATTCTAAATCTTTTCATTTAGAAATTACAACAATTGTTTTAGTGTAAGTATGTCCCATGCAATATGCAGTAACCTTAGTCATATAGTGTAAGTGTTCAAAGTTAGCTATTATTACTGTGAACTTAGCACTAGAGAGAGGCAGTTGAGGAAACCATGTGCAGCCCCTGTCTTTAAAGCAAACGGATGTTTAACACAAGCCGGACCAAAGAGCTAGTTGAGATCTTCCCAAAGAACCAGCTACAAACACTTCAAATCTTTCACAGCTTCTTATTCTTTGTTTATCTTTCCTTCATCATTCACCAGGTCTGCTAGTCACGCGACCTTGAGTCTACTGTGTTCCTTTGTTATTGCTCACACCTGTGAAGTTACATGGATAAATAATCAGGAAACAACCTTCCAAATATTTTGAGATATGAAGAAAGTCAAAGTGCGGGTAGGGAGTCAGAAAGAATTGCCTTCAAATCCCATCTGTCACCTCCTCACAGGGTGAGTTTCCAAGAGTGTCATAACCTCTCTGACCTCGGTTCCCTCATCGGCAGGATAGTAGTACCTGCTCAACAGAGCTGCTGTGAAGGTAAAATGGGTCATGCATTTCAAAAGAACTTTGTAGATAATGCTTGCAAGTAGGTTTCCTTTCTTATCATTCCTTTCTTGACCCTGGATTAAATAATTTTGATTTTTTTGACCCCTTTGAAAAGAAATAGTGAGCTACAATGAAGAGATGGAATAAATGGAAAATTATAACTCATTAGTCAAAAAATAATTAGGGAGTATTGACAGCTTGTTGATCAATTTTCAGATCAAAAGACACGGGCTCTGGAGTTTGACAGATCTGGTTAAATTGCTGTCACATCCTCTTACTAACCAGGTAGCACTGGGCAGGGACTAAGATTTTCTAAGCTCATTTCATTCTTTCACAATGTACACAAAATATTTACTTCTCAGGATTGCTGTGAGAATCAAATAGATCATACATGTGCTGTATTTTGTAAAGAAGATTTTTACAGAATCATGTAAAGCTGATTTTTTATAAACCATAAATTGATATAAAAATATTGGCCAGAAATATTATGTTTTTGTCAAAATAAAAAAAATTGTATTTCTGACTTCAGGAAATCACATCCACCAATTAAGTTATGGTTTGAATGTGAGCTGTAGGAGAGACCTAGTTGCCTTGGTTTTACTAACAGACACCTGACTTTCTTCAGTGCAACAGGTCACACAGCTAAAAGATTACCTTTCTCAGCCTTTTTGCAGCTGAAAGGGGCCAATGAGGTATAAATCCAGGTAAGTCGAGGCATTGAAGGGGTGGGCAGATCTTCCCAGAAGGTTCTGGGGCTTATTCAGACAGAGGTGTGGGAATCTACGCTTTTCCTTTTCTTTCCTGCAGCTCGGAATGTGGATGGGATGGTTTGAAATGCAGATGACATCTTACAACCATGATATAAACTTGAGGATGAACGTTGTATGCTAAGGAAAGTGGAAAATAAAAATAAAATTAAACTAAGTCTCTGATGACCTCAGAGCTATCATAAGTGACCCCCAACTATTTACTTTGTTGTGTAATAGATAAGCACACAAAAATGTGTGCCTTGCTAAAGCTTCTGGAATGCTTTGTTGTTGTTGTTGTTGTTATATGCAGCCAAATTTATTCTTAGTGCACTAGGGAAAGTGAAGTATTGTTATGTGCATTTTTTTTTTTAATTTCAAGCAAGGTTTACCCAAAGGAATTGAAAATTTATATCAACACAAAAACCTGCACTATGCTTAAACAGCTTTATTCGTAATTGCCAAACCCTGGAAGCAACCAAGATGTCCTCTAGTAGCTCCATGGATAAACTGTGGTCCATCCAAACAATGGAATACTATTCAGCACTAAAAAGATTTGAGCTATGACACCATGAAAAGATGTGGAGGTCCCTTAAATGCACATTGCTAAGTGATAGAAGCCAATCTGAAAAGGCTGCATACTGTAGGATTCCAATTACATGACATTGTGGAAAAAGCAAAATTCTGGATACAGTAAAAAGATCAATGGTTGCTAGGGATTATGGGGGGAGGGATGAATAGGCAGAGCCCACAGGATTTTTAGGGCAGTGACATTATTATGCGTGATACCATCATGATGGATACATGTCATTATACATCTGTCCAACCCACAGAATGAACGCCAATAGTGAACACTACTGTAAACTATGGGCTTTGGGTGATTGAGATGTATTGATGTAGGTTCATCGATTATAAGAATTATATCACTCTGGTGGGGGATGTGGATGATAGGGGAGGTTATGCATGTGTGGGGTGGGGGATATATGGGAAATCTCTGTATCTTCCCCTCAGTTTTGCTGTGAATCTAAAACTGCTCTAAAGAATAAAATCTTAATTGAGAAATATTTCAAGCAAGGGCCCTAGAAAGAAATACTTTAGTTCTTCAATGCAGGTGCTATGAACCTAAGTTTATACCTGACTCCATATGGGTCATTCATGGTTTCCCTTCATTCGTATGTGTTTCTCATCTCTGAGCAACAACTCTTCTCCTACATGTAAAGTGCCAAGGCCATTACTGAATCTGTTGTTTGTATTCTAACTAATGCAAGGGGCAAATGAAAAGTCCTCAGCCCTGGCTATGCATGACATGTCACTGGGAATCCATAATAATGAATGTGTAGCAATGTTTCATGTTAGCACTGTGGCATTATGCGCTCTCTGGTGAATTGTGGTTCCCTGTCTTTCTGGACACAACTGTGTAGGTGCTTAAAGAACTCTACTTCTTCATCTCTGGGTGGTTTACCCAAAGTTGATCATCATGAACATGTGTCTAATACATTTCTTGTACTGTATGTGGGTAGAATTATTTCAAATGTACAAATTCTGTTTTTTTTTTAATTTGTTCCAGTATAGTTTTTTTTTTCTTCCTCCAAATTTTTATTTAAATTCCAGTTAGTTAACATACAGTGTAATATTAGTTTCCGGTGTAGACTTTAAAGATTCATCACTTACATACAACACCCAGTGCTCATCGCAAGTGCCCTCCTTAATCCCCATCGCCCATTTAGCCCATTCCCCACCCCCCTCCAGTAACCCTCAGTTTGTTCTCACATATTGAAATTTTGAATTTTTCCTCACAGTCTTGGAGAAAAATTTTTATCACAGTTATATTTGCAACCATTGATATATCCTTTTTTTTTTAAATTTCTAGCTTATTAACAAGCATTTATTGATTGAAAATATTCTTTCCATACTTTTGTATAGTCATAATAGCATTCAGTGGTCAGCCTTAAAAAAAGCAATCTCAAAAATTTTAGGAACTAGCCCGAGTAGACTGAATTACTTAGAAGATATCTAATTGTCTTCTTTTTTTTTTTAATTTTTAACTTAATTTTATTTATCTACTTGAGAGTAAAAGACAGAGATAGTGAGAAAGAGCACAAGCGGGGAGGAGAGGGAGAAGCAGACTCCCCACTGAGCAGGGAGTCCAACGTGGGCTCAATCCCAGGACCCCGGGATCATGACCTGAACTGAAGGCAGACGCTTAACCGACTGAGCCACCCAGGCGCCCCTCTAATTTTCTTCTTTTGTTTTTCTATCCATTCCAAGAATTAACTATCTCATAATTAGATAAAGCAGAGAATCATGGGTTAACTATGGCATGAAACCCTTTCATCATATTTTTGTAATAAAACAGCAACATCTGCTGATTGAGCGTCTCACCCAGGACCTGGGGTAAGTTTGAGATGAAACCATCTGGAGAGGAGGGGTAACCCCTGGGTCACGTGAGTCCTTCACGTGACTTCCAATCTGCAGGAAGTGTTTCTTTCCTTTCCATATAATGTTTTGGAGAAAGTTATAGGAACAAAGAATTCTGAATCTGAAACAAAGAATATTTTTCTCTTCTATTTTTATAAAGCTTAGCAATTAATAGGGTGTTACATGTATATCATCCTCACAGCAACTCCTAAGAATAGTGATCACGTTAGTGTCTTCGTTCTACAGAGGAGAAATTAATCCTTCAAGAGAATGAGTGACTTCTTGAAGTTACAGAACCACCTGCTTGGGGTGCTGGATTTGGACCCAGTTATGTTCTCGGATCCAACTCTCCTTCTGCACAGCACTAAGCTCATTATTTCTGTAATCAGAGATCAAGAAATATAAACTCACTCCTGCTATTGGAACCAAAGCTTCATTATTATACCCAGGGTGAATATTTGTGAACAGTGGTTCACAATAACAATTTCTGCCATGTAAAGCTTCCAGAATTATTATTTTCTTTAATAAAGGAAATTGTCCCTCTGACTTCTGGAAATCACATCAACCTCAAGTTCTCTCTCTCTCTTTCTCGTCATGAATGTATGTATGTACACATGACATCATTTGTACAAGTGTATATTTTTAGTGTCTTCACTTATCCAAGTGATTTTTACCTTTATTCTTCTCACAGAGCACCTGTTAATGGTTGGACACTATGTTTGGTTTGGGGACACCAAAACAGATAAGACACCCCATCATCATCACCTCACACACAGGACTCACAGTCCAATGGGGGATTCAAATGTGCTGAAATAACTCTAACACAAGGATTGACATATCCATTATATAATAATATAGAGAAAATGGAGTGGGTGCTTAGAAGAGGAATTGATCCCTCTACTCTTTCTTTTGAAGATAGGATAATCACTGAAAGAAACGGATCACAAGAGGAAGTCTTAACCAACAGAAGGTCATTTTGACAAGTCCCTCAAATCTATATTCCTGTCTTGATATCATGGTGCCTGAAATGATGCCATCTATTGGAAATTATTTGAGAAAGGATTTCTGGAAACTTCTCAGAATGGAATAAAGAAGTAGTTAGTTTGGACCTTGAAGGCATTACCATTTTAGTTGTGGGAAGAAAGAAAAAGTTCCAAAATGCTAACAGCTCTTTTGTCGGAGAACCATTACTGAATGCTTTTTCTGGAATCCACACAAAGAGCATCAACTCCTTTAAAACCTCCTCTATGAATGCACTTTCCCAAGTTCGCTGAAGATATTTAGGCCATGGCCCCTGTCCTCAAGACTCTACTTATGCCTTCCACATCCTTCTTTCAATTCTTGCACATATCCCTACCTTTTTCCACCTCCTCAGCCCTACGAGGAGACCTAACCAGAAGCCCAGGTTTTTCTTGAAGCCTTTCCTGTGGTAGTCCGAGAATCAGCCCTTCTCTCTCTCCTAATTGTTGACATCACTCATTTCCCAACTAACTTTTTAATATTTTTTAAATTATATCATAATTTATCTTGTTATGAAATAACTAGCTATATCAGGTATATTTTTGTGTTCTTTGAAGTCAGGGGATGTACCTTCTAGAACTGTGCATAAGGGGAAATCTATTTGCCTTTCTTCGTGTGATGCATACTTAGCACATTTATTCATCTAAATGAAAGGTAATGAAGTACAAAGTTTACATGCTGGACAGGGCTGTTAAAAGTATACTTTAAAGCCCAAGCCACATTATATCAGCTAAATTAAAATGTACTCATATCTCAATTAGATATTGTGTATATATGCATATTTATATTTGGAAAACCCCACATATGTGCATATGTATGTATTTTTCTATATGTGTGTGTATATATGTCCATACATCGTACATACATAAAATGAGTTCTATATCACTAGTTAACATAATGTTCTGTTTCATAGATATTTAGTTGACCAAATTTATTTCAATTTTCCAGTTTTCTTTTTTATGTTAGAACTGGTACTTCTTTGGGGACATGATTTTCGTGGAATCTTGACCATATTATAGACTGCAGGCGCTGGGCCTAGAGTGCCCTAAGGGACAAAGCAGATGTGTGTCAGGTGCTGGATGGGGTAGGATTGATTCATGACCATCACTGTTAAGTGGTGGTGAGCTCGTGGTTTTGCTCTAGCAGCCCAGCCTCATTGGAGGAAAGACATCTTTGGGGAATGTTGGTCGTGTTGACATAGACATCAGGTTACATCCCTCACTGCTGTTTCCACTTGTCCTGATTTTTCCTAGCGTCCTCTTTTGCTCTGAGATTTTCCAGGATTTTTCACACCACTTAGGAGATTTGGAGATGGAAATTTTGAGTAAAATGTGTTCACTCGTTTTCATGTTATGCAAGAGTGAAAACAAAAAAGCCTCAAACTCAATTTAGGATGGAGTGGGATGGGGTGGAGTGGAGCCCATGCACGAAAAACTCCAAACTGCTAAATTGCAAAAAGGAAACTTTCCTTGAGTTTAATTTTTGGTTTGGGAGATTCTCTGAAGGGATTTTGGAAAAAATGACAGAATTTTAAAGCAAATGAGAAACACCACTGACACGCATCCTCATCAACATGGACTTGATGTGACAGACCCATCTCTGGATTTCAGGACAAGAGAAGGAAGGTCCTAGAACTGCTGGTGGTTTCCTCGGGTATACCATGTGGTGATCCTAGGGATTTTATCTTCAAGCTCGCTGCTCCCTCTACCCCATCCTCAACACCACTACAATTTATACAACTCTATCACTAGTTTACATTTTGATTTTTGTTCAAAATAATATTTCAGACTCAATCAAACCTCCCAGATACAATGATAAAGTTTCCTATTTGAGGGGAAAGAACCTGCTAATGTTCGCCCCATGGAGGACAGTTCAGAATGGCTTTGTGACAGTTGCCAAGGGGCCACATATGAAGTAGGCGCAGATGGAGCCGTCTGGAAGTGTTCCCCAGACCACCCCATCTTCCTCCACATCTGCTGATGGACACAAAGAAAGGATCTGGTGCTTTCAGTCCCCATCTTTTTACCCGTACATTCCATTCTCCTGCTTCTCCATGTTGTGGGCCATCTCTGAGTTAAATGATGAGAAGAAACAAAAGCTGGAAATGTGTCGTAGGGTGTTTTGTACACTCAGATCGGGGAATCTGGTAAGTATCCACGACAATGTGAATGATAATAAAACAGGAAGAGACATTGTGAGACAAGATAGTTGAGAAGTCAGAGGAACTAGTGGTGTGGACAGTGAGAACTTTCTTTTCAGAGAGCAGAGAGCCCTATGGGCCAGCTCAGCCAGAGAAGCTCCTGAAACTGAGAGAAGGGAGAAACCTGAGCTGGTTCTTGAAGGAGCAACAACACCTGCACTATAAGCTCAATTCACTTCAGTACTTTGAGCCCAGTTTCTTCATCTGCAAAGAGACCACACATCTCTGCAGAACTATTGACGGTTAAGTTGAATTGTGTGTATCAGGCAACTAGTAACAATGCCTAATGTATAGTATGGGCTTACTAATGAATGGAATTATTATCGTTATTTTCATTTTAGCTGGAGTGAATCCTAATAAAATATATCTATGTATAAATCAGAATGTTCCTAAATTATTTTTACATTACCTGTATGTTAGAAACATGGACGCTCACTCACTCCATTAATATGGTCTGTTGAGGGGCGCCTGGCTGGCTCAGTCGGTAGAGCATACCCCTCTTGATCTCAGGGTTGTGAGTTCGAGCCACACGTTGGGTGTAGAGGTTAC
This sequence comes from Halichoerus grypus, assembly GCF_964656455.1. NCBI lineage: Eukaryota > Metazoa > Chordata > Mammalia > Carnivora > Phocidae > Halichoerus > Halichoerus grypus. Next base: position 13,900,769 of record NC_135721.1, read on the forward strand.
TTAAAAAAATATGGTCTGTTGACAGTTGAGTATTAGTTGGTTCACTCTTACCTCCCAATGCTGGAAGCTCCAGAGAAACAAAGAATTGTAGCCATATTCCTCACATTCACCTGACATCAGTTCATTTCTAAATTATATTAGTGAGAAAGTGGCTGCTCTTAAAGTTAAGGGTTTTTTTTTGTTTGTTTGTTTATTTTGTTTTGTTTTTTTAGAGAGGAAGAGAGCAAGCACATGTGCGTAAGTGGGGATGAGGGGGACAGAGGGAGAGAGAATCTTAAGCTGGCTCCCCGCTGAGTGTGGAGCCCACACAGAGCTCGATCTCATGACCCTTCGATCATGACCTGAGCCGAGATCAAGAGTTAACTGACTGAGCTACCCAGGCGACCCATAAAGCTATGGTAAAGTATGTATAAATTATTTCAGTTCTTGGGGAGCCACTAAAACAATAAATCCCCACACGACTTGAAATTCTGGATGATAATGGTATTTCTCTCCTTGTCCTGACAGTAAAGACAAGACCGAAGCAGTAAAAAGGTTGTGCCATTTCATGTCGGAAACAAGTGCCAGCCTCACTGAACAGTATCACAGAATAGGACAGTCAGGCATGAATGGATGGGAAAGGAAGAAAAGGAAAGGCAGAGAGAGATAGAGACAGAGAGACAGAGCAACAGAGACAGAGAGGTGACTGAATATGGTCTTAATTAGCAACTGCTGCAGGGGAGAGATCTTAACTGCTGGAACTGGACATTCTGAGATGTGGTCCGGGGAAAGAAATCAGGTTTCCTTTTTGCCTAAGGGCAAAACATTGGCAGTTCCTCACAGAAGTGGAGTGCAGCCTCAGGTTCTTGCAATCCAAGGCACCGCTGGCTTGGAGTTTATCTAGATCAGAGGTGCAAGGTTAAGGTCTGTATGGAATCTGGCATTTGAAAATTTCATTGCACTGGCAATGTGGGGTGATGGCTCCTTCAGCATTCCAGAGACAGGTATCGGGATGGTTATGGCCTATCCAACCATTCAAACAATAAGCCCATCCCCAAAGCTTGTATTACAACTAGAGAGGAGGATGGGATCTGATATTTGCATCCATGAAATCTGTCCAGCTCCCTTCCTCCTGTCCTTAGCCCCTCCCTCTCACCTTCCTTTTCTTCCTCCCTTCCTTCCTTGTTCATAACATTTTCATATTGTAAGATATATATTTAAAGGTGAATCGTATATATATATGATTACATATGTATATATATGTATATATACACATACACGTATATACACATACATACACACACACACACATATATAAAATGCAAGGTTTAATGAGTGATTACAAAGGGAAAATTTTGTGAAAATCAAGCAATAGAGCATTTTTTAAAAAGATTTTATTTATTTATTTGAGAGAGAGAGCAAGAGCATGAAGGGGGGTAGTCAGAGGCAGAGACAGAAGCAGGCTCCCCACTGAGCAGGGAGCCTGACACGAGGCTCGATCCCAGGACCCTGAGATCATGACCTGAGCCGAAGGCAGATGCTTAACCGACTGAGCCACCCAGGTGCCCCACAATAGAGCATTTACAGAATCCCAGAAGTCCTGAATCTACCTCTACCCAACCACAAGCTTCTTACCCGCTGGTGGTGATCATGACCGTGGTGCTCACTACTGTCATAATTCTGTGTTTGTTTTCCTGAAATGCTCCAATGACTTTAGTGACCTGTTCATTTTCAACACTATGTATGGAGATTTACCTATGTTATTGCATGTAGCTTATGTTTATTTATTTTATTTTCTGTTGAGAATCCACTGGTGGGAATGTACCACAGTTCATTTAATAGTTCTACTGTTGGTGGACAGTGAGGTCTTTCCAGTTTGTGTTATTCTGGTCAGGCTTATATACGTCAAGATGGTGTGTCCCCATGAGTTTCTCTAGCATATGCAGCCAGGAGTAGAAAGACTGGATCACAGGCTCCATGGATCTTCACCTTCAGGAGATTATGCCAAACTGTTTTCCCAGATGATTGTACCAGCTTGCACTCCAACCAGCGCTGAATGAGAGTCCAGTAATGAGGCTTTCAAAAGCCTAAATGGCTCCTTTTCCTGCTTCACCCTTTGTCCTCCCCCTCCTCCCTACCTGTCATTCATCTCTCACCCTCACTCATCACCTACACGGTTAGCACGATTTTTCTTAAATCATGAATTTGCCAATTGTGTTTCCTATCTATAGCTCAGAGCCCCATCTCTGGCTTGAAATTAAATGGTCTTCTTTGATTTGTTTCAGATTCTTAGTACACAAGACTGTGCTGCCAATGGCAAGGAAACCAGCCCCTGAGTTTTTGGTCCCAGCCCCACCATGACCCACTGGAAGATTCTAGACAAAGGGTCCCATTCCATCATCTGTCCTGTGGGAGGATGATAATATTTTTCCTGGTGCTGTGGGGGCTGTTGTGACAATCAGGCTTGAGCGGGAGGACGTGCTCTGAGTAAACACAGGCAGGCTGTGCACGTGTGAGGGGCCGTTCATGGAGCCAGTCTAAACTTCTGGGAACACGTTTCTGGGCTGTATTCCCAGCTACTTTTCCCTTGGTTTGGTGATTGTGAGCAGAACCCTTGAGTTTTGAGAAGCTCTGTTAGCACATGAGTGCAAGAACATGAGAGAGAAATGATAATATTTTTTTCTCCGTAGGGAACTTCCAGCATCTCTGAGGAAACAGAATTTCTTTTGATCCCAGAAGAGCAGAAAAGGATATTAACCATGGAGTGCCCACCAGTGAGAGGGTCTCTGTGCATCGACCCTTGCAGGGGACAAGGAGCCTGGATCAGGGAGAACAGGCTGGAAATAAGTGAGTGTGCTTGTATGCGGGTCACTGGCCACACTGGCCTGGGACGTGACACCAGACCTCTTGTCTCTGGTGGGCTCTGCTAGGACTCCCAATGTCATCGCAGAGGGAAAGAGAGAAACAAGTCTGGAAGCTATAAAACAATGGCGGTATCAGAGCTGCTTACAAAGTTCAATGCCTACAGGACCAGGCAGATAAATATGTGTGAATCTGGCCAACAGGAGAGCACATGTTGCCCAAAGGAGGCTAGCCTCAACTCAGCCGCAGCTCCTTGCAGCCATACTGGGTGGGGACAGAGTGTGTGTGTGTGTGTGTGTGTGTGTGTGTGTGTGTGTGTGTGCATGCCTGGCAAGAGGGAAGGGCTTGGGCCATCAGCACATCTATGGAAGCAGAGCAGAAGCAACACTGATGAGTAATCGCGCACCCCCGAGACTACACTACATCCCTCCAGGAGCTGCCTCTGTCTAAACGGTGTCACCACGGTGCCACCAAGAGTTAACACCCCCCTCCCAGGCCTACATGTGTCTCTCTCTGGTGTTGGAGGGCAAATATGTAGAAGTATGTTTCTCTGAGTCAAACGTATGCCTCTGTTTCAAAGGGACTCCCCAGGCCAACCCTGATGTGGCCAAACAAAATACTCCTGAGAGCAGGATGCCACGTGTGACTGCCAGTTTGAGTCTTCTCTTCTTAAGGGAAGGCAGTCTGTTCCAAATCAGCATCAAAGGCAATGCTTCACCCTCACTTCAAGCGGCCATTTTGTTCCTTTCTCTCTCTCTTTCCTCCTCCCCTCCCCCGTCCTCCTCTCCTCCTCCTCCTTCTTCTCCTTTTGAGAAAGCACATTTTTCTTCCTTTCTCATGTCTCCTAATCCTAAATTCGTCACCACAGACCCAGAGAGCCCACACGGAATTGGGTAGCAGAGACAGAAGCAGCTACTCTTAGAGGAGGTGGGATAGGCCACTTTTTGGCATAGGATAGAAAGGAGAAAGCTGGAAATTATTTGCTCTGAGTGATTCTAAGTGTCAAAGTCTCTCACATATTTCAATACTTCAGAAATGATAACCAAACTCTTTTTAAATTTGCTTTTGGACCTTCCACTCCGAAGAGATAGCTGCTGACAGCACTGTTTCGAATCCTGGGGCCGCGGAGGGCGGCTCTGCCACTGGGCTCGTCATCTCCCGGAAAAAAGAGAGAGAAGCGTCCCCCTGACTCCCCGACAGAGGGGACCCAAGATAAATACCATCAACGGCACCTGCATGAGCCTTTGGGGATTCTCTGAGGCTCGTTAACAGCATCGGAGCTCCTGACCAGCCATTGGGGCACATGCAGACGGTAGGGCCAAACATCCTGTCAGACCTGACCCTCCAACCATTCAGAAAATGTCTCTGATGAGTGCCCAAGATAGTCCCATGGAGCTTTGTGGAAGTAGCACTGCTGAAGCATAAACACACCTCCTTTCCCCAGATGCTTGGGGCTCTGTTTACAGATTAAATCTCAGGATGTGTATATTCAGTGTTCTTATTCCAGGATATGAATGGCAAGATGAACTTGTCTGGTGATGGCTCTGTCACATTAATGTCTGATGGACGGTTCCGATGTGAAAGGTGCACGGGACGTGCTGCGGGCTCTGTGTGCGCGTCTCGGAGGCTGCGAGGCTGGAATGTGAGCTTGTTTAGAGTGAACCCAAATGGAGTCAACTTAACCCTGCAGGAGTCGAGTCATCTTAAATTCCACAGCCCCAGAAGGCAGGGGCTTGATAAATAGAATGAAACATGCAAAATATTTACGTTGTGATTCACAATCTGCCTAACGCGGTCGGGCAGCATTTCTAGGCAGCTTTGTGGGTTTTAACCATTATTTCAAAATCTCTGGTCAGTTCAGAGGTCAACTAGCTACAGGGCTCTGCAGATTCTTCGTGCCTGCTTAAGTCTTCTGGAGGTACCTGGGTCATCTCCTGTCTGAAGAAATCTGGAGAGAATGCTGGACCTTCTGGTGAAGGGTGTGATGAGGCTAGGGAGTGATCTCTTGGATTCATGGAACATTTAGTGAACATCCGTATTGTGCCTATCACCGAGCTGGGAGAACACAGGTTTTGGTTCTGGAGTCTGACTGAGAGGTGAGGCCAACTTACAGGAAACAAATACAGAACCAAATGGAACAATGAAACCTAATGTCCAGGGATATGGTCGAAGACATAGCCAGACATTGAAGGACTCGGTACAATGTGCACTGGCAGATTCAAGATATAAGTCTGAGGTGAACCAACTTGAAAAGCATTTGGTGTTTCTTCACCCGTCATCTTGAGCTGAAGAGTGTGGTTCCAGGAGTGACGGGGAAAAGAGAGGGGGAGGAGCAGTGGACTCCCCTCCCCCTCTCCACCCCGGATCTGCCAGCTTGGGTCTCATCTCTTGCCTTCCCATCCTCTCCACACATCCTACTTACAATCCTTTAGAGATGCCAGAGCCACAGAGTTCAGGAAAGAGGGACAACTCTGAGATTCTGTGATGCTGCTGCCTGATTCACACCAAGCCTCAAGAAACCACCCTTCCTAGCGCCTTGGTGAGGACGTGGTAAACCTCCCTTATCTCACTGAGGATACGCCAGAGTCTGCAAGTCTTCCAGCCCAGAGTCCTAAAACCGGTAGGAAAGAGGAGTTGTGATAAAAAAAAAAGTTTAAGATTAAAAATATTGTTATAAAAAGCCAGCTTCATTTTCCCTGGGTCTTGCTTTGTAATAACTAGTTGAAAGCAAACATCAGATGCATGTGTGTATTTGTACAGTTTTAGTCAGTTCCAGAATATTTAACTAAATCTAGAACTGCTTTAAAAAGATGAATATTTTTTTGAGAGTCAGTTGCTTTGTCTCACAGATACATAAGAAAATAACAAAAATATTTCAGCTCTTTAAAAACCTATTCCAATAGAGAAGCAAGGCCAAGAAGGGTGGAGGCACAGGCTTCAGGCCATTAATCCAGCCAACAGTTGCTGAGTGCCCCTCTGTGCCACACACCGGGGCAGGGACTGAGGATAGAGTGACTCAGACATGGTCGCTGCGCCTTGAAACCACCTGGCTCTTCAAGAGGCAGTAGCTGAAGAGTACTGTCTATGCACATCTCTTCTGTAGGACAGTTTCCCAGGAAACTCTACCCAGCATCTTCCATCCCTGCTCTTTCACGACTCACACTAAAAACCTCTAGTCTGGATCGAACTTGAGAAAAAAAAAAGAAAGAAAGAAAGAAAAATGAGAAGTAAATACGTTTGACAATAAATTTGAGATCATAAACCTTGGGATTCCTTTTATAATACCACGTACTTCGAAATCAGGCAGTATTTTTCATTCAACATAGATTTCAAGGTAGCTCAAAGAAAACATAGGATTAACTGTAAGTAGTGGGAGAGTGAGCCGGAGCCAAGCTTCCAAATAAACACATCAGAGGCTCAGTCTAAAAAAAGACAGAACACAAATAACCTCCTCTTGATGTGCCTACAGTTTCATTTAACTGTCCCCAGGTCATGAGCTAATTTGCCAAAAGGAGGTTCACTTCAATGTAGCAAGACAGCATTTCAGGAAACAGGTTTTATGCATGTGGTCTGTGGAGGCTGGGCCACTCGAGGCCCTGCTGGAGGAATGGCTCTCACATGAGCACTCTTTAGTATACATTAGCAAACAGGCAATGCTTTCAGAAGTTGGAGAATATGAGCCTTCACAAACATGGGCTTGGCCTAGACCCAAATGTTGATGTCTCCAAATCAAAGAATTCGCCCAAATAAATGTGTTTTGAAAGGCTACGTGACCTTGGGCATCCTCCGTCCCTTCCCAGGCTAGGTGTCTTCCCTATAAAACAAGGAGCTTATATGAGCTGCTCTTTCAAATCCCTTCCAGTATGTGGAGGCCCTTCCCCAAAGACTCAGCACAGGAAGGCTGGCTTCTGCCCCTAGAAGCTTCCAACTGAAGGAGAACAGTCAAGTAGCCAAAGTCCTCGGAGCTCAGCTGTGGGGTGGTTTCCATTCTCACTAATCGTTCAGAACTCTGGGACTGAAGGAAGAGCAACAGAATTATATCATTTCCAGGCAAAGACCTAAGTTCTCATTTCAGGTTGCATGATTTCTCCCTGAATTTTACACTTCATCATCTGCTGCCTTGTCTGACCTAACTCAGTGAGTCTGCTGCTTGTAAAGTGTGCAGAAGTCACTTGGGGATTTTGTTCAAATGCACATTCCTGGGCCTTGCTTCAAATGATTCTCATTCAGTAGGTCTGGGCTGGGGCCAGGAATGAGGCATGCTTCACATGCCCCCCACCCCCCAAGGATTCCTTGTTTCCTGGGGTCACTTTTCTAACTATTTGGAATTCGGGGTCTGTCCCCTTCACATACTTAGTCTCCCACAGGCCAGGGACACAGCGAGCATAGCCAAAGGGACAGGCCAGGTATCCAACCCCAATTTGATGAGGAAGGGTATCAATCAATGAATAAGCCCCAGATAACAGGGAAGGGCATTATTGCCGCACACAACCAAACACCGAGGTCAGCTGGAACCCATCAGGCAATGCTTGAGAAGCTAAGATGAGCGAGAGAAGGGTGCAAGACAGGCTCCGAAGCCGGGTCTCCATCATGTCACCAGAAACAGTAGGCTGCTTGCTAAGGGATGCTTCTTCTTCTCGCAAACACATTTATCCGGAGGGAGTCCCTAAGCCTCCACTATATTTTGAGCTGCATCCCTCAAAATGTCAAAAGTGGGATTAAAGTGTAAATGATTGTCAACTCACTCCTGTCCCCCTGGTACTGTGCTGAGCATTACAGGCTGTCTGGGGACGTAGGGCAGCAGAGGGTGGGGCGTTGGGGACGGTCTTTCAATGTAACGGCATAGAGTGAGCTCCGGTGTGTCTTGGGAGGATAAAACAGTTCACAGGCTGCTACTTTTTTGTGACATAGCTTTTATGGGGGGAGAGCCAGAATATTAAGCTCATTGCTTCCAGATGGGAAGGTTGGACAAGACAGAGAGGCCTTGGCTCTGAAAGCCTGGATGCCGTGGTGCGATATGGATGTGACATATTGAAGTAATCGAGATAGAAGATCTGGCTTTAGCCAAGGCTGTCAGATAGATACTTTTTAAAACATTACATGGTTTGTAACAAGGTATTGTGTATCCTCCCAGAAACCCTGCCGCCTCAGTCTCTGGGAAGGCGGTGGGGGGAAAAGTGTGCTTATTTTGCTTCAGTTACTAAAGCTCCTTTTATATATGAGGAATTTGGCATCTCCCGGCTGGGAGCGGCTTGAGCCAACAGTCCGATGCACTTGTAATGTAGATCATGCTAGTGACTCGCTAAGTAAGTCCAGGTGCTTGCATAAGAGGCAGGGTCCTAAGCACTCCCTTATTTGAGCCCTGAAGCAATCATGGCCCAGCGCCTCAAATGAGCCTCAAATCTGTTTAATAAATCATCTGTCTATTTATAGAGTTAATCCAGGGAGAAATCCTTCAGGTTGTCTGGTGGGGCCTCTTCCACCAGAGGGAGCCCGATGCCCACCTCTTGTGGTCAGGGCTGCTCTTGGTTTACTGGGGATTTCAGCCCACCCCCCCGGAAGCCCTTTGTCCAGTCCTTTCCTTCTCCTGTAATCTTCAGGCCCTGGATGCAGACGTACGGATCAGAGCAGGCTGGGGATGGGGAAGAAAACCTCACTCTCTCTGGAGGTCTCCTCCTCCACAGTCCACGGCGAGGGTTTTGTTCTGGGTTGGCTTGCCCGTGCACACTGTGGAAAGGGAAAGAAGGTCCAGGTGCTTTTGGAAATCCTCAGTTTGCAACGTGCTGGTTTCCTTGTAATTCTCTTAGTCAGGAGACTGCCCCTTCCTTGAAGGAACTTCATACCTGAGAACAGGTTGGGACGTCCCCACGGAACCAGTGTCTGCTTCGCATTTCAAAGCCTGGGAACTGTTAAGTTTGTGTTTTGATTAAAATTTTGTATTAGCTTTTCTTCCCCCTTCAGTGTAATTTCAGGATATTTAATTTCAGCCAATCATCCGAGAGGAGGGGGGAGAAGGTATGTGATGTGAAACAGCACACAGGGAAAGCCAGCCAAGTCAGAAAAGAGAGCAGCTCTGGCTGGGTCCCTGTGACAACTGAAATCTCTTTTGTTCTCCCAGGCAGGCTCTGAAACCAGAGCCCCTCAAGGACAGGAGATCTAGCCCCCAGCTTGGAATCAAGGTGACCAGTTGTCCAGGCCGGCCTAGACTCTGCTGCCTTTGGGGGTTTGGGCAAGTCCTTGAGAGTTTCCTGGCTTTGGTCATCTGGTTGGGCTCTGGGGACAGGAACGTTTACCATTGCCACTGGTCATGGGGATACGGAAACGAAAATAGCAAGTCTTCAGAAAAGCTGGTCTCTGGAGGCTCTGGTGGGACGTTAGTTACACTATCTTAGCCTCAAAATGACTCAAATGTCAGATTACGATGGTTACACTAAGAAGAATGGAGGGACATTAGTCACTATTAACCTGCCTGGTTCTTCTGTAGGATGGCAGTCACTTACTCAAATGTCTGCAGGGTCCAGGCAAGTAATGCAAACATAATTCTGAGGGCATTCCTGGCACACGGCAGGTGTGCAGGAAATATCTGTTGACTGAATGAGTGACTAAGAGTGCGTCTGGTATGAGGCATTAGGGAAGGGGGTGGGGGGACCATGGTACATACACTGTCTTTGGTGTTCAAGTTACAGTTCTTGAAAACACTAAATATCTTCCAAGCCAAAGGCTACTGATTTGTATCTCTACACATCCTTCGAAATATTTTGTGCCTGCTTAAAAGACCAAGAAAGGAGGAAAATAAATTTGGTAGTATAGGAAACCCCAAATCTGCCTAGTTGAGCCTGATTTTAATATCCTACTCTTGCTCATAAATACAGTTCTATTTCCCGTTCTACTTGCCCACTTTGGATTAGGTTAACACAGTCACTTTGGAAATGATATATATGGATGGGATCATATAGACTGAAGGATCATAGAAATATTCTCAACTGCAGACCTCCATACAGAAGACAGACTAATGAGCTAATGACCAATCCTGGCATCATCTTCCTCAAAGAAAGCCCCCATCAACAAAAACCACAAATTATGATAGAGCCAGAGGGATAGCTGGCCTGATTTTAGACCTGGTCATGGGACTGGCTCTCCTTAGTTCACAGGGCTGTTGGTGAGGATTCATGAGATAACATCACATGAAAGGGATTTGTCAATCGCAGTATGCTGAATGAATAAAAAGAGTTAACGCTCTTGTTATGGGGGGAGAGAAACTGGAAGAATAGTCGTATAGTGGTTCACTGCATCTCTTAAATTGGATTATTGGCATGATTCTCTCTAAAGCTGAATAAAATTCCTCTCTGGGGCAACCTTTGTTTTTCCCTAATGCTATTTCTGACTTGAGTTAACAAGTCTGAAGCTCACAGTTGCATGTTAGCTGAGACCCTCACTCCGTGCTCATGCACAGCCCTGCCCCTTCCTTAGTGTGGATGTGGGGTGAGGAGCTGCGGGGCCAGACATTACATAGGCTGCTTCTCTGCCTCTCGGCTCCTTCCTGAAGTGGGGCCCATTCTCAGTCATCGACGGTTTGCATTTTTTCTTTCTGAGAGAGAGAGAGAGAGAAGAGAGTGAGCAGGGGAGGGGCAGAAGGAGAGAGAGAGAGAATCTTAAGCAGGCTCCCTGCTGAGTGTGGAGCCCTCCACAAGGCTCGATCTCATGATGACCTGAGCCAAAATCAAGACCTTACCTCAAGGATTTGGGGTTGCAGATTTCCTATATTATATTCCAGGTAAATGTGCAACGTGATCTCATCCTGGAGCCTAGGGGAGTGCACCTAGCATTGCTCATAAGCAGGTATAGTGGAGGGGGTGGTTAAAACCAGCTCTTTTTGCCAGAACCCGGCACTGCTCCATGCTCTGGTGGAGGCAGATGCTTAGGGTTATGTTTCCAATAAGAGGCATGGATTTGCACTGCCTAATGATCAAAGTCAAAGTCCTAAGCCTGGAATTCGAGGCTCTCCAAATCTGGCAATATCTTTCTTACCTTTTCCTCCTTATAAGCACCCCAGGCTTCAGGCACCACGAGCATTCCACATTTTCTCACACCAAGCCTTTATATGTAATATTTCTTCTGTCTGAAATTCTTTTCTGGACTGTCTGCCTGCTACATTCATGAGCTTATACGGGAGAAATGCTTATACGCCCCTCATAGTTCCCCCAAGAAGGAGAATCAAGGTGGAGAGTTTCACCAGCCTCTCCCAGAGTGGAAAAGTAGAGGAACATTTCTGCCCTTCTCTCTACCTTTCACAGGGAAGGGTTGACGGGGCCCAGGACATACACACACACTGGCTCAGCCGTCCCTCCCTCCCTATTTGGAGGGCTCCCTCTGTCTGTAGATCAGTGGTTTCCTGCCTGGTCCCTACCAGCTGCCTTTGGCCAAGGTTTCCTGCTGCCTTCTAGAAGCAGTCACTAGACCCCGCTCTCTGCGCCTGTCCATCCACTGCGGCAGGACTGGCCGGAGCTAGGGATGCCCCTGCAGTAGGCAGCATAAGCACATCTGCTCTGCAGACCCTCACAGGGGGCCTCCCAAGCTTCAGATGCAAAGGCCCGGGGCGAGGGGGGGGGCATGTTCTCCCATCCAGAGGTAGCAGCAGGAACGCCGATGCTTTTAGCTCCTTCATATGACTCCATCTCTCATGTTTGATCAGTTCTGAATCCTGAGGGTGAAGAGAGAAGTTATTAATTATATCCTCAGACCTCAACACCCAAATATCACATCTTCAAAGAAGCCTTCTCTGACTCTCTTACCAGATGGATGAATTCCCTCCCTTTTACCTCTTAGCTTATGCCCTACAGAATTTCTATTTTACTTCATTTGTTTATCCTTATGGTCAATACTTATTTACAGGTGTTTGCGGAGCTGGAATTCTCCCGAATTTAGGAGGTAATGAGAAGTCACATTTTAAGTGATTGCCTCTGAAAATCCAATTCTCACACTCATGTGGTATAAAGAGGACAAAATTGGACAGCAGGCCTAGATTTAGGTCTCGGATCGAGGCCTATAAAGTAACAAGAGCCTATTAGATACCAGCAAGGTGCTAGGTGTTTTTTGAGACACAATCTTGAGATAGCTGGGCACCATTATCTCCTTTTTATGAGAAAGATAGCTGAAGCTCAAAGACAGAAACAAACAATACCAAAAACCACAAGAAAGACCCCGTGGCCTGTAGTCAGTGGTTGGTAGAGCCGGAGCTAAGAGCCAAGGCTCGAGACCTTGAACGTTACACTCCTGGAGCCACACCACCCTCACCCTCTGTGCCCCTCGTAGTCCCTCTGTGGTGACAAGAGAAATCTATAAAACGTGTCTCTAATAGTGACATAGGCAGTAAATGATACATGCTTCAGGCTGCCAGTGTGTGGACAACTTCCACGCAGAGCTCATCCCACGGCCTCGCACACTTGTGGCAGGTTCAGTGGAAGGGGCAGGGTTGACCAGAACCCTGGGAGGGGAGCACTCGAGTAGGCAGAGAGGACTGGGAGGAGCACCCAGGCAACAGGTCCCAAGGAACACAGGAGCCGGCGGGGGGGGGCAGAACAGGGAAATTCAGAACGCAGTGGATTTACCTGCCGAACAGGCCCACCATGGCCACAGATGAGATGGGAGGCGGGCAGAATGGACAGCTGGGTCTCTCCTTGACTGGATGGATAGTGGTTGTCAACCTAGGATGAAGCGCAGCATCACCGTTTTGAAAATACTTATCCCCAGTCCCCAGATCTACTGAATCGGAGTCTCCAGGGATGGTCTGGAGCACTCATTATTTTTTTTTCCTCCCCCACAGATGACTCTGATGCAGAACAAAGGCTGAAAATCACTGAGAAAGGAAGAAAGGACATAAGGCAGATAAAGAGCCCTGGATTTAGATTCATGAATCCTTGATCGGAGTTCCAGCTTGGCCATTCACAATGCTCTTAGATGGGGCAAAATGCTGTCTGCTCCTCATTTTTAAGATAGGGGCAATAACAAGACTGCTTACCTCCCTCCAAAGGTCATTATGAAGACAAAGCAAAATATGGTCTTTGAGATCCCCCAAGGAAGCCCATGCCCAGGGGAACAGCCAGGTAGACATGGGCTGATGCTGGGAACCAGGAGGGTCTGCAGGTTGCTCCTGAACGCGCCTGGGGCCGGCAGGGCGCGCGGGCAGGGCACCGCGCGGTGGTTAATGCAATGACGCAGGCGTGAGCTGATAGAGCACAGCAATGGTAAGGCCTTGAGGACGTCTGTGTGGCCACCGGCCAAAAGCATCCAGATTCTCTGTGGGTGAAAGGTGAGGCCGCATCCACACCTAAAAATAAAACGGGCCTTTCCCAACGCTGGCCTGGGTGCCTGGAAATGACAGGAGGGCCATGAAATGCAATTCTAATTTTGAAAAAGTCGGCTCTTTTAATACAAGCTCAGAAGCAGTTTTGTTGGGGGCGGGGAGGGCGGTAATGTCCATGTATTGTGTCTTCCAGAGTATTGTCTATGATCCCAAACAGATGTCAGGTACAGAAGTACTGGGAGAGGGGCTCTCCAGGCAGGAGGTCCTGGGGTCGGTGGCTCCGGAGTCTTTCAGCAGGCGGGAGGAAGGACAGAGAACCAAAGCTCTTGGAGGTTTAAAAAGTCTGACCTGGGATGCCACGCTCCTGATGCTCCCACCTTCCTCTGACCTAGAGCAATTCCTTCTGATCCTGAAGGAGTTACTCCACCCCAGGGTGGGGGTAGGGGCAGCTGCTCCCCATCCTCCCCTCCTGGCAGCTAGCTACAGGACCCATTATCTCATGAACTTTCCCCATATCCCTTGGAGATAAGTATTTCCTTATGGTAATGATTGTTATTCTCATTTTAACAGCTGAGCACGTGCAGGCAGAGGGATGGTCCTGAGAAGAGGGAGACATTCTCTTCCTTTTCTCTGGACTCTGTCAAGTTCAAATCATAAAACAGAAAGCCCAGGGAGGGTCTCTGAGCATTTTCAAACCCAAGGTGGCAGGAGCAGCATCGGGAGAAGGAAGACAGCATGGGTTTTGCGGTGCCTTACGGCTTACGTTCATCAGTCTTCTATAATACCCAGTGCTCGTTTTTAAGAACTTCAACATCATTTATTATTATTAAAGCATATTTAATTTACGTTCAGTTTCATGGGCATGGGGGGAAGCAGGCAGTAGGTAGTTCCTTTTTATTTTCATATGCCCATAAAGAAAGATGGAGCTTCAGAAATAATCACGTGCAGTTTTTATTTTGCATATGAGGAAATGGAGGCCAAAAGAACTGGTTAAACATGCTGTGCGGGCAAAGCTGAGCCCCACCACCCCACCAACACCCTCCCCCATGGTCACCCATATGCCCTGCTGCCTCCCACCCTAAACTCTTTCACATGCTCCATGGGCTGACTCTCCCAGCAGAGGCACGTCCAAGGGTAGTGCTGCCTTTCCTCAAGGTCATTGTGAGAGCCTGGCTGGAGGCCGGACTTATCTGTGAAGTTTGAGAAACATATTGAAATTATCAAGACTTGGAGCACAGCCGTTCTTCGCACTGAGCTTTCACCGCCTTATCGAGTTCCTACACTTGAACTTCTCAAGGTTTAGCCAGTCAGTTTTATTTGCCTCATCGGAAGCCCTGCAATCTTGGGCTTGTCCCCCAGGCCAGGGGTGAGGATTCTGGGAGGTATGGGAGCTCCGCTGGCTCCATGGCCCTCCGAAGACTGAGCAGGGAGAGGGGCTCTGGGAAAACTCCCCGCACTGGGAACTATCCCAGGCGGGAAGACAGGCCACCAGCACAGAGCTAGGGCCTGGGTTACAGGAAGCCATGGAGAGGTCAGTACAGGGCGACCCCCTTCTACGCGAGTGATTTATTACTGGAGACTTCCCATAATTACAAATTTGAATAATCCCAAACTCATTTTCTTATAGGCATAAGGAAGGAAGGGTGAATTTTTGAGGTTTATAAATTTATAATAATCGTAAAAACTGAATTTCTTTTTGCTTTGAATTTACTTTTAAAATAATAAATATGTAGTATATGAATGAAGACTTTCAGGAAACTTAGAGCTGTTTGTTGAATGCTGCTTTTTACTCTCTTGGGGTTAGCTCTAGTGTTCTCCTAAATCAACTCTAAATCAACTGCTTGGGTTATCCTGGCACGTAGTTGGTCATCTTTGTGGTATTTTATCACATCTCAATCTATTTTCTAAGGTTCTTATTCTCAGGAACGTTTCCCAGCAAAAGCACTATCCCCACCGCTTAATGCACCCTTGGATGGCATTGATGTAAAAGATAGGAAAAAAATTAAATGATGAGAACACAGAGTAGTGAAAGAAATGACAGCAAGAGTTCCCTCCCCCCACCTTTTTTGGGTAAACAGCAGAAAGGACAGGGGAGGGACTTGTGTGTGCCAACAACTACAGCATTGTCATGGGCAATCGTGAGCCCAGGTTACAACTAAGTCATCACTAGTGCTCATTATGCAATTCTCAATTTTTCTAAATTTTGGAGATTAGAGTTATTGTGAATTTTGATCATTTCATGTAGTATGTTTATTTTAGTATTTTTTAAAGATTTTATTTATGTATTTGAGAGAGAGAGAGAGAGAGAGCGCACGAGCAGGGTGGGGGGTGCAGAGGGAGAGGGAGAAGCATACTCCCAGCTGAGTAGGGAGCCTGATGTGGGGCTCGATCCCAGGACCCTGAGATCAGGTCCTGAGCGAAAGGCAGACGCTTAACCGACTGAGCCACCCAGGCGCCCCTCATGTACTATGTTTAAATTCATCTGACTTTCTACCATACCATACAATATACAAAATAATGGGGAAGTTCAGAGAAAGGAGCAGGGAAAAAAGACTAGAATCAAGATTAAAATTTCATATATGATTTACCCAGCAACATATCCTCCAGTAATGTACCATTCTTATATTCTTAGCACATTTAGCACACCTTGTTGCCTATTGGGAGGAAAGTCACTGCTGAGAAAGGACCGTAATAGGCATACTCATTTTATTCTGTTCTTGTGACAATCCATGATGGCAGTACCCTTATGGTCGGGCGCCCACACAGTACTTTTGTCACTTCCTTGAGTCTCTGCTGTCTCCAGAATTGGGGCCCCGGGTGGCCCTGGCTTCTGTGGCAGTTCTAAACTCCAGTGTTTATCCGCCCAGGCTATTAAGATTGCCTCTTAGCCGCTACCCTCCGCCAGGCTTCCGCATCCTTCTCCCTGCACCAAGAATTGGCAAACACACCGTATCAAAACAGCGTTTAAAAAATTGTGCACACAACTCAGCCCAGAAAGTCTTGGCTGCTTCAGTAGCTTTCTGCTGCCTTTTTACTTTATCTACTTTTCTTCTTCCCAGCTACAACAGTGGTTTGCTGAAGCTACTGCATCATAACCAGAAGTGGAAGTGAACACATGTTTTTGAGATTTGTATATATAGTTCTGGGTCATTCTTTTTAACAGATGAATAGAATTTACATATATAGTACACTGTATTTATTTATTTATAGATGGACGTTGGGGTGTTCTCCAATTTTTCACTGTTAAGAACACTGCTGCAATGAATATTCTTGCACGTGTTTTCTTGTGCACATCTCTGAGAATCCCTTTAGAATAAACATCTGGAAATGGAATTGCAGAGCCAAAGAGGATGCTCATTTTTAATTTCATGACTTATTATTGCCAATTCTCTTTCCAAAGTAGACGGACCACTTTACATTTTCCCCAGCAGTGCATGAGCGTTTGTATAAAACATTTCCACTAGCTTTGGTAATGTTTGACTAATGAGACCATTTAATTTTTGCTCGTCAAGTGGAAATGGATTTGTATCTTCTTACGTGGATTATTAGTGGAGTTCTCAAGTTCATCGCATTTCAGGGTGCCTTTTCTGGAAATGCCTATTCCCGTCTCTGGTCTATTTCTCCATTAGGTTTCCAAGCCCACTAGACCACAGACCTGACCCGCGGGAGCAGTCCTTGCAGTTTCAAATGTCAAGGGTGACTTCCTCAAACAGGCTACGTCGAAAGCCCAAGAGTGCTGTCACCCTTTCATCCCAAGCAAGGAACAAATAGTGATGGTTTCAGGTTTTAATTTCTTTCTGCTGCTCTCCTATGATCTTTCCCCAACACTCCAGCCAAGATCATTTCTGACTGACTCCAGGAAGGCTTTCCAGATGGATCTCATCCACAAAGACCTCTCCTGCCTCTGAAAACCTACCTCTGCTATTTTCAGTGTCTGCTGTGCTTGGTACCGTCTAGAACCGTCCCTTCCCCCCGCCCCCTCCTCCCCCCATCAGTGGAGTGCTGCAGAGCTTGGAAGCAGATGGGTCGGACACACGGGCTCTGTCTTTACCAGGGTGTGATCTTGAACAAGCCACATAAACTCTTGGCATTATTTCCTCATCTGTACAGTGAGAATAGCAATACCGGCCTCATAGAAATATTGTGAAAATTAATGCCTTTACCCCTTAAGCAGAATGCTTGACTTAATAATCACTCAAAAAATCTTTGTCATTTCCATTATTATTGTGACTTTGTGTTTCCTTCCATGCTTGTGTAACTCTAGGTCCTGAAGGGAATTCCACACACACTGGCTTGGTCTTGACACCCATGGAGTCCTCTTATGTACGTACAGACGTTCACTTTCTCTCCATTACCTCCTGCCCACTTGCTGTCTGGTTCCTCGTATTCCTGCCCCTGGACAGCAGGCAGTGCGTAAGTGTGCCCTAAAATTTGGGCAGCTCAGTAGCAGCAGAGAGGGACTTCGCTTGAGGATGGTGCTTACAGGTCTCAAGGAAACACCATCTCATGGAACCCATTTCATAGTAAAACCAAGGTGGTGGTCCCACTGCCTGCTGCCCCCCCGGGAAATATTTTTTAGCTTGGGGGCCCAGCCTATGAATAGCTCTGTTCTTGGCTGCAGCTTCAACTGTGCCATGTCTATGAAGCATATTTTTTCTTTTGTCAGTTTATCCAGCTCAAAAGCTTCTGAAAGTACAAGACCTCCATGAGATTATTTGCTTTGTAACAAGAAGAATCTCATATATTTGTACAGTACATTGACAATGGGCAAGGTACTTGCACCTCTCTGATGTCACCTAGTCTCCAAAATAATGCTTGAAGATAGTCAGGGATCGTGCACCCCGTGCTACAGACAACTCAGGGGAGGATTACTGGCTCAGATCCATACAGTGGAGAAGGGACAGAACAGGGCTTGAGTTCAGGGCTTTTAAATCTTAGTGCTTATAGATAGAGCTAATATTCAGAGTCCGTCCTGTGTGCCATGCCCCACATTGAGTATTTGACTTATGTCCCGCTTATACTCGTTTTGCATGCCCACGAGATAAGTTTAGAGAGATGATGAGACTCGACCCCAGCACACACAGAGTGATAGCAGAGCTGAGACTGAAGCCCAGCTCTCTGGTTCTAGAACCACTGCTTTTACCCGCATGCCAGGCAGCTTCTAAATACCAAGATGATGAGGCATCAAAAGGCAGGAGGACACTCACTTCAGGCCCTCTAGGCTCGAGGTGACCCTAACAGCCAGTGGTCATTGAGTGGGGTCCCCCATTATCACCCCTCACCTCCGCCACCCCCAGCCACCTCCCTATGCCTCAGACCAGGCCCTCCGGAGGTGCTGCCCCAGCTCTTGGGGAACAGTTAGCTCACTGAGGGTAAAGACCTAGGCCTGAAGAAAAAGAGGATAATTTTTTCTAAAGATTTTATTTATTTATTTGAGAGGGAGGAGGAGGGAGAGAGCACAAGCGGAGGGAGGGGCAGAGAGACAAGTAGACTCCCCGCTGAGCGGGAAGCCCGAGGAGGGGCTAGATCCCAGGACTTGGATTATGTAAATGTCACCCTCTTAATGAGACATGCTCTGTGAACTTTATTTATAGTTACTACCATTTCTGCAGGCACCCTTTTATCCTCCCGAGGTTTTTCCTACCACCTTCTTAGTATATAACCGATTTATTTATATTATTCATATAATTTGATTCTTTATTGATGTCCTTCTCAACTAGAATTCAAGCTTCATTAGGGTAGAGTCTTTGTTTTGTTCACTAATGGATTCCAAGTTCCTAGCACAGTGTTTAGCATAAAGTCAGAAATTATGGTTGAAAAACGTAATGAATGGATAAATAGTGCATGTAAGCCACTTACCCTCTCCAAATCTGCTTTCTCTTCTCCAAATAGGAATGACAATAATACTGCCAAGAACAGCTACTGCTTTTTCCTACACGGTATTCCTTTTAGGTGCAGTAACATGGCTCCTCCTTCCCGTGGGAAAGCCATTCCACGTGGTTCAGATGGCTCTGGCCACAGGGCTGGTATTGTTACCCAGGCTAGCCTGGCTCATTGGGGAACACCACTTCCCTGGCTATGTTGGGCATGCGTTTGTGAGATTAAATCAATGTGCTCTAGGTTGAGGGGCCATTTGGAGGAACCCATGCGGGCTGGAGGCTGTCAGCAGCCATCTTGCCAACATGTGTAGGCAGCTTGCCTGAGGATGAAGCCAAGCAGAGGCAGGGAGAGCAGAGCCTGGGGCCTCAGGAAAGATTGGGCTTTGTGTTCTCTCTGTTAGTAATGACTGGCTGAGGGTGAGTAGGGACAAACAAAGCCTTTACGATGGACCGGATGACTAGCATGGAGACGGGGACTGAGGAGCCAGAGAGAAGGAATTCTTCTGTCTGGGATGTCATCCTTCAATTTTAGCTTGGCAAACTCCTACTCAGCCTTCAAAACCTCATCGGAGAATTTATTCAGCCCCTAGCTCACCCAGGCTGAATTGATCATGATTCCCTTGTGCCCCATGGTACCAAGGTTTAGACTTTATCACACTCTTACCACTACAAATTAAAGTTATCCATTATATTAGCCTGCTAGAACTGCCATAACAGAATACCACAGACTGGGAGGCTTGAACAACAGAAACTTATTTTCTCACAGTTCTGGAGGCTGGAAGTCCGAGATCAAGTTGTCAGCGGGCTTGGGTTCTTCAGAGGCCTCTCTCCTTGGCTTGCAGATGGTTGCCATCTTGCTGCGTCCTCATGGTCATCCTTCTGTCTGTGGTGTCTGTGTCCTGACCTCCTCTTTTTGTGGGGACACCAATCATATTGGATTAGGAAACACCCATTTAGTCTCATTTTACTTTAATGACCTCGTTAAGGGCCCTGTCTCCAAATACAGTCACATTCTAAGGTATTGGGGGTTAGGACTTCAACATGAGTTTGGGTGGGGGGGACACAATTCAGCCCAAACATCCATTTATCTGCCTGTTTCCTCCAAGTTCATTGAAGTCACAGGGAAGCTGCTGTGTAAACGTTTGATGAACAATGGAATGAAAGAATGAGTGAGTGAGTGGAAAACATATTTCCCCAGGGCAAACAGACCCTTCATTCATGGGCAATGGCCACTCCTCGTCTCTCCTCTGGTGGGTCTGAGAAGATCCTTGTAACTTCACTGAAGTCTACCAGAGAGAAGATTCTATGTGAGGTAATCAGAGTTCCTTTGGCCCGTTTCAGGAGAGGACAGTGCCGTCGGGATACTTGTATTTGAATGCTCAAGAGTCAGATTAATTATTTTATTCCATTTAAAATCTTCCTCGCTTCCACTCTCTTGCTCTCTTCCAACATCCAATAAATCTCCCCAAGCTGCCAATTCTCCTTCCAGAGTAGCTATCACTTCTAACCAGCTCTGACTTGGACTCAGAGCTTCAACCTCATAACTGGTCTGTCTGCCCCACACCCCCCACTTTAATTACCTTGACCTTGTGATCACAGTCTATCTGAAACACGGAGCTAGCTGGGCCACTGATTGGCTAAAAAGACTCCAATGATGTCCCACGGTAAAGGCCTAGGTCGCCTTTCCATCCCTCACTTGCCCTTCACGCATTCATGACCCTTGCCTCATCCGTCTCTCCCACATCTTCCTTAGTGTCCACCGTCCTGCCACACCACGGCCAAGTCCTTGTGCCTCAGCCTGTGCTCTTCCCACTGCTGTGATCTTCTGTCCCTTCTTCCCCAAGGAACCCACACTTCCCAGGCCGATGCAAAACCACATGCTTAACCAGAGCTTTCCCACTCGCTGCTGTTAGTCATCCTATGAGCTCTTTATCACAGATCCAATCACTTAGAATTTAGCTCCCGTGTAAGCATGTATTTATCTATACCTGCTAGACTGGGAGTATCTTCACGGGCAAAAATTGGTCTTATTCATCAACATATTGCCAGCACCCAGTACAGTAGCTGGAACATAATAGATACTCAGAAACAGTAGAATTTTTCTAGATGCCTAACACATACCAGGCATAGAGATGCACATGGGCCTGACCTAGAGACAGACATGACTTAACAATAGTGTGTTCAGGGCCCGAAAGGACGTGGGGGTGGGAAAGACTTCCTGTCGAGGTGGCATGTGATCTGGGGTTCATCACACAGCTAGTGATTTTATGAAGGAAGTGAAAAACAATCCCTTGCCTGTGGAGGGTGAAAACAAGGGGAACATACCCAGCAGGAGTGAGTGGCCCCATTGGAGGAAAAGAAGCCAGCAGCCAAAAAAGCTTCAAGAATACTGAGTGGCTGACGTTAGCCAAGGAGTAAGTATCGTTTGCTGAAAGTCTTCATGCTGAAGTGAAGGTCCTTGGCTTGCAAGGCCGGTCACCTGTTTGCATGAACTTCCAGATAGCAGAATAAAAGGCGAGGGCCCACATATGGGATGACTTACATGGGTGCGAGGGAATGTGTGTGTCACTCTGATCAGGGGTGGTACGTGCTGTGTTATTAGGCCCAGGCTGAGGCCACAGTACGGCCATAAATCAAGGAGCGGGTGTTTAAAAAATAGTGGAAGTGTTGAGGAAACCTGAAGTGGCTGACCTGTGGGGCTGGCTGTTACTCCCTACAAGAATTTCGATGACTAATGATGTGGATAAATAAGTACTTAACTTGCTCATAACCACACGTGTAATTTATTTAATTCTGGGGTATTATGCCGTTCTGGAAGCCCTTTAAGATGATGGTGATCAGTTGCAAAAGGTTTCCCACTATTAAGAAGAAGACAGAGCCTTTTTCTCCCAGACAAGATTTTTTTTTTTCCCCTGGCAACTGGGATTCATGCATTGAAGGATGGGATTCAGGAGTAGCCACCCACCTTTCCTAGTTTAATTTACAGTTTTTGAAGATCTCCCGGGACATCATAATCATTCCACTGGGTCTTTCAGAGCCTTTTTAAAAAAGTTAAACTAACCCAGAAACAGGTGAGTCTCACCTTAAGATTTATTGGATCACATTGACAGAGATTCGTGGATCTGCTGAAGGAAAGGCCTAAATGTGTGTGAGGCTGAAGGACGGGGGCAGGTAAGGGAAGCCTGAGGCTGTTCATTAGCTGCCACTGCATACCTCCGAGACTCGGTTTCTTCATCTCTAGAAGGGGTTAATGATCCTGGCCTCACAAAGTCTTGTGAAGATCAAAAGACAAAGGTAAAGTCACGTGGCTATTTCTGTACATGATATGTTTCTTGGAGGCGTATGAAAGTCAGCTATATTTAGGCTGAACAACCAATATAGATGTATTATAAGAAATAGCTGATCCCAGATAATTATAAATGACAAAATCCTTAATTGGACCTGTTTTGGTACAATCTTAAAAGTAATATTTTTAGTATTTTGTTTATATCCCTATATCTATATAAATATATATATCCTATATATATAAATATATATACTCTTATATATATCCTATATTTATATTTAAATTTATAACTGAATACAGAGATAAGGAGCTTAAGCCCAATGAGCATATGATTGAGGTTATAAGTTACTAGCTTTCAACACTCATTTTGTTCATTCATTCAACAAACACCAACAAATAAATGAATAGCCACTACTTGACAATTTAATCTCAAATGTGTTAGTATTCTGAGATTTATGTTGATTTATTACTTCCTTTTCAAAAAAGATTTCGAGCAATTTTTTAAGAATATTGATAAAATGCAGTCCATATTCAAGTAAGTTCTCAAACTTCTTCCAATACCCAACCTTGTTTTCCTTATCTCTTTATATGAAATAAGCACTCTACAATAAGTCACTTGCATGAGTATCTCTACTTCAGAATCTGCTTCCCGGGGAAACTTTCTTGTGATGTGCAAAATACATATAAAATTGTTATTTTGGGATAGTCAGAAATTAGGGAATGTTAACATAGATGGATTATAAATTTTAGAGACATTGTAATACTTGCGATCATTCTGATGTATCTATAAATAAAAATAATCTGAGTTTTAATTTTCAGAATACTATAATTTAAGCTACTCTAGGCAGGGTAGTAGATTATCATAGAAAAATGGTTCAGATTTGTCAGAAGGGCTAATATGGATCATTATTTATAAACTAGAAATTCTGTTTCAAATATATACATGTCCATAGAAGACAAACCTTAAATGAAATATGATCCTTAGATATGTCAATTATTTATATGTTTGAAAACAATTTCTCTTGACCAGGTGAAACCCTGCATTGCATGTTCATTTGCTTGATAGGCTTTGTCCTCAGAGAATGTGAAGGCAACTCATTTCATCTTCAAACATGCTATTTCCAAATCTCAATTAATTAAGCCTAAATAATGAGGTTTTATTTCATTTACAATTACTTTAGGAAAAAGATGCATTTCTAGGATACAAATGTGACTTAGCAATGGTTTTAATAATATTAAAGCTATCCTGTATGCATCTGAAAACTAACCTTAGCTCTAAATTCAATTACTTTCCTTTTTTACTTTTTACTTAAAAAATAACATATATACCAAAAACAAACAAACCAAAAGCATAACACATATGCAAATAGTTTAAATTGCCTCTACCCAACCACTCAAGAGACAGAACATTCCCAGCACCCCAGACACCTGGATCATAATTTTCTCGCTCCCTCCTATAGTTATTCACTATCCTGCCTTCTGAGATGCTCAGTTCCTTAGTTTGCTATATTGTTTTACCACTCACATATGTGTAATACAGATCACAGATGAACAAACGATTTGAAGCTCCTCCGTCTGAAAGGTGGGTTTTATGCTCTTTCCCCTCAAGTCTGATGGGATCTCCCATTAGTGTAACTAATAGGATCTGACAAAAGCAATGCTATGTTATGCAGATTTCCAGGCCCAGGTCTTAGGAAAGAGCAGCTGCCACTTGAAACCCAGATGCCATGTTATTAGCAGTCCAAGCCATCAAATGGAGAGGTCCACAAGGAGAGGAACCATGCCCCCCACCCAACAGTCCTGGCTGAGCAGCCAGCACCAACTATCCAGCCATGTGAATGAATTCTCTTGGAGGTGGATCTTCCATATCAGACACGTTGCCCAGTTTGGTCCGGCTACATAATTTGTACGGCCCGGTGCAACTGAAAATTCAGAGACCATGTTCTTAAAGTAGGAGAAAAGCTTTTTTTTCTTTTACTTAAGGCATCTTGGTTGACCTGTTATGGATTTTTACTGTTGTTGTTGTAGTTGTTTGTTATTTAATATCATGCATCCTTTGGCACAGGGATAGATGCCAAGTGAGTGCAGACCCCCAAAGGTACCTGGGCACCCTGCAAGAATAGGGATGGTTCAGGTGGGTGCCTGCTGGAGGCAACAGCCAGGCAGCTAGCACCCCTCCTCGGGATGCTGGGAGGTGGCAGAGGCTAAGCTACATGCAGCCTTAGGCTCCAAAGCCTTTCCCGCACATTTCATTGTCCCATCAGATTTCACTTACAAAACACAAATTCAAAGATAAAATTATTAAGAAGTTGAAGAAAGAGACTACAGAGCATTTAAACCCAACCATGGGCCCTCTTATGAGCATGAGGCCCTCTGCACCTACATGTACTGCATACCCCCAAACCAGCTCAGATCCCAGCTAATGCCAAGAGGAAAGGGGATGAGCCCCCCACGCAGAGCCCAGTTTCAAATTGCCGACTCATGAGCAAAATGCGTGGTTTCTATTATTTTAAGTAACTAAGTTCTAGAGCATTTTGTTTCCCAGCAATGGAGAAGCAGAAGAAATTTTGGTACCTAGAAGTGGAATGGCATAAAATAAATAAATACATATAAAGGTTATGTGGTTTTGAGGACTAGATAACAGGCGGAACTTGGAAGAGCCTCACAGACATCATTAGTGAAAGCAGGGAAGATCTTGAAGATTCTGCCTGTGAGGGCTTGAAGGGCTCTAAGTGACATTTTTTTATTTATTTGTGTCTTCTCTACAAAAGGTAGGCCAGTTTCATGAATCTTTTCGAAGATCCAACATTGTTGATTTTCTCTATTACAAATTTATTTTCTATTTCATTCATTATCTGCTCTTATGTTTAATTTTTTTCACTTTTCTTGAGCTAATATTTGCTGTACTTTCTTTAGCCTCTAGAAATGAATGCATTGATTCCCAATCATTCTCTATTTTTCTCTATTTTTAACTATTCTCTATTTTTCATATATTTAATATATTCATTCAAGGCTATAATTTCATTATCATTTTTTTGAAATACTGAAAAATTTCTATATTGATTTCTCATTTGATCCAGTGATAATTTAGAAGGATATTTCTTAATTTTGAAATGTAAGAGAATTTCTGATTATTATTTAGCTCCTGATGTTTATTTTAACTGCATTGTGATTGGGGAATACATTCTATATGATCTCAAATTCATGAGATACATCGAAACTTGCTTTATACCCCAATATATAAGCACTTTGAAATTCTTCTGCATATGCTTGAAAGTTCATGCATTATTCAACTGTTGAGTGCAGTGTTTTGTAGATGTCCATTAAAATAACTTTGTTAATCAAATTATTGTTCAAATCTCCTGTAGGCCACTGACATTTGGTCAGCTTTCTGTATCAACTACTGAGTGATATGTGTTAAAAAAAAACAACACTATGACAGTAGATATGCTTTTCTGCTTTTTGCTTTGTATATTTTGAAGCTCTATAATTTTGAATTTTCATACAACTAGGTTCATGCAATGTTTGAAAAAACTGTCATATCTTCCTGGTGAATTAAAACTTTTATCATTATGAAGTGACCTTCTTTACCTATAATGATTTTTTTTGGCTTAAGTTTTACAATAGAGTTATGTCAGTTTTCACTTGGTGACACTTTTTTTATTTTTGATGCATCTTTTTCCTTTCTTTTGCTTTCAATATCTTCATACTTTACATTTAAGATGTATCTCTTGAAACAGTGCATAACTACATTAAAAAAACAGTCCAAAAACCTTTGTTTTTGTTACAGGAGTATTTGATCACTTACATTTATTATAACTATACATTTTGGGTTAAATCTACTAAATTATTTTGTGTCTTATATTTGTCTCACGTTTTCTACTCTTTTTATTATTTCTAACCTTCTTTTTAAAAGATTATTTTTTAACTTTTTATTTATTTAAGTAATCTCTACGTGCAGCATGGGGCTCAAACTCACAACCCCGAGATCAAGAGTCTTTTGCACGCTCTTCTAACTGAGCCAGCCACGCGCTCCTAGAAAGATGATTTTTATTCTGGTGTGTGTGTGTGTTTCCTGCTGTGTTAGTTTGGAGATCATGCTTTTAAAAATTATTTCAGTGATTACTCTTTAGTACACCATGCATCCTTTAATACCAATCTTGTCTTTTTAATCTTACTCCTGGATAATGGAAAACCTTTAGAACACTTTCATTCAGCTCACCCCTTCCCGATTTCTGCTTAAATCTTATCAGGTATATTAAGTCTATCTTTCACATTATTATCTTTATACAATAAATGTTTCTAGAATTCTTATTTTCTAATATAATTATCCATTTTATACTTAATATTTTCTTTGGTCTTATCTCCTCAGGACTTCCATCTGGAATTACTTTCCTTGTGCCTGAAGTGAATTGTTTAGAATGTCCTCTATGGGGTTCAGCTGTGGTGGTCCTCTCCATTTTGGTATGTTTGTTCACGTTTTTATTTTACAGCCATTCTGGATCTATACTTTGATTGAGTGTGGAATTTTAGGTTGGCAGTTAGTTGCATTCAGTCCATTACCATCTTTCACATGGGTATGTATTTCGGATGTGGCCTTTCCAGATTGATGTCTTTCACTTAACAATATACACTGAAGGTCCCTCTGTGTCTTCCTGTGGCTTGAGATCTCATTTCTTTTTAGTGCTCGGTCACATTACATTGTTTGGATGTACCACAATTTACTTAACCATTTACCTACTGAAGTACATCTTGGTTGCTTCAAAATTTTGGCACTCAGTAATAAGGCTGCTCTAAATATCTGTTGTACGGTTTGTTGTGTGGAGCTAAGTTTCCAGTGTGTGCCTTTGTAATACTCTTTTTAGAGTTAGGCTTGTTGAAGTTGTGGATTATTGTTTTTCATCAGTTCTGGAAAATTCTCTGTCACCATCTCTTCAAAGATTGCCTCTGTCCCTACCTCTCTTTGTGTCCTTTCTGTAACGCCAATAAAAATATATTATTTTTTTTGAGAGAGAGGGAGAGCATGGGTGTGTGCAAGTTATAACAAATATAATTTATAACAAAATTCTAACAAATGAAAAATTCAGAAAGTGGATTTTGCTGCTGATTGAACACAGCAGAAGAGAGAAGTAATAAACTAAAGAGACAGATCAGAAGAAATAATGCAGGAAGCTGCAAAGGGACACATAAGGATGGACATTTTAGGGGAAAGATCAAGAAATGTGGTTGATAGAAAATAATATATTTTTAGGGGCGCCTGGGTGGCTCAGTCGATTAAGCGTCTGACTCTGTTTTGGATCAGGTCAGATTCTCACATTAGGCTCTGCGTGGAGCGCGGAGCCTGCTTCAGATTCTCTCTCCCCTCTCCCTCTCCTCAAAAAATATACCAATAAATTCATTTCTAGAAGCGTTACATAGTTCTAAAAGTTTTCACTTTTGTAGTTTCTCTCTGATGAAATTTTCAAGCTCATTTTTATTTTTCTGAGCATAGTAAACATAGTTATTACATCATCTATGTCTGATAATTCTCATATTTGAAATTCTTGGATCAGGGCTGCTTATTCTGACTCATGGTACCTGTGCATGTACCTTTGCTACTCATTGACTTTGAAAAAAAAATTAATTATGGAGGTTGTCTAAGCCCTTTTATGAAGGTCCCTTCCTCAGAAGAGGATTTGGGTTTCTTTCTGCTGGTCATCTAGGGCACTGCCAGTCCTAAATGACTTTAGGCGAAATGGATGGTTTGAGCTTACTTTGGATTGCTCTGGTGAAATCAATGTGAACTTCTGCCTGGGGACTAGGGCTTAGCCTTCCTTCCAGTGACGGGTTTTCTCTTCTTTTATATGCTCCCTCTTCTGCTCAGTGGGAAGACAACTCCCCTGTTCCATGGGACAGGTGGGAGAATAATTCAATGTTAGTTCTTGCTCCTACTTACCATGAGTGTGGAGTCCTTCAGAATCCCAGCTTAATGTGAATTTGTGTGAGTGTGTCGAATCCCAGATTTTGTGCACGCTTTCACTTCTATCCTCCTTCAGGTTCTGGACAATCATAACAAAACTTCACATTCATCATTGATTCTGCTAAGGGGACAAATATCCTCTGCGCAAAGGTAATTTTGCCTTCTCTCTTAACTTCTAGGATTCTTACTACATGTTTGTCTGATTTTGATCTAAAAATTTCTCACCACTTTGTTTGCATATTTTTTCTACTTTTATCCAGAATTGTCATTTGCCCTTAAGTAAGTATTGGTCTAAGTAACCTAGCCTGTCATTTCCAGAAGCCAAAGTTCCCTCAAACAATCTTTTTGAAAATGAAACACAAAAAGTATTTTCCTTGTCACCTCTTACTTTATTCAGAAAATTTTGCATGAAATAATATTGATATATCAAATGTGTTATCAATTGCAAAGTGGGAAAACTATTCTAAGTATTTGAACTCTTCAGAGGATTTTCACTAATAGGATATGTATAATCTCTGAATTTTCAGCAGATGTAGGAGAGTTAAAACTGCTTTATTTCAAAAGAAATGGATGCATTTACTATAAAGTACAGTAATACAGCTCTTTTGATCATTGCATTATGATTTAACTCAGACATTTCATTGTTTGTGCAATTTCAGCAAACCCGTGAAAGATGATATATATCCCTTTGGCAGGAAACCAACACTCTGGATGGGGCACTGGTTTTTTTAACCACCCTGATAAATAATTTACACTTAGGGATATTATGCAGAAACCTTTTCAATTAACTTGTGTTGACAGAGAAACTAAATATAGTAGTCAATGAAAAAAAATTAACACATTCTTGACCCATCAGGCAGAAATAACCATATTTAAAATATTATCTACTCTAGAAAATGAATATATTAAAAGGACAGACTGAGAAAAACAATAACTATAAATATGAAAATGAAATATCTACTATTATTTTGGTTTTAGAGACAATTTTAACTTTTTCTATGGACCTTATTTTAGTTCACTAAAAGAAGTGTACACTGGTAGGAAGGAGCCAAAGCTTCTAAAATCTGAAAAATTTTGGTTCAAATTCTGGGCCCATCAGTTTCAAGGCAAATCACTTAGACTTTCTGAAACTCTCTTCCCTTGTCTGCAAATTAGGACTAAGATTACCTCGCAGTGTTGTTACAAGGATTAGAGATAATATATGTGAAATATCTCACATAAATAATAATTATTCTAGAAAGAACTTTCTCTAGTGAGTTTAATCACATCTTCTAATTTGTCCTATGATTTGATGATCTTAGGGATTTGCAAGAATGGTGGCATTATTTTAAAAAGAAAATAAGCCCTCTTTATTTTTTTTCATGTGCATATACTTATTTGAAAATTAATTATGAGCCGGGGTAAATACACTCTTTGTGGCAGAATTAATTGTGTTGGTTTTGGCAAATCCTCTCTCATCAACTGAAGGCAGACTACTTACTGGAATCCAGAGGAATCTGCGAAAGAACTGGAAGGCACTAGTCAATAATTTGAATGAACTATATAGATGTTTCTAGGAGAATCTGTGGCAAGATTAAATATTTTTAGCCTGTGAGCTTTCTTTGTTTGACATTCTATTTTCCCTCCTATGAAGTCCCAATTACTATTGACTATACCTGTCAAAAATGATGGCACACTTACCCAAGGCTCTTTCATACGTGTCATTCCATGTTTTGAGTAAGAGTGTACAGGATAATCCAGCATTTCTGCCACAAGCTAAAAGAGCCCTCTACTCCCTGTGAAGGTTGAGCTTATTCTCCAGGGTGTAGGAAGAGACCATCTGTCAGTCCAGTTAAATCGGCTCCATCTCCCCTGGCCACCAATAGGATGGTAGACACCTTAGTTTTTGGTCATTAAATAACCAATTAAATAATCAATGTAATATCTTGTGAGTAATTGATATATTATAGCCCCATGCCAGATGTTAGCAGGAAGCAGAAAATGTTCAAACATGTTCTTGCCTTCAATGCACTATAGTCTGGTTCTTAAAAACTCACATCTAGCCTTTGAGTCCCCTCTTACCTTTACTTCTCTGACTTGATTTGCAGCAGATAAATAGAAATAAATATTCCTAGGGTAGCCAGGGTTTCAGTTATGAATGTCTTTCTAATCCATTCACACTGCCCAAAACACTTATACAGGATTATCCATCACACGTCATTCTACAATCTTAATCAAATTGCCTGCTGAAGGAAGCCTAGTATTTATTACATTTTTCCTAAATGGAAAACAGCTGTGATAAATTAATCTGTTCACCAGAAATCTCATATTAGGAAAGATTCGCAGATACTCTCTCACATGTCAGCCTTTCCAACTACGAATAATATATTCCTCTACCCCTACCTGTGTCTCTGAGTGTGGCTAATTCACTTGGCCCCTTTTACTTCTCTTTGGGGTATAATAGTGGAGAAATGTTTCCTGAGGCAGACTAGCAATATTTAGGTGATAAACACATATTTAAAAAAAGAAAATGTCACTTGGAAGGTGGCCTAGTCAGCAAAAACAGAACACATCCTTACAAGGCCCACTTCAAGAACCATGGTCATGCAGCGCATAAAGCACTTGCTTATGAATTCACCTAATACGGGTATCACTGCTAATGTTACCAAACGTCCAACCTCCGACAGAATTAACTTCCTCTCCCCAATCCTGTAATAACTAATTAAATTTCTGGCTATAATTTGGTTCCCCATATGGATCTCCTCACTGGGATACTATGTGCTACCCAAATTTCTTTGGTAGGTTTCCAGTTCCTTTGGTAGTTTCACATTGTCAACTGACATTTTGACGAGTTCAAGTATGTGAAGCTGCTAAGCTAGGGCCCACGCGCTGTAGGTTAGTGATTTCACCAAAGAAATGCTGTCATGGCTGGCCTCTCCTTCCTCAGCCCCCTCCCTTTCAAGCTGTAACGCTCAATTTCTTTGTGCCTTCTGTCTCTGCCATTGCTTGCTCATTGGCAAGGTGGTTTCTATTTGAAACGTTATGCTTCTTCTCTCCAGTCAGTCATCTTATTGATCTGTTTTGTTGTTGTTGTTGTTTCTTAAATAGGAAACAGAATCCTCCCTGATATTTTAAGGAGAAAGGGATAGAATATAGTAAAGTTGTAGTTATCTACAACTATGAAATCATGGGATTTTGCTCAGACTCCAACCTACAACAAACAAAGTTTGTACCCAACTACAAAATCATGGGAAGGGCTGAAAGAGTGGGTTAGGTTACAGTAAGAAGAATGAATGCTGAAATGCTACAGAGCTGACCTATAAGAGGAAGCTGCTCCTTCTGCCATGGTCGGGAAGGTGGGCACCTGGAGGATGCTGACAGAAATGCTTAGTTAGGAGACACCACTCTGATTCTGGGATTGGGAAACCAGAATCAGGATGCTGCTACCGCTGTAACCCCCTCTCAACACCCAGGGAGAAGCGAGCGGACACAGAACTACAGGGCCTACCTCAATTGCCTCTTATCATCAAAACACAAAACAAAACAAGAAAACCAAAACTGAATAAAAGAAGCAACTCTGTTTCCAGGACTACCAGAAGATAGCCAAAAACAGTAGAGAGAAGGCCTCCTTTTAATCCTCCCTTCCAAATCTCATGCTAAGGCACCTATTTGTTGGAGACTGGTTTCCATCCAGAATGTGCGCCACGTAGTTCCTTGTTTTCATTGTAAGGAAAGAAAACTGAATGCCAATCGAACATATCCAAGATATTTCCTATGTCTTCTTGTGCTCTTATAAACTTAATATAGGGTATATTGAAGGTATCTTCTTTTGCACATAGACCATCATTCACATGCAATCTCTTAATGCATGTGTATGCATTTGTGGTTATGATAAGAATTATGCACTGGAACTAATCATGAATTATACTCACTGTAATGTACTGAGTAAGATCCTACATCGTTCCATACCCCCAAAAGCCTACAACTAAGGGTTAGGTGATGTGTGTATTTTTGAATGTCCCAATATGACATGTATAGTGCAAAAACAACAACAACAACAAAAACAAAAAAACAGGACAAATCCCCACTGAAGAGTACACTCATTTGACTCCTTGCAATCCCACATTTACTCTAATGAGTTAAGAGATGCCCCAAATCTGCTCTTCCTTTCCATTCTACTCTGCTGCATACTTTTCTAATTTAGCTATAGTCACTTCTTTGTAGCTTCAATGATTTCTTTTAAAATATTCCAATATGGTTATCTTCCTCTTTTACGGGTCACAAAGAGAGCTATAGATTTTAAAGTATATGTTCAGAGAAGAATGAAAAGTATACATCCAAGCCTTCTCCACCCTCCTGCAAAAGGCTCCATTGACTTTTGCAACACCCCCAACTTCATTTATCTATAGGATGGCTCTTGATAGCTTTGTGTGAGCTTTTTAAAGTTCAGCCAAGCCAGCTGCATGATCAACACAAAGACAATAGCTCCCACACACGGGCTACATGGATTAAAGAACCCGATCCATCAGTAAATCTGCCAGATGGCAGTGGAAGAAAGCTTGTAACTCTCTCACTTTCATTTCAACAGCAGCAAACAATGTTCAATGTTTAAAATAAACTCTTCCAGATGAGCTAAAGATAAACTCTGAGGTGGGTGGACTTGAGTTTGCTAGGCTGCAGCTCTGAAGTGTTTGATTACATTAACACAAAACCCCTGGGTAGAACCCGCTTCTGTCAACAGAATGCTCAAATGCCGGCACCTACTACATGAAGCCATTTCCTGTGCTTTCATGGGTTGGTGGCAGAAACGTGCTTTGCTTTTTTCACAAACTAATAATGATTATGTATTTCTCTGTGCTCAGCATTTCCTCAAACCATGTGTACAACTTAAAGATATTCCTAAAATGCCAACACTATATGTAGGTCTGTACAGATAATGATCTTTTGAATATATTTACAACTTAAACTCCTATTTACTCATTCATCTCGCTTCTCTCATAGTAGCAGAAAAGGTACCATTAGGATTTCAAACCATCCTGCTAATAACTGGATAACTACCTAGACTATGGGGTATACCCCCTTGAAGAAAAAAAAAAGGTACAAGTATTTTTTAAGTCAGAATTTATAAAGGAAGTCAGCATCTTCTTTTTTGTTGTTTTTTGAAGAGACTTTAAAATTTGCAACTGAGGACAGACCAGGTTGTCATACGTCATATGTACCATGGCAACTTCTAAAGGTAAAATGACATACTGAAAAAAAAATCACTTAAATATTCAGGAACTTACCTATTTAACACAATTAGTAGGAGCTTTAAATGAAGAAGAAAAACAAACACGGGGTTGATGAAAATAAATCTTAGGCTGCAAAAACAGTTAGGACCAATTAAATCCAATAATCAATTAGGTATATTGGGGCACTAAAAATATGTATATCTCAAATTTAGATGAGGAGTCTTTGGGAAAATATGACTCACTATGCGGAGCACATTTATTGCCAATTCCTCCAAACTGAAACTTTTCTGATGTCAATGATAGCTCTATTTTATACGGTATTAGCCCTCTTATTTAGAATCAGTTGGTTACATGAACAAGTTGATTAAAGAAGGAAATCATAAAGATGAATCATATGCACTCGGGATTTATTATCTGAACTTGAAACATACGGCACATTCATTCATTTGCCTATCTTCTGGTACAAGGCTAGGGGCTTTTCTTTGTTGTTTTCTGAATATGAGTTCACTTGGAATTCCATCTTCTTGCATTATACTCACTTAAACAGTATAGTCTATTATTTCCAGCTTTTGTGTCTTTAAAATGGAGTCAAAGTTTAAAGTCACTTGTAAAGCACTAAATATAGACACCTTTTAGATTTTTGCAGTATCTATTTTTAATATTTGACGATGTTATGAAACTTTATTCAATAGTGTTTCTAGTGATTTGTCTTCATTTAGTTTTTAGAAAGCACTCAGCTTACTTTTCACAGAAAATCTTTCTTTGTACTCGTATTTCATTGGTTTGTATTATGATGAATAACTTGTATGATGGTTAATAACAAGCACAACTAACACACACGCAGGTTTGGTGGGTTTTCCTTGTTGCCTCCTGCGTCCCCAAAGCCTAGAATAATGCCTGGCACATAATAGGCATTCAATGAATATTTGTTAAGTGAATAACTGAAAGCTGCACAACTCTCTTCCTAAATATATGACGCAACAGGTGAGACTGACTGGGTTGTGCTGGAGGGCAGCCTACCAGCTTAGAGCATTTGCATGCTATGGGGTGTCAGTCAG
The DNA here is from genome assembly GCF_964656455.1 of Halichoerus grypus. Classification (NCBI taxonomy): domain Eukaryota; kingdom Metazoa; phylum Chordata; class Mammalia; order Carnivora; family Phocidae; genus Halichoerus; species Halichoerus grypus. Next base: position 13,935,305 of record NC_135721.1, read on the forward strand.
TACGTTTTCCAAAAAAAAAAAATGGAATTATTGTAGTAAGTCCATTAGGCAATGGTTTGTTAAAGGTGCTTCTCTGTACTTTGGTTAAACATCTAATTTCGTGAAAACTCTTCCTTACTGTCTGGGTAAAAAGGAGCATTCCACCTAACTTTCCTTTAGGCATAAACTACCTTCCTCCATGTTAACCTGTAACTAATTTAACTCCCTATTGTCCAGATAAGCTTTGTGAAAGAAACATCTGAAGCTGTCTGTGGGGGCCAAGCTCCTGAAGGGTGATTAGTAACATGTTCTCTCTTCAGCCTTCCTTAGGACATTTGGAATCAATTAAATATTCAAATAGAGATTCTCTCAGATCTCGGGCCAGGCCCAGCAGGTTTGTGAGGGGAGAGAGATGAAGGCGGATAACTTCGATTTCCTCACACCAGAATCGATAGCTGAAAAGAGAGATTTAAAAAATGCATTCTCTAGACTTCCTGAGTCTGCAAACAAATAGTCATACAAGATTAGAAATGGTATGCAGAAACAACAGGAGCCAAATTAAGAAACTGGAATTACAGTACACACAAGAACTGCTACCATGCACAGTGTCTGAAAGACAAAAAAAGTCAGTCCTTTAGACTGTTGCATCAGTATAATGGTATGGCCTGCATGAGCTAAGAATGGTTTTTTACATTTTTAAAGGATTGTAAAAGAAAAAAAAAAAAGAAAAAGAACATGTAACAGATCGTATATGGTCTAGTAACTTTAAATATTTACAGTCTGGACTTTCATAAAAAGTTTGCTGACCCTTGGTTTAGTTTTGTTTCCATCATATGTACTCTTGTGAACATTACTGTTACTAATTGCTATTACTATTAATAGTAATGATCAGGTGCACTGGGGAAGGGGAAACAGATGAGTGCCCATTATGTGCCAGGCACTTTGCTAAATGCTTTATATACTCTGCTAATTTATTCACTGAGCAATCCCTTAAAGGATTATCTCAGTGACAAAGCCAAGAAAATAGAAGCTGAGGGGTGGGTGGGGGCTGGGGGTGCTGAAGTATCTTGCCCATGTGGCAGGGAGAACTGAGTGGTGGAGCTGTTAATCAAACCCAGTGGTGGTGTGTTTCCGCCCTGAGATCCCTATCCCAGATAAATGCTACTGGGAACCTCCTAAAAAAAATAGTTACTCTACTGGGTAGAGTTGAGACAGAAGAGTTATAATCTCACTTCTTTTCAGAACAAGTTGCTTGAAGTAGAAGTCAACATTTCCAAAGATGAAGCCAGAAACCAACATGACAATGGGTTTCCAGCTCGATTAGTCCATTATCTGGCACATTGTATCCTTCTAAGAATATTTTGCTAAGGGTGAGAATAAGTATCAATGTAACAAAAGTCAGCAGAACAGAAAGGTTTAATAATCTTCAAAATCCAAGTAGTCATACTATAGCTATTAGTCCTCGATTCCATCTAACACAGGGTGGGAAGGACATCTTCCAAATGGCAGCTCATTTTACCTAAATACTTGGTGTTTCCAGATGAGCTTCTAGTTTTCCATCATGATAAATTAATATATCTTATTTTATTATGGTGCCACAAACAAGAACTCTGAAAGGCTCAACTCTTACAAAAGGCCCAACTCCCTTGAAAAGCATCAGGTATCAAAATGCAGCCAGAAAAGATGGTATTAACTGAATAAAAAAGAGAAAAAAAGCACTCTTTTTAATGAAGTCGAGGTGTAGGACAGATTTATTAGCTTCCATTTTTCCAAGTTGCATTCAGGTGTATTTCCTGCCCATATTTCTAAGTTCAGCAAGTCTCTTTGTAGGATTATTTTTTAAAAATACATTTCAAGGAACATGATGCAGATATACCCACTACACCTGCAAAGACACACCTGTGATAGTACAAACACTAAGTGTTTCTCATATTCACAGCCCAATGCTCTAACGGAAAACAGATCTTCTCTATGATCTGCCAAGATCCTGCCATTCTCAAAAAGAACTGATAACCAGATAATATAAAAAGTCTTAAAAGCAATAACCAATCGAGGATTACTCCCGACTAAAATGGTCATTAAATTCAGTGCAGTACTGCCTATCCTTCACCGTCATAATTCCTTTTTCCAATTACAGTTGGTTAAGACAAAGAATTACTAATTATTTTTTATGCTTTAACAGATACCTAAAATATACCTATTCAGACTATTATTTTTATGTGCACACCACTGATTCATTATTTATTCATTCAAACATCATTATTCAATGTTTACTGTGTGTCAGGTACGATTCTTGATACTTGGGGAAGGAAAACTAGTAAGAATATAATAAAAGAGTAAAATCTTCCCTTGGAGAATTTTTATTCTAATTACCCAACTGGATTTTTGAAAAAAATAATTAGTAAAGCTGCTAAGATCAATTAAAACAAAGTAGAAAAAGGACTGGTTCTGCCTACAGGGATTCAAAGAATATAAGGAAAGGCCAAGAGACAAGTATGGTCTATACTGAGGACAGGGTTATACAATCCAATGAATAGAGATGTGCTAAGACAGTAGTCACTAGGCACATGTGCCTATTTAACTTTAAATTAACATTAAATAAGATTAGAAATTCAGTTCTCCTATTTCAAGTACTCAATAACAAGTCTGAAGTGTATCATATAGGACAGTGTGAACACAATTATTTCTATCATCGCAGAAAGTTCTACTGGACAGCACTAAGAGGACAAGGTAAGCCTGTGGCCAGCTCATGGACAGTCTCATATATATATTAAGGAGTTTATAAACTTTAAATGAAAATGGTTTGTAAATTACCATATTCTGCAAAGTCCTTTCAGGAACTGGCAAAAGGAACATATTTATAGGGAGACTCTACCCCTGCAATATTGTTACGACCTGTTTCACCCATCCAGATTCTGTATTTGAGACTTCTTTTGAAGAATGAATTCTGCAGCTTAACAAAAAAAGGCTGGAAACCCACTGTTATGGGCAATTGGAAGCCACCACATATTTTTAAGCAGGCACATGACACCATGACACAGATTTGGGTTTTAGAAATATTACTTCTTAATGCAGTATGCAAGATATGTGGGAAGAAAGGACAGTAGGCATACCAAGATCAGTGGAGGTTAATAAGATGATAAAGGACTCATTTCAGTGAAACTTGTAAAAAAAAAATACACAATTAAGAATTTGCATCATTAAATTTATTCCAAGTAAGAACTGTGCATACAAGAGGCATGTTATTTTCACACAAAAACCGGCACTGCAATAAAAATAATTAACATTTTGGCCATGAAACTCAAAAGATATTTGAAAAACTTCTCAAGGTGTTTAAGTCACTGGATTCTTTAATATTTGTAATCCATGCTTGCTCAATTATAATTTCTAAAGTATATGATAATTATACTGCTCATTTTACTATTTATTATGCTTATTATATATTTAAGACATCTGTTCTGAAATTTTATGTTCTCCAAAAAATAACTTCTGAGTAACTTCGAAATATCCGTATGTACCTCTCAGCAGTATTAGTGTAAAACCAAAACTGTTTTCGAGTAGCAAGTACTCAAGCCACACCACTTCTGATTACAGATAGAACTGGCAGCCAGTGTTATAAATAGCTCTTTCACTCCTTGTTCCTATTTTAATATGCCAACCATTACTTCACTGATATCCCAGAGTTTTCTTGCAACAGACTCATCCATAGCTTTGGGCAAAAGTTCTACCTCTTTACAATCTCCAAAGTACTTTCCTGACACACCTTCTACCTCAGGTGAAGAGGCTAAATAAACTGAAGTCTGGGCCCCTTCTACTGGAGTTTTGAAAAAAGCCCATGACACCAAATTGAAAAGTGGTTTGACCAACAGTGGAATGTGTATGTGCCGGCCAAGATTAGTCCGCACTATACCAGGGTGTAATACATTGACAGTCACGTTGGTGCCTTCTAAGCGGCGGGCTAGTTCTCTGGTAAAAAGAATGTTAGCCAGTTTGCTCCGACTATAACAAAAGCTTTTATTATAGCTCTGTTCACTGTTCAAGTCTTCAAAGTTGATGTCTCCATATTTATAAAGTTTGGAAGAAACTACCACAATCCTGCTGGGAGCTGAACTTTTGAGGAGTCCAAGGAGAAGATTGGTGAGTAGGAAGTGCCCCAGATGGTTCACTCCAAACTGCATCTCAAACCCATCTTCAGTCTTCATGTAAGGGCATTGGAAGATCCCTGCGTTGTTGATTAAGACATCCAGTCTAGGTTCTTCCTTTAAATGTCAAAAAGAGAATGGGGCAATTAGGAATACAGGCCGACAATGAAATTTTTAGAAGTTCTTACAAACTACTAAAATTCCATAAAGTGCCTCTGTGGGTTTTCAACAATTGGGGGGCGGGGAGTGGAAAGACTTGCATGTTTAATGGAGGCCTGGCCTCGTGCTTTTCACATGCTCTCTCATCTACCCTTACCAACGCTGTGAGCAAACTAAGCACCCAAGTGAGGTGATTTGTGCAGTATCACAGGGCTCTTGGGTGGCAAACAAAAACTGGAAGATGAAATCTTCTGACACCAATGCCCCTGTTTTTAGTTAGTAAACTAGCTTGCTTTTCTAACTGGGAGTTTCACATCATAGCTAGAGAGTCGATGTGAGCTAGGAAGTGGAAATATGGCAGAAGGCAGGTCAGCATGATTTATTCCCAGAGCTGCTATTATCAACACCAGGGCCAAACTAGGACTGCTTCTTTCTGTACTCTTCTAAGGGTAAATGGTACCATGGGGATGGAGCACACAATAGAAAGGGTCAGGGATGCCAATTAAAACTGGAGAGAACATCATGACTAAATCAAAGAAACGTTAAGAAAAAGATTGATTAGGTAATATAAAAATATCAGAAACAAAGCAATGAATCATAAATACTAAGTCTCACAGTAACAGCAAAGGACATTTAGAGAGGAGTTAGGACCAACAAACACCTTTAGCCTCTATTATAAATTTAGAATTCTGTTCTTTTTTTCCCTACCTCTTTCAAACTCTGAAGGACCCCCAGCTTAGGGGATCTATTATAGTCAGAATTTTACACTTTGTACCCTCCTGCATTTCTCCAGAGTTAAATGCTAAAATTTAGACTGTCCTCAAAAGGAAGTCTTTTCATTCTTTAATTCATGTAAGTTGGTTTTCCTTAGCTCTTTCTGGGCTCCTCTCTGTCTCTTGATGGGCAGAGAAAAAGAAATGTACAACATGTTCCAGGTGTAAAGACACAGTGATGACCTACGATTAAATTAATTTGAGGTCAAATTTCAAATTTCACTGGCCCTTTTGCCAAGTGTAAGTAAAAAGAAAAATGTGTTAAATTTCACAACTGTTATCACAGCCTACCTGCCAGAGGATTAACTATTTATCATTCTGTCTGTCTAAGCACCTTTGGCTTTTCCAACAGTCAACTTCAAAAAGAAGGCAAAAGTTCACCCGTGGGGGAAAGAAAGGAGTGTTCTTTTTTCACTAATCCTTTGGAAGAGTTTCCTGTATTAATCATTTCCGAGCCATCATTCTTTGCTGGGCTTGTGTTATTTTAAGACTTTATCATTCACTATTTTTTAAATTCTAGGAGATAAATGACATAAATACCACGAATACCAACCTGTGGGAAATTTATACTTCCATTTAAAAAAAAAATCTGCTTATAGTCACTGGACTTCAGAGCCAGAAAGAAACTTAGTAAAGTTTATCTCCTTAACTTTTAATTGGTTCTGTCTCAAGTGGCCAAAGTAATAAAATGCCTTAAGTGTCTGAAATGAGAAGCATACCCGGACTCATCTACATTTTTAATGAACAACAAGAAGACCCACTTTTAATGTTTCAACATCTTTTATACACTAGTATTATTTCTTATTTCTTAACCTGTTTTACCTGATAATGAAATACTAGCCATTAAGACAAACAAACAAACAAACAGAAAACCTCTCTGTATCTGCAAGTTTCCAAACTGTGCATCAAGGTGCCCCAGAGCCTCACAGAGTTCACACCTTCAACATTAAATTGTGCTAAATTCCTTTCAATGGTGTCCTATCTTTGTAAAGCTGAGTTTTTGGTAAAATGCAAGTACTATGTTAAATATCAATTTAGAACAAGACATGGGGGTGGACATTTTCAATCTGATTCCAAATACTGAGGTGGTGATACACTAAACAACAGGTGCACATTTCCCATTAGTAATTATGGTTATTGAAGAATGAAATATCTTTTTTCTTTCAATTATGTGTATTATTTTCTCAAACAGCTACTAAGTTGTTAGGACATAAATACTTATTAGGTTGTTTGGACCTAATTGCTTAATAAACCGATAGATATTTCCTTTGGCCTACTGGCATCATGAAAAAATTAGAAAGTCTGGGAACCTCTGCTGTAGACTCAAGAGGCTCCATTTCATATGGGCACCTTTCTCACACCAGCTAATTTTAAATTTCACTCTTCTATATGCCCTTTTGCAAGTCACTTCTGCAGGAAACTCTTCTATCTCAATTTCAACAGAGGACATCCACCTCAGTGGGATATTTATCATCTAAACAAAGATTCCTACACCTCACAGGCAGGCAGCAGGGGTATAGAAAGAAAGGGCTTTGGAGACAAATCCTGGGCAAATTATTTGGCTTACCTATGCCTTTGTTGCCTAACTTTGTAAAATGGGAATAATAATGCCTAGGGGCGCCTGGGTGGCTCAGTCATTGCCTGCCTTGGCTCAGGTCATGATCCCAGGGTCCTGGGGTGAGCCCTGCATCGGGCTCTCTGCTCAGTGGGAGGCCTGCTTCTCCCTTTACCACTCCCCTGCTTGTGTTCCCTATCTCGCTGTCTCTCTGTCAAATAAATAAAATCTTAAAAAAAAAAAAAAAAAAAAAAAAGCCTATCAGGGTTACTGAGGATTCGATGACAATAATAGCCAAAGGCACTTTAATTTCATTAAAAAAATTTTTTAAGTATCTGAAATTCTTCGAACAGCTCCTGGCACATAGGAAACCTTCAATAAACACTAAGTATTATATTTCTGTCCCCGTTTAGAGCACATGGCTACTGGGATTCCTAGCTCCTATCTATTTAGAAATCAGGCCAGAGACTGTTTAAGGAGCTGGTGCTAATGAATCCACTGGTGTCAGAGAGCTAAACTTCCTACCCCAGCAGAGGGGGGAAAAAAATGCTTCAAGGTCCCTGGCTCTCAGCTCTGAAAGATGACTTGGTGCACGGACTTCAGACACAGAAACAAACAATCCTAAGACCTGGCGGATCTCCCCCTGGGCCGTCCTCACATAACAAAAGGAAATATTCAGAAACTGGCTAATTTTCCTCTTGGGGCCATTGTTTTCTCAGCATCTTTGGAAAACAGAGGCCTTTCCTAAAACCAATTTCCCGAGTCTGCACTCCCAAGCCTTCATACCATTCGACGGTTTTGATTCTTAGGCTCGGTCTTTCCCAAGGTCACACCCCCTGGACTCTGGGCGGTACCACCCCCTGGACTCTGGGCGGTACCACCCCCTGGACCCCCCCGCACCCTCCCCCCTCCCCCCCCCCCCGCTCAGCCCCCGGCCCCGCCTCGCCCGCCGCCGAGGCCCGCGCCCGTCCCGGATCTCCAGCTGGTTCCCGGAGCCCCACACCTGGAGCATCTCCTGACAGAAGGCGCGCACCGAGCGCAGCGAGGCGAGGTCCAACTCCTTGACGACGAGCTCGCCGGCCCCGCCGGCGTCAGAGCCCGGCTCGGGGCCCCCGGCCTGGCGGAGCTCACGGCGGAGCTGACCCGCCGCCTCCTCGGCGCGGTCGCGGTCGCGGCAGCCCATAATCACCCTCGCCCCCAGGCGCAGCAGCTCGGCTGCCGTGGCGCGGCCCAGGCCGCTGTTCGCCCCAGTGATGAGCACGGTCTTCCCGTGCATGAGGCCCGAGTTCCCCCCTCCGTGCAGCCGCTGGACACTGGGCCCCACGAACCGCCGGGCCGCCAGCCACAGGGCCCCACCCAGTGCGGCCAGGAGTGCCGCTACTGTAGCTATGGCCATAGCCGCCGGGGCCGAGGGCCCACCGGCCCCCCCGCGCGGGACTTCCGGAGTCGCCGCACGCCCGGTACCGAGGCTGCCACCTGCTCGGGAAGAACTCTGGGGCGGGGCCTGTTGCCGCCTGACGGGGCGGCGTGGGGCATGCTGGGACTTGTAGTTTTCCTTCCGAGGGCGCCGGGTTGGTTAGGGCAGTACAGCGCCCTGAGTCGCGGTGACTCGGTGGAGCCGGCCCATGGAGGGTGAGCACAGGCCCCAGAGTGGTGGTGGTTGACCCGGTGGGAATGCCTTATGAATATTTTGAATTTACAAATCCCACATATCAGGGCTTGCTTAGTGTGTTTTCCGTTAAGGATTCCTGGGACTTGTTACCCTCGGTGCAGTTTCCTTTCACCCTCAGGAGAATGAGTGGTTCCTACCCTCTGGAGTCTGAGGAAGAGCTCTTTTTTATTATGATGAGGCGAAGAACTTAGCAACGTGAACCAGTCCAAAACAGAATGGACCAGTGGTTCTCAGACGTTAGCTTAGTATCAGAATCCCCTGCAGAGCTCCTAAGAACAACACAACCCTCTCCCCGCAACCCCGTCCCCGAAATTGAAGGGCCCCAGTACCAGAGTTTAGAATTCAATAGGTTCCAGATGGCACCTGAGACTTTGCATTTCTAGGAAGTTCCCAGGTGATTCCGACGCTGCTGGTTTGTGGACCACAGTCTGAGAACTGAAAACCATTATGGCATTGATCTCTATAGCAAAAGTCATCCTCCAGTGGTCTTACTTGATAGTGGTAGAGATAGTGGGAAAGCCTGGACTTACTCTAGACACAGACTTCTGAGTAGACCCATTCACAAGTGCTTCCACACCTCCTCCAGGAGACGATTAGATTAATCATGGAAGGGAAAGTGCTTTGTACGCTATAGAGTGATTGAAAAATGTCAGGGCTTATTGCCACAGGGACCCATCTTCAAGCGGCAAACTTCATAGTTTTTAGACCAAGCCCTTCTCAAGTCCTCATTCATTCATCTACTCACCCATCAGATATGTGTAAGGCCCCATGCCCTGGGAGAGTCACAGAGAAAGAGGACACCATTTCTGCCCTCAAGGTGCTTGTTGTCTGGTACAGAGACAGAGACTCCCCGCCACAGCCCCCATTCTAGAATCTTCAGGACAAGAGAAGAGACACACAACCAGTATAGTTTGAAATAAACTCCCTAGATTATTTTGATAAACTCTCCCCCACTCCTGTACATTTGGGAAGGATGTCACATGCAGTGAACAGTCACATTACAAACAGAAGAGGATTAGAATGCCAGAAGAAGGTTTCACGTGAGTGCTGGAGATGGAGCTCACAGGTGGGAAGGAGCACTGTCCCTGGAGATTCCACAAGGCACCAGAGCAGAAATCACCAGGGATGGGCCTTTATTCCACCCTTTCTGTAATTTGAAGCTACCTCTCAAACTCACTGATCCCGGAGCACATCTGTTTCCTCTTTCTTTTTCAATCTATCTGTATTTTTCCCATCCTTCAAAGTTCACCTCAGTTCTGTTGTCTGATCACCTCCAGCCCATGCAGATCTCTGCCTCAACTTTCTGTGTGACCCTTGCTTGGCACTGAGGACAAACAGCCCTCTAGTGTTGACTATATCAGTTTGCATGCTTAACTTACTCTACGGATTGTTCGAGGTTTTAAATTTCCTAAAGGATGGGATTATGTCTGAGTTTCTTTTGTGGTCTTCACACTGGAGAATGCATAGAAAACAGTAGGTACTCAGTGAGTGTCATGACTGATATATTTTGGACTAGCTTACATCAAATTAAGAAGCAGAGCAAAAGCTATGTATCAGCAGCAGTCTTCTTTAACTAGAGCTGGGGTGGAGTATGTATATATGCATGCACTAGAGAGAGAGGTGGGGGTAGAAGGAACAAGAGAGGGCATGAAGAGGGAAGGAGGAGGGAAATCCCCAGATCTGCTATGTAACTGCTGTGTACTTTAAGCATAGAACAATGGAATGACTAATCTGTTCAGGATGGGTCCTATGGCCATGGAATTAATAAGAACAACTTGATGTGGAAGGCTATATAACACAGAGAAAATAGATTATAGCTTTTGAAGTAAGACCTGATTTTGAATCTAAGTTCTACTATTTATTAGCTGCACATTATTGGACAAGCTACTTTTTCTTTGTGAATCTTAAGTTCTTCATTGATAAAAAATGAGGTAACAATACTATTCTGTTACAAACATTTGGTTTGTAAGAAAATGAGGTGGCATGAAAATAACCAGCTCACTGTGACTATTATGCAGTAGATTATGGTTAAAAAACAGTCAGTGTTTCTTGAAAACGAAACAAAAATAACAAAAGAATGGTAACAGTGAAAGGCTAGGATACTACACTTCATGTTACATTTTGAAGTGGTAGCCAAGGCTTTTTATCCATGTAATCATTGGACCTACCTGCCAGGCCCAGAGCCAGAGACTTCAATATGAAGTCCTGTGGTCCAGAGGCAATGCACCCACCAGGTAAGCTTCGAAGAAGCTTTCCCAGGAGCTTCTGTCTAGAACTCATCTTAGATGGAAAGTACCCTATATGAATAACCTGCTGATTTATTTCTGAATGAGCAGTGTCAGAATTGGTATACTCATGCAGATGGGGTGACCTTTTAATTTTGCATTGATTAAAAGGCTGGTCACAGAGGCAACAATAAAAAACTCTAATTTTCAAGGGTGTGTTTAACCCTTCTCTTTCCTTCTTTGAAGACCAATATTCTACAATGATGATGGGTAACAATTCATTCTATCTACTAACATGCAAAAATGAGCAATGCTTTGTAAAACTAACTAGGCTTTAGTCCTTTCAGCATTCAAGCATTCTAGTTATAAGCTTATCCTAAAGAGTCATTAGTATGACTTACACACAAGGGTAGGTGAGTTGTGTTCAAAGCACTGGCAGCTCACAGAGAAGTAGCTTGAAGTATCTTGAGGGTTCAAAATGTTTTCAAGAGAAACAAGAGGAAACCTTTCCAAATGAACTAAGTTCTGGTCCAATCTTCTGAAATACCTATGTAATTACCCTAGAGATCCACAAGAAGTGGCTTCTGTAATACCAGACTTACTGCTTTATTTCTCCTCCCCATCCCTAATTGTTCATTTTTTGACTAATGCCATAAGGTACATGAGCTGTGATGGTGCCGAACTTCTGTGCCCCTTCAATGTGGAACATGTGGTCATCAAAGAAAATGTGGGGCCTTATCTTCACCAAAATGGGACCTTTGGGGGCTCCAGCAAGGAAAAGAGCTTCGTCTATCTCTAGACCCCAGCGGCGAAGGGTTTTCAGCACTCGGGCGCCTGAACTGGCTGCACTCCTGGCTGTAACCAGGTAGGTCCTGATAGGGCAAAGTAACCGTTCGTCTTTGGCATAAAACTTCTTTTGCAGTCTGCCTAAATCTTCCAGAAAGCCTTTTAAGGGACCCTGTAAAAGGAACATATGTCACAGCTGTGATCCAGTGAGCTAAAGGAAGTGAATGCTGAAAAGGCAGAGGCTTATAAGAGGTTATAAAAGGTTATAGTACTGCATTAGACATGCAGTATTCTAAGGCCAATGGAACAGTCCTGAAACTCCTTGCATTTATGTGAGTGTATTTCCTTGTATGGAACTATCCTTGCATTCCTAGAATAAATGTAGGATGACCAAATAATTTATTATCTAAACATTGATGTTTTAAGAGTGAAAGTTTCTATAAAAAGTAAAAGGGCAACAGACATAAATTATCCATGGCTAAATGGGATACTCTAAGTAAAGTTTGGTTAATCACCAAAAGAACTATTTTAGTTTTCTTTTTGTGAATTGCACACTTTAATATTATGAAGTATACTCCTTTATCTAGTTCAGTGCCTTCTTGGCTCGAATCTAGCCTTGTCTTATATTTACAATTACCTGTGTATCTTCACACTTACTTTTATCTTCAACCTTTCTGAACACTTAGTTTTAGCTGTCTCTCTGGAATAGAGCAAGATTTGGATTCTGCTATGTGTTCCAATCTGGAAGTCTTAATTTTTAAAACAAAGTTGAATTTTAGGCCATTTAAATTTATTGGTATTACAAATATATGTGATAATGGTTCTTTCTTATGATTTTTATTGCATTTTCCTTGTTTAAATATTTTAAAGGATTGTTCATTGGGTGTTTTTTTTTCTTTGTGCATGTGTGTATGTGTGCTTCGTCTAAGATTTAGGAAGGTTTGTATTATTTCCTTCTATTGGTTACCTTTGTGACTATAACTTTTTATAGTACTGTTAGTCCCCCCTTTTTTTTTTAAATCCAGGATCTATTATTTTTTACAGTGAGAAATAATGAAATTACAGTACTTATTCACCTCTCTCTCATCCTCGATTTCTTCTGCAACCGTCCAATTTTACTTGTTTCCTCTTTCTCAGTGTTTATATTTTCATTATTAAAGATTCTTATATTTCTGTTTATCACCTTTACAGCTTATCCTTTGATCACTTATTATAACTGAAGATATCAACATACTTACTCTTCCTTAGGTCTTTTTCCTCCACATTTTCCCAGGTTTCATTAGTTATGTAATTTCTCCATTGTTAGAACACATAATGTGTGCTTTCTTTTCTGCCACCCTATTCCCTACAATTGTTTTAGTTTTAGTTCTGTGATTACATATATTCTGTGCTATTTGTCCCTTTGTGTTTGTAGGCATCTACATATTGGCCAAAATGTTGTCTTCTAGTTTTCTCAAGAAAATCTTATGGAAATAACAATCCCTGATATTTTCAACTGTTGATCTGTTTTCTTTTTACCTAAATGAAATTTTAGCTGGATATAGAATCTGTGATTTAGATTTTCTTTCCATTTTCTTAGATTTTTTATAAGTAGTACTCCACTGTCTTTTGCTATTGAGTGCTGCTGTGGAAAAGACTGAGGACAGCTTGATTTTTTTCCCCACTCATAAGTGAAGGCTGCCCAAAGAATTACCTCATTTTTGATGTCAAAAAATTTTAGTAGGGCACGTCTTAATGATGATCATTTTGTTCAATTTCTTTTAATAGTTTAATGTATGCATTAAAATCTCTGACAATTTATGATGTTTTCTTGGTTTATGTTTTTATATACATTTGCGTCTTTGTATTTACCACATACAACCCTCTCCTTCTCCCCTCAGAACATAATGTTGATGTTTTTCTTCAGGGATTCCAGTTATGCATATGTTGGATTTTCTTTACCTGTGATCTATTTTCTGTCATTTTTCTCTCTAAAATCTTATTTTTCAATTCTACTCATTTCCAGAGTTCTACCATTTAACTTTTTACTATCTCTCCCCTGATTCTTACATTTCTACTTTATGACCCTGACTTGCTTTATTAAGTTTTTAAAAGTTATAGTAAATGTTTAGTCACAATTTTTACCTATACTTTGGCTACTATTTCTAGTGAGAGATCTGCATCTCTTATTAGAGATTTACATCTCTTATTATTCCCTTCTTTGCCTTTTTCTCAGTATCTTTGCTTATATTCTGTGCTGGTTCTGTTTTTATTACTCATCACTGAAGCAGACTGGTTTTCCTTGGAACAATTAGAGGGTTTATGGCAAAGGTCAAGGATAATATTCTAAAGCTGATTTGATTTCATAATTCAAAAGATCCCTTCTTCCCTGCTCTTCAGGAAACACACTGTTTTTTAATAAACATGGCTTATTTAGATGATCATTTGTCTGTTTAGATCTAAACATTATTTAGATCACTGTTTCTCTGTCAGCATATATCAGGGGAAAAAAACAAATAAAATTCACTTTTTAAAGATGAAATATCTGTATCTCTATCTATATATATGTGAAAAAACTATTAACTTTTTTTTTTTTTGGCAACAGCAGCAAAGGGGGTATAGTGACTGTTGGCAGTAGTCACCCAACTCATGACTAGTTTGGCTTTAAAACACAGAGGAATACAATTCTTCTTGCTGCTTTTGAGTAGTTTCCAAAGGGAATAAATAGGGACCGGTCTGTTTATGTCACCATACTCAAACCAGGTATCCATATCATGCTTTCTTATTTCTATTTTTGGGTATGTTTTATAATTTAAACATTTGTGCAGCAGTACAGGTATATAATTTGTCAATAAAAATATAGAAATAGGTAAAGTTACTAAAAAAATACTTTTCTGAGAAGCTGTATGACTTAAAACATTTAGAATGTGCCTAGGATGTAGAAAGTTGGAAAGAGGATCGAGCCCCACATCAGGGTCCCTCCTCGGCGGGAAGCCTGCTTCTCTCTCTCCCACTCCCCCTGCTTGTGTTCCCTCTCTCGCTGTCTCTCTCTCTCTGTCAAATAAATAAAATCTTTAAAAAAAAAAGTTGGAAAAACTGATGATATTCCTATCTTAAAAAGAAAAACCAAGATAATCTAAAAAAAAATCATAACATTTATTGAGCCCATTAGAGAGCTGATAGGTAATAGGACAACAGACTAACATGAAATGTAAAGAAAAAAATCTAAGGGAAAATCTAAGGTTCTCTTCAAGGACATATGGAATTCAAGAACTGGCACATCTTTGGCAAAGCAATGGAGGATGCCATATCAGATACCATATAAGCAAGTATGAAAGATTGAGATAATTAAAAAAGAAGCATATTGATAAAGGCCAGATCTGGACTAATAAGAGAGCAAAGAGGCCCTGAAAGTCACAGACCCAAAACACTCTCTTACAGGCTTTTTTTTCATAGACTTTACTCGTTGCTTATGAGAAAGACTGTAGGCAGGATGGGAAATGAGAGAATACAGTCCTTGGTAGTGCAGGCTGGAGGACAGGAGCAGCTACCACTGTGAGAAAAGACTAAAACTCCACCTTGCCCCATGTTTCCTAAGTAACAAAAGTCTTACACTGCCAGCAGAAGGGCTTCAAACACTGTCACGCCTAGGGCACAGGTAAAGATCCACTGCTGTGGGGGAAAGGGAAAGAAAAAAACCCTCCACGACTGGAAGTGGGATTGGAGACTGTTATGGAAATCAGAAAATAATGGATGGGTATTTTCAAAGTGCTAAAATAAAAATACGGTAAATGCAAAAAACTATATCCAGACAAAATAAAATATTTTTCAAAAGTGAAGGAGAATAAGGAGTTTTTGAGGCAAAGAAAAGCAGAACTTTTGGTAATAGCATATCAGTTCTACATACAGTGTTAAAATATGGTTTTCTGGCAAACTGATTATGATACCAGGGAGAAAGCTGGATTTACACAAAGAAATGAAGATCCCTGGAAATGGTTAAAATGAAAATGAATACAAAAGATATATTTTTTATCTTATCCATATTCATTCTAAATAATTGAGTCAAATAAAAAATAATAGCAAGGTATTGTGAGTTAATAGCATAGGTGAAAATAAAATGTGTGACAATAGCACAAAATATGGGAGGAAGGGGTTGAGAGTATACTGTTGTAAGATTCTTACACTATACATGATGTGGCCTTATATTGTTTGAAAATAGACTGTGATTACCTAAAGTTGTATGTTATCAATCCTAGGGTAATCACTGGAAAACTTAAAATGAGTTATAAGTCAGTAGTGGAGATAAAATGGAATCCTGGAAACATAAAGTACCTACAATAAATCCAAAAGCAAAAAGTAAGAAAAGGAAAAACAAACAACAGATGGAACATATAGAAAAAAGGAGGAAGATGATAGATTTCAATGCAACCAGAGTAATGATCACATTAAATGTAAATGGTCTAAAAATAGCAATTAAAACACAAGGATTGTCAGATTGTACCAAAAAAGTAACACGAACTATATATATATGTATATATATATATATAATCTACAAGAAAGCCAATTTAAATATAGAAACAATCTAAATGTAAAAACATAATAGGTTAAAAGTAAAAATTATAGAAAATATATACAATACAAACACCAGTTCAAAAAACAAACCAAAAAGCAAAAAGCTGCAGTGTTTATATGACTATCAGACAGAGAGACATTACATAATGAAAAGGGATTATTTCACCAAGAAGATATAACGATCCTAAATATTTGGGCAGTAAGCAAAAAAGATTAAAAATACATGAAGCAAAATGCATATAATTAAAAGGAGAAATAGATTAATCCTCAAAGTATACTTGAAGACTTCAACACTGCCTCCTCAATAGTGGATAGAAATAGATAGAAAATCATTGACAATTTGGAAAACCTGGGCAATATTACCTGACTAATACACTGTCAACTTAAGCTAATTGACATTTTTGACTACTCAACAACACAGAATCAACATTCTTCTCAAGTACACATGAAACATTCACCATGATAGGACATATTCTGGGCATAAAACACTCCTCAACAAATTTAAAGAACTGAAATCATACAAAATATATTCTCTATAAATACTTAGTAGTCAAAGAGTGAATGATCTGCCCCAAAGTTCAGGGACAAGGCAAGGATGTGTCCTCTTATGACTCTTGTTGAATACTGTACTGAATGCACTAGCAAAGGTAATAAGGCAGGAAAGATAATTAAAAGACATACAGAATGGAAACATAGAAATAAGTGTTTTTATTCATAGTATTGTCTATGGAGAAAATCTCAGATAATCTACAAAAAATTTACTATACTAACTAGTGAATTTAACAAAGTTGTAAAATGCAAAGTTGATATGCAAAAACCAGTTGTATTTCTGCATATTGCAACAAACACATTGGATATCAAAAATTTTAAATATCATTCACAATAACACAACAATTATGAAATACTTAGGTAGAAATCTAACAAAGTATGTGTGATATCTGTATACAAAAACATTTGAAACACTGATGAAAAAAATCAAAGATGACCTAAATAAATGGAGAGATATACCATGTCCATGGACTGAAAGACTTGATATTAAGACATCCCCCTTCCCAAGATTAAGCTAAAAATTCAACACTATCATAATCAAAATTCCAGCAGGATTTTTTTTCCAGGAGTGCACAAGCTAGTTGTTAAATCTGTATAAAAATGCAAAAGAATCAGAATATCCAAAAGAATTTTGAAAAATAACACATTTGAAGGACTCACACTACCTGATCTCAAGACTTACTATAAAACTGCACTAATCAAGACAGTGTGATATTGGTAAAAGCATAGACACCTATGTTAAAGGAATAGAAAGCCATTCTTTTCCACAAATAATGCTGGAACAATTAGGATATCCATAAGCAGTAAATTGAACTTAACCAATACTTTGCACAAATACAAAAGTTAATTCAAAATAGGTCATAATCCTTAAAAAACACTAAAATTATAAAATTTTGTACAAAAACATAGGAAATTTATGTGACTTTGACAGTTTTTAGATATGACATTAAAAGCACAATTCATAAAAGAATTAACTGACAAATTGAACTTCATCAAAATTATAAGTTTCTGTTCATCAAAATACACTGAAAGATATAAAAAGAATAAAAAGACATGCTTTTTATTTGCAAAACACATCTGATAAAGGACTTCTATCCAGAATACGTTAAGAACTCTCAAACTTCAATAATAAACCCAATACAAATGAGCAAGAGATTTTCCACAGATATATTTGCCGAAGAGTACAAATGATGGCAGATAAACACCTGATAACATGTTCAATGTCATTTGTCACTAGAGAAATGTAAATTAAAACCACAATGAGATACCATTATATAACCACTAGAACAACTTAAAAGAACCAAACGAAAAACAACTTACCAGTACAAAATACAGTGCAACAAAATCTCATGTATAGTGCTATTCAGAATGCAAAGTGGTCTGGTCACTTGGGAAAATACTTTGGAAGTATCTTATAAAGTTAAATATATGACCTAGTGACACATATACCATGTGACCTAGTAATCCTACTCCTAGGTATTTATCCAAGAGAAATCAGATCTTAAGTTTACACAGAACCCTGTATGCAAATGCTTAAAATGGCTTTATTTATAAATGCCAAAAATTGGAAACAACCTAAATATCCTCCAACAAGTAAATGGATAAAGAAAATGTGGTACATCCATAGAAGAGACTCAACAATAGAAAGGAACAGACACTACTAATACATGGAATGATATGGATGTATCTCAAATACATTATGTTAAATAAAAGAAGTCAGATTCAAAAGATTGTATCCTGTGTAGTTCCATTTATGTGACATCCAGAAAAGGCAAAATTATAGGGACAGAAATCAGATTAGTAGGGGATAGATCCTGGAGATAGCAGGGTAGGATGGCTACAAAGAGACACGAGGGAATTTTGTGAGTATAATGAATATTTTGAGTTTGGTAATGGTTTCATAACTGTATACACTTGTCAAAACTCTTAGAAGCATCCACTAAAAATTATGAATTTTACTATATATAAATTACACCTCAACAGTTCTGATTAAAACACACACACACACACACACACACACACACACACACACACAGTTTAAATATCACTTGCTGTAACATGAGGTGAGTTAGTGAAACTCTTCAGCTTTCTGTTTTCTATTTATATTTTTATAAGTCTAATAAAAATAACAACATTTAAGTTTATCTTATGTTCAAGAAGAGCTGAGAAAAAAGACCAATTCTTTGGTAAAATTCTTAGATTAAAACTAAATAATCTATCAGTTCAGATTCAGTTTGGAGAATATTTTGATGTTTCAGATTTCCTTTGGTTCAGAAGTTGTAAGTTTTGTTCATTTTATACTGTGACTTTAACACTTCAGTTCATGGATTGATTCCAAAAAACCTAAATATTCAGTTTCATTTTGATTAGGTGTTCATAGCTTGAACTTTTTTGAGGCTCATTATTTTGATTTAATTTGAGCTCTCATTTGTGCAAATTTTCTCAGTTAAGTAATGCTGTTAGTGAGTTTGAGGTTTATGGGCAGAGAGGTCCACAAATGTTTACTGACCTATTGGAAATCACTTTACTATTCTGAGAACTTATTATGTAGAAATAGCTTACTGGTAAGCCATATTACTTCTATCACTTGTAATTTGGAGGTGAACTCATTATCATGAGAAGATCATAGAAACACTTCCAAAAAGGATAGATAAAAGAATGCTAAAACAAAACAAAACAAAACAAACAAAAACCCAAGTTTGCAGTATATGTTTCAAAATGAGGAGTTCATGAAAGGGAGCAAAGTATAAAGGATAAGAAATGAGGAGTGGCTGCCTAAAATAATTTAAAATATGTATATCTATATGTTGGAAAATAAGTAGATGAAAATTAATTAGAACTCACTGAACCTACCTGAGCAAGAGGCTTATTCTCAAACATTGTTTCATGTTGAAAGAATTTGTCCAGCCCGTGCTCCTTGGCAATATGTTCAGATTCGTCAGAGAAGAGGACGGCATCCCCATCAAAGGCCACACGGAGCTGTGTGTCACAGTAAGCCATGTCTTTGGCTCCATCAAACATTGTTGCAGAGGCGATCCCTGGCAGACCATGGAGATTTATTAATACTCTTCTCAGGGGCATCAGTTTCTTCTACCATTTTAATGATTAAAAAAAGAAAAAAAAAAGGTCCTCCCAGACCTTGAAATATTTTTTTTCCCTATGTAACCTGATGACTCAATTGCTCTTTATAACCACACATCTCAAAACAATTGTTTACACACTGCCTCCATTTCTATAATGGATGGGAAAGTGTAAAATGGGATGTAGGACAATCACTGAGCATGTCCACCTCCAAGAAGGTCAAAGCTCTGAAAGACAGATTTAGGGGCTGCTACTTGTGGAATCACCTTAGCAGAAAATTTAACAAAGACATAAGCCACATAATCATATATGAAGCCCAATGAACCTCTTTAATAAAGAGGTGCAAACCTCTTTATTAACTTGAGGGATAAAACCAAATGAATACCTTCTTGTATTGCTTCTTGTACTTTTTCAGAATCTGCAGAAAGATACAAGTTGGTAAGATATGCCTTCAAATAGCCAATGGGGCTTTTTCCACCAGTCAGACAGAAGCGGTCAATTAATAAGCCTATTATTGGGC
Organism: Halichoerus grypus; assembly: GCF_964656455.1. Taxonomy (NCBI): domain Eukaryota; kingdom Metazoa; phylum Chordata; class Mammalia; order Carnivora; family Phocidae; genus Halichoerus; species Halichoerus grypus. The sequence continues at coordinate 13,955,297 of NC_135721.1, forward strand.
AAGAAAGACTTTGTTATGTCAGAGACTAAAGACAATATACTTACTGTAAATGTAAACCAAAATTATCTTAGTAATAATTGAGTGCTTATTGAGGTTTTAGAATTACCTTTGTAGCACTAATATTGAAAAATTGCTATGTTGTATATAAAAAAGCTATTTTTTATTAAGTATGTCCACATAGACCATGCCAATTTGCTCTCACAACAATTGTATGATAGGCATTATTATCATCATTACAGAAAAGGAAACTGAGACATAAAGACTTGTCTAAGCCCACTGATTGACACTGACTCTTGTCTAGACTAGACAGAGTTCTTTTAATTCAACCATAGGCTATTCACTTGTTGAAAGAGATAGTTAATGTGTGACTCTATTTTAAGTACCATTTCTGTATTTCTTCAGGAACAGTATAATAGTAATGACAAGCAGTGCTAGAATTTAAACTGTTTTCTAAAAACAACAACAGGTCTGAAATTGTTTCTTTCTTGACTTGAAATTGTATTTATTTATTTATTTTTAAAGACTTATTTATTTGAAAGAGAGAGAAAGCAACCATTAGCAGGGGGGTGGGGGAGGGGCAG